>NC_135417.1:16078391-16816724 GCF_051991245.1 Festucalex cinctus
CAACATCTTTGAAGATAAACACATAAATGTAAAGTTCCCTGTTATCTCACTGAGCAACAAATGCTAATTTGGGCTTTTTGTCAAGGTTCATAAATGTTTTCAAAAAATCTTTGCAGACAGCGAAACTTTATCTGAACATGTTCAAAAAAAAATTGTGACACGTAAACTCTGTCAGTGAACATCTTAGAGATCTTGATATAAACCCAAAATTCACTACGTTTGTCGCATTCACAGACTTTAACAACCTTCAGATTCGTAAAAATGGCCGATGCTAGTCAAAAATGTCAAATATCGGTGCTGATAATCGGCCATATCACTGAATATGACGAATGCTGAACATAACAACAAATTAGCATGACATTAAGTGTTCCATCTTGCACCGCTCCATTTTGACCCATCATTGAATTCCAAATATGAGAAACGGCTCAGATAGGATCACGGGGATGTTTTTGGTATTCCGCAAACGTGGCCGGTCTCCAGTCAAGGTTAGAAGAGACACGGCGGGTGGCCGCATTTATCTCAGCGTTGCTCCTCTCCTATTCCGCCAAAGTCAGCATGGATCCCGACTTCCATTTTTGAGGAGACATCACAGCCACTCTGGTCGCAAAGTGTCATGTCCTCCAATCCGTCATTTTATACTTTGCCAACTTTCATCCTGGCAAACCTTCAACTTTGAAAAGCTTCACTGCACCGGCGTCACCCAAAGAATCAACAATTGCTGCGATCCAACCGTTCGTTATTTTCCTCAGGCCATCATGCGACCCATCGGCGACATCTCTATTGTGAAATATTCCCAAGAGGAATCCAGCGTGTTGAAAATGCATACAAAAATAAAATAAAAATTGATGAATTTCACGTGTTTGCTGCTCGAACAGCCTGTCTGATTCACATTCTCTGCTCCTCACTAATAACCAAAGCCATCAGTGTGGGAATCTGTTCTGGTTTTACAGTCAACGTGATACTGACAGCTGAGCTCCCACATACTCACTCACACACTCCCAGGAGAGGCAAATTACTACAGTCGGCATTTTTCTGGACAACTAATTAACGCATATCTTGGTTGCTTACGATGGAGTTTATCAGCGTTAAAGGGGACATGTATTTATATACAGTTACAGTATAATGAAAAATTGCATCTTTTCATGTCTTGTATACACATGGTTGGGTCTCTGGAGAGTGTGCATACGAATTTTTTGGGCCGTCCATAGTTGTTTATACACGGACTTTTGGCCAAATGGTGGATGTTATTCGTCTGCTTAAAAACGCTCACTGACTTAGTGCTGAGTGGATTTTTTTTATTTTTTATAAAAGACAATACAACACATTGAGCTTCCCCAAAACACAGGAAAGGAAGTTCTGACCGTCATAAAAAGCACCTTGGCTGTAATTATTACAAAATATAACCTGCCATTTGATTTTAGGTGTTCGTCACTTAACCAGTAGAGGGCATTCACGCACTAAACGCGCCGAGAAGAAGACAGCAACAGGAAGTTATTGACCTCATGTAGCTAAGAGCTATAACTGAAAACTTGTTTACTCGTGAAATAATGTTGAAACATCATCTGTTAAGTGGCTTTTAAGATACCATTATATGTGTACTGTAGATATAATGATGTATGTGTGAACTAAATCGTAGTTGTAGTGTTTACGTTAAGCGGTATTCGCTAGCGTGCTAATGCTAATCATGATTTCCAGCCATTTAGCATCTGCTAATTATGTACAGAAGATAATACATGATGAGTACTGTACTTATATCCACTCAATTCAACTTCCGTCCAACCTTACCGATTTAACAAAAAAGATAGGTCACTAGTAGTAATAATAATAATAATAATAATTTAACAAAATGTACATATTTTTACGTTCACATTTGAATTTCATATATATATTTTACCTCATCTACGAATGACCAACTCGCCTGTCCATTTCATTGAAAAACATGAATAAATAAAATAACTGTGTGAGAGAAGTTGAGAACATAAATCAGTCAACATAAATCACTTTGTAGAGGTTCAAAGCATCACTTTGCACAAGTGACATGAACATTCCATTGAGTCATTGACTTCCAGGGTCATCTTGTACCACTGCAACGAGGGGAGGGGGGGCTGCATGAATATTTATAAAGCACTCATAACACTTCTTGACACTAACCGGAACATTCTATAATGCGCTTGTTATGTTTGCTTCAAGCCAGGCAGGCCCCCCTTTTATCCGAGGGTAGATGCTGAGACTATAAATCACGCTGCGGTACTGTCAAAATCACGCTGCTGGAAGGAAACAATCAGCTTCATCCAACTATTACAGCGATGCCTTTCGATCCTCGGACCTGGAGCCGACCTGTTATTTCTTACCTGATCAAACCACAACAACACTGTGCGGGTCTCTGAAGGCCATTCTGACTCAGCACCACCCTGCAGTAAACTCGCTAGTCCAAATCTTATCACACCTTTTGGCCCCTTTCAGTCTTTCAAACACACTCGGAGCAATTACATGCTATCCTGAAGCAAATTTTGATGGTCAGTATGGCCTAAGGTAACATATAACATTGTGTAGTGTATCACGATCGATAAAAAATAAAAATAAAAATAAAAATGAAAATAGCCCTCTCTGGTTCATTAAAAAGAAATGAGAAGAAAAGCTCATCCCTCATTGGTTCATTCCATATGTTACCGGTACAAGGCAATGCTTGGGGGGAGAAAAATATTTTCTGAATCTTTACTGTCATTGTTGTTAAGGCAATGCCTGCCTTTTTAAGTCTCAAAAAATATGGTCACAAAATATTATTGGTATCTCATACTTCCTAGTAACACTGATCAGGGTTTATGGATGTGCCGAAATGCACTCAACAAACTATTTCCCTTTAAGTACAAAAAAACAACAAATCTAAAGTCTAATTCAATAATGGAGTCAGTTGCATGCACAGATAAGCAGAAATATCCTCCTGGAGGAAACCTTCTTATACATTTATTATCACCTTCAGGCGGCATGAATATAAAACTACAAGATTAAATTTTTTGGTTTTGTTTTTTGCTGAGCTGTTTGGACGCAGGTGGAAGCAAGTTTCCTTAAATTTCCTTTTTCTCACATTTGAAGCGGCAGAGGACATCAGTCATCCTGTCGCGGCTGTTTGACAGCACCGCTCCGTCACTTTAATGAAACTCGCCAAGTCCAAAGTCGGGGGAACGAGCCCATTTTTTTTTTTTTTTTTTTTTTTTTTTTTTTTTTTTTTTTTTTTAATGCTTGGGCAATGGACTCGCCTCGCTTGTTTGTCGACAAAGTTTGCACAGAGTGGAGCAGGCGTCAATCAAAAGCAACACCATTGAGATTACACGAATAGTTTGTCAGTTTATTCCAGACAAATTTATTAACAACTATGAAAATTTTATTATTTAATCGGCTGATTAATAAAAGTCTACAACAACAAACGCAAATCCACTATGTATTTTTATGTACCTGTACTAGCAGCACAAACACCGTAACAAGGGTAACAACGCTTTACCTCATGATGTCATGATGTCACTATGGTAATGCTTTTGAATGATACGAGCAACACAAAAACTGGGGTATTTTGTAGATATAACAATAATGTGAACTAAGCCCCATTTTAAGTAACTATATGAGGAGCGCCCTCCTTAAATGCGCCAACATCGCGCGGGAAAAAGTATGATTGTTTCACTAAAGATAATACGGCACATTCATCACGTCTGCCTCTGATGTTAATGTTATGACCAACTGTATATGAAAAGGAGAAAAACTACCTGATAGAAGATGATCTGAGCATATCCTCGTACCTTTTGTGGGTACAAAGCAGTTGCGTCGTAGTTTCGCCCTAATCTACTTATTTATGTGTTTATTTATCTCTTTATTCACTACATCTTATTTGTTCACTGATGTATAATGTACTTGTAAAAAAAAAAAATAAAAAAAAAAAAAAAACCTGTATTCATACTTCAAAATGTTTGCTTTGTTCTTGTTTACTGCAAAACTGATGTTTATGTACAGCACTTTGTATACAGCAACGCCTGTTCTTAAAGCGCTTTATAAATAAAGTTGAGTTGAGTTGAGTTGAGTTTAGAATTGCTGCCGGCAGCCGAAAGAATGATCTCATCTCTCTTTGGGCTATTAGAGCATCCGACAGCCACGCACAAGTTCATCATAGCATTGGTAGCTGATTTATCAACTGTTTGACCTATTTTCTAGCTCACACTGATTGTTTTCTAATTCACTTGCATTGACACCCTGACCCCCACCGCTAGGGGACACTTAAACGTGGCGTCACACTGGAAGGGTCTATTGTTTACAAATAGGACTCCCTCTATAACGGTTGTTATCGCGTGAACTCTACTCTCCAGCGTGAACCCCCATGATCTTGTGGTCTGGCGGGTGCAGATTTCCGGACACGCAAAAGTCCGTGCGGCCGCCATAAGCATCAAGAGTCCGTCATAAACAGAGGGAATCCGGTCACTTTTCAAAATAAAACATTTTAAAAGCCTTGGCTAATCAAATAACCGGAAGTACGGTAAGTTTTTTTTTTATTCTTTCCGCGGCCCCACGGCCCTGTACGGGTCCGTTGCCCGGTGGTTGGGGACCACTCTATTAAGGAACATTTTAATTACTAACCACTCATTCACCGTGCTGCCCGTTACATCTTTAATGAGCCACGTTGCGAGAAGCGAGCGCGGAAGGGGCTACAAAGATATTTGATCCTGTAATCAATCAGACTCCAAAATCACCAAAGCTTAGCGTCAAGATCACAAACACCAATCACCTTCTAACCTCTGCGATACACACTATCTCACAGCACAAGATGCCATCGGGGACTCTGGGACTACTTTCTAATAACTGATTCTTGAGATCAGCCAGCATCCGTCGAGTTACCTTTGAACCTGAAAGTCCAGGCAATGGCAGCGTGTCTCTTTTCTAATCCTGGGTTTTAGAGGCATCACTTTAATTGTCAAAACCTTTTGCTTTTTTCTGCATGGACGGACTTAGCCGCAGACACAACAAAGAAATATATGATTGACTGCTAATTCATCTTGCCTGATGCTGAAAATGTGTCTCAGTTTTTCGGGATGGCACCATTAATGAACCCTTTGATTTAAGCTCGGCATGCCCGGCAAATGTCACCGACAATCAAAGACGACGCGACTAATGCGATTTTTAATGACGACAGTAGAAGAATCACAACTTTTACAGCACAGAACATCCATTGCAATTTTTCTGCCCAGTTCCCCCAGCAGACGCTAAATCCGTTCGGCGTCGAGGAAAAGCTTCCCGTGCCTGCGATTCAATCCATTTTAGCCCCTAAAATGCATCCGGGGAGCACCGGCGAATGAGTTAGAGATTGCAGGCTCTTGCTTTCTCGGTCAACGCCATTAAAGAAGATCCGCAGAGACGAGCAGAGAGGTCTGCCTTTCCTTTTTTTTTTTTAAACACGGCAATTGTTTGAGTGTTTTCGCTTTGTCTCGTTTCCTGTTCCTTTTTGTCCTTGTTGCACTTTTCCGCTTCTTTCTCACTTGGGATTCCCCTGACATTCCCACCTCTGCTCCAATTTCCTTCCCACTTGTTTAATCTTGTGTTGGTTGTATTTTTTGGTAGGCCTTATGCTATACAATACAAAAGAAGTTAAAGTAGAAAGTCACTCAAGTTGGATGTTAAGACCTGGATCGCCATCATTTGTCCACCAATCTCATTGAGGGTCCTTTCAAGATGACCTTTGGCCCATTAAACCCTCGATCTCAGCCATTTGGCGATCAATAGTGTGAACTGATCCCAAGTCAACTGAACCACAAGACTACCAATTCCAACATTGATCCTTCTATTCCAACTTGTGTCTGGAAAACTCATCACAGCTTACTTTAGACCCTAGCACTATCCATCTTCTATCCCGTTAACTCATACAATCCCAAAAACGTATGAATGTTTTTAATACTTTGTCCTGCACTCCAAAAAACGTATTTATATGTTTTTGTTTTTTGTTTTTTAGTGTGTTTTTTTATGCTAGAGCATACAGAAAGTTTGATGCAGCTTCTGACCTGAAGAGGTCACTTAAAGCAATGGTAGTTGTTACAAAAAAGGTCCAGCAGGTGGCAGCAGAGCAAAGGAGATCAGCCACGGCCATGTTGCAGCAAGCTCTTTTTCCCAGTGTTTTCAACAGGTTTGTGAATATTCATAAAACTTAGCTATATTCTAATGCTAATTGCTGCAAAACTTTTTTCCTGAAAGGATAGACTATAATCTTTCTTTTGGTATATTTCAAGGTTTGTTTGTTTTTTACAGCAATAGAACACAATATTTTGTGGGCCTTGCAAAATCAGTCAAAATCAAGTAAAACAGATGGGAGCGAAGAGGGTTGCTTCCGTGAAAATGGCTGCGAGTGGATGAGTTAAGGCTCTCAAAATCGTCCAGAGTCAATCCCCGCTGAATTTGTAACCATTATACCACGGTATGATCACAAACAGTTGAGGTTTGGAAATAGAAATTGATCCCAAGTTCCCTGCTAAGGGTCTCAGAAAGGATTTGGAGCATAGTCCAGATAACTTTCGATCCTTATTCCCAGAGATAATGCTCCCGATCGGGGATAGGGAGTGGGAACTGATCCAAAGCCAACTATGTGAACAAATACACAACTTTGGCTGAAACCACTAAGTAATTTTCAAAGGTGAGGTATTGTCTTGACGAATCGTACATCGCACACCATGAACAATGTGAACAAACATGATTTTTTTTTATTTTTTATTTTTAAGTTTTATGTGCAGGATTTGTCACAGGTAAACATAAAAATTAACATTTTGAAAAATCTTTATGTGTTGGTCATATCACAGCATTGAAGTGACTGAAGCTTGAAATCTTGTAGTCAGCGACACCTTCTTCTTCTCACAGTGGAAAATTGTCGATTCTGATATTGGACGCATCTGTCATCCTTTCTTGCCGGCGTTGTATTCCTACAAAATGCTGATAAGCCCAGAGAAAAAAAAATATCCTAGCCATCGATGCACCTATTGTGATCAGGCCTACGGGATGCCACATTACAGTGTGAGTGAAAAAAAATGAAGCATTAACGGCAAATGGAGCCAACGTGTCATCCATCTTCCGGACAGGTGAATGCATTGCTTGAGATTTACGTCCAGGATCTGTTTGTATGAACTTTAGCATGTTCCCAAGGGTCATGCATGTGAATGGGAGCCATATATTACATACTGGACTCCGTATTAGGTACACTTGCAGTTGAATGGCGTCGAACACATCAGTTTTGATCTAAATATACGGTATATTTTGTGACTTCTCGATGTAGTTAAATAATACAAAAATTGTGAAATAAATTTTTACATTTTCTATCATTTTTATCGTCACATTTTATTCCCGTAATATATATTTTTTTGTTATTCCAATCATTTCCCATATTTATTAAACATTTCTTGTATTGAAATTATTTCTGATTCAATTCATTCCTGTATTTTCACATTTTTTTATTATTACCATCCTGCAAACCCTTTTCAGAAGTGACTTTCTGCTTTTTCCCTGTCAGGGTCACCACAGCGAGTCACACGCATAATTTATTTGGCACACTTTGTACGCGGATGCACTCCCCTGAAACAACCCACTCGTTTTCATCTGGGTTTCCAATTCACTCCCATATATTCACACAATTTAAATTTGAATTGATTTTGGTATATTCCAAATGTGGAATTCTCATTGTGCTCACATTTTTATTCCGATTAATTTCATTGAATTGCCTTCTTTATTTCTAGTGGATTGTTTATTATTTTTTTTAAATCACAACATTTTAATTTCCATTAAATTCCCCATTTTAAAAATTCCAAAAGAGACTATTTACTTGTTTTTGTTTTTTTTAAACTCCCACTGAATCAGGTACATTTCTCTTTGTAAATCACAATTCCTGTACATAAACAATAAAACTTTAGGGTAAGGGCTACAATTTGTGGGTGTACCTAGTGTTCTCTCCGATAATCAAATTTTACATATCATCTGTGCTTAAGATCACCACCTCCGGACTCTTTCCGTTGTCATTTGGCTTTCCGAAGCGTGCCGGGTCGCCCCGTGTTTATCAGCCTTCATCGCGGGTCGATAGGGAACATGGCGGGCCACGCGCAGCAGGCAGATACGGCGCCTCTCCCTGACCACGTATTGATCGCGGCTGAAAATCCCGGCCTAATCCAGACCTGATCGATGGCGCATTTCTAGCCGCAAGGCCCGGTGGCGCGATGTGTTTCTTTTTCGCAGATGGCATTTAAAACCTCTTGAGTTTGCAGCTTAAACATCTGTATGCCGCCTTCCTCTCTTAAGGCACACTTGTGTCACCCATCTGTCTGTGATGCCCGCTTCCAATTGGAGCTTATGTGAGGGATTTCTTAGTTGAAGTTTGCTGTGAAATTAATATTAAATGTCTCGTTCAAAGCAAAATGGCCGACTTCCGGTTCAATTTCAGGCACAGGTCCTTGAGACTTTTTCACGTGTCCTGTTTTGACAGATGTTCACCAAATTTCACTGGTGTTGGTCAAACTCATTGGTCAAACTGGCACTAATTGATTTTTTCCAATTTCCTGAGAAACCCAGAAAATCATCATCCAAAAAAACAGAACTACACTGTGATAAGTGGATGATACGTGAGCTGTAACGTTTTTTTTTTGTGTACATTTGAAGAATGTCAGAGACTTTTTATGAACATTCACTCCCAGCCATTTTCACAGAAGCAATCCCATTCGCTCCCGCCTGTTTTACTGGATTCTGACTGATTTTGCAAGGCCCACAGAATATTGTGTCCTATTGCTATAAAAAGATGGAAACTATCAAAAGAAAGATTAAAGTTTCTTCTTTCATCAGGAAAAAAAGTAAATTTCTATCTGTTTCTGTTTTGCAGCACTTAGCGTTAGAATATAGCTAAGTTTCATCAATATTCACAAATCTGTTGAAAACATTGGGAAAAAGAGCTTGTTGCAACATCAGTGATCTCCTTTGCTCTGCTGCCACCTGCTGGCCGTTTGTGTAATAACTACAATTTCTGCAACCGTTCTTTGCAGTTGAGAGGCTGCATCAAAGCCTTCTGTATGCTCTAGCATAAAAAAAACAAAACAAAAAAACGTATAAATACGTTTTTGGGACATTTAAAACGTTTAAAAAAAATTATGTTATTGGGAGCAAATGAGTTTTAACAAACTAGGGAACTTTTTTAACTGAAAAAATGAAAATGAAAAAATGCTATGTCTCCTTTACAGCAGTATACAATGCTAGATTGGGGTTATGTCTTCGTGTACACGTCCCCTCCAAAACTATTGGAACGGTAAGGCCAATTCTTTTGATGTAACTCACGATGGTAGCAGCAGAATGGATTCTGAAGTCTGCAAAACCATTTTGTCCTGCAATTTACATAAAAAATGCATTCAAACTAATCAGGAGAAGCTTTATTATGCAGCAAGACAATAACCCGAAACAACAAAGGACTTCATGAGGGGGGAAAAGTGGAAGATATAGACTGGCCAAGTCAATCTCGAGACCTTAACCCATTAGAGCCCTCCTGAAGAGGAGACTCAAGGAAGAAACCCCAAGAAAAAAACAAGAACTTAAAGAGGCTGCAGTAAAGGCCTGGAAAAGAAAAGATAAGAAATGGAGAATTTTTGATATTGCAAGTAAGTAAATAAATGTTAGAATTCTGAACTGTTTTGTGTCATATTTATCTTTTAATTTGAAACCCAAATGTCTTCATTATACAACAAATACAAACGAATTGAGCTTGCTGTTTTGAACCTTTTGAAGGTGACTGTATAACGTCATAACAGCAAGTGCATCATTTGTTAGCACAAATAAAAGCTTAACAACCTGCAGGCTCCAAAGCCTTCTTAAAATGCCACAGTTAGCAGAACATGGCCATAAACCAGCAGTTTGGTTCCAGCTAAACATTCAGTTCCAGTGCAAACAACACAAGGGAACAACACTTTTTGCCACTCATGAGACGTAACTTTTTTCTTTTCTTTTTTTTTGCAGCACATTTCTCTATTGATTTACTTCCATTCTGTGTGCTTGTGTGCCCTCGCTGAAAATCCTTCAAATGTGTTACATAAAAAAAGAGGGCGAGAGATAAGTTATTGGGTGCTACTTAAGAAACTTGCACATGTAAAAAAAAAAAAAAAAACTCCAATGTAACAAACATTGTTCACCCTGCAGAGGTGTCCTTGGCGAGATAATGACAGAGGCTCCATCCTCAACCTCAACCAAAATTCTGCAGTGCAATGAGGAATAAACATCAGAGAAAAAGAGGACGGCCGTGTGTTTTCGCTCGACACCTAACGAGGTTTCGGTGCGAGTTACAGACAGGGGGGAAGAATAGATTGATTCCAAAACTCGCCGTCTTAGCTCAGTTAACATTCGATTGGCTAATTATGAATTAGCTCAACTATGCCGATTGTCACGTGCTATGATTTCACTGCTCATTTAGCTAACGGGTGAACAAGAGTTCACGTAAAATGACTGCATACAAACGTTGCCAATTCTTTGATTGTGAGGGGTGCTAATTAGCGCAGCAGCTATTTTTAGAATCGAGTATTCTATTCATTGATTGAGTACACAAATACAATTAGAAGATATTTCTTGATGAAACCCTATGACATACATGCAAGCTGCAAGTGTTATTTTTGTCTACTTGGGGTCACTATCCTCAAGTTCTACTGTAGTATCTGTGACTCTTGAGTGTGTTACCCCGGGTTTTCACCGGATGCGGTTGCGGTGCGGTGCGTCTTGACTGAGTTGCAGCTATCGAGAGCTTGCGATTAAATGTGCATTGGTGGCTGTGCCTAGCATCGCAATATGTTCTAACTAGCAATGGTAAGCTATTTCAAATGAGCTAGCATCGATACGTTGTGAAATGATCCAAAACTTTGGACATTCTTTGTCTTTAACGGACTCGCCAAGATTTTGCCTCCAAATTTTTTTATAAATTGAATTATTTGTGTTAAATTATTGTAATGCGATTGTGACTTATTCATGATAACAGTAAGTCAAGTCAAGTCAAGTCAAGTCATCTATATCTAAGACAAGAAGTAATCAGAATCGGCCAAGTATGTAAAAACACAAGGAATGAGTCTTCACAATCACAACCCTTCCAAGAAACATAAAAAAAAAAATAGTATCGGGCGGATCAATCCAAATATCGATATTATCAATACCGAGTCGGATCAATAAAGGCACTATAATATCGATCTAGTAGTCTAGTTTCGAGGCGGCACGGTGATCGAGTGGTTAGCACGTCTGCCTCCCAGTACTGAGAACTCGGGTTCGAGTCCAGGCTCCGGCCTTCCTGGGTGGCATGTTTGCATGTTCTCCCCGTGCCCGCGTGGGTCTTCTCCGGGTACTCCGGTCTCCTCCCACATTCCAAAGACATGCATAGAAGGTTAGTTGGGCGCTCCAAATTGTCCCTAGGTGTGCTTGTGAGTGTGGATGGTTGTTCGTCTCTGTGTGCCCTGCGATTGGCTGGCAACCAGTCCAGGGTGTTGGATGTTTTCCTATAATCATTTTGTGCACAAAAAAATTTTATGGTTGGAATGTTTCTAGAAAAAACATTGATGAAGTATTCAAAGTCTACAAAAGTATTTAAAGTCTATTTATCAACAAACTTCGTCGTAATTTTGTCTTTTGTTTAAAAAGAAAAAAAAAACATTTTAATGTTGAAAATTTAAGCAATTCAATGATACGGCTACCTTAATTTAAAAAATAAATATATACCATTATTTTAAAAAATTATCAATATCGGCGATACAGGTCCTGTATTTACTTCGCATCGGATCGATACCAAAATTTGCAGTATCGCACAACACTAAAAAAAATAACAATGGCCAACAGAGGGAGAATGAACAAGAAGCCTGGCGGGTCGCTATCAGCGTCAGGAGTTTCTTAGATGAGAACAGATAACATGAGAAATCCTGTGTGCCTTTCCTCGCAGGGTTCTTCTGTGCCCCGCCATGATGTGGTTTGCGTACGTGTGAGTACGCTCATGCGGGGAGGGGTGGCTTTTTCTTTTTATTGTATTATGGATGTTTTAATTGTTCAGCACTTTGAGTTGCATTTGAATGTATGAAAGGTTCTATATCAATAAAGTTTGATTTGATATGATTTGAAATCCACAGTCTAAATGTAAACATGGTCACATACAAAAAAGCCCAATGTACTTTTCATATAATCACCACAAATTCATGATCACCTCCACCTTGCACAATAGAAACAGTTTGACTTTTAAAAGACATGCAGTGACACGAGTTTGACCTTAATAAACATATGCGGTGAATACAGAGCAACATTCCTAGCATGTTACAGCACATCGCGGGAAAAAAGATGGCACGTTGAGGCTCATCCATAAAAGCAAATGTGACAGTTTAGTGGCGGGCAATATCGTTTTTAAAGACCCTCACGTACGCACGTACAGCGCGACCACCTCCGTCCTCCGCTGCGATTAGCAAACACCGCAGGCGCGCAAACCCTCGTCCCTTTAGTGTCGTAAACGCCACCAAAAAAACGTCCTGCATGCACAACACATTTCATTTCATTTTTAGTGCTCATCACCGCTTGCCTCAAGCGCACACGTATGTTTGCCTTTTATGGCTGGTGGGGGGGCTATAAGATGAAGGGTTTCTTAAGGTGTCCCCCTCTCGCTGGGAAAGGGGGGTCACCTAGGCCACTTTAGATAGCCTGCTAGGGGGTCATAAAAGAGGAAAGATGCCAGAGTGGCTCAGCGGCTTGTAAAATAACGTTGCGCTATAATGGCAGGAAAATAATACGGTTATTGCTAATAGCCTTGTGTGTTTTTCTGGAATACAACCAGATATATGCCTGCTTTTACTGTAGATGTCATGAGTCATCAAAATCAGTATTTTTCCCATTTCATTTACACATGTCTAGTATACAAGGTTCAAATTTGGTACCAACAAAACAAAATCTTGAGGACAAATCAGTTTTGGAAGGACATGAGGTAGATTCAAAATGGCAGACTTCCTGTTCCTGTTCTCCTCCGAAAATGTGTTCTTGAAATGATCGTGGAGTGTACTCATGATGGAGAAACTACCAAATGTCATGTTGCTAATTGAAACTGATTGAGTCTCTTGTGGTGACTTCAGGTTGTGGTGTGGGTAGTTGTTGCCACCATGTGACATGTGACACCCGAACAAAATGACAAAAATTCTTCAGTTTAGTTTTGAGGTTCAGATTTCGAAGCAAGTCAGTCTTAGAAGAAAAACCCTCCTGGCAAAGGCCAAAATGACCCTAATATGTGCCACTTATAAGCAAAATGTCCAACTTTTGAGTTTTCAACATATCTTGTGGCTCCAGAAATGGCGCAAAGTTTAATAATTAATCATAATGCATACTCAAAGTAAAGCCACTCTAAAATTTAGCTTAGTAACAGGAATTTTGGTTGGTAGATCTTGCCTAGATCGACAAAAAAAAAAGTCTAAGAATCTAAACCATTTTGGTTTAAAGCAACCATTTTATGGTCATTTATGGTCTTCCTCCTCCTATAGAGATTTTGTATGATTGCTACCAAATTTTAACTTTGTAAACTTGACAGGTGCTGAGTTGTGAGGAATTTGACATTTTGTCATTGCGTCAAACTTTAAACAAACATGAAATGACGTGGCGGTACAAAGGTGCATTTATAATGTTTTGAAAAAAAATCCTCAGAGATTTGAAAATTTCAGTTTTATACATATTTTCTATTTATTGGTGACAATTCGAACCCTGAAACAAGTCGCCCCCCCCCCCCCCCCCCACACACACACACACACACAAAAAAATCTTTTGACAATATGTTCTATGCAGCCCCTCTTGTCTAAATATGTTATTCAGTTTAACCCATTCACTCCCAGGACATTTTCGCTCTTTTTGACTGATTTTGCACGGCCCATAGAATATTGTGTCCTATTGCTATAAAAACATGGAATTTGCCAAAAGAGAGATTAGAGACTCTTCTTTCATCAGGAAAAAAAAAAGTATTTCTATCTGTTTCCATTTTGCATCAGTAGTGGGGAAAAAGAGCTTTTTGATCTCTTATACTCTGATGCCATCTGCTGGCAGTTTTTGTAATAACTACCATTGATTGCTTCAAGCATTCGCTTCAGTTCAGAGGCTGCATCAAAGCCAAAACGTATAAATACATCTTTGGGAGCATGGTGATATTTAAAATAGAACGTATTTATACGTTTTTGGGAGTAAATGAGTTAATATTGCGTTGGTGAAATATTAGTTAAAGGAACACTTGACACATTGAGCCATTTTCAGCAGTAAAACATTAATATTTTGTCTATAATTAATGTGGTAACTTCATTATTTTTCATGTACAATTAATACCTTTAATAAGTAATTTTTCTACTTTCTGTCAGCTGTTGATGACATCACCTGTACTGAGGAAGTAGGGAACGACCAATCATGGCTCAGTTTACTGACCAAACCCGGAAAACTGGTGAACCATAATTGGCCGTTACCAACTTCCTCAGCACAGGTGATGTCATCAACAGTCGACAGCAAGTAGAAAAAATACTTTTTAAAGGTATTAATTGTACATGAAAAATAAAGAAATTATCAAATTCATTCTGGACAAAATATTAACTTTTCACTGCTGAAAATTGCTCAATGAGTCAAGTATCCCTTTTAGCAGCAAAATCCAGCCATTTTTATCCATCTCGGGAGCGGCCATTTTGCCACTTGCTGTCGACTGAAGATGACATCCAATGTTGCTGAGGTAACAACCAATCATAATTCAGCTTGAGAAAACAGGTGAGCAGTGATTGGTCGTTGCTTGAGCCCTGAGCAACTGTGATGTCATCTTCAGTCGACAGCAAGTGGCAAAATGGCCGCCCCCTAAGATGGATAAAAACGGATGGATTTTGCTTCATAACTCAAATTCCACAAATGTAATATTAATCAGAATGTTATGTTTAGGCTAGTGAGGTCACATATAACATTATTGTCAAGAAATGTTTAATGTTGACGTCCTCTTTAATTCGATTCATTTTGATTCGATTCATTTCTTATCATCTTGCCAAGGATCGTGTTCCATTTTCGATGGTACAGTGCACCTTTGCTGACAAAAATGTGATGTGGCAAACACTGGCCGGGAAATGTCAGCAAAATGTGATGACCTCTGCGTGGACCCACCCGAGGGGGGAGTGGAGGTCGCAGCTGACAAACACGTGTGATCTATGGATAGCTACAGGGTGGTCGCCGTGGTAACCACACCAGTGAGATTTGCGAGATGGAAGGGTCCCTATTCAAGTGGATTAAAAAAGATGTGATTGCAGTGGTTGCTCAAAAAATATTGGACGCAACCCCCCCCCTTCCCCGTGGTCCACCATCATTGCAATCGAGCGTCCCCGTTGGGATTTATAACCTGCGACCTGCGTCAGTCAGTTGTCGGTCAATCACTCGATTGCTTTCCCCCGTAACATTGATTTTGTTAATCTGTATTTTGAAAATTTTCCATTTGCTCCTGGAAATTCTCTTTTCTTTGTTTTGTTAATTTAAGACAAGTCCATGAAATGTGTCATTCCTGTAATACTTATATTCAGTTTTTATTCCAATCAATTCCCTATTTACTTAAATAATAAATCACATTCATTTATGTAAATTGCTTGAGATATTTTTATTCTCTTTCATTCTTAGAAATTCCCTTCTGGTTATTTTATTATCACAGTTTCCTGTAAATTTCCTTAGTCGAGTTTTTATCCAATTACAGCTAATACTGGTTTTAGTTTAATTAATTCAGGTGAATCACCTGCTATTTTTTTTTATTCTAATTATTTTGGTAATAATTCATGTAGATTACCTTTGTCATCTTTTGTTTTTCTTTTCCTTTTAATCCCCAATAAATGCGTAATGTCAAATTCTTTGGTTGAATTTTAAATTATAGTTTCATTATTTTTCTTTTTTTTATTCACATTAATTCCCATAAAGTCCATTATATTTGCATTTTCATTCCAATTAATTCATGGAAATTCCCTTATGATAAAAATACATTTGTATTCCAATTAATTCCTATGAATTATATATAATTTTATTTATATACTTATATTTGCTTTTTAATTTAATTTTCTCCTGTTAATTCTAATAAATGTATGTATGCATTCAATTTTCATCCTGTAATTTCCACAATATTCACATTATTCCATCTAATGTCTATAAATTCCTTTATATTCACATTTGTATTAAAAAAATTTCTACTAATTTCATTTTATTAATTTTGATTCTATTTAAGTCATGTTAATTTTATTATCATTACATTGTTATATTAAAAAAAAATAATCTGAAATTCCCTTATTCCAAAAAATTCTGGTAAAGTCCATATTGTTTTCTAGGGATTGGCAAGTTCTGGTTTCCCACCAATACCAGCCTTATTCATCTACCAGCCACTGATACATAAAGCAAAAATATTTGATATAAGTCCTCCTCACCAGTAGTTGGCGCTCTACTGCGGCGGTTTGGGCAAACCATCATCTGAGTGAATACTTGTTTTGTTACCAGTCTGAAAAAAGTGATATCAAACATCCCTATCATTTTCACATGTTTACTGCTAAGAGTCCAGCTTGTTATTTTTATTGTGAGGAACTCCTGGAAATTCTCACATTGACATTAATTTCCATGCATTTCTCCTCGCTCCAATGGGAAGTTGCAGCAATTTTGCAACCTCGCAACTGGCGTGCTTCTCCAAGCCGTACCCCATACTGACTTGAGAGATATCTGAAGCGTTCTCTGCATATCAAACGCATGCGGTGAATACAGAGGAGAGCGATTGGGATTTACGACCTGCGACAGCACGCTGCTTTTTACTGCCCCGGTGATTCCACCTTCGGCAGGGACAGACCGAGATGACAGTCAGTCATTCAATCACCGCATTGATTTGGTACGCACGCACATGACTGAATCCGAAGCTTTTTCAATCCCTCCCTGTGACACAGGTGACGAATTGTAGCGTGCCCAAAATACAGCCCACCCACCAGGCTGATCCTATTACGGACCACGTTGGATCTTGACCCCTGCCCCCCCCTCCCCCGACGAGGCATTATTTCCGCCTTCATCCGTCAGGACGGCAAACCAAGGACGACACGCATCTTCCAGACTCAACGGAACACAAAGCACGCAACCTATTCATTCCATCGCCGCGTGAGGCGGCGAGAAAAAAACGGCGCGAGCGTCAGATGTTCATTAGGAACCGCAGCGGTGCAACAAATGAGGTCAGCGGGCTGCTTTTTGTGCTTGTTATTGCCATCCAAAGCACACAGAGACCATTCATCACGGGGACACCATGTTGTGCGTACGCACTGTGAGGCTAATGTGATCCCAAAATCCTCCAAAAAACACGTCGACAGCAAGATGGTGCGTCAAGGTCAAGATGGTGACTTTGCATTGTCGCTAAAATTGCAGAAAATTTGAATTCCAAAGTCAAGATAGCACACATTTTGGATTCATGTCTGTTGTGCAACAAGTAATGATTAAACAAAGTCACAACTGAACTCTTTAATGTAATGAAAACTAATGTCATATTGTCAAATTAGCATATATGTAAATTATTTGAATTAAAATGGTCCGTAAACTATTTTTCTTCTTTTTTTAATCAACTTAAAGACAAATTTTGTACCATTACAGCTACCATAGTTCTTAACCTTATGCTCTGCTCGCACTAGAAAATACTTTAGAAACTAAAACTGGAAGTTCAATGGTTTCAACTCGAAAATATTGTGTAAACATGTTCAAAAATTCTGTGGTCTCTAGCTTAATTAATAATGGCCGTACAATAAAATTGATGGATACATTTATTTATTTATTTTACGCTAGTTGAATGCACATTTTTTTGTGTATTCTTGCTCTTGAGTCAGCAGAATTTTAAACATGACAGCCAATATTTCTGCTTGTTTACCATTCAGAGGTTATTTTCAGACAAAATTTTATACATATAATTGGTCATTTGCACCAGTTTTTAAGCTGAATATCTTTGCATGAAGGTAGGGAAATTGTCTAAGTGTAAAAAATATTATTTAAAAAAATAATATTTTGGTACTTGAGTGCTCAGTGTTTGGTGTCCGAGTTGATCATGACATCCAACAATCTCTTGCAAAGCTTATCACGTTCAACGTGTTATCATGTTTTCATTTGATAACATCACGTTTCAACATGATGAGTTTCATGTTTTAGCGTGACATAAGTCCAGAACAGTACAGATAATATCTGGATATAAAATTAGGGATGAAATTGGGACCCTGAGGGCCACCATAGCTCATATTATTCAGGTAAATCTAGAGATTTAACTATACTCAAGTTTAAATAATATTATGTTAAGCTTCTAAAACCTGAACCATTAAATATGTGAGAGAAAATTCTGAATAGTTGTAAATAAGAGTATTTATTGGTCATTTTGATCAAACTTTTTTTTTTTTTTAATGAAAAACAACTTCCACATATGACTTTTGATTTATGTCATATGTGATACATCCGGTTACAATTAGAAGTGTGACAATATATCAATATCGCGATAAATCGTGATACTTTGTCTCCCGATAGTTTATCGAAACGTCTACACAAGTATCGCGATATTTGTAGTTAATATACAGCCACTATAACGGCTCCATTGTTCATTACTTATTGAGCAATTACTTGGCGGGCCACTTCATAAGCGTGGCGGGGAAATGGACGGAAGTCTTGAGGTGAAGAAGACTCATCAGCTTAGTTTTATAATAATAATAATAATAATAAGAAGAAGAAGAAGAAGAATTATTATTATTATTATTATTATTTTTTTTATATATATATATATTACATAAATTTATATATTATATTATGTATTTATATTACATTTATATTCAGATAATTACTTATTTATTATTTTATTATTATTGATTGATTAATTATGTATTTATTTTATTTTTATTATTTATTATTATTATTTTTATTATTATTATTCTTACTATTATTATTATTATTATTATTATTATTATTATTATTATTATTATTATTATTATTACTTTATGATTAGTTTTATCATAGATTATCGTGGATTTATTTCCTGAGCAATATATCGATAACTGTGGTATCGCCATATCATGAGATAATCATTATCGTGAGCCTTGTATCGTATCTCGTATCATATCGTGAGGTAGCCAGAGGTTCCCACAACCTAGTCACAATGTTTTAAATTCGTACATTTATAACTGTCAAATTAGAATAATAAAAAGACATAATAAACATATTGGTATTTCCAAAATTCAGAAAGAACATTTCCCACTATTAATAAGTATAGGTGTCTCTCCTTTCTCAATTGGGGACGATTTTGCAAGGGTGCTGGAAAAGCAGTCAACCGGGTGATACTGCCCTCTAATGGATTATCTGTGCAATGCATGTGTCAGATTATATACATCAGGGTTTTTTATGGGAGAAAAATGTTGTACACATGAAATAGAGGGCTCAAAATGTCTTGTATTTATTATGATGCGTTTGGCGTTATAGAGTAAAATAAAATACTCAGATATGGACCACAGTGTTAACACATTAAAACATTAAAAACTGGGTGAGGACAGCCTTGCATGTGCAAATTCCAAAAGTTGAAGCTCACTTTTTGGCAAGTAAAATAAAGCTCCATTGTTCTTGGTAACGGTCAAGATAAGGCTTATCAAGACAAAGGGGATAGCTCCGTGGCGGTTATCGTGATATTGACACATATTATTAAAGGACAGGAATTCTTGTATCGGTAATTAAAGGAGGAAACCCCTTCAGGAGGAGATTAGCGGAAAATTTCTTCAGGTGACGGAGCGTTCCCTCGACATGCAGTGTAAAGAGAGGAAGAGCCGCTAATGAGTCTGGCGGCCAAAATGATTCCCAATTTGTTCCGGCTGGAAAGTTTGTTCACCTGTGCTGGATGTGCACTCGCATCCGGGTCAAAATCATTTCCAACAGAAAAACATTTTGAGAAAGTCAAACAAAGCCAATTATTGATGGCGCTAATTAGGAGAGTGGCGAGGATTGGCGAGGGGAGGCCTGGTCGCTGTGCATGGGGAAACACGTGGACACCTGGGAAATTTATTCGGCACCTTCTTCCCCGAGCAGCTGTTTGGTGCTGAAAACGCTGAGCTCAGTTTAATAACACACGCTTTTCCAGGTGACAAAATGGAGGCGCGTCGGAGATAAGCGGTAATTGGCGGACACGCTCGCGCGGGCGCCTCGTTTGCGAGGCGACGGGACGAGAATTTGTTTTGGAAGTCAAAGCTTTGTCGGGGGGAAGTGAAAACATGTCAGAACACGGCGGAACATCATAAATCCTTCAGTGCTTTTGGAGGGTAAACAGCGTGTTTTGCAAGATGAACTCCTGATAGCGTAGCATTGTTTGCTAACAATAATATCATGATAAAGCAACTTTAGGGTTCTTTCTGAATATGTCTAGTCTCTTTTACTCCTAGTAGTTTGGGAATCACGGATTAACAAGACTCACTGGGACAAAAAGGCCTCCAGTCAGACAAAGTGCTGTCACATATTGACTCGGGTAAAAAAAGGAGGTCAAGCGGGCTGCTTTGGCTTATTAACGTGCGGCGCTGCGTTTGTCAAGGAGGTGTCGCATTACATAAGCAATCTCTTCAGGTCGGTTTACACGTGAAAGTCGTCGCGGCGGAAAGACGACCCAGACCTGTCGTCAGTGATCGATTGCAGCACGCATTAATCCAACGAGGAAGAACAACAATGTTAAAATGACAAAAATATTTACTTCATGGTTCGGCATAATGTTGGAATATGACCTTAAAAACTGTCACGTGATAAAGAATTGATCATTTTGTTGTTGTTGTAGTGACTAGAACCTAGTCCAGACTTGTATTATTATCGATTTCAAGAATGTACGCAAAATGTTACAGTAGCATATATATATATATATATATATATATATATATATATATATATATATATATATATATATATATATATATATATATATATATATATATATATTTATATATTTATTATTTGACAAAAAAATGAACCCATTTTCATAGGTAGTCTTTTTATTATTATTGATTGATTGATATGATTGTATTTTTTAAATTACTCTTAGTTTGTTTTTTTTTAAAGGAAATGTTAATTTGTTGTTAGTTAAAGCCCCTTAGAAATGTCCAAAAGTACTTACAGCAGTGGAGTGTTCTAATACGTTTATTAAATGTCAGCTCCGGGAACAATTAGGGTTATAAAATTAAATCTAATCTTAATTTTAATCAGTTCCAGCCTAAAATTACAGCCTTATTCCTTGGGGGGTAGGACAAAACAATTACGTTGATGAATATTTAACAACTGACCTGCTTCTACCTTCTTTCATAGATTAACTATGCGTGCATATCTCTAAAATATTTTTTTTTTAAATACAACCTTTTTTCTCTGTTGTAAAGTAGCCCACTGCTTAGTTGGCTCCATTTTAACACGGTGAATTTAGGATGTCTGATGTAAATTCACGCATATGCAGCATCAATTAAAAGAAAAAAAAACTGGCAGTCAAAGGATGCAAAAAAAAAAACCTCCCCTCGCAGTTTTTCATTTGTCGCTCGCTAAAACATTTGCTGAACAAGTGATTATAAGTATGAGGGCGGCCATGAATCTAAACGGTTAAACTTCCTGCTTTGTGTTTTCTCTGCGAGTCAGCATTCTGCCGGGGTAGAGATCTTGTGTGTGCACCAGTAAGATGCTCCACTCAGCGAGCATCAAAAGATGAAGTCTGCTTTTTTTTTCTTTTTTTCTTTTGGGGATTGATGCCACCAAAGATGACAAATGGCAAAGAGGAAACTGAGATGACGACCTTTTTGGCAGCAAATGGAACTCACGAGTGGTGTGATGTTCCCAAACTGTTCGGAAAACATAAAAGATATATTTTTAACTATAACGCCAAACGTATCACATTAAATACAAGACATTTTGAGCCCTCTATTTCGTGAGTATAATATTTTTTGTCCCCCATTAAAACCCTGACGTATATGATCTGACACACGCATTGCACGGATAATCCATTAGAGGGCAGTGTCACCCAGGTGATGGCTTCTCCAGCGACCTTGCAAGATCGCCCCAATTGAGAAAAGGAGAGACACATATACTGAAATGTTCTGAGTTATGGAAATACTAATATGGTTAATATGTTTGTTTATTAAAGAGATACTTGACTTAGTGAACAATTTTCAGCAGTGAAAACTTCCTACTTTGTCCAGAGTGAATTTGATAACTTCATTATTTTTCATGTACAATTAATACCTTTAAAAAGTAACTTGCTACTTGCTGTCGACTGATGATGACATCACCTGTGCTGAGGAAGTAGGTAACGGACAATCATG
Source organism: Festucalex cinctus (assembly GCF_051991245.1). Classification (NCBI taxonomy): domain Eukaryota; kingdom Metazoa; phylum Chordata; class Actinopteri; order Syngnathiformes; family Syngnathidae; genus Festucalex; species Festucalex cinctus. The sequence continues at coordinate 16,100,735 of NC_135417.1, forward strand.
GCTCACCTGTTTTCTGGGTTTGGTCAGTAAACTGAGCCATGATTGGTCATTACCTACTTCTTCAGCACAGCTGATGTCATCATCAGTTGACAGCAAGTAGAAAAAATACTTTTTAAAGGTACTAACTGTAAATGAAAAATAATTAAGTTACCACATTACTTATAGACAAAATATTAACTTTTTACTGCTGAAAATGGCTCAATGAGTCAAGTATCACTTTAAATGTTCATAAATGTACGGATTTAAAGCATTGTGACCGGATGTATCAAATATGACACAAATCAAGTCATATCGTCACCCTCTTATCGTCATTTCTTTGCAAAAAAAAAAAAAAAGCTTAAATCATCTCCTCATGATGCAAATGGTTGCATTTTTTGTGTTCCCTGAAAAATCAGAAAAAGAAAAAAAAAACTTAGGCGATTATTTTAAGAAGTTCATTTTCATTATTGGGGAGTTTGTTTGTTCAAAAAGACCAATAAAAAATCTATTTACAAAGAATCTGAATTTTCTCTCATACATTTCATGGTACATACTTTATCGGGTTAAAACAAAACTATGAATTTTTCTGCTTCACTGTGGGCCAGATGACAACAACATCAACATGGACGTCCTCAAAGAGATCCTGTCGTGTTTGCTTCATTCCACACACAAGTTGTGGCAGGACAACTCGTGGCTGCTTAACTTCCCTGAGCATCTGACACTTCCTGGCCATGCATGAGCAACCACCCTACAAACATGACCTGGCTAGTTTCCTTTTTTCCAAGCTCAAGGGGTTCAATAAGCGGACCTGTTTTAAAGTTGTGGACGAGTACCTAGCAGTACAGTACAATATGGCTAAGCTAACAATATGTTGACAAAAACAACATAAGAAGGATCTATTTTGTAAATAACAGTTTTGACAACAGACAAAGCATCTCAGAAGGACTTGTTTGGACTGTAAAACGTCCACCTGATCAGTCTGTACATGCCAGTAAAACGACACGCTATACGAGCGAGCTCGAGGCCGGAACCACTTGACCGAGACGACCCCCGCCACACATCATCGTGATGGAAATCTGTACGGCGGACGCAAAGCGGATTGCCGCCCCCTGGGATGCTTTATTCCCTCCATTAAATCTGGATAATCCCCCATTCTTAGCTCACGGCTATTGCCTCTCCTCCTTCGCCGCCCCCTCCGAGATCTTCTAACCTCGTCCCCCTTGACATTATCAATCACTTCGTAAGCTCCCAACCCTCCGCCGGAAAGCTCTCTTTCATGGCGTATTGAGCTGAACGATAACAGGTAAGGGACAGGTCACGTTAACTTCCTGGTGCTCTAGTTTAGTCATGCATCTGTGCTGTAAACAAAACAACCGTTTTTTTATTTGTAGGCGGCCTTTTTACCACTTGCTGTCGACTGAAGATGACATCAATGTTGCTCAGGTCTCAGCTAACAACCAACCACAGCGCAGCTTCAGAAAACAGGTGAACTGTGATTGGTCGTTGCCTGAGCCCTGAGAAACTGTGATGTCATCTTCAGTCGACGGCAAGTGGCAAAATGGCCGCCCCCTGAAATGGGTAAAAAGGGGTGGGCTGATTGTCAATAAATGTTTAAGGTTGACTTTTACTTTAAGGGAAGCACAATATAAATAGTTTTTCTAGACAAGTGCTCGAGGAACAGTCTAAATAGCCTCATTATTGTGCCATATGCTATGCTAAGCTAAACGCAGCCCAGTTCAAATGGATCTTTGACATCTCCATCCATCAATGGCAGTGAATGGTAGGGATGTATCAATATCAAAACATCACGATACGATATTATCATGTTATGAAGGGCACGATACGATATTTAACACGATATTGTGGGGAGATTGGCGATACAAAAGAAGGTCACAATATTGTAAAAAAAAATTAACTCTTCCTACAAAAATCAAAATATTGTGTTTTTATACATTACAACAATTAAAAATATTCTTAAAATATATATAGATATATTGAGGCACTAATTTAAGCACACATTGAGTTTCTCCACATATTGACTCGCTTCACAAGCATATTATGTGCTCCATCTGACCATTAGCGTGGATTTTAAACATAGAAGGGCCAAAACATGCCTTATGAAAATTAAACTGCAATAAAAAACTAGCCACCAGAGGGTGCTAGAACTGCACAAATGGAAATCAATCTGACTTTTAACAGATGTGCTGCTTTTAATATTGTGACATGACGATGACGATATCTTGTGGCAGTTTTAATATCGCGATATCACGATATTGCCATTATCATTACATCCCTAATGAATTGATTAAGTACAAAACATTTGCAAATAAAATCAGTGTGACGCCGCTTCAGAATGTTTGTTTACAGAGTGGACATGCGGCTAAGAGTGTGACTTCCTGCCCTTTCCCTTAATGCTCTTGTGCGTGAACATATGTGAAATACTGTCACAATGGGGATGGGATGCGATGGCACCGGAGCATCACAAGGGACACACGGGAGTCATTCACCCCACGCCGACCTTTTTAGCGAGGATGAAAAGAGAGGTCAAGGGGGGACAAGTGTAATAAAGAGGGAGGGCGGCTTAAGAGACAATAAATGTGTGGCTTGATGAAAATGTCACAAGGGGGCGAGAGAGCGAGTGAGGGAGGGAGGCCCACGTCAAGCGGCGAGCTGGGAGGATTTAAGGAAATATGGAGAGAGTTGTGAATGAGGGCAGTGTGACACACACGCACTCGCACGCACGCGCGTACACCAGATGGGCCCGTGCGGATTAAAAGGAGGGCGATTGGTCCTCGTCGAGCAACATGCGAATCAAGCCAGCACATGTTTTTGCTTTGACCGCTGCCACCGCAAAAATATGCCGAAATGTCGCTATGGGGCTCCTGGCGACACGTGAACACCGAGTCACATGGTTACAAGCTTGCACGCACACACACGCAGAACGGGCTACTGAATAGCATTTATTGTATGTTGGCGCCGTTAGACTGCTTTAAGCAACAGTTCTTTAAAATGGAAGTCAAGTTTAAACATTTCTTAACAATAATACGATATATGTGACCTCACTAGTCTAAACATGACATTCTGATTAATATTATTTTTGTGAAATATGAGTTATGAAGCAAAATCCAGCCATTTTTTTTATCCATCTCAGGGGGTGGCCATTTTGCCACTCGCTGTCGACTGAAAATGACATCACAGTTGCTCAGGGCTCAGGCAACAACCAATCACAGCTCACCTGTTTTCTAAAGCTGAGCTGTGATTGGTTGTTACCTGAAAACTGAGCAACATTGATGTCATCCTCAGTCGACAGCAAGTGGCAGAATGGCCGCCCCCTGAGACAGATAAAAACGGCTGGATTTTGCTGCTTAACACAATATCAACCAGAATGCCATATTTAGACTAGTGGGGTTGCATAGAACATATTATTGTAATAATAATAATAATAATAATAATAATAATAATAATAATAATAATAATAATAATAATAATAATAATAATAATAAATGTAAAAAAAAAAGGTTGACTTCCCCTTTAAGCACAATATATTATTTATCCTCTGTGGAAAAACAACTCATATTAATGCAACTAAGTGCATCACTTACAGTTGTTGTAAAACTCTTCATCGTTTGCAACTGCATGACTGTATTATGCTGCCCCCTGGCGGCCAAGGAGCCACAATTAATTAACCATGATGCGTTTAATTCCAAAAGACACCATTTAAAAAAAAAAAAAAAAAATTTCAAAATTAGCAACATGCTGCTTCACCATGTTAAGAAATGATAATAAAATAACTTTACCTGATGAAAGGTCACAGAGGAAGTGGTCACAGCAGCAGCAAATGGAAGAGAAAAGAAGAAGAAAAAACATAAGTTAGTATGTTGTAGAGCAGGGGTGTCAAACATACGGCCCGCGGGCCGGATCAGGCCCGCAAATGAGTTTAATCCGGCCCGCGAGATGATTTTGTAAAGTAAAAAAATAAAAAATAAAAATTGTGATGTCGGACTAATTAATCAGTTGGCCACAATCAAAACAAATACATTTGTAATTTCACAAGCAGTCTTAAAATGAGCAATGCAACTTTGTAGGGGAATCGTCATCCTGGATGTCATTATTTTACACACAACTTAAACTACGGGTTGTTTAATTATTATTTTTTTGGACTCATACACCGACATAAACGTGTTAAATACGTCACAAATTCAATTACTGGTAGCACAGATATGACAAGGATTAACATCCTTATAACATCATTAACTGCACCACGCAATGCATTCTGGGAACAGTATACTGTATATGCAAAACAGGTCGATTTAACACGTCCGGAAAGTGCCACATACCATTTGAATTTGTGTTATTTTTCAGAACAATATGATTACAGTTGAGCTCCGTAATTTAGGGCTGGTCCACGAAAATCTGCGTATAATTGACGGCAATCGTTTTTAAGTTATATACCGTTATTTTCCCGATGCGGCCCACTTGATAATATATTTTCCTCCATGTGGCCCCTGAGCTAACATGAGTTTGACACCCCTGTTGTAGAGCTTTTAGAGCTTCAAATATGATTTTTAATGAATGACTGGCAAGAGAAGCGATTGCATTAGTCACACAAATGTTATTCATTAGCTTGTCTATGACATTTTGCATAGTTTGTTAGCATTAGGCTAAACGGACTGTCGTATGGAAAAATATATAGTTTAAAAAGTACTTTGTAGATTGAGCGTGAACTTCACTATTTGGTCTGTATTGAATATTTTTCATCATTCTGAAGTTATAATTAATAATTGGTGGATGATCATATAGTACGACACGTATACATTACGTGACCAAGTGTGCCATGGATTATTTAATGTGAACGTTTTCATAAAAATGCAGCCAGTGCTCCGCACACAAAAACCTCAAACTGATAAGCATTGACAACAAAGCACGATATCTTCCATCAGTGCATTTTCTTCTGGGAGAAAGCTAATGGAGCATCCACTTGATGAACTATTACTACTACTCAGACGCGTCACCACAATTACAGCAAAAACGAAAACTAACGACACACACACACACACACCCACACACACACAAACAAAAAAAGCCATTTTCCCCGCCGCGCACGCCATCGCTGACCTTTCCGCGGCTATTTCCGTCCGTCCAGTAAAAACGCACACAGGCGGGTCATTCTCTTGGTTTTGCTGGCGGCGCGTAGCGGACCGTATGAAAGCTGTTTGGAATTTACAGTCCAGAAGGGCGCCGGGTAAACAGAGCGAGTTTGTAAAGTCAACAACGGACGAAGGAGCGCAAGACAGATGACGGGAAAAGAGTCTCAAAGCATCCGTGTTCTCAAAAGGGCCGTGTGGACGTACGTGCGCTACATCAGCCAGCTGCGCGTTAGTACAGGAATATGGCAAGCGTGGCTGAGATGAGAAATTAATTTATGGCTTGTGCTATACGGATGCATTGTATGTAAGGTGGGATGGCGGCTGCCACACAGAAATAAAGGTAAAAAGTGGTGGCACTTCAGAATTTGCAGCATTGCTGCAAATTGCCTGACTTTGTGGATTTCTCATATTTATGTTTATTTCTAATGTGCAATGTGACTGCCGTCATGTCACATTTCTAGTCTAGTCGTTTATTTCCAATATGCAAGGTAGCGGTTATAATGAATAACTGTCATAATTGTACATTATGCCATGTACATTGACAGAGCATGTTGTGGATTTTTAATCTGTAGACTATTTCTTGTTCTTTTTCTATTGTGCACAGTGTCGGTAGTCATGAATAACTGGTAAGAGCAGCTCTTGCATCAATTATATAACAGGTACAATGCAAGTGGGGCCTTAACTACTCCACAGTCGACACTGTGGACTATTTTTTTTTTTTTTTTATTTGCCCTGTTAATTTCTATCGTGCAAGGTGAAAGTTATCCCTGAAATAATCATGTTATAACTGAAAAGAGGAGCAATTGAATTAATTGTATGACAGCTAAATTACAATCGTGCATGTGCCGGTGTGCTACTGAAAATGTTTTGGGCTATTTTTTATTTTATTTTATTTTACAATATGGATTATTTCTACTTGTTTATTTCTGTTGTGTAAAGTGGGAGTTAACATGAAGACGAGGAGTGATTACCTTAACCCAGTCCTGCTCAAGTCAAGGGCGGACCTAAGGGAACTCTTTTTATTTATTTATTTATTTATTTATGTCTGCAATTGGTTGGCAACTAGTTCAGGATGTACCCGCCTACTGCCCGAAGCCGGCTGGGATAGGCTCCAGCATCCCGCGGCCCTTGGAAGGAGTAAGCGGTTAACAAAATGGATGGATGGATGGATGGATGGATGGATGGATGGATGGATGATTGGATGGATGGATGGATATTTATTTCTGTATTATTAAAGCCATACTTGATTCATACTAGAATCAAATGAAATTGATAGACTAGATTCAAGTGTAATTGTACATCCACTACAGTAGGTGGCAGTGGCTCTCTCATTGTCAGAGAGTGTGCAATGAACATGGCCCAGGTTGATCTCGTATACTCTGCTGCCACCCGCTGGCCGTTTTTGTAAAAAATTGCTTGAAGCTCTAGCATAAAATAATAATAATAATAATGATAATAATAATAACAATAATAATAATAATAATAATAATAATAATAATAATAATAATAATAATAATAATAATAATAATAATAATAATAAAACAAACCATAACTTTAAGTTGTGTGTAAAATAATGACATCCAGGATGATTCCCCCAAACAAGTTGCGTTGCTCATCTGAGGACTGCTTGTGAAATTACAAATGTATTTGTTTTCATTTTTTTTTTTTTTTATACTTTACAAATTCACCTCGCGGGCCGGATTAAACCCCTTTTATGTTTGACACCCCTGCTCTAGATTATTGAATAAGGTGTCAGTAATAGTATGAATAACTGGCAGGGAATTATTAAATTCCATACAGTAAGTGTTAATTAATTGCTAGCTATCTAACTATGAGAGAGAAACGGGTGCTGGAAATTGCAAAGAGTGATATTTCCAGAGCCTTTGCCATGGAAACAGGTATCGAAGAGTGCCAAACAAACAAGGCATACCACTTGGTGGATACGAGGCTATTTTGCCTCCCTACAGCATCATGCAGTGTGTTGGTGTCTTTTTGTGTTCGTATCGCGCACGGTACAAGCAGGCTTGCCTCCGTGGCTCTCTGCGGGTGCGTGAAGATGATCTAGATGAGACGTGAACATGCCTGAGCGCCTTCCTACCCCTTCCCCCTTTTCTTCCCTTCATCTGGCTTGTTTGTCTGAATTTTTAGGTGCCGAAAAGAAAGAAAAAACAGCCCGCTTTTGTAAAACTCTGCCCTGTGATCAGATCCCCAAAAGTGTCTGGATCCTTGGCGGCCACATTGCCAACATATGGCGCGGAAAAGAAATGTGAGTCATCGCTCTGGAATGCACAGAACAAAAAGAACGCAGGAAAGCGAAAAGCGCCTTGATCCCGCCACGCCGTCAAGGCCGCTTTAGCGCCGCGCAAACATGCAGAGACATCACATTACGCATCCACCGGCTTTTAATAACACCCTCTTAACACAAATGAGCGACTGCGCCGTTGCTTTCGAACACACTCCTGACTGCGGGGCACTTTAAAATCAAAACGGCACAGAATGGGGAAGAGCGGAGAAAATGTATGCAATAACTCCAAAACGGTGCTAATTCTCAAGGCGCTGTGTCAAGTCGCGGGGGAGGCGAGTGGGAGTTGGCGCACAATAAATGAGCTCCATTTTTGAATTGGCCTAATCTCATTTGCAACGTGCACGCCAACACGCCGGGCTTTTTAACGGAAGGAGATAAGCCCTCGACAGTGCAAACAATGATGATGAAACATGCATCCCCTCGCTCGCTCATGTCGAACTACCTCCTGGTGACCCCTGATGTTTTTTTGTTTTTTTTTTCTTTACCTCGGGAGAGCAAAAAAAAAGCAACTCATTAAATAGACAAAATGCAGTTCTAACTTCTCAGTCATATTATTTAGCATCTTCAGTGTAGTAAAGAACAGGAACAACAAGGATACTTGACTGGTTTATAATAAGGATTTTGCCCAATGATGTCAGGCAGATTAACTGGAGTAAGCCTTTTTCCCACAAAAACCCACTGCACTCGATAGAAAACAGAATATAGAAAAAACAATAAACCTAGTAAACACATGCATTATAATGTATCAAATTTACAGTATTACTCAGACATGCAGTTAGCATTATGCTGAGGTTATATAAAAATCACGACTGACGTGCTGACACAATTAGCGCAACAAAAAGTTTTTTTCAACATAAATAAACACAATTTGAGTAGTTTTCACTTCACGATAGCGTTGACACAATACTCAGCTATGCGATTAGCATTATGCTAACGTTTTATGAAACTTGACACGCTAACAGTTAGTACAAAAACGTTTTGTTTTTTAACATTTCAGTATGAAACAAACTACTTCAAAATCCATCACGCAATCTTAACATAAAGACATTTGACTTGTGTTAAATTTCGTGTAAAGAAAGAATGTTTTGAACTACTAATTTGGTGAGACAAACTGGCCTTCTACCATGTAAAGGAACTACGGCAAGTCTGAATGAACAAAAACTGCAGCAATAACCCAAGCTCAATATATATATATATATATATATATATATATATATATATAATAAATAAAGGGTTTTATTTATAGACAACGTGCAATGGAATCACTACTCTGTATTCAATCGAAACTACACACTGGAAAGGATTTAAAAAACACAACTATTTGACCAAAAAGACAAATATCATTGAAAAACACCAATCCAGCAAATTGTTTCCTTCCTGCGAGCCACTTAAAAGGAAATATTTTCACACCCATTACACCTTTAAATGTCTATTGATCATTTACCACCCCCTCTGCCAAAAATAAATAAATACTATAAGCGCAAGTACACACGCACATACACACACAGAGGTAGGCTGACTAAGCCTATTAACAAGTCCAATAAGCTGATGAAGGCTGTCTAAATCATGAGTTACCGAGCACCTTTGCAGAATGGCGCTCTAATTGATCCAATAAGACCATTAAGAGTTGGTGTGAGCTGCACAAAAGCAAAAAAAGCAAATGCCCGGCCTGCGTCTCCTCGGACGGCCTCCATCAATAACGTTAAAGGGGACACGTTGCTATTTAGACAAATGAGTCGATTAAAGTCTGTTACAAAGCGCGCGCGGAGGAATGTTTTTGGAAAGGTAAAAAGTGAAGCAGACTCTGGAAACTTATCAGAGTTGCGTGAGGTAGCAGTGTTGATAGCGGAACGGTGGGTGTGGCCTCACTGACAGGTTCACACAAGCAGAAGCAAAATATTCAAGCCTGATCTCAAACAACAGCAACTACTAATAGTTCTTAATCTCTACCATGCTCAAGCACTTTTTTTGTAAACCCGAGTGTCCAAAGTTGAATTCCACAGAAATATTGAATAGATAATTCAGCGTCAACAGCGAAATTGGTTTGATCTACTTTCCGTATGGAGTGGAAGCGATCCGTGCACTGGACTACCGAAAACACATTGAAGAAGGGTTAACTAGGGGCGTAACAATATCCAAACATCACAATACGATAGGGCTGGGTATTGCCACCAACCTCATGATATGATACGTATCACGAAACAGGGGTCACAATACGATACGTATCGCGATATATATATATAGCCCAATACATGATCTTCAAGGCGATACGTATCCCGATATTTTACATTAATTTACTTGCATTTTATAATAACAGTCATATGTATACATAAAGAATATCTTTATTATGCTGGATGACAAAAATGTTTTTGTTAGTACCACCAAGCGACATGCCTGGTCTAAATGTGTACGCACTGCAGAGCAAGGAGCAGTTTTCACAGACACACCGGGAAAATGTAGTCATAGGCATGAGCCAATATGAGCAAAAATATCAAAGTATTAAAATTACAGCTCTAAAATGTGCATATTTGAAATATTTGGAGAAATAAAAACAGCATTTTCCTCATGTAACACATTCTATTGGGTTTTCTAAACAAAATATACGAAAATTGGTACATTAAGACATATGTGCCATGTTAAGTTTAGAAGTAAATAAATGTTGATATTCTTCCTCTGCTTTCATTTTTCTTAGCAAAACACAGTGTCCAATCACTGGTGAGCTATTTTTGCATTAATTGAAGGCAATTAACTTCAAAGACAATGTTGTTTTTTATTTTTTAGGTACAATGCAAGCTGCAAAGACAAACAAACGTTAACTGTCTATTTAAAGTTAACGAGCAATATCGATTCTGACGCCTGCGTATCGATACATGTATTGTAATGAGGCCTGCAACGATATATTGCCGTATCGATTTTTTGAGCACACCTCTACGATATGATATTATCATTTTTCTGTATGTGGCCCTCAAATGAAAAAGTTTGGACACCCCTAGTGTAAGCCATACGCAGGCAGGGTAGTTAGTTAGAATGGGCTTGAGCACGGATGTGGAGTATAATCAATGCGAACGTTCGTTTGCTGGTCAAATATTTAGAAAATCAGTCACCCTGTCGATTATTCCATTGAAAAAAAAAAAACAGTCCGAAGTCACATCCTTATTTCTATGCTCTCTATTTGCCGGTTGGGATCTCAGGTTTGACAACAATGCTATAAAAGAACACTCGGTGTTATCAAAAATGAATAGGATTCTTGCTATGACAAGACAGAAATCACTAGGAAGAAGAAAAGTTTCAACAGGGTTATGTTCTCAGGAACTTGTCCACAAAAAAACAACATCAAAATGAGCAAATGTTCTGCCTGCACCAGTTAGCATCATCCAAACTGCTCGGGGGCGTCATTAAAGTTTGATTCCATCTAATCTCATCTCCCTTCCAATTTTTGCTAGCCCAAACGTTATATTTACCCAGCTGCTCGTCATCCTCGGATGACACATTAAACGTGAATGGCGGATTTTTGAGGGGCGGACCCCCCACTCCCCAACCTCGACATCCCATCATCCCGGCGGCCATAAAACTTCCAGGGGAGCAGGACAACAAATGAGAGTTATGGATGCGCGCTCCCATCCATCTGCCTCGGCTAACTCCCCTCCGAACGCGGGAAACCAACCATGTCGGCTCCCGTGCAGGCGGAGCAAGAGGCCGTAAAGTCTATACCGTATCCATCAAGCAAATAGACTGCCTGAGTCTGGGGGCTCTTTATGGCGGAGGGAGGCGCAGAACGTGACAGTGGGAATGTGTGTTGGGTCAGCACGCGGCCTTGCTAAGGAGGACTTGACTTGAGACCAGCTTTCGATGGTGATAGTCGTTTTACTGCATTCCGGTTCATCACTCGGGTTCAGGTTAAAGACGTGCCAGGTACGCCTCAGATGACGCTTCATCAAGTCCATGCTAATGGAACGACAGTATAAACACTTCTCACAAAAAGTATGGATAGTAGCTTTCGGGTAAAATTTCAGGGTGAAACTGGAAGCTTTATAGGTGAACTCCATTTGACCTTTAAATTTTCAATGCAAGTCCAACTGTTCAATATTTCAGGGGGACACCGGGGACGTGATGTCACACTTTTTTACACTTTCTTGGACTCAGTACACGACAAAATGTGTTCCAGATGAGAGACCAAAATCTCAGGAATGTTTTGTATTCATGTCATATTTTGTGTCAGTGCAGTTATAAGCAAAGAAATAGAGTGTGAACATGTGACATGTTGCACTGCCATCGGGTAAGTTGTCTCACTACATGGGGTAAGATGTCACATCTAACAAGTCCACATGTTGGATGCTAGGATTTTATCTGGAGGCCTCTTACAACTTAAGATAATTCCAATGTGACAACCGAGCCATGTGACAACCTACCCATGTGACAAGAAGCCCCGTCTCACCTACTTTTTTTGCATTACTTTTCACTAACAAAGAACTATAACGACAAAATTCATAACAGCTGATCTACAAATGGGCAAATTATTTTTCACCCACTTCTCTGCCTTTTTGTGACTCTTCCAGTCTTTCTGTGTCTGAGAACGTTCTGTGTGAAGCCCCGCCATGGCGACGTACTGTTGACCAATTGTTACACTATGAAGAGGACTGTTTAAAAATTAACTGTAAATGAACAAGAAATGTATCCGTCTAAATTTGAGGTGAAATATTGCCCGAAAGCCAAATATTGTTTACCTTTTGTGTGCCGTGTACATACATGGGCAAAAGCATTGGTACACCATTCAGAGGAAGAAAAAACTGACATGAGAAATAATTAACACATAAAATTGTGTCCTAATATATTTGTGTCAATATACCCCTGTGCATAAAAGTAAACCAGCCTTCTCCATGTCAGAACAGGCCACCGCCATTTTGATCCTAGAGGACTGACAGTTCCATTGATACCCACAAACGAGGAAAATAAGTCCCTTACGGGGTCCTTGGCCCACACGTAATCCCGCTATGGTCACGAAAACAACACAGCCGAAGGCTTTCACGCACTATTGTATATTGCCAATGACTATGAAGCATAACCTGCCGGCGAGGACATGTTCATCCAAGCTAAAAACGCAGCAGAGGTTGCTGTTGGGAGTAAACACAGCGGCATGCTGGCAAATTGTTGTTGTTGTTGCTGCCGTGTGCGTGGATGGAAATTTCGGGATCACTGCACGGGATAATTAAAAAAAAAAGTTTAGTTCCACGTTGCCGAAGACACGGCATCTATTTATAATGGATGTCTCCCAGATCTCTGCTGCTTTGGCTTGTTGTTGTGGGTATGTCTCAAGCAGCAGGACGCCCGAGGGTAGATTTAGGAGATGCTGGAGGGGGCGACGTCTGCCTCAATGTCCCTCTGGTGGACTCTGAAAAGTCTGGACATCCTTTCTTAAAATGCCGCTGCCCTAACTCTCCCTTGATCCCGACCGAGATAAGCGCTAGCAAGCAGATGGTAGAATGGATTTGACGTTTGACACTCAGTTGTACTTGTGATGAGTGAACAATCTTCTGGCCCAAGTATAGCATAGCATTGGGGATTTATCAGGATTATTGTGAAATCTTGAATTTGGAAACTTAGTAGACAGTAACATGCATGCTTTGTTTGTAGCAGCAATTTGACCTTTAGTAAAACAATAAACTCATTCACCAGTATGCCTTTAAAAGGAAATTCTTCCTCTATCAGTGCCTTTTTAACAGGAAGAGAAACATCCGACAGTATTCATAGCATTTATGCTCTGTGTTCCAAACGCTCAGACAGAAATTGGGAGAAAGGCTTTTGGGTACGCCTTCAGCTTGGAATCTCCTGCAGAACGACTTAAAGCTCAAGGAACTGGAATCCTTCAATGTTTTTAAATCTAAACTAAAAATACATGGAAGCAGTTTGCATAGAATGTAAATGTTTTTAGCTCGACCGTTTTAACAATTTATTCCGAGCTGTGACTCATAGTTGTTGTGCTTTGTAAATTATACTTTGTCTGTCTCTAACTTTTTTTTGCTGCTGCCAGCCGAGACCAGGTCTCTCTTGAAAAAGAGGTTCTTAATCTCAATCGGACCAACCTGGTTAAATCAAGGTTAAATATAAAAAATAAACAAAACAAACAAACAAAAAAACGGATATAAAGGTGCAGATTAAAGAATTTTGTTCCATCTATTCATGCCATAAACCAAGAAGTAATAAAAGACACCCTGTGCCGGATGGATCAACATTTTTTTTATTTTTTATTTTTTTTATTTTTTATTTTTTTTACCCCCACTGCTGTCCGTAGCCTTCATGGAGGTTCAGTAATATTTCTAAAATGAAACATGACTGACTTTTACGAGCAATGCTTTGGTCTCAATTTGTGCTTCTGAGCCCATTTCATGCTCAAGTAATCCCACCCAAGGCTAGCTGCTTACTGCCCCTCATGCTAAGCTAGGCTAACTGCACGGTATCGTTTGTGCGCGATTGCACACGCTCTGATAATAACACCAACAATGCTCTCTGGGAATGATTCTCAGAAAAAGGATGAACTCTTTCCCTGTTGAGGATGAACTCCAACGCAACTCGACACCCTGGAGGGTTTTTGAGGAAGGAGTGAAGTAGTACACAAACACACACAGAGAATAAAAGTGATGCGGAGGAAGGGAAATATGCACGGGCATACACGCACGCACACTCATTTTTACTTTGTCTCTGTATGCTGATTACTCCTCTGGAGTGGTTACCCTCAGACTTTCCCCACAGGAAGCCAAAATGTTTTCCAGCAGCAGCCGTTTATCCCACTGGCTAACTTTTTAGTTACTATTACCCTTTCTTTATGTCTGGTTGCTACGATTTGTTAGCAGATAACTCAGGGTTAGCTATGTTGCAGACACTGTATGTGATTAAAACGGAGTGGCTGCAGTTAAAAGCGAAATGACGTGATTCAGTTCAGTTCAGTTTTGTGTAGATTATACAACCAATAAATAAACAGAACTGAACTGAGCTGAACTGTCCATTTTTGGGTCTTTGATCCCCTCTGCGTTCAATGTGTGGACATCCCAGCCTTTCAGATATTGAGACGTGGGATAATGGCCGGACAAAAAACTGAGTAAAGTTGTTGAAAAGTGAAACCATGGCCTGAGAGGTTAGTTGCCTTATTCACCTGCACTAAAAATACCACAAGACATGACTGTAGTAAATAATATGAACACAATTTTACAACACAACTCTGGAAATTAGCATTGTCCATAGCGGGTTTCAATTGGGCCTGATTTGATTTCCTAGTCGGAGCTTGGATTGAAGGAATAGAATTTACCCAAAATGACTGGTTCAAATTCAAACCCACATTTCTGACTTCCTGTAAACATTTCAAGCCTGATGGGTCCTTGACTTTTTTGTGCATCCTGATTGGCATGTCCACCCAATTTCTTGCCAGTTAAACTAGTGTCGGGGGCCAATTTTAAAAACATTCCTATAGTCGTCAAAATGATCATCAATCTGTCAAGTATACCTGCTTGCGATCTGAGGGTTATTTGGGGAAATTGCCGAGTTGAAGATCATCAAAGTAGGATCCCTGGAATTCGCTCCAAAAAACGGCTCCTTCACATCCAAATTGCGGACTCCCTGTTCAGTTACAGGATCCACATTTACACATCCAGTTCTGATAGATATGACTACCACATTTCAATTATTTTTACGTTGCCACACTGGGGGGCACATGCAAAAAAGCTTTTCCAATTGCCATCAACCATCTGTCTGTGCCTGGTTCCTATAACTTTCCAGGTAGCAGCAAAATTTGTAATTTTTTTTGGATATGCTGAAGCCCCCAAAAGGTGATTCATTCATTCAATGATAATAAACACACTACCGGGTTCTGTGACCCTAATTAATAGTTTGCTGAACTTCGACCCAAGGAGCATTACACTTACGTCAAGAGGAAAGCCAGATTGCTTCCTGGGAATAGAATATAAATGCAAATATGTAAATCTACTGCCTCCGTTCCCTCGCATGCATTTGCAGTATTAAATATTAACACTGGGTAGTGATGGAGGCTCCGCATACAACAAGAGCAATATTACACAAGGAGTGCTGCATTAAGCCGTTGGCCTCTAGATGGTCACAAATTGCCTGTCGAATAAACTGCGTGTGGTAGATTAGGGGCAATTAGACAAGATTATAAGTCATTCCGCAGAGGAGGGCTTGAAAATGTGAGCATTAAATCTGTTGTTGGCATGTATTCAACATAAGTCGGAATCTTCATGTTTTTGTTGTTGTAGTTCTTCACACAAATGAATCACCTTTTTGGGAGCCTCAAAATGCTCGATAGCACCCCGTTGTTTGCGAGCGAATGTATCTACGGCGGGTGAAAGGTGTATTTGAGGGGTCCGAAAGATGACCCCGTTTTTTAGTTTGATGCTGCCATTTTAGCGAATTCCAGGGCTTGTACTAGGCCGGTTAAAAACCATTCGGTTAAAAACAGCGGATCTTGAATCAAAAGCATAAAAGAAAAGCACATCATAGTCGAAAAAAAGGTTTAAAAATCCAATTAGATCATAATGATAAATGGTGTACACTTATTGATTTTATTACATTGTTGTCCAAAGTGCTTTCTCAAGTTTCATATCCACTTTTTTTTTTTAAACATTTCTGGGTGTACCAATTACCAAGACTGTTATGCGGCCAACGAACAAAAACAGTCGCTTCCATCTACAGACAGGTTTTCCTTTTTAGTTTAAATAGGCAAATCAAATGTGTAATCGTGATTAATCGCATGACTTCAATATTTAACTCACAATTAATTGCAAATGTTATATCTGTCGTAAATGTACAATAACATATTCATACTCATAAGTTTTCATACTTTGTTAACATAAAATAGGAAAAATGTTAAACTAATAGAAATATGCCTTCCTGGGTGGAGTTTGCATGTTCTGCCCGTGCCTGCGTGGGTCTTCTCCGGGTACTCCGGTCTCCTCCCACATTCCAAAGACATGCATGGCAGGTTAATTGGGCGCTCCGAATTGTCCCTAGGTGTGCTTGTGAGTGTGGATGGTTGTTCGTCTCTGTGTGCCCTGCGATTGGTTGGCAACCAGTCCAGGGTGTCCCCCGCCTACTGCACAGGGCCAGCTGAGATAGGCTCCAGCACTCCCGCGACCCTTGTGAGGAGTAAGCGGTTCAGAAAATGGATGGATGGATGGATGGATGGATAATAGAAATATGGTTGCATCTTGTCATTGATACATTAATTTCATAATAATTCCTACAATTTAATTAAAATTAAAAAGATGTAATTTACTATGAAAAAAAAACGAGTGTGATATTGATTTGTGTTGAGGTAATTTTCTGCCACTAGATGGCATAACTGCATTTGTAAGAGGTTGGTGACAGCTCAGTGCATTTTTATTTTCATATTAAGAGCTATCTCATCTTTAGCATGAAGTAACGTGAAATGTTGCACATTTTTAGAATTGTAAAATAAAACTTGACCCCAGTCTCCACAAATATATGCACTATTATTACATTTATTACTGTTCAATTTTGATGTGCACATATCTGCTGCGTTGCAACAGGAATTCCCTAGTACAGACTTTCCAAGTAAGGGGCGCTCATTAATCGTGCGCTAAAAAAAATTAACGACGTGAAAGGAACTTTCAAATTAATTCAAAATTAACACACTAATTTTGACAACCCTAGTTTAAAATAACTTAGTTTCACCTCGAGAATATTTACACTGGCCTACGGCTGAACGCATGGTGTGTTTTTTTTCTCACCTTTGGGAAAGTTTTAAAGGCGATGAATGTCACCTTGGGCTGAAACGTGCTCAGAAGTTTTGTCTAAGACGGAACGCAAGTTTTAGGCACAACAGACATATTTACACTACAGACGCACAAGTCCCGAATCTCGAGACAAACCAAATCAAAGCTTCCAGAAAGAAGAAACAAAGTCTTGAATCTTAGATTAGCTCCCTTGGCACGTCGATCGAGGTCATTTTCTTTTGTGTATATAAAAACGATCATTTTTGACTTACTTTTCATGAGTGCAGACGGTGCTGATGGTACCAATCTGCAAATAAAGTGAAGCACCCGTCTGAAAACGTCTTGCCACTTTATTTGCTTTGGTGGGCCCATCTAAAGTGGGCTGAATGTGGCCTATAGGCAATTTACCAAAATTGGAAGCAGCTATCCCAGACAGATGGATGACGCCAAATGCCAAAGATTGTTCGCCTATGACGTGTCATACGGGTGAAGCGTTGCATCAACATTGGATAAATCATTTGCAGGATTCACAAATGAAACGGCAGTGCAGGGCCTGCTTCAATCATCACAGTTTGCAGCTTCAATTTTTTTATTTTTTTTTCCCCCCGTGTCAGATGGAAAGAGCTTAACGACAACAAAAGAGGCCAAAGATAAGGCAAAAGTCAACGTCTGGAACTCTTCTGCCTCTTCTTCTATTTTCCTTAATCCGCCACATCTTGAAGCACAGATTGAACTCCAGGTTATCTGGACCATCTTTTATATCCCACCACCCCTCCCTCGCTTTACTCCAATCTTTGCTGGGGAAAAAAAAAAAGAAAGGGAGTTAAGCAGAAAGCCAGAACAGGGATTTTTTTTTTTTTAACACACACAAGGCACGACTTCCAGGAAATGAAACGGCCAAACGGCCTTGAGGCTGCCCCCCCCCACCCCGTAAACAAAAGTTCAAGGAGGTTGAAAGCGAAAGTTCCTGCATTTGGCTGCGATGCCTGGGCACAAAACCTGCGACAACTTCAGCAAACGTGGCCTACATGAATGCGTGATTTGTCTACATGACTAATAATGACTGAGCTGGGACAGTCTCCAAACATCACGATGGTTTTGCCAAGACTTGTAAGCAAGTCAAGACCCCCACAGAAAAAAATAATACACCATAACATCTGATGAACAAGGGAATTTCCAACATCTGGGTTGCAGGGTTCTTTTGTGGGTTGTTTTGTTTGTCAAATTGACCCATTTAAAGTTGACCCCAACTGTTATGTTGTGGGTCAAATTAACTTTATTTATAAAGCACTTAAAACAACCACTGTTACATACAAATTGCTGTATTAAACCAATTATATTGTCCAATATTAAAATTAAATAAAAATCTACATACACTAGGGGTGCTTGTGCGTGTGGATGGTCTCTGTGTGTCCTGCGATTGGCTGGCAACCAGTTCAGGGTGTCCCCGCCTACTGCCCAGAGCCAGCTGGGATAGGCTCCAGCACCCCCCACGACCCTTGTGAGGTGCAAGTGGTTCAGAAAATGGATGGATGGATGTATGGATGAATGGATATTGTGTTTGTTCCACATCACAATTCATGGGTCAATTTGACCCGCTCTAATGCTTAAGTTATCAGAAAAATATCACATAATGCAATGCAAAAATCCACAAATGAAAAATGTAGGTAAAGCAGACTAAATTTAATCTATTTTTCCCCCTAAATGCTCCCAACGAGTCAATTTGACCCGCATCATGAGAGGAAGGTTTATTCATCGGTTGTCAGAGTTTTACATATTCATCATCATGCATGCAAATGAGAATATTATACAGCAATCAATCGCTATCGTCTTCGCTATCTGTCGGGTGATCTCCGCAGCCGCCCACCACCATGGAGGGGGTGTGTGGGGGTTCAAAAGTGCAGCCATCAAGGGCATCTGCCATTTGTCGGGGATCAAACCTGCGTACGCTTGATGTGCGCTTGTAAGCGAGCTGGCCGTGACACTTTTCTTATCAGTCAACATGCTTGATTAGAGGCGAGGTCATGAAGGGAAAGTTCCGTGTTGGTTGTCGTGCTTCATGCTGTAAAAGGGGCTGGGGGATTCCAGCTGTTTGGGGAGTTAGTTGTGGCGAGCAGTCGGCCTGAGAGTGTTGGCATGTGTGAGTTACAGAGCTACATGCGATTCGACTGTTGTTTCAGGACAAGTGATCGTGTGAGGTGTTAATTCGGTGATGCGGCTCCTAAGACCTGCCACTAACCATAAATGTGATAATAAAACCTAACCCTTAATTAACCACTCAATCTTAAGCCCTAACCTAAAAGTCCATGTGAAGCAAAAATAAAAGTCATCTACATTTGACATGAACAAAAGATCAAATAGCCAAGTACGATTTCAAAGTAGTGAAAAATGAAGCCTCTTCTCCCCTCTCAAACATTGAAGGGTGCTCAACTGCCAACTGTCAATCAAATAGCACTGCTACGACCTGGGGGGGAAAAAACGATGCTAGCTCATCTCGCATCTTTCTTATGTCTACACACCTGTAAATGTTTCAGGCACTAAAATATTAAAGCCTCCAGGTCATCATGGGGCTCTTTCCTGCGTGACAATGAGGCACTCTAAAGTGGACATGTCAGCCCGGAGCGCTGGTCCACATGCTGGCTGTCAGGTCAGGATTTGTATTTGTCAATTTTCCCCCCTCCTCACTATTCCGCCAGTCTCTGTGTGACGTGTGTGCACTCGCTGCTGACAACGAGGCACTCTAAAGTGGCCACAACAGTATGAATGAAGCGCCAGCCCATATGCTGGCTGTCTAGTCGGAATTTTTTATTTATTTTTTTAATCCTTGATCCTTGCACTTCAGGCAGTCCCTATGTGGTATACATGCACTCGCTGCTGACATCGAGGCACTCTAAAGTGGCCACAGAAGTCTGACTGCAGTGCTGGTCCATTTGCTGGATGTCTAGTCAGAATTTTATTTTATTTTTAATTTCCTTGATCCTTGCACTTCAGCCAATCCCTGTGTAGCATGCATGCACTCGCTGCTGACAACGAGACACTTTAAAGTGGCCAGTCCACACACTGGATGTCAAGTCTGATGTTTTTTCCCTCTTTTCGGTGTGGCATGCACACACTCACTGCCAACAACAAGGCACTCTAAAGTGGCCATGCCAGCCCAAAGCCCTGGTCCACACTTTGGCTGTTGTGAAAATTGTCATCACCTTGCTCTTCCGCCTCCATGACGTGCACACACTCACAGCTGACAATGAGGCGCTCTACGCGGTCACGCCAACCCGACATGCCGATGCACACGATGATGGTCAAGTTGGATATTAAAAAAAATAAAATAAAAATTCCCCCACCTCACACTTCTGCTTTCTCTCCGTGACGTGCATGCACTCATGGCCAACAACAAGGCGCTCTACAGTGGCCAAAAATTAGGTGTTAAGTTGAATCTTACAATCTTATAACTGTGGTTACAGTTTGGAACGTTAAAAAGTGACTTTAATTAAACATTGCCTGTACAATAAATACGGTTTGACTGTCCCATCATTTAGTTTGGGAAACTGTGGAAATGTTATTCACTTGTAAGTTCTCCCGACGAGTGCACGTCGGAAACAAAGGCGTGACACAAAAGTGAAGAGCGAGCGAGCGAGTCCGCGACAAGCACTGTGGGAATTTCAAGGGTGGCGACCCATTTCTAGTAACCAGGAGAATGAGCTACGTTTGCGTGCCCATGACAAGCAGACTGTATCCAAAAAAAAACAAAAAAAAACTCCTCCTCCATGAAGCAGCAAGCGCCCCCATTGATAGCACATTTTAATGAATTGCCATGACGCTCGAATAAATGAGCTGCCGCCCGTGTTATTTTCCACGCTCATCAATATTCATGTTGTGCAAACATGCACCAACCAGCCCCTTAATTACGAAGTCTTAAAATACGCACACAAAAAAAAAAGCGTCAGCCGAGGCTTGGCGGATTTCAGGCCTTAACTGGCTCAAGTGATGATTTCGCACACACGCTGAGGAAAAACGTTCAAGCCCCCGCCGAGAGAAGCATCCGCGTTTTAATTAGTGCACAAACAGGCAGCTCGGAGGGGTAAACATGATCACAGTATTTCAAATATATATTTCTATTGTCAACGTGAACTTCTCGCGCCAGCCCCCACAGGCTCCCTCGAAAAAGACGATTGCTTCGCAAAACGCAACGGAGACTGTCATGTCATCGCCTTCTCGATGACCTCACAGGCCTGTCAAGAGAGAAGACGATAACAAACTGCATTTGCTTTCCCGGAATTAACAACATGAAATTAAATCAACTTCAATGAAATCAAATAGCAAACAATAAACTGTCAATCTGCATTTACTTTCCTCAGGTGGCAACAAATAAATACTACTACGACTACTTCCACTCCAACAACTCCTACAACTAATCGTCATTGTTGTCATCATCATTTACAAAAAAAATATTATTATTAAGAGATAATGAAATTATAAATTAGCCAAAAATAATAAAATTGAAGTGCACCTACGACATTTTTATTTTTTTTTGAACATATAAACAGATGAACAGCAGAGATAAAACAGAAAACAACAATCAAAAGAGAAGAAAATCCCAATAAAATAATCATTCAATCAATCATAACTTACATGTTCAAAAGGGAGTAGGAAGAAGTTAAAAACTTATCTAGTCCTACCCCTTTTACTCAATATATTTAAACTTATTTCATTATTAATACAATTTTAATTTACTAATTATTAAAAAAAATAAATAAATAAAAATAATAATAATAAATGATATATATAATCCAAGTTATATATATATATATATACATATATACATACATACACACATATATATATATATAAATATACACATATACATACATACATATACACACATATACACAAGTGCACTTAACATATTCACATTTACCAAAAACATATATACATAAATTTACTAAACATATACCATAATACCTATCTAGATCATTTACACATACTCACATGTACATTTTTCATATTCTGGTCTGACATAGATAATTTTTTTGAACTTTACTTTTAAACATTTTTTTAAACTCCAGCATTGAGTCACAATTTTTCAGAGCAATTTCCAGATGATTCCACAGATCAACACCTTTTACAGATACACACCTTTGCTTAATATTTGTTCTTGTTTTGGGTTTTTTGTACACACTTGTACCCCTTATATCATAAGGACTGTGTCTAATTTCAAATAACTTCTGAGTACTGTGGCAGAGTGAATTGTTATAAACTTTATACATTATTTGTGCTATTTTAAAATCCACCAAGTCATAAAATGTCATTGCATTTAATTTAATAAATAGTGGATGTGTTGGTTCTGTATATTTTGATCCATTAATAATTCTTATAGCTTTCTTTTGCAATTTGAAAACGGTGTTAGTATTTGTTTTATATGCCATTCCCCATAATTCCACACAATAGGTCAAATATGGTAATAATAGTGAACTATATAATATATATAATGATTTCATGTTTAAAACATCCTTACTTTTATAGAGTATCCCTATGATTTTTGACATTTTCCTTTTAACAGTTTTATGTGTGGCTTCCAACATAATTTATCATCGATAATAACTCCAAGGAATTTATTTTCATTCACCCTTTCTATTTCAATTGAATTCAATTTTAACTTGATGAGTGATTTGTCTAGTGCCAAAAACTATGAACTTGGTTTTATTTAAATTCAATGATAATGTATTCACATCAAACCAATTTTTTAATATATTCAATTCATACTCCACAGTAGTCAGAAGCTGCTTCAGGTTTTCTCCTGAACAATAGAAAGTTGTATCATCAGCAAATAAAACACTTTTCAATATTTTTGAGACATAGCAAATATCATTTATGTACAGTATAAATAATTTAGGGCCAAGCACAGACCCTTGGGGAACTCCATGAGTGATCTTCATGTGTTCTGATTGTACATTATTAAACTGCACATACTGATATCTATTATCCAAATAACTTTTCATCCACTTATAAGCTAAACCTCTTAATCCATATTTCTTTAATTTATTCATTAATATAGAATGATCTATAGTATCAAAAGCTTTTTTTAAATCCATAAAAATCCCAACAGTAAATTTTTTATTATCTATTTCGGTAGATATTGCTTCTACAAGCTCCATGACTGCCATTGAGGTGGTCCGTTTTTCTCTAAACCCATATTGAGTTTCACTTAAGAGCTTATGTTTCTCAATAAAATTATCCAATCTATATGAAAATAATTTTTCTAGAATTTTTGAGAACTGTGGCAACAATGATATTGGTCTGTAGTTATTAAACGTGTGTCTTTCTCCACTTTTATGAACAGGAATGACTTTGGCTATCTTCATTTTTGATGGAAATATACCAGTTTTAAATGATAAATTACAAATATATGTAAAAGGTTGTACAATATATTTCATAATACTTTTAACTAATGTCATATCAATGTTAAGACAGTCAGTAGACTTTTTATTTTTTAATGTTTTCACAACATTTAATACTTCTATATCATTAACATCATTAAGAAACATTGTGGATGAATTATTTACAATGTTCTTATCTATTTCACGTTTGTTTCTTGGCTCTGGGATTTTGTTTGCCAAGTTACTGCCCACGTTAACTAGATATTCATTAAAATTATTAGCTATGTCAGAAATTTCATCAATTACCATATCGTTATCTTTTATAAAATATTGTGGAAAATTTGTTTTTTTAGAACTTTTTTTAATTACATGATTTAGTGTTTTCCATATTTCTTGTGTATTGCTTTTATTCTGTTCTAATAATTCATGGTAATAATCTTTCTTTCTTATTCGAATAATATTTGCTAATTTATTTTTATAGATCTTGTACTTTGTTTCAGCTTCCACAGTTCTCAATTTAATAAATCTTTTATATAAATTATTTTTCTTTTTGCATGCATTCTGTATTCCCTTCGTCATCCATGTCTTATTTGGACCTTTATACTTTCTTGTAATTTTAATTGATGGACAATGTTTATTATATAAAGAAATAATGGTTGACTGAAATTCACTATATGCAATATCAGGATCGTTATTTGAATAAACCTCAGACCAGTTGTGTTTCTCTAAATCCAACTTAAAGGCAGCCATGGAGCGTGTTGTTCTTACTCTAGTTTCAAATGTGTAAGTAGTCGGCTTCATTTTTTTATCAAAATAATCATAAAAAATTGCAAAGATCGGGAGGTGATCACTTATATCGTTAATAAGGAATCCACTTTCTATTTTAAGGTCAATTTTATTTGTGAATATATTATCAATTAGTGTAGCTGTATCGATTGTTATTCTACTAGGTTTTATAATAACAGGAAATAAACTATTACTATACATCATATTTATAAAATCAGTTGTCTTCTGATAATACTTTTTCTAGCCGATCACCAATCTTTTAAAAAGTCTGACCTGCCGATCACGATTTTTGCGGATGCCGATTTTTTTATTTTTTATTTTTTTCATAACAAGCAGCGTATACCTTCATTTTCCCAATCTTATTTTACCGGAAAACATTAAACAATATCAATGAAATCATACAAATGGGTTGTTTTAACTGCACATTAATTTTTTCTCTTAAATAAAAATGTAAATCCTATTAGTCATCTCAGCAGAAGAGGACAGTAGCTGACTTTTTCACACCTCTGAGGAGGTAGATGCGATTGGTGGAAAAGACTGATTCATTTTTACGGGATCGACAGATCACCGATCACCCAAAATTATGGAAATCGGGGCCGAAAAATCAGCTGGATCGGTGCATCCTTATAATTAAATTAAAATTTAATTCTTTTTTTTTTAAAGTTTTATTTTATTTTATTTATTAATTGTATATATATATATATATATATATATATATATATATAAAATGATGACTTGACAAAAAAAGTATATCTAAAAAAACAGATTAAAATAAAATCTTTAAATGGATACTTGACTCATTGAGCCATTTTCAGCAGTAAAAAAAATTAATGTTTTGTCCATAATTAATGTGGTAACTTCATTATTTTTCATTCTTCTACTTGCTGTCGACTGATGATGACATCACCTGTGCACCTATTTATTTATTTATTTATTTATTTATTTTTAGTTTTATGTTTACTGTATTTATTAAAATTTATATATAAAATGATGACTTGACTAAAAAGTATATTTTAAAAAACAGATTAAAACATAATCATTAAAGGGATACTTACCATTTTCAGCAGTAAAAAAAGTTAGTATTTTGTCCATTAATGTGGTAACTTCATTATTTTTCATGTACAATTAATACCTTTAAAAAGTCATTTTTCTACTTGCTGTCGACATCACCTGTGCTGAGGAAGTAGGTAGCGACCAATCACGGCTCAGTTAACTGACCAAACCCAGACAACAGGTGAGCCAACTTAACTATTCACTGCTGAAAATTGTTCAACGAGTCAAATCATGCATCAGCCAAAAAATTTATCTGCAGTGGTAAAAGCAGGAAATTAGAATTCCCACTAATGCCTTCCACACCTTTATCCATTTTCTCACCAAAACTCAGTAAACTTGTACATAAGATTTTTGTCCCCAACACTGTATACAACATAACATATCAGAGCAATCTCTGCATACAGCACACCACCTTTATGAAGGCGCAATTGTTTGCTGCAGTCTGTGGGTTTGGTATCCAGCTGCCGCAAGAGGCTAAAAAGAGGCGAGCAAAACAACTCGCATCCACACTAATAGCCACTGGCCCAGTGGAAAGGGCTTAACTGGAAACCATCCACACGGACTCATTCACACGTGTACCCCCACATCCGTACGTAAATCCTGCCAAGAGCTGCCATGATGGACTCTCTTTTTGAGCGACTGGTCTTCGTGTTAGCCAAACATGACCGCTCGAATTGTGTTTGCCAAAGAGGCCGAAAAAAACACAGGGGATGAGAGCACTTGGACAGAACGCGCTGATAACGGGCCATTTTGTTGTGTAGCGTCACGGGATTGGTTGGGCTGCACCTTTCATAGAGAACAGCAGCAACATGTGCACAAGGCCACTTTTAAGTGGCAGTGTGAAAAAAAGGGATGATTATGATTATGTTTTTTTTTAAGTCACAGCTTTACAAATGTGAATGCCTTGACTTACAGGCTACATCCGAGTGAAATGTGTGGACCAGGGCTGGACTGGCCATCTGGCATACAGGGCAGATGCACGGTGGGCCGGTGTCCTTTAGCGCTGATGTGGTGATATTCAATTATTACTTTTCTCCATTTTACCCAGAGAGACCAGCCCACAATTTTGCAGCTCCTTCATCCATTTACAATATAGAGATCAAACTGAACCAATAAACATCAGACGTAGAGCTATGTGGTAGCCAAGGGAGGTCAGGAAATCCGGCTGGGCCGGCGAGCCAAAGTCAAAATGCCAGGGGCAATTATTTGTGGGCAAGACAGTTAGGAAACATTTCAGAGGTGCAACGATTAATCGATTACTCGACAACTAATCGATCATGAAGTCAATCGATAATGACTTTGATGAGACTTTTTTTTATTTAACTCTTTGACCGCCCAAAATGTTTAATAACGATTAGTAAAATCATGATGTATGCCGCCATAAACGTTAAATGACGTCAACTACATTTTTTAATTTTTATTTTATTTTTTTTAAATCAATGGGCAGTGAGCGCTTCCTGGTCAATGGGTTGTGGAATCAAAAACACTAACTATGGCCAGCAGGTAGCAGCATTGTAGCTCTTTTCAATGGGCTGCTGGTGTATGACATTACAATGAAACATGATGAAATAGAATGTTTTCAAGGATGACGTGCATGATCAAAGCCTTTGTCATATTAAAGTTCTTTTTTTTGATAACGTGTGGCAGTAAAAGAATTAAAATTGTCCAAATCCTCAGAAATTCAGCCTCTCAACAGTAAATATTCTGCATTTTCTGTTATTTTCACTTGCATCAAAATAAAATATTTGCAGGCATCCGTTTTATTTTGAAAATCTAAATAATCAACAATTTTTCAAATCAGTAACTGATTCTTAATGTGTTTTTGCATTTTCTGTCTGAATGTATTTTTTGTTAATATGGGTTTGTTTGTTTGTTTTTAATCTGATTCATCGATTAATCAAAACATAGACAGATGAATCGATTACTAAAGTTATCATTAGTTGCTGCCCTAAAAGATTCAGCTGGATGTTACAATTGCAATTACAATGGCAATTTGTTTCTCAAAAAAGGATTATATTCAAACACAGCATTTGATTAACTCATTCACTAAAGTCTCTTCTTTCATCAAGAAAAATTATATTTTCTATCTTTTCCCGTTTTGCAGCAATTAGCATTAGAATATAACTAAGTAACGAAGGGCTTTTTTTCCAACACAGCCCTGGTTGATCTCCTTTACTCTGCTGCCACCTGCTGGCCGTTTGTGTAATAACTAACATTTATTCAACCATTCTTTGCAGTTAAGAGGCTGCATCAAACCCTTCTGTATGTTCTTGCACAAAAAAAAAACAAAAAAACAATAAAACAAAAAAAAAACGTATAAATACATCTTCGGGACACTTAAAACATTTAAAATAGAACGTATTTATACGTTTTTGGGAGAAAATGAGTTCAAATACATTTTCATGGCAACTACAAGACATTATGCAATAATCAATAACTCTGTATTGACGACTACTTGAATGTATGAAAGTTGCATCAGTGCATTTTCACACAGGAGGGAGAAAAAGGCCGTCTAAATCCCCTTTCACGCTGTCTCCATCATATTACCTCAGAAGCTAGAAAATTTGATTTGACTTCACAGGCCATTGTTGGCAGGCAGTTGGAAGGGGCTTAAGGCCGCAAGCGCCTGATTGGCTGACATGCAACCACAACAAGAAAAAAGTCTCTTCTTTCTACTTCCCGTGATATTTCCCAGAGCCCTTTGCTCTCATATGTGGCTTGCAGTGTCAGGCCCATGCTGAGGCGACCCTGCTTTTTTTTGCTTTTTTTTGTTTGGCTGTGTAAGCACAACCCCCCCCCCCTTATACCCCCCGCCGCTCCTCTCTGAGCAGACAGTAAAACAAAGACCATCTTTGTCCGCTTTGCCGATCGGACGCTGACAGGGCGCGGACGAGAAAAACGGTGTCGGCTGGTAACGAGCGCATTCGCGCCGCCGGGAGACGTCTCTGCCAGAACAACAAAGGCGGACGACGGCCGGTCTTTAAAAGACGCCGGACCCCCATCTCGTCATCTCCACCAGTCTCGGGCTGGTGTTTATCTTTGCTCTTGCAGAGACTGCACTGTTTTAACAGCTTGTCTCGGCTTTCCGCCCGTGTCTATCCAAATGTCACGTTTTGGCCACAAATGAGAAGACAATGGACTTTATCAAACGGCTCAGGCGGCTGATAAGATGCTGGAAGGCCAGAGGCATAAACAAGCCCGAGAGGAGTCTGACGGCTGATGCGGCGTAAACATCAACTACAGTTAAAAGCCCCTTTCATGCTGGTTATATCAGCCAATCCTCGGGTGTGCAGTGGGCAGAGCCAACGGGGCCAACCCGGGTGTTAACAGTCCGTACACATGTATTAGCTACGTTATAACACATACCAGTACACATTTAATTACTTCTTTGATTTAATTGTTGCGTAAATAAATAGCTAGTGTACTGATCACGAAGCAACAAACAAAAAAAAAAAACTGACATTGAATAAACATTTTTGTTCACAAAAAAAAACGAGAGCACTTAAAAAAAATCAATGCTGAAGTTCCATGCTACGTTTATAAAACTAACTATAGTGAAAATATTCTTTTTTCGTCTTTGTCAAGTAATTTCATACATGACTTTTTCCGGTTGATTTTAAAAGTGTTTATTTTGGTTTTACTGTTTGGCCGTGCAGAAGAAGGAAGGTCAACAAAAAAATACTAATACTAAAAAAATTTAAAACTAAAATGAAGCATTTCCCAATAAAACTGAAGAAAAACAAAAGACGAAATGAAAACTAATGACAAATCCAAAATCTTGCTAATCACAGAATATTATGCTAACGTTTTAGCATTAGCAAGATTAGCAGCCATTGCTATCAGGGGCGGTTCTAAGGTCAGAGGTTTAAGGGTGCTGAGTTCGCGGCCAGGTAAGATTAATTAAACCATTTTCACATTTATGACAGAGACTAACACTTTTGGTCACGGGCATCCAATCATTAGCTTGTCAGTAGCACCTTGGCTTTATTATTATTAGCACATTAGCTTCTCCCATTGGTTCTAATTCTGACCACCTGAAACATTTCCAAGCTAGGAAAAAACATCAGTTAACACTGACATAGCTGCTGTAATTTTATTAAAATACTATATTTCAACAAGCTAACAAACTTTCTGCACAATCATGCTAGCACGCTTCGCTAGCTTGTTTAAAAGGACACAGGCTAAATTTAAAAAACACCCAGATAATCGCTTTAATTTTGGGCTTGCTGACATTTAATTTAGGGCTAGAAATCAATTATCAACCCTCACAAACATCTTTGCTTTTTTAAGTGGAAATTTTAGCTTTAGCTGTTAGCGTTTGATGAAAACAAGTGCAAATCATGTTTCCTGTTTATAAAATGTGCATTTTCTGACATGTTTAGAGCAAAAGACTACACTCTATCATCCAAAAAAAAAAATCACCACAGACTCGTCCTCAACCAAATCAATCAATCAATCAATCCCACTGTGTCTTAGCCACGACATTTTGGTCAATGGTTCACTCCCGTAATGGCCACTGTATAAAATAGGCGGTTTCAGCACAGAGGCCAGAAATAATAGTGGAGTTCATGTCGGAGCGTCTGGCTGCATGCACATAACATCTGTTAGTCCACCTCAGCTCACGAGCAGCCATTCAGCCGCTCCACAAAAATGGACTGACAGCATCCATTAGCCAATTTAGCGGCGGCGGCCCACTTCCTTATCCCCGTCCCGGCTGTCAGTCATGCCGGCCGCGAAGCAAATGGAGCACTTTGGCCGGCGTAATTGCAACGGAGGATGACAACGGCGCTTCGAGGTGGGTGTGGCAGTCAACTGTGTTGAAACCGGCCGCTACCAAATCATGGACGGAAGCTTGAACAATTGCCAGCAAACGTCAAAGCCAGTCCAAAGTTGAAAGGACAAGTTGATGTAAAAGGTAAGTTGACGGGACCGGTTGGGACATTCCAGGAAGTTAGAAACGTTCAGGAATATTTTTACAGCTGAAATTTGCAGGTTAAAGAAGGCAACAACTTGAGCAATACATGAAATGAAAAAAATATCAGGAATTTTCACCATATCGTTTTTCCTCAATTGCTGTTTATTGACCAATTGTTGTTCATTTGATATTTAGTAATGAAAACACCACACATTAACAAATATTGAGCAATATCACATGAAAGGGAGTGATGTACTCGCCAACCATTTTGAAGCCGGTTCAGTTACTGCTTTGCTCATTGTTTTCCAAAGTAAAAGCAGATGTTTGAAAATGTCTTATTTTCCAAAAGTAATCAATCAGTCTGAGAATAATTGCAGATGAGAGGCTGAAATTAGAAGATTCAGCCCCAAAAATGGCTCTAAACAATTACTCTATGATTAAAATAGTTGTTGATTAATTTGATAATCGATTACTTGCCGATTAATAGATTAATTTTGACACCTCTAACCGATACCTTGAAATAAGGCCTGGATATCAGATATAACACTTTACAAAAGTGTGTCTTTTTTTATTTCATTTTATTTGTAGCAGCTACAACATTGGCATAGAAACAGGAGTTCAGAACATTCATACAAAGTATCTCGTGGCTGGGTTTCAACCATTTGAAATCTGGGGCATAGCAAAAATGTTTTAAATACATTTGAACAAAAAATTTCGCACAGAGATTAAAAAAAAAAAGGAAAATATCGGGTTTCACATTTCGGGTTCGGCACCATGTGAGCGACTGTTATTCATGCAGAGCTCCTACAAAATTCGGAGGGGGAAAAAAAAAATCATAAATGGGACAAAGTGGGGTGAAAAAACTACTCTCCCTAGTTGCTTAAGCACGATTGTATCGTTTTTGTGTATCAAATCACAAGCCTGTGCTTGGCGGAGGTAATCATGAATCCTCACCTCCTTTCAAAAGCAACAGTGAGGTAGTGAAAGCATGAACGGTTGCAATTCAGTGAAGGATTAGTTCACGTATCGACCAATAATCGCCCCCCCACCCGCGGCCCACCAGAGTAAATAACCCGAACGTCAGGCCGACGACAGGCCAAAATTGCCTTATTGATTCACGCCGCCACTTTTCCAGCGGCGCCGTTGAAAAATTTGTGTCAGAGCGACTTAAAAAGAGGAACATGATGGTGATCAGCTCAAATTGGGCTCCCTGTGTTTGAGTGTTGCTGAGTCATGGTCTTTCCTGTGCTGAGAAGGTGAACCATGTCTTAACAGCGCTGACTCATGGGAACAATCAAACGAGCCCGAGCAGACGTGTCTTTTCATGCCTTCCCGCGCTCACTATATGATCAGTCGCTAAAAGCTGCACAGGAGAGACTGACAGCTTCTTTGAACCGACTCACCGGGAAGAAAGCTACACCAATTGTCTCCGGCTTTGCCTCCATTTTTTTTTTTTTTTGTGCTGCATCTGCACAAACATTATTACTGGTACTGCCTCTTGGTAGCTTCTAAAAAAAAAATGAGACGACCTATCAGAAGACAGCAGTGAAAGGCCAAGGTTGTAAAAAGTAACTTTTGTTCACGTCATTGATTGGTTTGAGCTCTCTACATCCCAAGACTGTTTTAGAGTGCCTCGTTGTCAGCTGAGTGCATGCATGTCACAGTGAGAAAGGAAAATAAAATATTAAAAATGTCACTATTATACCGCAGCTTCACACTAGTGTGGTTGCTCTTTTAGAGCGCCTCATTGTCAGCCTCAAGTGTGTGCTTGATATGCCAAAGAAGGTGGAAGAGCTGGGAGAAAGAATTATTTTTTATTTTATTTTTTTTAATAAATCCGACTTGACAGCCAGCATGACTGGGGCTTCAGTTGGCGTGGCCACTTTAGAGTGCCTCATTGTCAGCTGTGAGTGCATGCACGTCACAGTGAAAAGAACAACAAATTATTAAAAATGTTAATATTATGTATACCAGAGCTTCACACTAGTGTGGCTGCTGTTTTAGAGCGCCTCATTGTCAGCCTCGAGTGTGCGCTTGACATGCGAAAGAGCTGGGAGAAAGGATTTTATTTTTTTTTAAATAAATCCGACTTGACAGCCAGCATGACTGGGGCTTGAGCTGGCGTGGCCGCTTTAGAGTGCCTCGTTGTTGCGTGTGGAAAAGCCCCTGCTAAATGAAGTTGAGTTTACTTTTCTTTTTTTTTTTTTTAAGTCACACATCGATCATGCAAATTAGAAAAGAATGGAAAAAAAATTTCAAACAGACATTTTGGGAAGATAATTCTCACATAGTGATGCTAAAAAAATTGTAATTATGACAGAGGTCCTGCAAAATCTAAAAAAAATAATGTTCACATAAAGATTAAGTAAAATTGAAAAAAAAACCATTTTGAGGCTGCAAAATAATTGTAAAAATTGTCAATTGTGAACACAGCAAAATTATATATTTTTTTTTAGATTTTACATTATTTTTTGTACATTTTACAAAATACACAAAAAAATAACTTTTTCTTTTTTTTTACACTGGTCAAAATATCAAAAATATTTTAACACAGATAATGCCTATTTTTTATTTATTTTTTTATCACAGCGATCCTGGAAAACAAACTTAAAGAGATACTTCACTTATTTAGCCCATTATAGGAATAAAAAGTTCATATTTTGTCTTTAATTAATTTGATACTTTCATTATTTTTCACGTACAATTAGTACCTTTAAAAACACATTTTGCAACTTGCTGTCAACTGGAAATGACATCACAAGGGCTCAGGTAACCAAATACAGCTCACCTGTTTTCTAGGTTTGGTCATGTGACATTCACAAGCTGAGCTGTGATTGGTTACCTGAGCCCTTGTGATGTCATTTTCAGTCGACAGCAAGTTGCAAAATGTGTTTTTAAAGGTACTGATTGTATATGAAAAATAATGAAAATATCACATTTATTATAGGCAAAATATTAACGTTTGACTGCCAAAAATGGCTAAATAAGTCAAGTATCCTTTTGAACTTTCTACCTGAACATTGGAAGAGGAACTTTAAGAACAAACTGTTCAGGAAAAAGAAAGCCAAAAACTGCTCCCTGTGTAAACTTTTGTGTCGCAATTTGTTTGCAGGTGTGTTTTGTAATCCTGCAAAGTAGCAGGTGGAGCCCTTGGCGCAGGTAATAACCTCCAGAGTGGCGCACTATATTGTGTTGACTGAACTTTCTTATCACTTTACGAGATGGCTTCAAGTGGAGAGTGGACACAATCTTTTAGGGACAAAGAGCAACAACCAACTCTATTAAAAACGCATGCAAGGTTATCAAGGCTGCCTCGTGCTGATCTCCGGCACATTTCCTACCTAAAAAAAAAAAAAAACAGAAAAAAACGTGGCGTATGAGAGAGAGACTGGAGTGATGAACGATTCCAGAGTTAAGGAGCAGTGACTTACAGGCCGCCTTTAGCTAAGAAACGCGGAATGTTTCTCCACGCCGACACACGACTCGTAAATCTCCATCGTGTCGTCCAATAAAAGCAAGCCGCAGGGACGCCGGGGGAGAAGGGGCAAACCGTCGGGAAGTGCTGAGTGGACACTTTAGCGGCGTCGATACCTGGCGACGGGGAAACTCATGATCCCCGGTATAGTTTTTGTTTTGGATGGGAACGGGTGCGAAGTGAACTCTGACCTCGATAAACGAGGCGATGACACCGACGATGCTGACTCAGTTTCCCGTTTCCTGCCGCCAGACGGGAGAAAGTGAAGAGCACTTCCTGTTGCTGCGGGGTCACTTGATGAGTCAGGCGCCGAATAACAAGCACAAATGGTTGTGTTGCTTCCTTCATGTGGCATTTTGGGTGAAAATGGGTTTAAAATAAAAAAAAAATCATTTAAAATTGTACAAATCCTCTAATTTCAGCATATCAACAGTAATTTTTGACTTTTTTTTTTGGTAGCCCTTCATGAAAGAAGACTGATCATCTTCTGTGTTTAATCATAATAAAACATTTGTAAACTTTTTTTTTTTTTTTTTTACTTTGGAAAACAATGACCGAACTGGTAACATCGTACAACATCCATCACCCACCCCCCCTTTCTTTTTTTTTTATCACTATATGAATACAAAGTACAAAATAAACACTTATCACTGGTTAATAAAGAGTAATCGGGGGAAAATGCTTTTGTAATACACTCTAATGCAAAATCAAAATAAATCCGATTAGTCGATTAATCGGTTGAATAATCGACAGATTAATCGATTCTAAAAAATATTCGAAAGTGACAGCATTAGTAGAATGCAATTTTCAAATTACATAGTCTAAAACGATTCGATTTGATTCAAATAAAAAACGATTTTTTGATCTCACTGTTTGTTTCTCACTGATTGTTATACCCCTAATATGCATATATAAGGCAAATAATATAAACCGTATATAATAAACCGTATGTAATAAACATATATAGGCAAATGGGCAAAAAAGCAAATAATATATACCGTATATATGTTTATTACATACGGTTTATTATATACGGCATATATTATTTGCCTTATATATGTATATTAGGGGCTTGACCAATAAACCCAAAACATTTACGTATAATAAATCTGATCATGTTTATTGTGCTATAGAATAATTAATTGTTTGTGTTTATTATATAGGAAGAGGATCTTGAAAAAAAATCTAATTTAATCATAATTGCAATATTGCGGAAAAAAAAAGACTATTTTTCCAAAATGGCTGAGCCCAACCAAAATTGTTTTCTCCCTTCGGCGTTGGATAACGACTAAATTGTCGTGCAAGGTTCATTTGCATATAAAGCTCCCCCCCTTTTGTCAAGGGCACATTGCGAGCTGCGGTTGCCATGGTAACAGTCTTGTTTATGCCCCATACGTCTTTTCCCCGACTCCCACTACCAGCGCAGCTACAAGATGACCCTCTTTCCCAGCAGCGCGGTCCCGATCTCGACACTTTGAGGTGACTCTCGTCAGGCTAAAAATACACCTGAGGCATATGTGCAGGCAGGCAGGTAGGGACCAACTTTTGTGTGTGTTTTTTTTTTTTGTTTTGTTTTTTTTATATCTGCCAACATTCACAAAGCCAGATGTACTTTTACAACCTAATCACGACACTCCCGCTGTTTACATTAACATGATCATCTCCTTCTCCACATGTTAGCAGCGTCTCAGGGTAAATGTTGATTGGAAAAAAAAATAAAAAATTATATTATTATATTATTATTATTATTATTATTATTATATTATTATTATTGTTAATAATAATAATAATCATCATCATCATCATATTTAGGGGAGAGAATTGCCTAGTACGTGGCGATTCGATTCGTATCATGATTCATAGGTCACGATTCGATTTGATACCGATTAATCCCGATACAAATCTGTAAGTCGATTATTGCGATTTTTTTTTTCTTACCCAAATTTAGAAAATACTAATCTTGTACATGTACACTGAAATATTTGTATGAAAATTTATTTATTTGAAATTTAAGTATTTAACAAACAATCTGTTGCAATTGGTTTCATGTTTGAACAGCATTGAAATAAAATATGAAGGCTTAATGTGCCATTAATATAATATAGATTTTTTTCATGCTTAACGTGTGAACCCTAACTCTAAGTAAGACGTTTTGTTGAATATTTCCATTAAAAAATGATGTTAAAATATCAATTCGGGTGGATATAGAATTGATTCGAGAATTGCGCACTGTAATGTCGCAATATTTTGCCAAATCGATTTTTTTAACACCCACAACAATAATAATAATAATAATAATAATAATACCTAATTGATTGTCTTTATGGGGCGGCACGGTAGTCGAGTGGTTAGAACGTCCGCTTCCCAGTTCTGAGGTCTCCGGTTCGAGTCCAGGCTCGGACCTTCCTGGGTGGAGTTTGCATGTTCTCCCCGTGCCCGCGTGGGTCTTCTCCGGGTACTCCGGTCTCCTCCCACATTCCAAAGACATGCATGGCAGGTTAATTGGGCGCTCCGAATTGTCCCTAGGGTGTGCGTGTGAGTGTGGATGGTTGTTCGTCTCTGTGTGCCCTGCGATTGGCTGGCAACCAGTCCATGTGTCCCCCGCCTACTGCCCAGAGCCAGCTGAGATAGGCGCCAGCAGCCCCCGCGACCCTTGTGAGGAATAAGCGGTCAAGAAAATGGATGGATGGATGGATGATTGTCTTTATCAGACTCAGAGTCGCCAGTAGGAGTATTGATATTCAACAAATCCTCTGATTCGATTCACCTCTTGACCAGTAGGGGGCGCTTTGGGTATGTTTCGCATTGCATGGACGAAGACCGCACTCAACCAAATAACAAAACAAAATGGAGACTATAGCAAGCCAGAACGCTGCCTTCAACTTTTAAATCCGACGTTTGGGGTCATTTTGGATTACCTGTTCATTTAGAAAACAGGAAATAGACAAAAGTTTTTGTAAGCTGTTTTTTTTTTACATCACAGTTTAGTAAAGAATTGGTTTCAAAACATCACAATATTATTTCGTGAAGTGATAGACTATGTTTTTTTTTTTTCTGGGCCGATACAAAGCAAATAGAGTCAAAATGAAAAACATAACTACAATATAAAGCTGTTCGCGCTGGCTGACTATCATTTACAATTTTCATCAACTGGTGGGAAGAGCCCTATTGATCCCCCGCCTTTTGCACGCCCCTGTAAATAACTTGAAATGGAATCAAATCACAAGGTAACTTTTTCCAACATACCAGGGGGCGCTATTAAATTAATTTTAGAGGGTCAAGTTGGGGACCTCCCAAAAATTGGTGCGCTTTCGGGCATGTCGGGGCCTCCTAAAAGTCGATTACCTCATTGGAAGAATACCAGTAAACTCTTTCATAAGAGGACCTCAATATATCAAAAACAACAATAAAAACTGTGCTTGGCTTCAGATGATGTTTGGTCAGTCTAAGGTGAATGGAATGTGTGTGCGCAAGAAGATAGCAAACCGTTGCAAGCGTTACGTTATGGACGTTTTCAATAGGTGATAACCAAGCCCGTGGCGACGACTCGTCCCCAGTCGGCCCTTTGCTGTTATTTCTTCTTGAGTTTTTTTTTTTTCGTTTTTATCTTAGCGGCAGCGTGGGAGTGTTAGCCTACTAAGCGCTTATTGATCAGCAGGCTCGCTATCCTCGGCGAGTCACGCGGCATCCTACACAACGCGGCGGACATGTGAAGAGAAGCTTGTTAATGCCGCTACTACTAAGAAGCTCCCCTTTTCACACTGCACTATGCGTTGGCGCTTTTCCATTTGGTAAAAGCAGGTAGTATACGGTACATCGTTCTGGCACCGCAAATGTATTTTTTCACATTGAAATGAACTGAAATGTTGTTTGTTTGCATAGGTACATTTACTTGAGTAACTTTTTGAAAATAATGTACAGTACGTGTTTTTGTTTTATTTTATTTTATGATTTGAAGATGCCAGCATTTGCATAGATTTTTTTTGTTTTTGTCTGTCTAATGACATTGTTTTTAAAAATAAATCAGACTTCATGTTCAAGCAGTTACTCAGTACTTGAGTATTCTTTTAAATGAATACTTTTTCACTTGAACTTGAGTGATTTTTTTGATGACTACTTTTTACTTGTTCTTGAGTAATATTTTGAAGAAACACTAACACTTACTTGAGTCCAATTTTTGGCTACTCTACCCACCTCTGTTTATTTATTTCAGCCTGCACTAAAAATACCAGAATGTTTTTTGTTGTTGTTGTTGTTTTTAACTCATTTGCTCACCAACAACATATAAATACGTTGTTGTTTTTTAATGTTTTAAGTGTCCCAAAGACGTATTTATACGTTTTGTTGTTGTTGTTGTTTTTTATGCAAGAGCATACAGATAACTTTAATGCAGCCTCTGAAATGGAAAGAACGGTTGCAGAAATGGTAATTATTACACAAATGGCCAGAAGGTGGCAGCAGAGTATAAGAGATCAACCAGGGCCATGTTGAAAAAAAAAACTCAATTACTCACAATTTTAAATAGATTTGTGAAAATTTATTAAACTTAGCTATATTCTAATGCTAATTGTTGCAAAACGGAAACAGATACAAATATACTTTTTTTTTTCTCCTGATGAAAGAAGAGACTTTAATCTTTCTATTGATAGGTTCCATGTTTTTACAGCAATAGATCACAATATTCTGTGGGACTTTCAAAATCAGTCAAAATCCAGTAAAACAGTCGGGAGTGAAGGGGGTTGCTTCTGTGAAAATGACTGGGAGCGAATGAGTTAGCTTTTTACTGCTGAAAATGGCTCAATGAGTCAAGTATCCCTTTAATTTTGTTCCAATTCTTTGACTTGTTAACGCGCCGCAACTGACCACATGCCCTTAAAGGCAACACCAAAGCCAAGCCTCACAATCACACGTCTCGCCTTTGCCACCTTTTAACCGCTCGCGTTGCACATGGCCGAGATGACGAAAAGTCCAGATTACAACGTTGAGTGAGTCAGCGCAGTCTTCTTAATCTTCAAGTCCTCGCGGCGCATCCTCAGCAGGTCATCTTGCTTTCGTCCGGGGCGGGATGACGCGAGTTGGACCGACATTAAAGAAAACGATCCGTCTCTCTCCCTCGCTCTCTCTCCTTTCCATTTTTCTTTTTCCAATACGCTCCGGCGAGTGCGAACAAGACGTCGGGCGGATGAAAGCGGCGAGGCAAGAGAGCGATATGGAGGAGGACAGACAGGGGGAGGGGCGGAGGGGGGGGGTTACGAGTTGGGGAAGCAACGACGAGGCAGTGATGTGAAATCCACAGCGAGACGAGCGCAATTGGATTGGAAAGGAGCAGACACTCTCTCCATCGTGTCGCCCGCTCATGAATTATTCACGCGGGCTGTGATGATGTCGGGGAGCTTTGGCAGCGGCCGGCTGCGACCACCCATCGAGATAACGTCCTCAGATGGGAACACCTGGGCACAATTTAGCCACATTGCAAGTCAACTTGTCCAAAACAACAACAACTTCCAGCTAGAAATCACATCAGTATCACTCAGTCAGCATGTATAACTCCTCTCCCTGCGGCTTAGGTTTCCACATGGTCAGGCTGTATTGTCATTGGTTGGTTTTAAAATGACGAAAGATTGTTGTCACAAAAGCCAAGTTGCCCTGCTGTTGTGTTTGTTTATTAACAATGTTCATGGGTCAATTTGAGCCGTTTGACTGTTTAACTCATTCATACCCAAAAACATGTAAATACGTTTTTTAATGCTTTATCTTTCACTCCCAAAAACATTCATACGTTTTGTTTTTTTATGCTGGAGCATACATAAGGCTTTGATACAGCTTCTGACATGAAGATGTGGTTTAAAGCAATGGTAGTTATTACCAAAAACGGCCAGCAGCTGGCAGCAGCGTATAAGATATTAGCCAGGGCCATGTTGCAACAAGCTCTTTTTGACAGTTTTTATCAGCAGGCTTGTGAATAATGATTAAACTTATACTAACTGCTGCTAAACTAAAACGGATATGAATATACTTTTTTTCTGCTGAAAGAAGAGACTAATCTTTCTTTTGGTAGGTGCCCTGTTTTTATAGCAAAAGAACAGAATATTCCATGAACCCTGCAAAATCAGTCAAAATCCAGTAAAACAGCAAAGGGGATTGCTTCAGTGAAAATGGCTGGCAGTGAATGAGTTTTTAATGTTTCAAAAATGAAAAATAAAAAAAAATAAAAAAACAAAGGCCAGCAGAACTGTTCAACCAAAGTTTTTTCTTTTTTTCTAGAATCTCCTAACGGGTCAATTTGACCCGCAACATAACAGTAAGGTTAAGTCATGTAAATCTCTGTAATGTGATTAGCTGGATTTCAGCGCTCCCATTTAAGACATTTTTCCCTTTGAAGTTTTTCTTTGTAATTGCCTATTAAAAACAGGAGATTGTTGTCACGCCTAAGACACAATCATCACGTAAAACTGCCTGACTGCACATTAATTGGCTGCACTATTAGTGATGCTAGGATGTACATTTCCTCTGTCTTTCCACAAAAATCTGTCAGCTAAATGGTTATGAAAAATATGGGAGATTGTCGTCACGCATTGAATTAATGTCATGTAAAAATGTTAAAACATAACGCATCCATAAAAGTGACAAGAATACAGCAGCTAGCTAGTCGACGGCGAGCGTGAGATGCTAACTTGCAGTCTAAGTTTCCTTCTGCTTACCAAACACCAAAAGTGGCACTTGCCTGGAAGTCTCATCAAAACAAAACAGGAAGTAGAAAACCACCAAAATAAAACTGCTAAACATCCTTTTTTCAACTCCAAAATTTCAGCCACTACACTAACAACGGCAATAAGTCTACTAATGCAAAACCTGGACTGACTAATTAGCCACGTTGCTTCCTGTTCTGCGCTGGTGCAAATAGTCCAATTGTGTCTGAGTGGTCACGTCCAATTTTCAAGTGACGATCCCCATAGAGATGCTCGCTCAGCAAGATTCATGTACTCAGTGAAATAAAACATTTTAATTTGCTCTTTTACTTCAAGTCTTTGTCCAAAAAAAAAAAAAAAAAAAAAAAAAAAATGAGGACATCGTTGTCACAGGAAGTCATGGCTATCTCGGCACTCTACAGCGCGTCATTGCGGCGACAACGAGACACGAAAGTACGAAGGATGCTGAACTTTGAAATGTCAAGCAAAAAAAAAAAAGGAAATATCCAACAAAATGTTCAGTTAGAAGTCAAACGCGGAACCATCAGCACGCACGCAAGAGTTGAATCATCAGAGGCAATTTCACGCTCATCTCATCTGATCGGGGTTAATCATGTGACCTTTCCACTGTTGGCTGTCC
Organism: Festucalex cinctus; assembly: GCF_051991245.1. Classification (NCBI taxonomy): domain Eukaryota; kingdom Metazoa; phylum Chordata; class Actinopteri; order Syngnathiformes; family Syngnathidae; genus Festucalex; species Festucalex cinctus. The sequence continues at coordinate 16,141,838 of NC_135417.1, forward strand.
GGGGGGTGGCGAAGCTGCCTTGTTTCAGCCCACTCTAAGTTTATCTGGCATTAAAAATCCCCTGCAGGAATCGACGTAAGGCCACCGTGGAAGGATGAGAACTGCGCAGCCAAAAACGCACAGCACACTCGCACATGGAAAGGTTACAGCTGCTTAGCAGTAAACGTGACATTTCATAACATCTCGTGAGACTCTCCACCAGTGCGATTTACTTTTTCTTCTTCCTTTTTTCATGAGGTTTTAGTTTAGCTAGAGCTGGAGAAGGTCGACAAGTCAGATAAGTCGACTTTAAAAATAAGTCGACTAAAAATGTCTGCATTGAAGCTCCACCAGAAACCCGTTTGTGACGCCATGTTTTTTAGCTGACGGAAGCAGTGGAAAGGAGGTTATTGAGCTCATTGTAATATGAAGGCAGCTGCACTTGTTTATTCATCAACTATTGTTCAAACATCATATGTAAGTGACTTTTAAGACACTATTGAATGTGTAATGTAGATATAACAACGTATGTGTGAACTAAATGGTGGTTAGTTTACCTGAAATGATAATCGCTAGCACGCTAATGCTAACCGTGATTGCTAACAGTTTAGCATAGACTAATTTTGTTGGTGTTTTATAATGCGGCTGTACAGAAAATAGTAAATATTATATCCAAAAGGGGGTGATTACTCAATGGAATAATCGATAGGATAATCAATTTTTAAAAGATTCAACAGTGACAGCCCTAGTTTTAGCTAACCTAGAAATCACACTTCCTGTAAAATATGCTAATTCATTGGAGGGATATCTAAAACAAACACCTCAAGGTTCACGTTCCAGTCTAAATGAACAGTTCTAGAAATTCCTGCATGTATGTTTTGCAAAAAAAAAATGTCCCAGTATTTATTTATTTATTTATTTATTTATGGTTAAATGTACTTGAAATTTTACAGTATGTACTGGTATTTCCATGCATGTTGTGTTTTTGGTAAAAGCCTTGCAGTTCTTGAAAGTTTTTCAAGCTTAATTCATACAGTTAAATTTAAGAAACGGGCCATCCCTCACCATTTTTCTTCATGATTCATATTCATAGAAATTAATTCCAGCATGTGTGTTTTGGCAGAGCTTTAGAGGAGCATTAATGTTTTTCTTCACTACGTTCTGCCACCTGTCCCTGTCCTGCGAGTATAGTAAGCATAGAGGACATGATTGCTGTCACTTGTGGCCATGATGTGCCAGAGGTTCCTGCAGCACCTTTCATACTACTTTTTGCAGCCAGTTTTTTTCTAATCATTAAGTCAAAATGTGTGACTCTTTCTGTAACTTGAGTTTCTAGATTAGTCAGCATGATTAACATAACAAAATACGTTAATTGGTCGTCTTGATTCATTGAGTACATTTGGGGACGACACTAACTTTTAGGTAAATGACGGAGGTTTTCATCTGTCGTCTTTGCCCAGCAGCATGTTTGTTACTTTCCACACAAGTGAGCGTAGTGAGCCAAAGGGAGCTAACAAAGCAGAAAAAAAAACAAACAAGAGCCGAGCGCGGCATGCGATGGAGAGCGAGCGAGGGCTCTCGATGAAGACGAGCTGCCACCGGCGGGGCGGGCCGACGCCGATGACGGCCCAGTTGGCACGATGACAGCCCACGCCATTCAAATTCATGCCAGCGTGCCGCTTCCAAAGCGCTCGACTCGCATCCCAGTCTGGCCGCCACATTCTGCTCGGACCCACTGAAGGGGGGAGAAGGGCTGTTGCCGGGGAAACCCGCAATCTAGATAGGCACACAACGAAAACGACCAAAGATATTCGCTCAGAGTTTAGGGGAAAATTCTGACTCTTGGTTCATGTAGACACACCCAGTATGTGCCAGAAATTCCTGCACGTTTTTTTTTTTCAATTTATTTTTATTTTTATTTATTTTATTTTTTTTTACACAACTTCAGCTATGCTCAGGTTTTTTCTTTGGGGGAAAAAAAAAAAAAGGATATGAAGAATACAGCAGATTGTTGCTACGTGACACAAACAGAAATGCATGTACCGTTTTGTTTAGCCGAGCTTAGAGGGTTTTTTTGGGGGGGGGGGTTTCTTGCAAGAAAAGACTTGTGTTCCCATCCTACTGTCCTATGAGAAAATTAATTTTTTTATTATTATTTTACACTTCCGTGTCACCCTAAAACATAAGGAAATTGTTGTCACATATAGGAATCAGCCATTACATGCCAGAAATTTCTTTAGATCTTAACACTTTGTTTTGTTTTTTGTTTTGTTTTTTGTTTAAAAAAAAAAAAAAGTCTTCATTCTGTCTTGCCACCCTACGCCATAGCCAGGGATATATAAATATAGGGCGATTGCTGTCACATGTAGGTTTCAACCAGTACATGCCAGAAATTTCTTCCTGTTTTTACACTTTTTTTTTGGTTAAAAAAAAAAATCTTCATTCTGTCTTTCCGCCCAACCCCATAGCCACAGATATATAAACATAGGGAGATTGTTGTCACACGTAAGTTTCCGCCAATACATGCCAGAAATTCCTTTGTGTTTTTACACATTGATGTTCTGTTTTCTTTTTTTTTTTTGTTAAAAAAAATGTCTTCATTCTGTCTTGCCACTCTACCCCATAGCCACGGCTATATAAACATAGGGAGATTGCTGTCACATGTAGATTTCACCCAGTACATGCCAGAAATTCCTGCAAGTATATTTACACTTTGATGTTTTTCTTGGCAAATGTATTCCTTGTGTCTTGCACCACTAACCTGAAACCACAGAAATATAAACACCGGGAGATTGCTGTTGTTTGTTGTAGGATGTAGCCAGTATGTGCTAGAAATTCCTGATTCACGTAAATTGTCAAATGTAGGAACCTGATTCACATTATGTTTGCACTAAGACATCAGCCAGTACGGCAGCAACTCTGATTTTTAAAATTTAAAAATGTGCACGTTTTTCTCCTTACCCCAAGAGATTCGTGTCACACACAACCAGTAATTACAAGAAATTCCTGCAGCTCCTTTCATGTTCACATCAAGGTGGGAAAAGACACAAATGTGATTCTTTAACAGGGCCGTGTACATTTTATATCCCCTGAATAAGATTTTATTGACTTGAGTCAGCAGACGGTGGAAAGTCCTAAAACCCCGCCTGGTTGATAAACAAGACGCATGCACGCCAACGCGAGCATGCACACTTAATTGCACACATCTGTTAGCGTCTCGCTGTTCTGCTGCAATCAGCTCTTCCGAGCATGTTCACTGCAGGCTGCGCTAATGGACAACATTGAAGCCACCGCATTGAAAAGCTGAATCATTACAGCACATTAGATCTCCTCGACCTTCGCATGCGTCATTGTCGGGAGGGGAAAGCTAATTAGCCAAAGTAGCTAAGCGTCTAGCCACGTGGCTGCCGACGGGTCAGGACCTGCCATCGGTTACCGGGCGGGCCAGCGCTATCGTTGGCCGACGCTTCGGGGAACACACGCATGCATCCGCCTCGTCAATAACGGCGATCCATCGCCACGCCGAGAACAAATGTGACCTTGTGTCCAACAACCGTCACGCAAATTCTTCACACTTCACAGATAAAAATGTACAAAGAGCCTTTATTAGCTTGCTAGCGCACCATCGATGCTAACTTTGTATAGTAGCATAACATTTTTGGCTAAGCTAACAATAGTCTGTTTCAACAGGGGTTTAGGAATGCAGGACGAAGCCAGCACGTGCCAAAAATTCCTGCATTTATGCTTGCTTCCCTCCATCTTGCTACACGACTTTGTATGCCGTATGAAGAATAGAGGAGATTGTTGTCACATATAGGATTTCAACTACCTGCCCAATATATTTGTATGTTTTTGCAAATATTTTACTTAATTAAAAAAAAAAAAGATACGACTATGACATTCTATGTACAGTGTTCTGTCTTCCTTCTTGTGACATTACCATGTATATGCTGTATGAAGAATAAAGAAGATTGTTGTCATATGTACAACATAGCCTATACGTGCTAGAAATTCCTGCAATGCATTTTTTTTTTTTTCAAAGATTTTGCTGGGCTTAATTAAATATTTCTTTGTTGTTTTGTCTTATAATCCTACTCCATATGCCAGGTGAGGAATAAAGTAGATTGTTGTCACATGTTGAAAAAAGCCAGGACATGTCAGAAATTCCTGCACGTATTTGTTTTGCTCAAATTTAGCCAGGCTTGAATGCTTATAGTATCTTTGTAAGAAAAGGCTTCCTTCCATTTTGCCACACTACCGTATATACTGTATGAAGAAATAGGAGATTGTTGTAACTCATGCGACAGAAATTCCTGCATCTTTTTTTTTATTTTTTTTTTTATAAATCTAGCTGACATCTTTATTAAAACAAGTTTCCTTCTGTCTTTTCATCCTACCTTGTATGCTGTATAAATAAAACAGGAGATTGTTGTCATAGCCACTACATGCCATCAAATACTGCATTATTTTTTTCTGAAATCTAGCCAGTCTAGAATGTTTATCTTCACAAGAAAAAAAATAAACGTTTCTGTCTTACAGTAACACTCCTTGTCACATATATGTTATATGTGCAAGAAATTATTTATCTCAGAAATCTAAAGTTTCTGGTTTGCCAATTTCCTTTTTCAGGGATAATTTCAAACATTTCCCTTCAACCTTTCTGGATCACACGTCACTTGTTAGTTTACCTTCCGAAAGAGCTCAAAGATACCTAAAGATTCTCATTTTTTCCATAGATTCCACTGATCTCCTTCTGATGTCTTTCCTGGAAAAAACCCTGAACCGGTTCGGGTCTACAGGTCATTAGAAGAAGCACAGGTCAGTCCAGAGGAGCTCAGTACAACACTTCGTCTGGCCCACCTGATGGGCGGTATCCGCTCCTCTCTTAACGACGGCGCCAATTTAACGGCAAGACGGATGCCTCCGCTTAGCATGTAAAACGCCTAATTGGATCATTTGCATGACTCTGATGTGGACCACACAACGCAAAGAGAGAGTGTTGCGCAACCTCCTGCTTGCTGCACATTTCAGCTTGCACCAAAGTGATTCATTGACAAATCATCCAAATTGTTTTTCTTAGTGATTATTTTTGACAGTCAAGTCAAGTAAAAAGAATTGAGACGGTAATCAAAACAGTCAATATTAAATGACATCTTGCAAACACATCATCATACAAAAACCTCCAATTTAGCCTGGGAAGGTTCGAGCACAAGCGAGAAGCTGAGCGTCTCTGACATCTGCTTAAAACGATGAATCGCATGTGACGCTTGACTTCCTGCCCACAGCCACCCCATTTCCTGTTGGGAAACACTTTCATCACGTGGCCAAACGGCAAAACGCATGCCGCCTGATGACTGTGTTGTGACATGAAGAAGAACACCCTTAGAATACATGACATTTGGGTTTCGCTCCCGGGTTCGAGGCTGAACCTCTCTCTTAGGTTCTAGGCCAAACTTGAGCATGCTGCCATGACCTGCTAGCATGTTCCTTTAGAAAAATAGTTTTTGCGCGATCTCTCAGGTTCTAGGCCATGCTTGAGCATGTTGCCATGCCTCAATGCTGGCTATCAGCCTCTCTCTCTCAGGTTCTAGGCCGTACTCGAGTATGCTGCTATCCCCTGGTAGGGGGGATGAAGCTTTTGCACCTTCATTGTGGTGACCCTTGTTTTTTTTTTTTTTAATGATCATTCACTAAGATTCGAGGCCTCGCTCAAGCATGTTTCCATGGCCCATATAGTGTGTTCTTTTCCAAAAAAAAAATTAAATAAAATAAACTACAATTTTCTTTTTTTTTTTTTTTAGTTACTTTTTCACCTCATTCACTGCCTTTGACAAGTATACTTGTCAATTGTATTTTTTAGAGCGGTGCTAAATGGGGGCGAATCTGAGCATGCTCCACTGTAAATATCAAACTTGGAAACAACTTTACTGATGCCCAACCACCGGTAGATGACATCATTGCCCCATTTTATAGGAAATAAACACAGTTTCAGAGTCCATGCGAGAAATGGCTGTATTTTGGCAAACCTACATTTTTCTGCTGTCAATTATAAAAGAACGGGACGGGACAAAAAGTAGGGAGTCTATTCTGTTATTTGGTAGATTCGGTTTATATATAATTATTGAATGGAATATGACGTGAGTATTGGAAATGTAAAAATTTTCTATAATGACTGGCAGTGAATGAGTTAATAAAGCATGCTTTCATAGTTTTGGTTTTTGTTTGTTTTTTATAGCTAGCTCTCAATCTGCCTTTCAGGTTCTTGGCCACGCTCGAACATGATTCATTCTTCTGGTGGGGTGTTCTTTGGGACTTTTAAATATTTATTTACTTTTTGCGCCGTTAATGTGGTCACCGTTCTTTTGTTTTGTTTTTAAGAATACACCAACATTGGCGCTCCAGCTCTCGCTCAGGTTCTAGTCCACACTCAAGCACGCTGACATGCTCTGGTAGCATTTTCTTTTTAAAAGCTCTTTTTCGTCTTTTTTTTTTTTTTTGTATTAATGTAGTTACCCTTGTCTGTTTTTTTTTCTCATTACAATGTATTAATATTGTCTCTCAACTTCTCGCGTGGGTTCTATGCAGCAATCGAGCATGTTTTCAGGCCCTGGAAGGCCAGTGGTCTGTATGATTATTGTGTTGTGACATCAGAAAGAGTCTCCTAGCTACAGGACGCGCCGACTCTCTGGACTTCTCACTTCGCTCATGCTTTCTGGCTCTCGCGCTCAGGTTCTAGGCCACACTCGAGCATGCTTCCATGCCCTGGTCGTGTTTGTTGTTGTACTTGTTTTTACCTGTTTTGTCTTTTAATGTGTTTGCACTTGTTTGTTGTTCTTTTACGCTGACTCTGAACTTATCGCTTGTTTTCTAGGCTGCGCTCGAGCATGCTGCCTGACAAGGTGTTCATTATTTCTTGATTTTTTTGACCCCCTCAATGATTGTTAGCAAAAAAAATAATAATAATACTGATTCCCACTCTCTCCCACTCTCTATCCACTACTCCTTCACCCTGTTTGTGGCCCCCCCGCCAACAAAAGAGAGCGGCGAGGAAGAGGTTGGCCTAGATGCAAGCAGCACACTGCGCGAGCCCCCCAGCCGGCGGGTCCCGACTGCTCTGCTTTTATGGCTGCCTAATTGGTCAGAAAACAACATGCATGGCTGTGCTCAATGGGCAAGCAGGCCTAAGTGGGGAGGGCCATTGGGGGGCTAGCCTGGCTCTCTGCATCTTTCTCACTCCTTGCATCGTCTCTGCAGCTCTCGTCGTGATCTTTCTTTAAAATGTCAGCTCTGGACTTGTCTCTCGGGTTCTAGGCGAGGCTCGAGCATGGCGCCGGCTCTCGTATGACGACGGCTTTATGGCGTCACCTTTTATGTAATCGTCCTTGTTTGTTTGTTTTGTCTTTGCAATGCACTGAGGCGGCCTTTTGACTTCTCTCTTGGGTTCTAGGCTGCGCTTGAGCATGAGATCAGGGTCAAGACAATTGATGCATGTGATGACTGTGTTGTGACATCAGACCACAACACTTTAGTTAAGTCTTTGACCTACAACGGACAACAAACCCTTTACAAGCCCTTTACTGGCTCTTAGGTTCTAGGCCATGCTCGAGCATACAGCTATACCCAAGTAAAAAAATGTAATTATCCCCCCCCCCCCTTTATTGTATATGACAGCCTTTTGTTTTTATTCCCCACCCCTTTAGAATCCACTTACATTGTCTCTTGAATCCTCTCCTGGATTCTAGGCTGCGCTTGAGCATGCTGCCAGGGCTATGGCCACTGGTGCATGTGATTACGATATTGTTATCAGACCACAGCACTTTTGTCAACCAATTGACCCACAATCAAGGAAGAACCTCTTCCCATCATTGGCACTGGACTTGTTTTCTGAGTTCTAGGCGGCTCTCAAGCACAATGGCAGCTCCTGCTAGTCCACAAGTCTGTATGATTACTGTATTGTAGTCTGTATTATAAGTCTTGATCTACAATCTAGGAAGAATTTACAACACACTGTCTTGGGATCACTCTTACGTTTTAGGCCACACTCAAGAATGCTGCCATTTTTTCCCCTCGTACTCGAGTAAATAATATTACCTTGTGTTGACATCAGACTACAATAATTTTCAAGTCATTGACGTAAAGTCAAGGACAAACCCCCTTTATAATGCTGATTTGGGACATCTCTCTCGGGTTCTAGGCCATGCTCGGGCATGCTGTTGGTTAACCTTTGACCTACAATAGACGAGGAGCCACACCGATACCATCTGCATTAAGGTTGTCTATTTCTCCTTTAAGAAAAGCTTTGGACATTCTCGAGTTCTAGGCCACGCTCGAGCATGCTGACAAGGTCATGGCAGTTCAACAGTCCGTATGATGGACGTTACGACATCAGCCCAAGACGCGATTGCTCGCCCTATGACCATGACTAATGTGGTCAACCCAGACCAAACCACGCAGCTAACCGAGCGTTTCTTTTCCTCCTTTCAGCGGCCTTTTTTTCTCCCTTTTCAGCACCAGCGCGCAAATAGCCGTTAATTACCCGAGCGCTTACGAAGGCGGTTTCAGTCATCGTTGGCTGTATTTGCTCATTATTACAGCAATTAGGCGGCTAATCAAATGGCGGCGGTGGGTGCTCATTAGCTGGCCGTAAAGATTTCTTCCTTGAAGGTCGGACGGCCGACGGTCGCGACGGCGGCAGAAAAAGGACGAGTTGGGTCACTGTCCTGAGGTCTTTAAACACGATTAATGAGAGCACCAAAAGTCTTGATTGGCCATTGATCCAATCAGATGCTTTGCTGGCTCACGGGACACCTTATTAGGTACGCCGCACTCATTATTAGGTACACATGCTCCAGCTAATTTCGCTTTTTGCATTTTTTCTTGACTGTGGCATCATTTATCTCTTCTGGCCTGGTTCTAGGCTGCGCACGAGCACGCTGCAGTGCCCTGGGAGGGCATCAGTATGTATGATGGCTGAGTTGTGACATCTGACCACAACATTGTTGAACCTTTGACCTACAGTAGAGGAAGAAACCCTTTTGGCCATATTGTCGTGTGGGTTCTAGGCCACACTCGAGCCCGCTGCCATGCGCTCGTGACATGTTGTTTTCCTTTTTCTGTGCCTTTTGGTATTAATATGGTCTTGCTTTGTTTGTTTGTTTTTTACTTTAGAGTGCACAAGAGCCAGCTCTGTACTTTTCTTATGGGTTCTAGGCAGTGCTCGAGCATGTTGCAATGACCTCGTAGTGTGGTGGTGTTTTTTTTGTTTTTTTTGTTTTTTGTGCCATTTTCACCTTTGATTTGGTCATCTTTGCGTTTGAATTTTTTTGGGAACATTTTAATACTGACTTGGTACTTTTCTCTTGGGTTCTAGGCAGTAGGCAGTGCTCGAGCATGCTGCAATGTCCCAGTAATGTGGTGTGTTTTTGTTTTATTTTTTTTTGTTTTATTTATTTATTTATTTATTTATTGTCATTTTCACCTTTTATTTGCTCATCTTTGCTTTTCCTTATTATTATTATTATTAGTTTTTTGTTTTTTTGTTTGTTTTTTTAAGTCATTTGTGCTTTCTTGTAACACTTTAACTCTGGACCTTTTTCTTGTTTTTTAGGCCGTGCTCAAGCATGCCATTATCGTCTTTTCTCTTTTTTGTGTCTTTTTGTTTTTAATGTTGTTGCCACAAGCTTCTTTTTTCTTTACAAACCACAAAATTCGATTGTTAGCTTGGGTTCTAGGCAGTACTCAAGCATGCTGCCATACCTTAGTCGTTTCTTTTTTTGTTTTTTTGTTTTTTTCACACTTTATTTCATCATTTTTGTTGACATTTTATTTTAGCGCATCAATGGCTGACAGTGACACTGGACTTTTCTCTTGGGGTCTAGGCGGCGCTCTAGCATGCTGCCCATGCCCAGGTAGTCTTTTTCAGTAGCAGTCTTTTTCCTTTCCTGTGCCTTTTTTACCTTTAATTTGGTTACCCGTGTATGTTTTTTTTTTTTGGTTTCTTAAGAATGTGCTAATACACTCTCAAGTTTTAGGCGGCGCTCGACCACTGCATTTTTATACTCTTGTGAAATTAAACCACAACAATGTAATTAACCCTTTGACCGCTAATGGAGGAAGAACACTTTTGACATTCTTCTTTGCTGGGTTCTAGGCTTCTCTCTTGGGTTCTAGGCCACGCTTGAGCATACTGCCTTGCCCTGATAGTGTGTTGTTCTTCACAGCCGACAAGTGTGAAAAAAGAAAAAAACCCAATCAAACAAAATTGGCTTCATCTTAGCCCAAAGGCTGGAACGCAATCAAACGTGTTGTTTTAGAGCGTAATGGCGAGCCTTCAGACATGGGGGGGATTTGGTGGTCTACGCACAATGACCCCATTATGTCAGCAAGAGACACCCCCTCTCGAGAAATTGGCTTTCGCGTGGAACTTATTGCAACATCACAGCATGGGGGGGGAGGGAGTCTTGGTGATGAAATCTGAGCTGCACCTAGCTGCCTTGTAAAAGACTTTCTTTGCTTTTTTTTCTTTGTTTTTTACGAGGAAATGACGCAAAAATCATGTCCTCGGGCTAGAATGGCAAACATGGGGGGAAGCTAGCTGCAAGTTGGGAAACAAACAGACTGCCGGGGCCCGATTTCAAACGAGAAGTTTGAGGGGGGAAACATGGATTTGATTGTTGGGAGGAAACAAAAGGAAGAAGAACATCTGCAACGTGTTTCGAAGGCCTCGTCACCAGGAAAAGGCTGCGAGCTGCTTACGTTACGCAACGCTTTCAACACCCCCACCGATGGAAGACGTGGAAAAAAAAAAAAAAAAAAAACACTAATGTGTTTTTCACATCGAGGTGAAAGTTGACCTTGCCAGGTGTTTTTTTTTTATGAAAAACACGCATGGAGCAATGAAGCCAAACAAAAAGTCAAATACAAATCAAGTCACTTTAGCTTTTTCTTTGGCTTTTTTGGGGTTATTGCTATCAAAGAAGGGAAAGTGTGACGAAAACCATAGAACAGGAAATGGAAATTGAAGCTTGAGCAATACGATTCACTCATTCAAATTCGCCCCTTCATTCACTCAAAAGATGAAAAGAATAAACATAAACTATAAAAATAGTAAATAATAGGGGTGTTAAAAAAAATCGATTCGGCGATATATCGCGATACTACATCGCGCGATTCTCGAATCGATTCAATAAAAAAAAAAATTGATTTTTTTTTCTTTTTTTTTTTCTTTTTTTTTTTTTCTTTTTTTTTTTTTCTTTTTTTTTTTTTTTTTAAGAGCTCAGAATTATTCATTGGGTAGTCTTACCGATTCAACGTCTTATCATCATTGCCTTTTTTTTTTCTTTTTTTTTTATGTGCGTGAATCGATTTTTAAACTTCCATTTTTAATGGAAAAATATTCAACAAAACGTCTGACTTCGGGTTAGGATTCACACCTTGAGCATGGAAGAATGTTATATGAACGGAACATTAAGCCTTAATATTTTATTTTAATGCTGTTCAAACATGAAACAGATTACAACCTCTATAAGACTGAAATTTCAGATAAATAAATAATACATTTTCATATAAATCTTACACTCTACAAGCTTACTGATTAGTATTTTCTAAATTTGAATGGAAAAAAATCGCAACAATCGACTTATAAATTCGTATCGGGATTAATCGGAATCGAATCGAATCGTGACCTGTGAATCGTGATACGAATCGAATCGTCAGGTACTAGACAATTCACACCCCTAGTAAATAAATTAAAATATGTGTTCATGTAGTTTTGTTTGTAGTACTGTATTGTAATATTTTTAGTTACTGTACGGCAAAGAGAGGGGGCTGGGTGGAGTCAAAAATGCTGTATAGGCAAAAAAAAAAAAAAAAAAAAAAGTAAGCCAACACCCGTGCTTGTACTTCCTTTTCCTGTCCAATGTCACCCGACGACAAACGCCTCAGGAAACGCGCTGCTACACTAAGATAGCGCTTTATCAGCAAAACCAGCTCACTAATGACTGTTACCTCTCGTCTTGGGTTACTACAATAAAATAATAGAATTATCATCATAAATAATAATGATTAAAAAAAAAACAATTGTGGAAATTAATAGAAAATCTGTATGATAAATGTTAATGATAAAAATATATTTTAAAATGTAAATAAGTAAGTAAATACGATATATTTGGCTTTTGCATTTGGACTTGTTTAACTATGTAAATGAAACATGTTTTTATAACGAAATATTAAAATACATACATTTTAAATTAAATAAAAAAAAAAAATGAATCAAATATTTTTGATAGACATCAAATTGTCCAAATCTTCGGAATTTCAGCTACTCGAAAGTAAACATTCTCAGATTTCTGTTGTCTTTTATGAAAGCAGATTGATTGTCATTGCGTTGAATCAAAATGAAACACTTAATTTTGCTTCAGAAACTAATTATCAACATTTTAGCTGATTATCTGACATGTTACGGACGAAACAGTACTGTAACTGGAATCTTTTTTTTTTTCATTATTATTCTGTGAAAGCATTTGTTGCACTGTCGATTTGAAAAAAAAAATATATTGAAAAAAGATATGGAAATATATACATCGTATATACACATCACATACTGTTATAAAACATAAGGGAAATTGTCAATAGAAAAAAGAAGAAAATGTCTTACTTTGTGACTATTTTGGCCTTTGGTATGTGCACTGCACTGTGCAAACAAACAACTTGAATGTGTTTATTTGCTGATGTGCGGGGTGAGTTGGGGCCGCGCAGTGCACCAACAGGCAAATGTTGACTGAACGCTGTGCTCTTCCATCCTGTGCATACAATATTTCCACCTACATGGACTGATTAACTAACAACCCCCATCAAACAACAACAAGTATACACTTTGTTGCTCAGCATTAATTTGATGAGTCACGTTTGGAAAAATGGCTTGTGGAAACGTTTATGTTCTCACCATGCGGTCGGGGGAGAACAGGCTAAGTAGGAAGTAGTGCAACTTCAAATGAAAATGAAACCTATTAGTCAGCCTTTAATCTGCTGAAAATGTGGAAACATTGACACACAGATAGTCTCGTTCGAAATAAGTCAAGGAAACCTTCACCAAGGCACAACTACTGCAAAGATTTTGTTAAAAATGCTAATGCCAAAACACGATTAATCGACAATCAATTACGCATAATCAATTGTTATGATGCCTTAGTAGTATCAACAACTTCAGTTCCACTTAACCGCATGCTGCTAATGATATTAACCTCGGGGGTCACCACGTTCACGCATGACCGTGAAAAAACACATTAATTGCATGCAGAAATGAGATTTAACGGTCGATAGCGTGACATGTTGAAAAGAGACTTCTGGCCCAACGAGACGGGCACGCTCCAGGACGTCCTGACATTTTCACAGCCGGGGAGACAAAAAAGAAGATGAGTAAAGATGTGTTCAGGTTCAGCAGGATCAAGGACAGCGGGAGAACAAGGGATCGAAGGAGGGCAGGGTGTTCAATAAAGTTCAATAAAGTGGCCTGGCTGGTCATTGCGATTGCTAGTTTTCACATTGTGTCCATCTTTTCTATCGGGCCTCCTTTAACCAGAACCCGCTTGCCCTAGAGAGAACGTCTCGTCAGCTATACTGCACTTGCCAGTTCAATAAATCAGTGAATGTGAGGCTTCGCAAAGATCTTTGGGAACCCCAAGCATGATGTAGATAAACTGATAAGTCCACTACATTTACCATTTTAATCCAATTGGATTTGTCAGCTGTTGGATCTGTTTTTTGTTTTTTTTTTAGAGATGCGAATCGAGTCAACGATGATGTAAACTCAAATGGTAAAGTTAGGGTGTGAACTCTAACAGAAAAATAATAATCAAATATAAATATACATACTTATACATATATATATATATATATATATATATATGTATATATATATATATATATATATATATATATATATATATACATATATATATATATATATATATATATATATATATATATATATATATATATTCTTATTAATATATAGCTGCTACTGCTTAAGTAAAAAAAAATCCATAAAAAAATAATAATAATAAAACAATGTCAATGAACAATAGATTAAAAATACATATTAAGAAATAAATGCAGGTATTTTTTAATAAACGCGTATAATTTCAAATAATGAAACATAATAGCATAGGAATTTTTCATTATTTAATAAAATATTTTTTTAAATAATCAAACAAGTAAAATACATTAAAAAGTTTATGTAGCTAGTTATGCATTAGTTAAAATAATATAAAAATAAAATGAATATAATAATAATAATAATAATAATAATAATATAAATTCAAAATAAAAAATATTTTAAAAAGAAAATAAAACATTAAAAACTGCAAATTTTGTTATTTGCTGTATTTTTCATACATATATCAGATAATATTAAAATAAATAATACAATCAAGTAAAAAGTCTTTGAAAAAGAAACATATATTCATTGACAAAAGTAACAAGTATGACGTTTCTTTTAAAACAAGCAGGTGCTGCTGACAAAGCTCCCAAATGAACTTTCATCGGTGCTTATTCTTGCCAGTAAGAGAGCAAACATACACAAACACACACAGTGTATGTCCGTTTCACAGTTTGTGTTTCAAACACGCACTCGCAGGACAATGAGGGCCTGAAGGCTTGTAAGCAGTCCAGCATTGAACCGTTAAAAACTCATGGCACACAATGTTAACTGTCACACAAGTATCAAATCAACCACTAAGGTCATGTAAAACACACATTAAGCACTTGTTGTTACATGTGGCAGGCTAATGAAGCTAAGCTAAGCTAATCTTAAGTGCTTCTTCTAACAAATGAACACCCAGGCCAATCACAGAAGATACAAACCAGACTTTGGCAGACACTTTCAGGAAAAGTTTCAAACTTCAAGGTCCTATTGGACATTACAGGACAACCAACAGGAAGTGATTAAATACTGTAGCTTCTCTTCATACTAGCAAATGACCTGCTAACTGCACAATAGCCGCTTGGCAGCAGAGGCCGGTTATCCCCCTGGGGTAGCCAGCGGCGGGCAGCCACCTTGTGTCATCGGGCTGTTTACAGTTCCTTGTTTCACGTGCCGAGGAAGCAGGCGCGTGTGAGACACATTTCAGGCTGGTGGCAGCCAATAGTGCTAGAATTCTTTCTAATAGCTAAGTGGCTAATGTAAAATTGCATGTACAGGTAACAGCATTGATCAGAAGACTGGTAATTGGCAAAAAAAACACTGCAATATGAAACCATTAACTTAGTCACAAATTCAAATAAAACTTCTTATGTTCTAAGTAGATGCCCACTTCAAAACAAAATGGCTGACTTTTTGGGCATGACTTCTTGTGACTTTTTTTGTGGGTCTACTCAAGATAGACATCCATCCATGACTAAGATACCTCATGTTGTTAAGTGAAAATAGTTCTTTGGAAGCAATCAGACAAAATCTGCAGGACAAGTTCCTTTTTGTAAGACTCCTGGAAATGACCCAAATTACCCTGAAATGGCGATTCAAAGCAAAATGACAGACTCCTTCAGGTGTTTTTGTTAGTTTACTCATGATAGACATGCTTGTACCAAACATCATGTTCCTAGTTCGTTTTTAAGTATTACCGAGCTCTCAAAAAGGCAATTTGACGAAAGGATAATCACGACCGAAACGAAAATAGCAAAAATGTTGCGATTTGCATACAACACTAAGTTGTGTATGTAAGCAAGCAGTGTGACTTTCAAAAGGGGGCTAAAATCACACATACACACACACATAAAAAAAACAAATTGGCAACAGAAGCGCAGCGGTAGAAAAATCACTTTAGCCTCAGATGACCGGAGCCGGCGGCTGAACAAAAAACTTGTGTCGAGCTCAGCTTGACGGGTAAAGTCACGCTGACATTTTATGTGCAAAGGAGAAGCTATGAGTCACAGAGAGGTCGGCACACGCGAGAAGGGGAGGGAGGTGCGGGCGACCCGCTGCCATCCGCCGACACCTCGGCTATCACGCCGCCCCGTCCCCGCCGGCCTAGAGAGGCATGTGTCGCGGCGGGAGAGGGTGTCAGGCGGAGAAAGTCCGGCTTTATCCAAGTCACGAGGCTACGCGGCAGCCAATAGCTGACCTCAAACAAGCACCCACCCTCCGTCCGTCTTTTGAAACGGCCCGCAACCCCCACCAGACCCTCGCTCGGCCTTGAGTAGGTACAGATGCGGAGTCAGTCAGGGTCAAGTTCTACCCCTCAGGGTACCATCTACTCCAATCTACTTCATAGGGATAATTATTGCTAAGGCCCCATGATAGGGAGAGAATAGTAGGGTGTCCCTCAAGGTATGTTACATATCCATCCACCGTTGTGGGCTCAAATGGTTACTCTAGAGTCATTCAGGGTCAAGTTCTTCCCCTCAGGGTACCATCTACTCCAGGGGAAGGGAACCCTGGTCCTTGAGAGCCACTGTCCCCTTATCTTCCATGTTTCCCTGCACCAATACAGCTGATTTGATGAACTGGCTCGTTATCAAGCTTCTTCAGAGCTGGCTGATGATGATGATGATGATGATGATGATGATGATGAGTCAACTGTGTTGGAGGGAGACATGGAAAACAGGCGGGACAGCGGCTCTCGAGGACGAGGTTTCCCTACCCCTGATCTACTCCAATCTACTTAATAGGGATAATTATTGGTAAGTGCCCGTACCGTTTCAAGGCCCCATGGTAGGGAGAAAATAGTAGGGTGCCCCTCAAGGTACGTTACATATAAATGTACCGTTTTGGGCTCAAATGGTTACTCTGGAGTCGAACAGGGTCAAGTTCTGGCCCTCAGGGTACCGTCTACTCCAATCAAGTCCATAGGGATAATTATTGCTAACTGTTCATACCCTTTTCTTTTCAGGGTCCCATGATAGGGAGAGAACAGTAGGGTGTGTACAAATTTGGGCTCCAATGGTTAGTCCGGAGTCCAGTAATTAGCCCTGAACTCCAGAGTAAACGTGTGTAACGTTTCCGGAACGCAAAATGGCGCAGTAGGGGTCAATTTTGATCTTGAAGTTTACAAACCCGATCTAGACCATAGGGGAAAATCTTGGTACCAGTGATTGTTTTTCTAGTGTGCAGCGAGATTAATCAGTGTCCCTCAAAGTACATCACAAACCCAGGTTGCCCACGAGACTAATTCTGAACTCCAAGAAAACCATTTGTACTTTCTCCAGGGCCCAGAAGGCTACAGAAGGGGCATGTTTCGGTCCCTAAGAGCAAAATCAACACCAATCTAGACAATAAGAATTCTTCTTGCTAATTGTTTTTCTATGGCCGAATGATATACTTTCACTGTGAGAAATAGGGGCAACATTGGGGTCAAGGTAAACATTTCGATCTTTTCCAGGGCCAAATGAGGTAAAGTTATGTTCCCAAACTATCAAAGTCGAACATCAAGGGTACCACAGCAGAACTTTTAAAGGTCTCACAGCACAGCAGTGACAAGATGACCGTCAATAGACGCATAGTAGAGGTCTGGGTCACTCCCTAAGGGTACAATTAGTACTATACAAGAGCACAAGGTGAATTATTGGAAACCCATCCATCCATTCACAGCATACAATATATTAAACATCCATGATCCCCACAGGACTAACTATTGGACTCTATGGTAACTGGGCCTAAAGATGTATAGGTATGGTGCCAAAAGTAAGACCAAGGACACCAGCAACCTCTCAGGTCACCATCCCAGTCAAAAGGTATAGCGATGCAGTTTTTGGGGTCTAAAGAACGAATAAAACTAGAGATAGACCGATAATCGGTCGGGCCGATAATCGGGGCCGATATTTGACATATTGGTACATATCGGTATCGGTCTGTTTTATTAATCTGACGGCCGATATGAGCGATCCATTTAAAACTCCGTCTTTTCGCTTCGAATGCAGCCCAGAGCGTCTCTGTCTGTTATGGAGTCCAACTCCAGCAATGTAACGCCCATAGCAGCATTTGATTGGTTAGCCGTGCAAGAGCCAGAACCAATCAGTAGTGTATGCCTGTATCACAGTAGCCGGTCACACACGCACCCACGGACACAACGCGACAGACACATGCTTCGAAGGTAAGTTAAAAGAGAAGAGACTCCGCCGATCGTTTCACCATGATAAGCTAAACACATTGAATTATGTTGTGTATTAAATGCACTATATGAATGGAGCTGCATTGCCTTGCATTGAATCCCCCCTAGCTAACAGTGGTGTGTTCAGCTTAGCATGTAGGCTAACACCCAGTAGCTAATTCGCTACTTGAACTACTCGGGGAGGGAATCACACACATTTTCACTTAATTAAGTAAATAATGTTTGTTAGAAAGGTTCCAAATATTAACAGTTGTCATTATTATATTGTCTAGTTCCATGTTAAGAGTAGAGTAATGTCATTATATTTACCTCTCGTGACGCACACATTGCATTCTGTGGTCACGTCCACTACTTGTTGCATAGCGGTTATTATGCAGTGAGATGCCACAGTGACACTAAATAGCGTTTAGTTACTTTATATTGTGTTTATTTGTCGCACTGGTTTGCCATTGTGTGCCTTAAGCTTCGACGTCGATTTGATTGACAGCTCGTTGTGCACCTCGTTAAAGTCCGCTCCGTAACTAATTAAGTGTCTCAAACACCGTTTAACTACACGAACGTGTTCTCTTCCGTATGTTTGGCATTAGTAGAGAAGTGCACTAAAGTATAGTGTGCTTATTTGCTTGTTTTGTCTCTCTTTTCACGTCATGTCTGCTGTGAGTTGGGACATTATGCTCTCAATGGATGCCACTAATATGTAACATCTACGGCCGTAGTCGGCTGCAATTAATGTTCAGTGATGTAATTTCGTTACGTGCATCATACTTTGAATAATGAGCTCATGTTTGGTGTGTTGTATAACTTTCTCGTGTGTTAGTAACTATTCATGTGGACAGCTAAGATAGTGCTTGTTAATGTGAATTAGCAATGTTGCAGCCTAGTTATTATTTAGACAAGTACATCTGTGCCATTAAGTGATACAGTACAGTACAGTAGTGAGAGAATAGTGGGCCCATATACACACACGTGTCTATAAGTGTAAAACACATTAAACAGCAGAAAGTGGCAGCGGTCCACCGCAACAATGTCTGTTTAACCAAGTTATTCTTACTATTATTATAACCAAGTTATTTTACTCTACCTTTTTCTGCGTTGATTGGGGCATCCTAAGTGGCAGTAAACTACATGATGAAGTGTCTTTTGACAGTTCTCTTGTAGAGAGGAGTAACATGATATTGCTGTTCTCGATTTAAGATCCTCAGCTTATCAAAACTGTCTATATGGTAACAATAACAATAATTATAATAAGGTCTACAAGAACTGTATGGTGTTCAGGGATGAATAGTTTTTCTCATGGAATTTTTTTTATTTATTTTTTGCTGTAGTAATAAGTAATGCCACAGCTGATGCACATTTTGAATGACAGGGTTCCTCCTATTACTTCAAAATATAAAAATATAACATTTATAGAATAAAACTACAAGTATCCCAAATGCTATAAAAGGTAATGTCACATTGGCCCCCACATTTAACTCCCCCCGCCACCAACGTCTTATTGCAGATAGAAGGATGTAAAATGAAAAGTGCAGTGTGAGAATCCATTGTAAAGAAGGGTTAGGGTTTGCATTATTCAAAAATTTGGTGCCAACATTTTAACTTTTACTGCAAATGAATATCGGCTTCAAATATCAGTTATCTGCCTCCTTGACTACCGATAATCGGAATCGGTATCGGCCCTGAAAAAAGCATATCGGTCTATCTCTAAATAAAACACCCCCAAAACTCCAAAAGCAGTAACAGTGTTAGAAATACAACAGAGCCTTAGTAGAGTAGGAATCAACGGTCCAAAAGACGGAATCTCTGATAATATCAGTTACCCGTTATCTGGATTTGGTCCTTGGTACAGAATTACCGTATGGAGGCTTCCTGCTGCTTTCAATTTATTTATTTTTTTGCCACAGTGTCAGTAGCTTTGATCATTTGGTGGCAAGAATCCAGTGTTGCTTCTAAAAGTAAGACCTTAATGGGTCCCCCTATAAAATACAAAAAGGCAATCTGGGATGTTTTATCCATGGGAGGGTTAGCACATTAGTACAGCCTGTTGTGATCATTCCATATCGTCTCTCTTGCAGCTCCAATATTGGACGCGCAACAGGAGTTGCCGGCAGATCGCTTAAAGTTTTTTTGTGGCCCATGGATTCCACAAAAGCCATCCTCCGCCTCAACGGGGATGTAATGACTAATTCTTTTGTCAGTTCTGTCGTTTTGACATCTCGCAAAGAGAAACATCGAATCTTACCTCTTTGACTTTCTCCCGCCGCTTGTCTGTCTGAGGGTCGCCGGGCTTGCCGCCGTCCCTGCCGAGAGGCGGCTTCAGCAGACACCTGCGGAACTTCTTGTAGGCGAACGAGGCACCTGAGTCAAGCGAGGAAGCTTTCTCCGACCCCAGGGTCAGGTCCTCCTGAGCCTTCCCGCCGGCCAGACGTTCCTCAGTGGCCTCGTAGGACGGGGGCGTCTTTCGGGCCAGACTTTTAAGCCTGGCGAGACCTCCTCCCCCTCCACTGGTCCCACCGCCAACCACCACGACGCCGCCGCTCTCACCCTTGGTGGAGGTCACCCCTCGCGGGTGTTCCTGCTCTCGGGGCCTCTTGGGGCGCTCGCCTGCATCATTCTCCGCCGCCCCGGAACCCGCCGCAGTCGCCGGCTGGTTCTCGCTCTTGGACAGGAAGATGCGCTTCAGCCTCACAGAGTCCGGCAGGAAGAAGAGAGCGCCGAAGCAAAGGGTCACTAAGCCTGACAGGAAGAGCAAGAAGACAAACTTCTGTGACAGGCGAAGACTCATGCCCGACGCAGAAACGCCGGGCAACTTTCGGAAAACCATCTGGAACAACTTCTTCCTCCTCGTCTTCTGTTCAGGAGTCTTTCAGATGTTTTTTGTTTTCCCCCTCCCCTCCACACAGCTGGTTGGCAGTGCACAAGGCCTGGCTTCCAGGCAACACTTGAGCTTTTTTAGCAATGAGCTGGCAACACAAGCCCGCCGCCTCGGGCTCTCTTTAGTGACGGGCTACAGCGTCTCTGGTGCATGCTACCGGCGTTTGGTTTTTTTTCTTTTCCCTGCAAGCTTCTCCCTCTTTTTGCTCTAATAAAACACATGCAGAGGAGACGTGGACAAAGTTGTGCGCAGATGCATGATGCACACGC
The DNA here is from genome assembly GCF_051991245.1 of Festucalex cinctus. Classification (NCBI taxonomy): domain Eukaryota; kingdom Metazoa; phylum Chordata; class Actinopteri; order Syngnathiformes; family Syngnathidae; genus Festucalex; species Festucalex cinctus. The sequence goes on from NC_135417.1 coordinate 16,163,062, forward strand.
GCGCGTGCGCACGGCTGTCAATAACAAACACTCATCAGTGTATAATCCCTCCACGATGACAAATCCAGCGGTATCATCCGATTTCACAGAAAGGGTTGGGGGCGACTCCTCCTCTTCGTCAAGCCGCTCTTCGCCCTCCTTCTCCGGCGTCAACACGCAACGGCGAGCCGATGAACGGCTGGTGGTGAACGAACGAAATGACTGAATAAACGCTGCTTTTTTTTTTACGTCATGCGCCAAGTTCTGCGTCTCGACGAACAGGAAAACAAAAAAAAGGAAAATATCCGAACGCTTCCACGGACTCTCCGGGTGAAGGGGCGGGGAGACACGCCGCTGCTCGTAGCCGCCTCAGCCGCGCCTCGCTCGGCTCTCTCGCGCCGTGTGTGCCGCCGCCGCCGCGGAGGTCTGCCTGGAGGATGTGGAGCAAACACACTTGTACAAGCTCAGGTAGTGCAGCAGCAGCAGCAGCAGAGAGAGAGAGAGAGAAGAGGGGGGGGGGGGGGCGGTTGTTGAAGCCCACCCTTAAGCCTAACTCCTCCTTTACTCGGTGATCCAGTGGGATGCTCGGATGCTTTTGATGGATCAGCGCAGCAGCTTATCACAACACAGCCGGGGGAAGAGGAGGAGGTTTTGATTCAGGTTCCGGAGCATCTTACAATCCCTTCACCGGTAGAGAGTCGAGAGCTGCTTTTTTTTACTGGAAGTTAGATCAAAATACAACACGTTCATACACAATGTTGGGGGGGGGGACTAAAAATATTGTAGCTACTTTGGTTAGACCGACTAAAAACAATAAAAATAAATAAATAAAAAGACAAATTTGTTGCCTCAAATTTTTTGAATTAGTTGAAACTTTAAATATTAATTTGATCCAGTCAAGAGAATTACCTTAGCCAAAAATGTATACAATAATGACCGTTTTGAGTATTGTTTCCTACATTCCCCCCCCCCCCAAACACACACTTTTTTTTCACAATTTTTACCCCATGACGTACTTTTCTGTCTTTCTCCCCTCCTTTCGCCCTCATTAACTTTGTTTGCAAAGGTTCGAACAATAATCTGGAACTGTGAAAAAGATGCCTTCCATCATTTCAGATGTCCTTTTCCATCCCTTCCTTCCAACCTCACATCTTGTTCCTTTCCTTCCTTTTTTGTTTTTTTTACCCAAACGAGCCAAGCTACCAGGATTGAAACCCAGAATCTGTACACAACACTGTCTGACTGAACTTTACTGGACATCAGGAAAAATAGCCTCATAACTAGCATTGTCTATGCTTTGGCATGTACATAAATAAATAAATAAATAAATAAATAAATAAATAAATAAATAAATAAACCTCATGTAAAAATACTTACAAAATGAATCAGTTGTTTGCTTTTTTTCCGTGTCATGTGAGCACGTACAATAGAAAGTGACTTACTCTGACTGTCTTCCTCGAAACAATTATTCGTTATGTCACATTTGTGTAATACTATTAGTCACACAGCCTTCAGCTGCTCACAAGGATTGAAAGCATTCAAATGAATGTTAGCGTGCGGCTAAAAACTCTTGTTTTACTTCACTGAGAACCCCCCCCGAGGCCACCTGCATCTATTTTTGTATTATTATTTATTCACAGATTTGGGTGTGTATGTGTGGTGAAGTCTTGAAGGGCCTGCAGTTGTATTTCCAGGCACTCTGAGTTCTTGGATGTTCTTTTATGTTGAAGGCTGAGGCCTGTTTGCCAAAGGTGTGTGAGGAACTTTATGCTGGGAGCTTTGGTCAACTGGAACTATATGGTCAGGACCTTAAGCAGATTAGAAAATAGCTTATGTAAGTACCAAAAACCTGCAATTGGCTGGCAACCAGTCCAGGGTGTCCCCCGCCTACTGCCCAAAGCCAGCTGAGATAGTCTCCAGCACCCCCCGCAACCCTTGTGAGGAATAAGCGGTCAAGAAAATGGATGGATGGATGAAAGTACCAAAAACTTGTGGCAGTTGCCCCTCTCAAACTATAAGAAATGTCTTGTGCCGTCATTCATCCAATTGTCATTAAAAAAAATAATAAAAAATAGTGAGGAGTCAATTAATCACATTTTCACTATTCACGACAAGGGCTTGGTCGCTATCTAATAGAGATAAGACAAAACTGTTTAGAACTGGTTTTCACTTCCACTTCTTGTTAGTGGCTAACAGGTGCATCCGTTCAAGAATTCAGTGCAGGGGTTCTCTTTTTTTTTTTTCTGTCCGGGATGCTAACACCAATTAAACATAAATACCACTTGTACCCCTAAAAGCAGCAAGAATTATATGTTGCTAAATGTTGTTTTTAAGATATGTCATAAAGTTACTCAACTGAAGTGATTTTAAAAAATCCAACTTTCTTCTCGTAACATTACATCTTTTAATATGAACAATTTGCCTTTATTGTCTCGATTCTTTAAGAATTCATTAAGCCACTGAGAACTATAAGGCCGAACTCCATTTGTGTGCACATAAACAAATGGAAAAATGGTGCATCCTCCAGATGGTCTAAATTAAGCTTTAGTTCCCACTTGAAATATAGTCGGCAGTCCTTTATTGCACTGAGCAGATTTCTCGATTCGAAAACTCAAGTCAAAGCAAATGTGCAGGCGGCCATCTTGAGTTGCCACTGGCTAAGCGCGCGCGAGTCAAATACAGACATGATGATGTAATATAGTCTGAATGGTCGGTGCAGCCGCTGAAGTTGATTCATTTGGAGGCTATTGAAAGATCCTGGTGCAAAATCTGCAATGATGTTTTCAGCAAAAACCTAACAAAAGTTGTCAGTAACAGTGGCAACATAAGATGGCTGCCCTCTAACTTCAGCCGCGAGAGGCCACTGTGAGTCCAAGTTACTTTTAAACGTCTGTAGACTTTTCCTATGGCAAAAACATGACTTCATGAAAGTTCCAGAGGTTGATAGAAGACTTTGAAAGTAAGTCGTACTTTAGCTTGAATGCTAATCTGTATGTTAGCCTAAGTCAATGTTGTGTCATTATTTACAAATAAATGATTAACGTGGACAAATGTTGGGAATTAACCCACACAATTCCTTAAGTCCGGATGTTTATTCGATGATGTCCACGACGTGTAGATGGAGTGCTAGCATGTGACAGGTTACTTTATCAGCGGGACGGATGAACCTCGGGGGGGATAATCCAGCGGGAGGCCTCAGATGTACAAGACGCTTGACATTTATTTCTCCGTGACTGACTCTTCTGAAGACGCTTCTCCATCAGTCGGCCTGGCATTAAAAACGGAGATGGATCAATAACTTGCCCTTTGGTGCCCTGATTTGTGCTGTACATTAGCATGAAGTAGTCAGGGAGCACCGGGTTTACGCCTTGAACCTTTCAAACTCAGGGGTGGGCAAACAGGGACAGGTCATTTGGTTTTTGAGGGTCGAGGTTTAGGCATGCTGATTATCAATGCACTTTTCCAGTCTAAAACAATAATTTTTTTCAACTTAGGATGCATTCCTTTCCGTTTGACTGTGGTCTAGAGTTTTACCTTGCTTTTAAAAAATAATAAGAAGCACAAAGATGTCAGACAAGGCTCGTGGTCCATAGCAATTTCTTCCCGTCTGTTCAAAAATTTAATTCAAGCAGCACTCATGTTTTATTCATTCCCTTAAAAAAAAAAAAAAAAAAAAAAAGGCAATTTCTGTGTTCTGCTCATTCCAATAACATCAGGATTGTAGAGAGCTGCCGGGCAGGCCCGCACCACCGTCCGTGTCCACCTGCATAATCGTGTGTATGCTGTAAACCAGAATGAATGTAATTGAAATCAATGTGGTCCCCACAAGTTGGCCCCAAATGACAAGAAAGAAGCTTAGTTGAGGTTTTCCTGCCAAACTAAACACAAAACAAACATGTAGAACTTTGCTGCTAGCTTAATGCTAACACAATAAGAAACCCAAATGACAGAAAAAAAGCTTAGTTGAGGTTCCCTGTAAAACTGAACACAAAACAAACATGTATAACTTTGCTGCTAGCTTAATGCTAACACAAGAAGAAACACCATAAGCAAGCTGACAAATAGCATCGATGTGGTAGTGTTATTTCACTTGTAGTTACTTCTTACAAGGGAGTGAGTATCCCCTATATAGTGCCCTCAGTGTATCCCACAATGCATTTTGAAAAGTAGAAAGCAGAAATATATTACTTTCAGTACTTAATACCACTGGGCTAAAAAGGCATCAATTAGTGTTGTGCATGAGAGGATTCCATGGTGCATGTAAATGAGAGCAGATGCCAACAGCAAACAGACCATTAAACGAATGCAATTGGAGGACACGCACGCTAATTAAATATACTGCTTTTGCTTTTAGGCCTCAAATTACTTCAACAAGTGAGAGATGTTTTTTTTCTGTGGCTACATATCGCCATCTGTAGGCCCGTTTGAGGTATTGCGAGCAAAGGAAAGGCAAGTCTCTCCAAGGTTTTAAAAATATTTTTTTTAAATGCAAAGCCGAATAAAGAAGAGATGTTTGACTGCGCCACAATGTTGACAGATGAATGGCACGTAGAACTTTTAGAGGCAGCCCAATGATGAAAAACCAAAAAAAGTGAAGTGCTGATTATGTTGGATGTCCAGTCACTGATGACTTTTTCATGTTAACAGCTGAAAAAGAAAAGAAAAAAATCCACTTATTGAATGCCCCAATATGCCACCCAGAGGGTCCCGCTAGATAGAGCGCAATACAACATATTTGCATGATCCACATTGTGAGGCGTAATCATATCCATTGCAAACAATATTACTTACGTGAAAAGTCTGCCAAGCTTGGTTTCCAAACACAATGCAAGTCATTGTGAGTTTGAATTAGACACAAAGGGAAGCCTTTCTCCTCGCTAAGCTCTTTTGGCAGCACTGACAAAGCATTTGAACGAGGCAGAACAATTCCAGTTATTGCACACCACAAATGGAAAATGTGTGGAAAAAATACAAATTGCATCATCAAAATGTTTGCTTGTGTGAGACGGCAAAGACTGTTACATTTATAGGTTCAGACTAGAGCAAACAAAAAATAAAAAACTAAAAGACAAAAAGTCTCACTTAATATAACTACTCATTTAACAGTATTTTTTGTGCTTAAAGAAAAAAATGGCAAACATCATATTCTTATGAAAATACCATTTTAATGGTTTTTCGATTTAAGTGTTAATATTACAAAAAAAAAAAAAAAAAAAAAAAAGATTAATATTACATTTGTGGAATATAAGTTATGAAGCAAAATTCAGCCGTTTTTACCATCTGAGGGGGCGGCCATTTTGTCACTTGCTGTCAACTGGAGACGACATCTCAGGTAATAACCAATCACAGCTCATTTGTTTTCTGAAGCTGTGCTGTGATTGGCTGTTACCAGAGACCTGAGCAAAACTGATGTCATCTTCAGTCGACAGCATGTGACAAAATGGCCGCTCCTGAGATGGATAAAAACGGCTGTATTTTGCTGCTAAACTCATATTCCACTGATGCAATATTGAACAGAATACCATAGTTAGACGAATCGGGCTACATAGAACACATTCTTGTAAAAAAAAAAAAAAAAGGGGGGGGGGTTTTGTCTTTAAGTTGTAACGTTACAATCGCACACAACAAAATGTGTGTACTGCATTAAAGTGTCACGTTCCGACCATAAAATCTTAAATTACAACAAAGTTATGACAAAATCTTTAATGTTACAATAAAACAGTTACTGCAATCAAATGTTACTGTTACGACAATAAAATAGTTACAGTAGTGTTACGAGAACAAAGTTATAATGTTACGAGAATATAGTCAAAATATGAGGACAAATAGCTGCTTAAATTACGAAAATAAAATCGGATCATTAGGAGGATAAAGTTATGACATCACGACAAGTTGTGTGGTTACGAAAACTTAGGAAAGTTATGATAAAATAGTGTTAAGGTCACGACAATATGATCACAAAGTTGCCACAAAGTTGTAACATTTTGTGAAAGTACAATTACACATTAGATTGAAATAAAATCTAATTTCGAAAAAAAAAAAAAATCATTAACATTAAGGCAAAATCTGAATGTCAATAAAGACCTATCAACAATAAAATTGTAATGTTGCGAAGATCTATTCTTAACATTACAAGAAGAAAATTGTAATGGTATAAGAATAAAGTAGCAAGTTTAAATAACCCTACAGAGTCCATTTGTCTTTTGTTTTGCTTGCACAGATAAACGATCCAAACATCATAAAATGAGGACACGGTGACAGCAGGGTTAGAAAGTAAACTTTTATTTTGGTATACATAGTTTGTTAGGTCGTTAGTTTGATGGGGATTGTTACAATGGGAATGGAATGCTGAAAGCTTTATGATCAATCATCAGGGAAGTACACGCTTGATACTTTTCTTTTTTGCACATATGAATCCTACATTTCTAATACATACACTATAACTGTATATGTACATTTTCCCATTAATGAAATGCATATCAAAAATAATAACTTTCACACAGGAAATGCTGACAAAGCAACATTTAAAGACCAGGATTAGTAGTGAAGTACAGTATATCTTAAAAGACTCTCGAGTAGCTGTAGAACAGGCTCCCGCTAAAACCATCACTTTTTAAGACCTGTCATAAAGTGACGATATGAAAGCGACTTATTGCTCCGACTGACGTCGTTTAAAGATAAATGTTCTTTCTGCGCCGATAAAGTGCTCGTTGTGGCGTCGTTAAAACAGTACAAGACAGAAAAAGGATGATTTTTTTGGGAGTGTTGCGAGGTACCTTGAGAGTGAGGGGAAAAAAAATGTACACAAAAAAAATTACAAATCTTTCGAGTGGGTGAAGTCATACTGCATTCGGTGGCGAGCGGTGACTTTTTCAAGTCGGAATGCTGACGCGTCACATGAGAGTGTGAGCTGAATTTTTTTGGGGTATTTTTATTATTAATTTTAATATTAAATATTATTTCATTATTATTATTCTACCGCTGAGTAGGTATAACATTAAAGCGGAAATATTCAGGACTGACGCAGGTTGATAGCTCCGTGTTGAGTGAAATGACAAAATCACATGCCCACAAATTTGCCAATATTGGAATTTACAGTATTCAGAACTGGCTCGTGCCCACGATGAGAAGGGGAAAAAATGACATCGCAGAAGAGCCGTAAGAGGTTTGAACCAACAATAAAGTTAGCTAACCTGTGGACAGCCAGCTAGCCAACTGACGTTTCTCGTACGTACTTTCTTTTTGATGGATGTTATGCTAGCGGGGTCGCTTAGCTAACGAACACGTCCCGCTACAGGATTGGCTGGAAATTATCCAGGTGACGTCAAACATTGGAAAGAAAATATTCAAGATGTAATTTAAAGAATGAAACGTACGGACTGAAAATTGTAAAAACGTAAATAAACCTAAGAATATAAACGCAAAATACATTGAATAAATAATGAAAATTGACAAAATGATAAATACACAAAATAATTGTCTCAGATGTGACAAATATTGTCAGTTTAGATTGTTAATGCGTTCGTATTATCATTAAGACGTTTTTTTTTGTTGTTGTTGTTATTGTGATTGATTTGCGAACAGCTAAAAAAGAACCAAACCGAAGCTGACGTCACCGGCAAGCACGAAGGCGCTTCAATCTTATTTTTTCCCCCCACGGTTCAAGTATCATGCTTTTATATTTTTATGAATTTAAGACCAAAGCAGTAGAACTAAGGTATTGTATAACAGCTAAATATTTCAGAGATTTTATTCTCATTATGACCGCTCGCCACTACTCTGATATATAAATGTATTTGTCTAATTTCCATCTACTTGAATTTATTAGGCTTTCCCTGCTCCAAATGGTCTTGCAAACTTAGCCTGATTCCCCCACCCCCAAGACTTTGGTTTCTTTTCACATGATCAAAAATAGAGGCCAAAAATAATAATAATAATAAATTACAGGAATAAAGATGCAATCATACCAGACTGTATAATGGGGGGGGGGGGGGGGGGGGGGCTAATTCACACAGTAAGGGAACGAGGATTAGTAATTTTCCAATAATAAAGCTTTATAGTATAAAAAAATAAATAAAAACAAGATAAAGGCAATTTTAAGAAGTAAAAATGCAAAACAAAAAAGGGCGGGGGGGGGGGGGGGGGGTCAAAATATTATGACAAAAAGTCACAATATTACAAGAATTTTACAGAAATAAAATTGCAATCCAACCAGACTGACGTAATTTAAAAATAATAATGTATTTTTTTTGGTTGGGAGAAACAATTTACTTTTTTTTTTTTTTACAACTTTTTGAATAGACCTCAATGTACAGAAGAACAATGTCAAGAAAGCAATATTATGCAACGAAGTTGCAATGCTATGCCAAAAATGTAAAATATAAATAAAAAATAAAAAAATTCTCATAATATTACAACTATTGAGACTTTCTAAAGTCATAATAATCTAAAAATGACATCCTACTTTTTGGCATGAAAAGTCTACATCACGATAATAAAATTGCAATACTGTGAAAATCAGATATCATCATGCTATGGCAATAAAGTCTATAATGGTGGGGAGAAAATCCCCCAAAAATATAAGAATAAAATCATTACAATTAGTAAATATCATTCCTACATAATGGGAAAAGTTGTAATTTTGGGAGAATAAAATATTAAGTTTGTTTTGCTGAGTAAAAATGTAATTATTACAATATTAAAAAATGTACACTTTATGACAAAGAATCCAGTGTTAGAGCAATAATAAAGTTATGTTGTGGGATAAGGCCAAATAGTATGAAAAAAAAAAGAAGCATATATACTCTAAAACAGGAACGTTGTAATAATATGAGAAATTGTTAAATTTGGTCAAACTTTGTATTTTTCTTTTTCACACTTACCAAAAGAAACCAAACCGGGGGGGGGCGGGGGGGGGTGTAGATTGGTGTTTGTGGGGTGATGGATCATCGAAATACATTTGGATTCAAACACGTTTAATCCAGTTAAATTTGGAACTCCAACGCCCACTACACAATCTTAAAGCTCGTCAATGAAATTCCCAACATGAACTAGCAATCATAGATTATATTCCGAATGGAGCCAAGACGGTTTACATTAAAAACACAAAATTAAGCCTCTGCAGCAATGTAAACATGAGATGTAAAGCACATTATATGCACACACATATACACATTTAAATGGTAAAAAGCACTTCAGCGACTGATACGTCCATGTAAAGCCATGAAAGACACTCAATGATTCAAAAGGCAAATAATAGAAAAGACACGAAATGCTGGTGAGGTCCTGAATGAAGTCCACATTCCATCAAGTTGAAAAAAAAAAGGCCATCATAAAACCATATCATTGACAATAAAAGAGGATCAAATATATCTCTGTACACTCTATGGCTTTCGAACCCCAACATTTGCCTCCCGGCAGAATGTTTTGCTACCAAAATATCCGTTTTGTGGTCGTAAAATAAAGACTCTTTGGAAAAATATCAAGCCAATATAAACATACAAGCACTGCACTTGAGCATGTTGACACCAGGGGGCGCGATACTTTCTAACCCGCACTTGTTTGACGGTAAAAATGCAGGTGAAGCATTCGCTGACGTCATGTGAAAATATGAGTGATTATTATTATTTTTTTGCAGCATAAACAAAAATTAGGGCCACACTGAAATCAACCACAAAACAAGACAAAATGTCCTAATATTTACATGTCATTTCATGAGGAAAAACATAAATCGGACTGTTCCGAGAATAAAGTTGTAGATCTGCCTTAATTATCATCCCAATTTCTTATTGTTTTGAGAAAATATTTGAATGTCTTTCAACTAAGAACATGACAAGTACTGCTTTTACAAAGATGTCCAAAAACTTTGAGCAAGGAGCTATTATGTCCCAAGAAAAAATAATTTATTTTAATCCAGAAGTCGTAATGTATTTTTTATATCAGTTAACTCATTCATTCCAGCCATTTTCACAGAAGCAATTCCCTCCCAGCTTTTTTTACAGGATTTTGACTGATTTTGCAAGGCCCACAGAATATTGTGTTCTATTGCTATAAAAACATGGAATATACCAAATCAAAGATTAAAGTCTCTTCTTACATCAGCGGGGAAAAAAAGTACATTTCTATCATTTTCCATTTTGCAGCAATTAGCATTAAAATATAGCTAATTTTCAGCATTATTCACAAATCCATTTAGAATTGTGAGTAATTGAGCTTTTTTTTTTCCAACATGGCCCTGGTTGGTCTTCTTTCCTCTGCTGCCACCTGCTGGCCGTTTGTGGAATAACTACAATTTCTGCAACCATTCTTTGCAGTTGAGAGGCTGCATAAGCCTTTCTGTATGCTCTAGCATTTAAAAAAACAAAAACAAAAAAACAACGTATAAATACGTCTTCGGGAAACTTAATACATTTGAAATAGAACGTATTTGTACATTTTTGGGAGAAAATGAGTTTTAAAAAAAAAATCCAATATTGGCTCCCCTCAACATTTTTGCATCATAATGTCATCTTAAAGGGTTCATAAATAGAATTAATTTACACATGTTGTCTACCCCTTTATGCTGCATAGAAGTGTATTAATTATTTCGCCATGCAATGCAGACAAGTCTTGTTAGCACGGACTCGCCATCCAAATCATACCGTTGCACAATGAGGAAGGGCGAGCAAAAAAATAAATAAAATGTGCGCGGACATCTTGAAGACAGCGAGTGTTGATTGTTTATGTTTGCTTGGGTGACTTTTAAAGGGAGCAACTCTTAACATGAATTACAGACTTTAATATCAGAAAAAAAACGAAAAAAAAACACACACACAAGTACAATGGATGACATCAGAACATTCAGCATCTTGCCCCTCCCTCAATTAATTAAGAAAGTGAGGAGTATCAATGCAAAAGCTCGATAGAATAGTGGTGGGGGTGGGAAAAACATAAACAAAACAAAAAAAAACACCCACCTTTAAATGATATCCCACCAAGGCTGGTAAACCCATAAAGGAGTTTTGGGGTCACACTGAAAAGACAAAAATATTCTACAGAACTTGCATTATTTATTTCATGACAATAATAAATACAGATCTTTTTTCCTGAAATAGATAGTAAAACTTTAGGACAAAAATAATTCCTTCCTATAATGTCACTTTATTTAGATTAATGTAATATTTCCTCAACATGTTAGACAAAATCTACAAATTTGGTATTCACAAATATGCATTTTTATTAAACAATCCTCAGTTATTCTCTGAAAATCTCATATGGGCTTTTATTGCACTCAGGCCAAAGCAATCGCATTACTTTGGCGCCATCTGGTGTTGTTAAGTTCAATTAGCTTATGCAACATGGGTTATGATTGTGTACATGCTAGATGTAGGTGTTTTACGATCTCTGTTTTAAGTGCTTTGCTGCCATCTAGTGACATCTAGATGCACTTAGATTTTGTCGATCGCATCAGGGTTATTCCCTATCCTTCGCAGAAAAAAAAAATAGAACATTAAATATTTTCTCATACAAATTAATTATGCTCCTAATTATATCTTTTCAGTGTGCCTGTAATACGCCTTCATACCAACGTTGGCAATCCCTGAAATTAAAAGGCAGTTTTGATTAAAACAAAAAAACAAAAAAAGAAAATGAACTGAGTGACACAAATTAAGGCAAAAATATGAGCTCATCGTGCGATTTCAAGCGACAGAATGATTGTGATTGGCTTCGTTTTTGGGAGCATCTGATTCGCTGTTGCACCAAAGAATCCCGCCCATCTCAGATATGAGAACACAAAACGTCAATAGAATCGAAAAGAACTCCAAACAGTCCCTTTGGTAATGCATAGTTCATTCCTGAATGTCTCGTAACCGTGACTGTGTCTCTTCAAAGTAAAAGAGCGATGTCGACAAAAGGGCTAATGGCTCTTTTTTTTTTTTTTTTTACCCCCCCCCCCCCCCGTGCTGCTCGTAGTTTTTGGCTAATGGTCTTGAGCACTGAAGCACGCACCTTCCTCCAACGTTGTTAAGGCAGAAAGGGTTCGTCTTCGTCGTCATCCTCGGCGTGGGGCCCCGGGTCACTCAGGCACCTCAGCAGCTTCTCCCTGGTGCTGGCGTCCATTTCGCCCGTGTTGTGGTGCTGCTCGTCGGGCCTGGCGGGCGCTTTCATCATCAGGCCGGCGTCGTCAGCATCTTCCGCCGCCGCCGCCTGGAACTCGTCCAAGATGTTGATCGAGTCGGGCGACTGGGGGGAGGCCAGGTCCACCTGGATGGTGGGGACGCTGTCCACCGCCGGCTTCATGCTGTAAGCTTGAGGGTCTGTGGGGGTTGCCAGGGTGTTAAAATGGAAAATACAACAATGGTGAATAGGGGGCGCCATTTCCATGTCCTCACAAACAGTTGCTTTTCGTTTTTGTTTTTTTTAAGCAGTTTTGAAGTCTTTCGGGGATCCACACAGAAATGTTTTTCTCTCATATTTCATATCCAAGTCCATAAAAAAAAAGCCCTTTTTTGCTTTGAAGTGTTTTTTTTGTGTGATTCTAATGTTTGTATTAATTTTTGGCTTGCCTTTTTTCACAAATACAAAATCCAATAAATACACTTATTGCCACATTCTTCAAAATCTTTTTTCCCTTTTATCTAGGGCTAAGTTAAAAAAAAAAAAAATCAAATAGTTGATCAAATTTAATTTTCCTTTTCTTACATATGACAGACGTGACTCACTCAGAAATTTTAAATCTATATTTACAATTATTAAATTAGAATTATGAAAATACTTTTATCTGAAGACCATTCAGAAGCTTTTAAGTCCATATTTACAATTAAGATACTAATATGAAAATCTTTTTTATCTTAAGACCATTCGTAATCTTTTAAGTCCATATTTACAATTACTTACCGGTAATTAGAATTATGAAAATATGTTTATCTTAAGACCATTCAGAATTTTATAAGTCTATATTTACAAATATTAAAATCGAATTCTGAAAATATTTTTATCTGAAGACCATTCAGAATCTTTTAAGTCCATATTTACAATTATCAAATTAGAATTATGAAAATATTTTCAGCTCATCCTCGCTAATGTTTGTGTAAGCAATTATAACAGGTGTTACTTTCATTAACATCATTTGACCAGTTATTGCCTCCACAAAATGTACTTTTAAATTTAATATTTGTGGAGTGTTTTTTTTTTTTTTTTAATCATGTTCTTGACATTTTAGAAAAATTGATATTCCATATTTAATCGATATCGGATTGAGCTAAAGTGAATCAAATCGAATTAGGGAAAATCAAAATTGAATCAAACTGAATTCTTGTTAATCTAAATTAGAAATCGATAACCAGCTGCATAACTTTTATCTATTTTCAGATTTTGTGCATTCATGTTTTTTTTCTTACGTTTTTCCTCTCTCTATTTTGTTTTTCTGGCATTATATTGTCCCGATCCATAAATGAAAAGTGACAAATATTTTTTTCTTGTTTGTGATTTAATGTGGCTAAATTCAGTTTCATTTATTTTACTTCTCTAGCTGCTTGTGTATATTCTTTCTGCACATTTCATTTTCAAAATCAGTAAAAAGCATGGACAGATGTATGGATGGATGGATTGTTTTTTTACATTTTCACTCTAAAAACAATTACTTTATATTACAATTAATTCCATTTCAATGTTTAATTTCTTTTTGCTTACGATTAGCTAAAAGGCTTTATGAGCCTGTTGCTCTGCCAAGCACTTGTGGATGAAAATTTATGCAGCTGAGGGTTTACTTCTTTTTTTTTTTTCTCCAAGTTAAAAAAATACAAATTAAAAAAAATTAAAAAAAGTACTCCTGTACGTGGAGACATCCATTCCAATTGCGTGCGCACACAAGATGAACACATTCTCTGCGTAGGAGAAACATCAGGTCAACAAACGAATTAAGACAAAGAAAAAAAATGCACAATGCGGGGGATTGTAAATTGGGATCATTTCATACTATCAACTGAACTACGTAGGGGTAACGAGCAGCTTGTGTGAGGCATGCGTGTTAGCGCTGTGGTGATGGTGACTAATTGGGTCGGGAGGGGTTATCATCGTCATCGTCTTCACTCCTCCGGCCACATACCTGGACCGACAGTGTCCGCTTTCGGCTGCCGAGCGGCTTTGAAATCACTTTCTCTGCCTAAAAACGAAACCACACTGGTTTACATGGCGCCCGCCACATGCAAACATATTTCCATCAGCAAGGGGGAAATATTTGGAGTGGGTAGTGGCAGTGGATGATTATTAATATTGCTGTGTGAACACAACGCAAACAAATGGAGTGTATGTGTGTGTGATTGCTCCCTGCGTGTGTACACAGCGCAGTTAAAGCAGGAGTGTTTGCGCTTGGCGTCTGGGGGGGGTTCGCAGATGGATGTGTTTACCTGAGGCCAGTCTGGCTCTGCGCATGGTTGGCGAGTCGGGGGGAGCGGCGGGCACCGTCAGGTAGTTATTCATGTCTTGGATCTGGGGGAGGACACGTGCTGATTAGCAGTTCTTTGTGGAAGAATCGTAATGCTACTTACAAAATCAGTTTCAATGGCATCGAGGTAGCAATCAAAACAACTTCAGTCCCTTTGACCTACCTTGAATAGCCAGCATTTTTGCTGTTATTTATTTATAAAATGAATCCCGACATATTTGTAGTTGGGCATTCATCAATTTGCATATTAACACAATTTTTTTAGGGAGAATCTAAACCCTGAATTTGTCTGAAAATCTCATCTATTCACTGTGTGTACTGTATGCACTCAGGCCAAAACAATAAAAGTAATACTTTGGCACCATCTGGTGGAATCTTGGCATTGTTGTTGTTGTTAGCCTTAACTCATACTGTGTAGTCTACTTTATCATTGCAATTTGTATTATTATTTCTATTTTCTGTATTATTATGAGTACAACAAAAGTTGAGTTTAATGACTGAATACCATTTATGTCAAGTGCTCATGCACATATTTGTTTGCCTGTGTGTTATTTAGCTATTGTTATGCTAGCCTGCGATTGGCTGGCAACCAGTCCAGGGTGTCCCCCGCCTACTGCCCAGAGCCAGCTGAGATAGGCGCCAGCAC
The DNA here is from genome assembly GCF_051991245.1 of Festucalex cinctus. Classification (NCBI taxonomy): domain Eukaryota; kingdom Metazoa; phylum Chordata; class Actinopteri; order Syngnathiformes; family Syngnathidae; genus Festucalex; species Festucalex cinctus. The sequence goes on from NC_135417.1 coordinate 16,178,112, forward strand.
CCCCCGCGAAGCGGTTAAGAAAATGGATGGATGGATGTTATGCTAGCTAGCACTATTGGCGAGCCTCATGTGATGGTGGGTTGTCCGTCGACCAATTCAACAAATGACTACAGTCGTTATGTTACATTTTTTAACTCATTCACGCATTTTCACTGAAACAACCCCCTTCACTCCTGGCTCTTTTAATGGATTTTGACTGATTTTTCCAAGGCCCACAGAATATTGTGTTCTCTTGCTGTTTCTATTTTGCGGCAATTAGCATGAGAATATAGCTAGAATATAGCTATTAACAAATCTGTTAAGAATTGAGGGGAAATCAGCTTGTTTTCATCATGGCCCTGGTTGGTCTCTTATACCCTGCTGCTATCTGCTGGTCGTTTTTGTGATTACTACCATTGCCTCACCACGTTCTTTGCAACTGAGAGGCTGCTCTAGCATTTAAAAAAAAAAAAAAAAAAAAAAAAAAAAAAAAACCATAAATACATCATTGGGACACTTATAAAATTTAAAATAGAACGCATTTATACGTTTTTGGGAGCAAATGAGATAATGGCGGTGTACATACTAGAAGCATAGTTTTGATGCTATATGATCGTCTGTTTTGAGTATTTTATCCCATCTTGTGGCATCAATACTCAATTACAAACCCTTTGGGTGTGTCAATTGTTCACGAGTATTTGCTGCTCCCTTTCTGGCCGCAGCATCGACACTCAGAATGCTTTCATTAACTAATATATCCTAATTTTGTTACTTTTTAAAGTACAGTTTTTGTCGTGTGTTACGGACAAAAGCGAAAATGTCAGCTTCCACTTTACTCAGAATATTTTTCTACAAGATGGTTTCCCCAAAAGCATACGAATAAAAAGGGAACCTTTTAACGTACCTTCTTATCCAGGGCAATCATCTTCTGCTTCTTAAGGAGGAATTCGCTGAAGTTGTCCTCATACGGATCAGCCAACAGGGTGTGTCGGTTGTACGAGCGCAACTGAGAACACCACAGGGAGGAAGGGGAAAAAGTTCTGATTATTCTTCAAAACATGCTGCTTCTACCTGCGTTTCATCATTAAATAACAGCAGGAAGAAAACTTTCACTCTTTTAAGGTGTGATAACGAGCTTGTGAGAGTGTGGCTACCCTCTGCCGCGTCTTTTGAAGGTTGCTCCGGAGAATCTTGCGGATCTCCTCCTCCCGGCTTTTTGATAGCTGAGGCAGAGCACGCTCCTCGGGCTTGGCGGGTGCCGGCTTCTTGGGCTGGATGTTTCTGGGATGCAAGTAGGACACACGCGGAGTCACTGAATGCTAGGCAAGTCATATTTTTCCACTTTTGTCTGCATAGAATCTTGTGTTATCGACTGCGTAATCGCTTCCATTCAGCTTTTACGTTCATTTGCTGAGAAATGGCTCCACTGTTCATAAAGAGCAGCTGGGGAGCAATGTGATGCTTTATCACACCGTTGGAATTTGCGGGCCACGCAGTAGTAACACTTTGTGGGTCGTGACGGTTGTGACTGCATAGAAAAGGATCAACAACTTTGATTTTGATCAATCTCTGGATGATGTCAACTTCAAGTCTGGTTCTCTTTGCCTGACTTGTCTTGACGCTTGGTACATTCAAGTAGCGACCACAATTAGAGTTTCAATACAGATTTTGATGGAATAAAAAAACTTTTGTAACTTTGGAACATTGTCTGTTTATCAAGCATACTTGAAATTTAAAGAAGGCTCTTTTGGATGAATTCCTTAGTAAGAAATTTGTTAACTCAATTCTCATTTTTCTTTCTTTTTTTTTTTTTCTTCTCTTTCTCTTTACACGCTCCGAGTAGGGCTTCTCGATTATGAAGATACTATTTTATCACAATTATTTTGGTAATAATTGAAATCCCGATTAGGATGATCATTTATTTATTTATTTATTTTTTGGTACAAGACAAGAACATGTTGAAACGTTAAAATGATTACGACTAATAAAATTCTTTGAAACACTATAATTATGCAAGTTCTTTTTGGATGAAACAAAATTTGTTAGTGATTTTTAAAAAATTAAAAAAGATGAAAATGTACTCTCTTTTTTTACGATCATGTAGATTTTTAAATGCCTGCATCAGTGTAACATTATTACAAACTTACTAGTATTGTTTTCCACTTTAGTTTCCCAAAATGTCAAAATATCTGAAATGTTAAATTTTTTACTGTCTTAGTTTTCATTTCAAACAAATAAAAGATTATACAGAGAGTCCCAAGGTCAGCAACATCTCATAAATTTAGGTGGAAAAATTAATAATTCTCTGAAGTTAACAGTTTTAAAGTGATCTATTTATTGGCTGTCAAACCTGTGTTAAGAAAAAAAAAATTATGCTGATATTCATCAAAATGCCGAATATAGGTGCCTCAAAGATGACGCTAAAGCAGAAATTAATAATTGTTATTTGTAGAACGCTGCACTGAAATAATGACCTTGTCACAAATTAACTGAACAAAAAACGATTGTTGTGTGAATGGCAACACCCGGATACACAGGTTAAATGTACCTTCTGCCATCTAGTGGAAGTACATTTAACTGCATAGGACCTATTCAATTTCGGGCGTTGGTTCTTAAGCACCCTCTTACAATATACACGTCCACCTCATTTTGTTTTGATCCGTGAGAGGTGTGTTTTTTTTTTTTGTTTTTTTTCCCTTTAACTTTTCCAGGATGCGCCTCATCTTCGGACAACGTCTTTTGTACTCACTGCATGGAGACGGTGGAGGGCAGGGCCGAGGGCAGTTTGACGCCGCCTCCGCTCTCCACCAGCTCGATGGCGTGCTTCATCTCCAGCTTGTGATAGAAAGCGATAAGCTGCGGCTCCTTGGAGCGCTCGCCGGCGATCAGGCACTTCTTCACATACTTCTTGTTAAAGCGGTTCAGCCTGGAACAGAGAGCGGAAAGCGGACTATTATGTCTGGACCGAACCATTTGCGAGTAGCGTGGATCTGAAAACATGTCAAGCATACTTGTCCTTCCAGTGATGGTGTCCATAATGTCCACAGATGTCTTCAATGCCAGTCAGGAGGTGGTCAAGGAACTGCATGTGAAGAAAACAAGACAATGAGAGCAAATCTTATTTTGTTCTTGAAATTTAGACTACTCCGCACTTGCAATCAGCAGAGAGGTCCTTCATCCTTAAAACTGTGACTCACTCAATCATGTGGAATATTCTCATCAAGACATTTTCCATTAATTACGCTCAGCAGGGAACTTCTGTGAGCGACATCGGCAATTTAAAGAGAGCGGAGAAACGACTCTGAAAAAAAATGAAAACTCAAATGCTGATTTAACGCATCTAAATTTAAATTAGCGTCACTGGAAGAGCAACGCTAATTATATCTCGTCTTACTATACGGATCTCTTGAAAGTGGTTTAGCGAAGAAATTCTCTCTGCTGTTGTTATTGTGATGTCTATTATTCAAGTCAAGATGGAATGTTCACTTTGCAAACATCAAAGAAGACGTTATTGACATACTGCATTCCAGCAGTGCAGCTCTCATTTAGAAGTGGAATAAAAGCTGTTGTTTAGTTGAAGTGAAAGCACTTGTGACTCATTGTAACTGTGTGTGATGGCGCGTGTGCATGAATCATGTGCTAGGAAATTGTGCAATGTGGTGATCACGTGCAATTTGTTTATAAGCCAAAAGTAGTAGTTTGTGTGTGTGTTTCAAGTTATATTCAAGATATAACACAAATTATTCTTTGAAAAAATGCAAGGAATCTTCTTGAAATACTGCATTAAATTGTTCAAAAGCACATGAAATACCACCAAATGACCTGTATGTGGTAGTAGTGATCTATATTTGCTGACCTAAGCCAAGGATCGTTTTTTTTTTTTCTATCAAGGGACATTTCTAATTACATTGTGCAGCCATCCATTTTAATTGGAGCCTATCCCAGCTGTCTTTCAAGGTATATACACAAAAACAAGCTTTCACACTTGCATTCACATTCACGCCTTTGCACGATTTAGAGTGGAAGAAAGCACAGGCAGAATAAGCACACTTCACCAGATATTTGAATCCAGATCTCCTGCCTATGAAGCAGATGGGCTCAACACTTGCTTACCGGTCCATCTACTTTGTTTTTGACAGGATGAAAAATGTTCATGTGTGGATTTTAAACAGTTCATCCTTTTAAAGTATGAGCAATGCAATCACAGTATATTTATCATCACTATCCGGCGAGAAACCCCTTTTTGTCTAAATACGGTCAAATTATTTTCTTTTCTTTCACAAATCGATACCATCTACCCTGGCAGGCACGTACCAATCGTTCATGTGAATAGAAGCAATTACTGTGGACGAACCTGAGTGTGGATCTCCTCATTGATGGAGCGCTTCGCCTCTTGTTTCTTCTTCACGGCCAGCAGGTCCACCAGAGGCTTGATGGTCATGCCCTGAGACAAGAACAAATCGAATACATGTTACCCTTTGTTTTCAATCACTGATTCATACATGCGACACGACATACAAAAAGTGCAGCAAACTCGGTTAGGCCAGAGCAATCATTTTGTCTATCAAACTGAGGCACGGGCCCATTTCGATGCCGTGCGTACGCTGCTTGCCGTCACCTCTGTGAGCTGATTAAACTACCTGTCAGGTTAAGTAGAAGAGCCTGGAGTGGATAATAACTCCCATTAACGAGGCCTCCCGCAAAGGAAGTTGCACTCACATGGTGAGGATATTAAACGTCTGCATTGTTTTCTGTAAGAACAAGTGAGGGATGCGGCTTACAAATAGAGTAAGTAAGCAAATGCTAAAACGAATCAGTTCAAAGTGAGCTCCAATGCAACCTCTCGCCACAGTTTAACCCCCGATGTTAGGTCACGGTTCATCTCCACGCCTACCTGCACAAAGACGGTGAAGAAGATGACGATGATGATGGCGGTGAGGAACATGTTCCTCAGCGGGAAGTGGTCCTTTTCCAGCAGGAAGCCCAAGGAGAAGGCGATGGCGCCGCGCAAGCCGCCGTAGGCCACGATGAACTGGTCCTTCGTGGTCAGTTTGACAATGCGGAACTTGTTGATGACATATGTCAGGCCCACCACGCCTGCCAGGGGGCACGAGACAAATGCAGTTTGGTCATTTTCTTGACTAATATTTTATTTAAGAGGCCAATGACGGCAACAAGAAAACAGGTGTTAGCTAACACTTACCACTGCAGCGTCCAGTGCTCAGGTACCGCTAAGCTAATATTAGCATATGTGTTTACATGTTTACTTCTAGCCATATATCCTCAAATTATATGATGCAGCAGTAGCGGTAAAAAAAAATAAAAATCTACTAACCCAAAGAAGCAAAACTAGAGACTGTGGAGTATAGTAGTGCTCTGGTTGACCAGTTATTAAAAATAGTGCCTAATAATGTACCTGTTTTTTTTGTTTGCTTTTTCGCCCAAAAGAGCCAGGAGAGAATGTATCACCCCAGACCACTAGATGGCGGTAATGAGTATTAAAAAGAGGATGCTAGGATAGTTGTTAAAATCAAACCTTACATTTCTAAACATTTATTTGGATTGTTTGTGCTTGGTGGAAGACAAAAAAACAACAATAACAAAAATCACACAATGATGTTTTTAACATGTTTTCCCTAGCAGACCCAGCTGTAACAAGCTAATGACTCAGTGAAATGACTGAGTCACTCTTGTTGTCAGTCAGGAAACATACGACGACGTGATGCAACACGCCTAATCACGCTTCCACTTTGCGCCTTCAGAATCCTCCACCACAAGGAAGCACGGCAGGCACTGAGTCGCCGAGGAAATACTCAGCAATGCTTGCTGTCACACCCGCCGAGTCTCGTAATGAAGCATTTTAGCACCTCATTACTATACAGGCTCACACACATTTATCTCCCTTGTGCATCTATACAAACAGCACAAATGGAATGGAGGGCTCTCTCGGTGGAGTTTTTCATACCGGAATTTAAAACAGTTCCTAGGTGTCTTAATAGATTTGGCAGGCTTTTGTCAAAACACACAGATTTGATAATGATACTGTTGTATCCACTGCGATTGGCTGGCAACCAGTCCAGGGTGTCCACCGCCTACTGCCCAAAGCCAGCTGAGATAGGCTCCTGAGATAGGCTCCAGCACCCCCTGCGACCCTTGTGAGGAATAAACGGTCAAGAAAATGGATGGATGGATGTTGTATCCACGCTATTAGAAGCCAGCCAACTCTCCACATGTCCCCGTTCGAACGACGAAATGCCGACCTACCTATGACCCGCGCCACCAGGCACAGGACGACGGTGACGGTGACGAAGGTCCAGTTCCAGTTGTGCTGGCCGTCCACGGTGGCCACGCCAAGGAAGATGAAGATCAGCGTCTCGCTCACGCTGCTCCACATCTTCAGGAAGTACTTGATGGTGGTGTGCGACTTGTGGGAGATGTTGGCCTCCACGTACGGACGCATCACCGCCCCGCACGCTATCAACCTGGAGGCAAGTGAGCGTTGATAAAAGTCATCAACAATCTAGAATATTGCCCCTTTTCCACTGTGCGATACCGAAGACGGATCGGAGACTGAGGGCAGCAATAAAATTAAGCGCTGAAGCAAAGTGAAGACTACGTAGCATGTGCAGCAGTTTAGCCATAGCTAAGCTAATTTGTTGCTGTTTTGTTCTTCCACATGTACTAGTATTTGAGTTGCTGTGTGTTGTATGTAACTGTTTTTCCCCCAAAACTACACTGTCCTCCCCTTAAAGGAGCTTAGCCTTTTTTTTATGCTCCCCCTTCTTCATGTTTTTTCATTATTCATAAGGGGAATAACAAAACCCACACTGTGACCGAACCCATTTTTCTTATAATAATCGGCCATTTAGCTCAATTGGCCGATTATTTTGGCCGATGTTTGAAGGCCAATCATCAGCCAATTATAATCGGCAGCCGATTAATCGGTCGGGCCCTATTTGGCACATTAATATATGTGGGGGGGGGACTACTCAAAGTTTTGATTCATGGTTTTATGAATCGATATTGCGGTAGGAAAAGGAATATCGATTTGATATTGATATATTGATATTTTAGCCCCAGCCCTAGCAGTGTCTGGAGCTAAGTCATGGCTTAGCTAGCGATAGCATGTGTGTTTTTGTTCATTTCTAGCTGGGCATCCTGAAACATAAGATTGGAGAGGGTGATGATGAATCTCAAAATTTCGTTCAACAGAAGACTGAGGGTAGCTTGTCTTCTAATTCACCTTCAGGAGAGGAACACCCCCTGCCGCTATAATAAATACACGTGTTGTCGCTTGGGCCGCCAAACGAGGGCTCCGGTTACCAATCTCGAGTTCCACAACGTGCTAATTGCGCAAGCCGGGTTCCCGTCTGCTGCTCACCACTTCTCTGTTTGAGTCTAGCCGTACGCTATGTCAAAAAGCAAGGCGCCAAAAATAAAATAAAATCCGTCAAAGTGTCCTCTAAAACGCCTCTGCAGCTGCTTGCCATCTTTAGAGCGAGGGAAAGGAAGCAGGGGGGGATTTACACTGATAACGTGGCCGCCTTTGAAATAGATAAAAACACTGTGACAAATCCAGGTGCTGCAAAGAGGAAGAGAGGATAAGAACGCCCTTGGAGCTGAGCATCAGGCGTCAGCCGTGACATCCCGGGGGGGCCAGACTGTCAATCATACAGATCGATGCCTAACTCCTCCTGTCTTCCAAGTATGCGGTTACGTTGCGAGTCAAATCGACCCTTTTAAATGTAGCCACTCAAAGTGTTTAGGAATAAACTCTTATTTTGCTGTCTGGTTGTGGTTGTCTTCACACAGTTTATTTGAACATCCTCGTAAATTTGTTCCTTGAAAGGTTATGATTGATTTTAAATAAGTAAGTAAATTTGAGATAGGTGTTAATCTGTCACCCCTCAATAAAACAAGCAAAAAAAAAAATGTTATCTACAGCACTACAACTAAACACTAAAAGTTTTTTTTGTTCTTCATTTTACCAAAAACAAGAGACTCCTCATTGACCCACTAAGGGAAAGCTGCACTAAATAGATTGATGAAATGGTTAGTAATTGTGTTAATAATTAAAATCACATTTACTCCCAAAAACGTGTAAATACGTTCTATTTTTAAATATTACCATGCTCCAAAAGGTGTATTTATACGTTTTGGCTTTGATGCAGCCTCTGAACTAAAGAGAATGCTTGAAGCAATGGTAGTTATTAAAAAACCGGCCAGCAGATGGCAGCAGAGTATAAGAGATCTAAAGCTCCTTTCCCAACTATTTTAAACAAAATTGTGAATAATGATTAAACTTAGCCATATTCTAATGCTAATTGATGCAAAATGGACACAGATAAGAAACATACTTTTTTTTTTTCCTGATGAAAGAAGAGACTAATCTTTCTTTTGGTAAGGTCCATGTTTTTATAGCAATAGCACACAATATTCCATGGGCCTTGCAAAATCAGTCAAAATCCAGTAAAAGAGCAAAAAATGTCCTGGGAGTGAATGAGTTAAATAATGCTCCTGATGGCAAACTCTTATTTTTGTTTTGCTTTTTTTGTTTACAAATCCTCATGAGTGACTCTCATGAGTGAGATGTTGAGTCAGGTCAGCAGATCAATTTGGCCCTGAACAGAAGTTGTTGTGTTAATTTTGCAACATAGCTCTATAAAAACACAAATATCAAATATTGAAAAAAAATGTGATGTGTGAACTTTTTTTTTTTTTTTTTTTTTTTTTTTACATTTTCTTATAAATTGCCCTAAAATTAAAGAATGCCACTGCACTAAATGGTGATCAAAAAGGTGAGGAAAGGCATTAATAAACAATGTGTGTTGCGTTCTCCCTTCTGTTTATGACACCACAGAATCATAAACTGGAAGTGGCCCATAGATCAAATTGACCAAGGAACATTATTTCTGTTCTTGAGAAATTAAATATACAGCAGGAGCACTCACAAGAATGCTACAGAGTTACTGAGTTGAGTAGGAGCATAGGGGGAAAAAAAATAGATTATTTTCCTGGCGGCAGGTCCAGTTGGACGCATGACATCAGCCCCGTCCGGTACATGCATATGACAAGGGACGTCCCTGAAACAGCTGCACTATTTGACAGACATAAGAGAGCACACTTGGGGCAGCGAGTATGCGCTGCAAACTGCGTACAGTAACTCACAAAGGGCCCAGAAGTGCACCAATGACGTGAGCGTTGCTCCATACGCAATATTAAAGGGGACATGCTATATATGTTAAATCAGGGCTAGGTTAAAAAAATAAATAAATAAAATGTATAATTGATATTGAATTGATTTTCCTTTTCAAGCCCGATATCGATTAATAAAACCATGAATCCATTATTTTAATCTCTTTTTCCCATAAATTCCTAATAAATTGGAATTTTAAAGGCCACATTGTTTTAACTTGTTTTCTTGAAATTACTGTTCACATGAATTAAAAAGTATTTTCTTATATTTATGAAAGAACTGATTTTATATTTACAATTATTAAATTACAATTATGAAAATATTTTCTTTCCTTGCTGATGTCAATGTGTGTAATACCTAAGTAATAACACGTGTTAAAATTTACTTTGGAGTTTAATATTTGCTGAGTTTTTATCATTTAAGAAGAATAGATGTTCCAATCTATATTGGATTGAAGTGAATCAAATTGGGAAAAACCGAAATTGAATCGAAATGATCTCTTTTGAATAGAAATCGAATCGATTGGGGAAACTAGAATCGATATCCAGCCCTAGGGCTTGGCGATATGGCCCAAAAAAATAACTTTTTTTTTTTCCCCCAGTCTTTCAGGATGATTACGATTTTAATCGATTTTAATGTAATAAACCCAACAAACATTAATTTAAAGCCTTCAATGGAGTGTTGTTGTTGTTATTATTATTATCATCATCATCATCATCATCATCATCATCATCATCAGATCCTCAAAATCAGGTGACTCGGACTCGGCTGCAAAAAATCGGGACATCCCTAACTTCAGACAACCGAACAATAATGTACACTGATTCTAAATCAGTTTTAGCAAACTTAACATTCATAGTTTGTGCTTAAATGTCACAATTAAGTAGTCAGTAGCTATTGTAAACCAACCATCCAGAATTCTGCCACTTGTGCAAAATTACAAGAACACAAGAACAACAGCTTTTAATAATCCAGAAGACAAAACTCGATTTTACGATTTAGCAAATTTTCAACGATTTGATTTTTAAAATGACGATGCATGGAATTAATTCAATATATTGCCCAGTCCTACATTAAACTGAGTTCATTTGAGTAGACGCCAAACTTACGCCATGATGCCAGACAGGTGGAACATCTCGGCCGACAGGTAGGCCATGTAGCTGTACACGAAGACGAAGAGTGGCTCGATGACGCGCGTGTGCGAGGTGAAGCGCGAGGTGAACGCCGCCAGGATGCCGTAGATGGCGCCCACCAGGATGCCGCCCAACGCCACCACAAAGAAGGAGATGACGCCCAGCACGCCGTCTATCACCGTCACCGTGCCCACGCCCGCGTACTCCTCAAAAAGATGGTACAGCACCTACAAGACAAAAATGAAAAATAGAGTTAGCATTATTCAGAAATTTATTTAGAATTGTGAGTAAATGAGCTTTTTTCCAACATGGCCCTGGTTGAGCTCTTACGCTCTTCTGCCACCTGCTGACCGTTTGTGTAATAACTACAATAACTACTGTTCTTTGAAGTGGAGAGGCTGCATCAAAGCCTTCTGTAGGCACGAGCATAAAAACAAAAACCAGGGAACTAATCTAATAAATCTTGTTTGGTCAAAAAGGAACTTGCACAATTATAGTAGTGATGTCACTTTCGAATATTTTTAGAATCGATTAATCTATCAATTACTCAAACGATTAATCGACTAATAGGATTAATTTAAAATTTGCATTTAAGTATTTTTTTTAAAACCTTTTTTTTCTGATTACTGCTACTACAGTGATTGGTGGCTATTTCGTACTTCATATTTGTATAATGATTTAAAAAAATAAATAAAATATATTTTACATTTAAAAATGGCTCCAATTTATATTAATAATTAATTACTTGTTGATTCATTGATTAATTGTGACAGCTCTAAATTATAGTGTTTCAAAGAAATGTATTTGTCTAAATATTTTTTACGTTTGAACATGTTCTTGTTGTGTACCAAAAAAACAAATGACTGTCCTAATCGTGATTTCAATTAATACCAAATTAATCATGACTAATATTTTCTTCATAATCGAGCAGCCCTGCTCTCGTTCAGTATTATTGAAGGATAGTAATTTACCAAGGCAAGAGACAAATTGCGGTAGCCTCTCACCATGGTTGCCTGATAAAAAAAATGCCCTACGAAGGTTTGGAAATACAAAATAAGCCGTCGTCAATTGAAACCGACTCACCACAGTGACGGCATCGTTGAGCAGCGACTCGCCAAACACCAGGATGTGCAGCAGCTCGTTGATGTGAATCTCCTCAAAGACGGCCAGCACGGCCACGGGGTCCACGGCGGAAATGATGGAGCCGAAGAGCAGGCACGGCAGCAGCTCCAGCGAGTGCAGGTCAGACGGGTTGTTGGGCTGGATCTGGCAGACGGCGTACAGCAGCCCGCCGATGAAGAAGGCGTTCCACAGCGTGCCCACCACGGCGAACATGAGGATGGTGCCCAGGTTCTCCATGAAGGGGCGGATGGGCAAGAAGTAGCCAGCGTCCAGGATGATGGGCGGCAGCAGGCAGAAAAAGAACAAGTTGGTGTCCAGCACTGGCGGCACCTTCTGGCCGGCCAGTTTGATAAGACCGCCCACCAAAAGGCCCACCAGAATCAGCAGGCAGCTTTCAGGTACAATCCCGGGCAGGCGAGGGATAAGGTGAAAACCTGAGAAGATTCAACAGTGGTGTTGTTAGTATATTCAGTTTTTGAAGGACTCCTGGAAATGGACAAAATGACCGTAAAATGGCCGCATCCAATAAAAATGGAAGATTCCTGTGTGTTAGGCCTAGATACACCAATCCGACGTTGTGAGTCGGACAGCGTTGGACCGACGGCATGTGCCATCTGATCAGTGTATAAATTACTGTCGTAAAGTCGGGCCGAATTGGAATACGTCGGGGGAGCTTTTCCAGCAAATTCGACATGTTGAATAGGCGTCGGGGCATTTGATCACTGTGATTGGCTGTTAGCTAGCAAATCAGAGCACGGGGCAAGAAGAGGAAGTGACGAATGCGGATCAACAGTACGGATGGAAAGCCTGGACCTTTTTTTCTCGCAAGATGAATTCTCGCAGTATTTGTGAGTTCACAAACTCCAGAGAATACATCTTGTATGCCCGTTGATTTCCACTGATCCGAACCACTGGTGGTTCGTACCAATCACAGAGTGACATTGTGTTTGGGGGCGGGATACGCAACTGTGACGAAACCAGGAAGCCAGCGCCGACGCCGGGGCTAACAAACTAACCTAACATGGACAAATGGTTGCTGCAATTAATTCTGTTCTTGCAGAATTACTCACCGTTTCCTTGCCCCACGATGTGGAGACGCTACAGTAGGTAGACGTCGGATTGGTGTATCTAGGCTTTAAGGCTTTTAACTTTTTTGTGAGTCTGCCTATGAGGTATAACATCTTGGGGGCTGAATTACAAAAAAAGGTTCATGTTTTTTATGGCAAGCTGTCAAACTTTGCCATGCTCTACCACACACAATGGCAAAAAGTCACATTCTTTATATATCAATATATCAACCAACATCTGTTTGGTATAATTTCTTCAAATGTGATAGCTATGGGACAAAATCTGTCAAATGTCTTTTTAAGGACCTCTTCAATCTGTTAAATTAACAAAAAATGGCTGCTTAAAAGCAAATTGGAAAACTTCCTTTTCTGTTCTACGACTTGGATTCTTTCAACTTTATTTTGCTTGTTTGTTTTGCAGGTCGACCAGAACAGGAACTATAAACTGTGACGTCCCACATGTAGACAGATTAAAGGTTGTCAATTGCTTGATTAGATAACAGAAGGTGATGCGCCATTTTAGTAACTCAGACAGGCAGCATAAAAAAAATGAAAACTCGTGGAAAAGGGGAATCAATATGCATGGTAAATAGTAAAGCTGAGTCACTCCACAATATCGACCCCAAAAAAAACAAAAAAAAACCTTAAAGTCGCAAAACATTCCTGAGATGTCAGCGTAGCTCACAAGAGCATCAAAGGATTAATGTGTTTTTTCTTCTGTGACACCAAGAACAAACAGTCCAATGCAAATGCATTCATTGCACCCTTTTGCATGCGACGAGAGGGGAGCCCACACTTTGACAATCAATGCCCTAAGACATTTGAGCAGTCTTATGCCCTATTAATACAATTTCAAAACAACCAAATGTTGTGAAATCATTGCTTGCAACATTTTGTGCTCGCCTTCAGAGCTTTACGACATGTCCCGCTCGTCAAGCTGATGGATGTCAAGAGGCGGTGAAGCGTGTGACACATCCTGACGCTATTGCTTGGTGATTCCAAAATGTTCCATTGACAAACCTGACAAAGCGGTGCGGCAGCTAGATGATTTTAGATTTTTTACAATGACCTGAAGTAAAGTAAAGGTAAATGCAAATGTTACACTCGTTTCAGACATCCAATTTTGAGTGAGTTCCAAGTAATTAAAACCACCTTTTTAATCTGGTGGCTGTCAGGCTCGTATTTGACATCACATACGGCAGGCACCGCCGACGCCATTGAAAATCATTTTCTAATTAATGACATTTTAGGTTTCACACATCTTTTTATTTGGGGGTTAGGTTAACGCCACAGCTTTGCAGCAACTTCATTAACCATGAAATTAGTGGAGTTAATAATAACACTCCACTGAAACCGGAGCTTCAATTTGCATTGTTTTGATAGCTGGTCCCTCCCTCACCTTTAGCTAGCTGCAGCTCGTTTTACTTGACAGTTGCATTGTTTGTGCAAGCAAGCTAGTGCTTTACGTCACATGGATTGAGCCCAATTCCTGCTGAGCTTGTCACACCACTTTGGCTTTCCCTAACTTTACCTATTTTTGCAATAGGTACCGTAAACGGGCCAATACCGGTCTTATATTTTAAGGTATTCGTGCAGGCTGTCGAAGCAAAAGAAAAATATGACATTGAGTAAGATCTCCTGGCAGTAGTTAGCGCCTGTAAAAAAAAAATATTTGTTTACAATTGTTTTGGTCATTGTGTTAAATGAAATTGTATTTATCAAAAGTACTCAGTACTCTGTATCAGTGAGCATTCAAAGAGTGAATATCGAACATTCCGTCATGAAACCTTTACAAACGATACATGCGACTGTTCGAAGTAACATTCACAGCCCCCCAAATGTTTAAAATTGCCTCTATAGGTGGGTTTCATATGACGGCACGACAAGCGCCCAACCCCAGATAGGAGACAGGAAGTAATTTCCCCATAGGGAAGAGCTGAGAAAATGCCGAAGTTTTGTGCTTTTGTGGCTGTAGCAACCGGTCTAATCGAGAAAAAAATTAAAGCTACTCTCGCGGCCCGATAATTACCGAAAGAAGACGGCAGACCTGGATTAAAAACCTTGACATTAAGCGCAACTCATCCGGGACACGCAAACACACATCCAGAAACATGAGCCAGGTAAGAATACATGCTCACATGAGGGCTCAACAAGCATGCCAGTGGTGGCTCATAAATATTCATCAAAATGACTGAACAAGCTGTAATATGCATGCCAGGCCAGTAGTTGGCGACATCATTCCATCAAGAGATGTCTTTTGAAAATGTCTTTGAATATGTGAATGACTGTTGTTAAAATGTTAAAGGGATGGGAGGATTCCATAAAAAAAAAAAAAAAAAAAAAAAAGACAAATAGCAAGCACAAACGAAAACTGAAACAAATCCAAGGTCCAGGAGTGATAAACAAGATAAAGCAAATTTACTAACCTCAATACAAACTATCAGACAATGTGCTACATGAAACCTTTATTAAACAGTCAGTCTTGCTCCAGGAAACAAATGTTTTGTGATGGCTTTTAACAACTATTATTTCTATACACACTTGTGGCGGGCTACGCCCTTGAATTACGATTCCCAGATTTTTCTTCCACTTCTACATACTTTCTCAATGACTGAAGCATGACCACAAAATCAGGCATAAGCGTCGGGGAGTATCTTAAGAATGTGTTCACTGTTCAATGTCCTGGTGATCCATATTAGGATTGTTCAGGCCTTGGCTAGTGCTAGTTTTAGACAAGGAGCACATACTGCAGCATCAATGGCCGCATTACAAGCGCACTTAGCAGTCCAGTGTGCTCAAGCGCGCATGAGGAATGGTTTTATGGCAATACAAGACGTCTGAGGCCGGGGGAGGGAGCTGTATATATTCACATCACATAGACAACGCTATTACTGTTTGAGCGTGTGAGCCCAACAATTCCATGTCTGTGGGGGGAACGCACAACTGGAATTTCCGACGTGGACATGTCAGCGGCCGAGGATTGTCTTTTCATAGGACTCACCCAGCGAGCGCCGCCAACTCAGCTGAGCTGCACTGAAAGACGGCCTTTGATAAGAGGAACCATATGTGTTTTCCGATGAAATCTGATGAGCAGGATGGGGATTACAGATCTAATCCCTAACGCTATCATAAGCATGACTGTCTATTCTTAAAGGTACTTCAATGACCTGTACTGGAGACTAAACAGCATTCAGCTACAAATAACTAAATGTCAGCTTCTATCAGGGTCTGGCTCATTACGATAAAAGGTGACTGGTCGTCACGGCAACCACCAAAACCCCTTCAGCACTCGGAACGGGGATCAAACCATCTGTATCCATCTGGGAAGCCTCTTGACTCGGCTAAAGAAGCAACTGAGCACGGTGTGAACCACTTGCTCGCCACATAACTCTTGAGGGACTTTTATCATGTGAGCCAGATTTCCTTTCAGAGTAAACACAGCACCGTGCTGCTAGTAAACAAACGGACTTCCTGGGGCACGTTGGTTATTTTGAGTCATAGGAGTAAGTTCATTTCAACAAATACATACCGGCAATGCTGTAAGTCACAGCAGGTTGTCAAATTGGGCATCAAAGGCTGGATTTTGATTGCATGGTTCAAGTTACGGTATATTCAGATATTTTGTTCCTAATTTGTATTATATACCAAAATACAAGATGAAAAGACGCTACAGTATAGTCTTTTTGCCTTTTATCTGATACATGTGAATTCACTGACAGGTGACGTGACGATTTAAGCTGTTCATCAGCTAGTGTTAGTGGATAACTTTTCAGATGAATGTATAGCACTTGTGTTTGTGTCATAACAGGAGATAGTCTTGCAATAAGTGACTATTATTTTTTTAGCTTCCATGAAGTGGTTGCTTGTCTTCCTGGAGTCCTCAAATAATTAATTCAACAAAAAACATACAAAGTTTAAAATTGCCCTATGTATTAAAAAAAACAAAAACATTAAACGAAAACAGTATTCAACAGAAAGTAAGTAGAAACAGACAAGCAACCATACAAAATATTAAAAAGGTCACAGAAAGATTAAAAAAAATAAAAATACAAAAAATAAAATAAAATTGCATAATTGCAATAAAATGTTTTGCAGACCCACCTCCTGTTGCTTTCAGTGAGGCGTCCGTGATGCCAATTCTTGGTAAATAATTTATTTCAAACGCTTAACCACCATTTTGGCAAGTCGATGGAACGATGAATCAATTCAACCTCTAACCTAGTACATGTGATATGTTAACTAAATAAAACTACTGGAATCATAAAAAAAAAACACCAGTGAGCAAATTAAAATCAGATGTGGTCACTTAATCAGTATTGGGAGCCTGCAGTGTAATTACCACAAAGTCTTTATCTTTAACTATTGGTCGATTGCCCCGGCTTTTTAGCATTTATATCGACTGGGAGCATTGCTTGTTTAGCCTGTTGCATTTGAAACAAGGTGCCATCTAATCTATGAAGGAAACAAACAAAGGGCCTGCAAACGGAGCAAATTTTAGCCTACGGGGAAGTTGTGCTCTACATTTGTGAGCCAAGAGGAGGAAGAAAAAAAAAAAAAAAGATCAAGAATGTTGTGACGACATAGCTAGTGATTATACATTTACACACAAGTCAACGCTACTACACACAATAAAGTGTATTGATAGAAACTAAAAACTGCATGTTTCAATACAAAATGTTTCTCACAGAGGAAGTGAGTAGTAGGAAGGACCTTTACGACATAGCTCCATTAAGCAAATTGTCACAACACACCTGCCAGGAAAATGTCAACTTCTCCCTTACATTTTAGCTTAGCTTGGTAATGTGTAATGGATTCTTTGCGGTAATATGGATGTAGTGGGGGGAAAAAATATGATTGTGCATCTTTGTGCGCGTTTCTGATGATCAGTGGCAAGCATTTTTATCCAGTCATACTAGCAAAATATTTTTTTTACATTGTGTTTTTCTAATAGCCATTAGGCACACATTTCAACAGCAGCGATAGATGTCTGCGTGTTCTGTTGCTGACTTTGAGATTCTTGCATCGTGATCTTGGAAGAAGAAGACAAGGAGGCCCGCGGTGCCTGATGGGAAGGTGTTCCTCTGAGTGGTATTAAGCATAATGAACTGGTGCCAAGTTATTTTGGCATGGTCGACGTCAAAGCCCTGACTCATGATGCAAAAAATAGGCCTCAATGGAGTGGGATTGAAAGCTCACTGCAAGGATCAAAATAAAGGTGGTGGGCATGCGTATTTGGAAGTCACTATGTGAATGTGACGGCAATTACCCTCAACCAACAAGCAGTAGTAATTTGAGTCATGCATTTCTAATCGTAAATGACGCACCTTACAACCTGTCCCAAAAGTTGCTGCACAAGCAAAACCTAATGGTATCAGCTCTTCTTTTCTTTTTTGAGGCGATTGGCTGTTTGCAAAATTGAGCAACATCCCCCTCTTTGAAATGAGTGGACAGTTTGTTTGTCAAAAGGAGCCCTGCAATTGCATGGCGACCATTCTAGGGTGTCCTCTCGTCCAAAGTCATCTAGGATAGGCTCCATTCTAATAACAAAAAAGCACACGACCAAAAATGGATGGATGAATGGATGGATGGATGGATGGATGGATGGTTAGCTGTTCTTTAGTCCAATTCACACTGGCTGCGGAATGGACGTGGTGCGTTTTCCGTATATGCCGCAAGGATAGAACGCATTCAAGTCTACGTGTCAATTCACACCAGCTGCGTTGCGGTGCGGTGCATCTGTTCTATTTTTTCCCCAGACGCCGCATGCGGAATTTCATAAAGCTGAAGAAATTACACGAGCCGGACAGGAAGTCCCAGAAACAATGTCAGGCAACAGGCAAGCGTGGCTATTGTTTACAAATAGGACTACATACACGGTTATTGCGTGAATCCCACGTGATCTTGTGGTCTGTCGGGAGCAGATTTCCGGACACGCAATGCACGCGGTGTGAATTGCAGTCCTTGCGGAAGCCGTGCGGAAGCCGTATGTTTAACACAACGCATCCTTTCCACAGGCAAATGTGAATTGGGCTTTACATTTAGAGTTAGCCCATCAACTAACCCAAGCAGAAGCCACACACTAATACTGATCATCAAAATGTCGATATAATACTTCGACAAAACAAGAGCACACAAAGAAGTTCATAACGCAGACAATGAAATGATTCACAGTGGAGTCCTTGAGGACAAAACAAACAAAGTAGTCCCCATTGGATGAAGACATTTATTAACGACACTGCTTCCAACAGTAGCGCTATCAGTGCTGGGATGGAGAATTAAACATTAATAACCTATTTGAATTCATGGCTGCGTGAACTTGGACATGACAAAAAAAAAAACTTTGGGAACTTTTTGTAAATCCCTTTCGGCTGAAGCTGAAGGCTGACAGATGACACATTGTTGTTACATCTCTTTTGCATGACTCCCAACGTCGGCCTTAACTTAATGGGCGAGAGAGCACAACACTAACAGGAGATTAGATAAGTGGAAAGTGGGTGGTAGGGAGCATGCCGTGTACAACAACACACGTGAAGGAACGGTCTCAAGTGTCTCTTGGCAGGTTGTGCAAGTGTAGCGCATAAGGTGGTCACATTCCCCCAACTTCCCTCATCATTTCTGGCTGCTTCTTATTCATAGCCGCTATTGTGTCCTTGGCCCTCGCACCCTCCAGGGAGCCTTCAAGCAGCGAGATTATTAAAACCAACCCAAGGGTAACGGCTCATCCATTCAGCACTGCACTGCATTGAAGGTCAGGAACCGTGTCCAGTTGCCA
Organism: Festucalex cinctus; assembly: GCF_051991245.1. Classification (NCBI taxonomy): domain Eukaryota; kingdom Metazoa; phylum Chordata; class Actinopteri; order Syngnathiformes; family Syngnathidae; genus Festucalex; species Festucalex cinctus. Next base: position 16,197,381 of record NC_135417.1, read on the forward strand.
GGTGACTAATTGCACACTACTTGCAGCTGAATTGACTTGTAAGCTCAACAGACACAGACTCTTTGGTGGCGCAAACAATGAACACATTTCCTGGGCTTCAACATCCGGAACATACCTTTAGTTTTAACGTTGCAAGAGCATGTTTCAGAGCAGCTCTGAACATGACGGACCTGTGTCAAAGAGTAGCCCTGAACATGACCGACTGTGTATCTAAGTGTAGCACTAAATGTCAAAGAGAGACTATGAATATGAACGACCAAAGACAGTGTGTCAAAATGTAGCTCTGAACATAATCGTCTGTGTGAAAAGAGTAGCTCTGGCACATGGCAGTCACAAAGTAGCTGACTGTGTCAAAGAGTCGTTCTTCTGAGCATGTCGGACTCGGTATCAAAGACTAGCTCTGAACATGACTAACCAGGGTCAAAGACTAGACTTGAACATGACCGACTGTGTCAAAGAGTAGCACTGAATGTCAAACCAAAGGCCGTGAACATGATTGACCGTGCGTCAAATAACATTTGGGATCACCAGCCATGTGTCAAACAGTAGCTCAAAACATGACTAAGTGTAACTGAACACAACTGATCGTGTGTCAAACAATAGCTCTGAACATGACCAACCATATGTCAAGAAAAAGGGTCCTTCTGAAAAACACCGACTGAAATGGTTACTCTGAATGTGACTGACTGCGTATCAAAGAGTAACTCTGAAAATGACTGTGTGTCAAAGATGTTTTTAGGGGATAACTCGATTGTGGGTTGATGGGCGCTATTGTGTTCCTCAAGCTGCAAAATACCAGTGATGGTTTTAATTATTAATAATGGCTGACAGACGGTATATTAAGGGATGACCCCTGATACAAGTTTAAACACTTAGAATAAAACTGCAGCTTCAGACTTTTGATGTTTAATCATTCTATTCTAAATATACATGTTACAATTGAATCTCACTTCCAGATAACATTGTTCCGTAAGATCAGACAACAGATTTGAAATAAATTTTTCAGGATCACAAAATTATCTGGAAGTGTCTCTGGTTAGATGGAAGTGCAACAATGTTCTCACGAAATGAAACCATGCTATAGTTTATTACCGCTTTAAGGTGCGTTTAGACAATAAGTGGTCTGTCAAACTTAAAGATAAAATGTCTTCTAAGTTGACTCGGGCGCCGCATTGCCAAAGGTGAGGTTTCAAATGGTTAACCTAGAATCTTTCCAATTTACGTTAAGAGATAAGGATGCTATAACATACAATAGATTCTTGATGAGTCATTTAACTTTGGACCCAACTACAACAGTAGTAATCATTTAACTTAACGACAACTGCCTGGTCTACATGTCCTCACAACAAACATTATTAGTCTTTGAGCTATGTTTATGTGTGTGGGTGGGGGGGGGGATAGTGCAAAGGCCCTTTTGTAATTGCTTTGTTTTCTTGTCGTTTTTATTGTTTGACCAAATTGATCACCGTTTTTAGGGCTTTTACATCCGCCGCATTGAAATGTTTTAACAATTCAACCTGAGAAAACTGTTACAGTTAGCAACGTGAAATTTTGTAGAAATGTATCAACGAAAAAAATATTAACGGGACAGAAGGTCTGCCACTTTAGTTTGAAGCGACCATTGTCGGGCCATTTTGGCCAGTTCCAGGGAGATTTTGCATCATTGCTATCTAATTTTAATAAAGTACACTGTGGAGATGGGTGAAGTATGAATAATTTGAGTTTCTGTCATTGTTTGTGGGAAGTTTGATGACATGCCATAAAACTACGGGCACGGGTGTGTGAAGGCTCATTCATCACTGGCGAGTTTGGTATTCTTCCATTTATTTTTAAACACATTCATTCATATTGCCACAGTGCAGCATATTCAAAGGCAAAAGAATAAAGGGAGTGTTTTTTTTCCAGGGGTTGTCCAAATGCGTACTAGTTAGAAAATAAACTTCTTTTTGAAATGCAAGCGGATGTGACGTCATCATGGTGCAAAAATCAATAATGTTGCAATGATGGTATGTTATTGCCTCAAAGCATCCAATTCAATTTCAACATTGGTTTCTTCTATTTTATTGTTATCCTTGTTTGTACAGCCCCCAGGGGGTATATTTGACTAGTAACTTTGGATTTTGTATGAGAGCTGCATTGTACTGAACAGCAGTTTCTTTTCTTTTTTTTCTTCTTTTTTTTTTTTTAGCCTTTTTATCTCTGTGATAGCATCTCAGCATTTAACATGCAATTTCTATCAAGGATTAGAACAAAGGCGCCAAGACTTCACAGAATCATAACACTATTGAAATAAACTGCATTGTTAAGGTTTTGAATTCGTAGGATGACACAGAAGAAGCAGCAACGGGTGTTTTTCACATGCTCATCAATGAATGTTATCTGTAATGTGGTGGATGTTTGATGTCACGATAAGGCATCCTACTCGGATTATTACACAGCCTGGCGATAAGACATTACTCATTACATTTCTACGTTTATTTACATCCCAAAACAAACAGTGAAGGAGGTCATTTAGATAATGCACTGGTAGCAATTACTTATGATTAAATCTAAACAGACTGGCGCAAAACTCTACGACACAAGCACTTGGGTGATTTATTCTCAAAAATTATTTTTCGGCATTTTAGATGGCCATAACTGTAATTTAGTGGGACTGCAGCAAGCAGAAGTAAGGTTAAGCAAAGGGATTGTGATCTGCTCATGTGCACAGACAGGTTGCCGAGGAGATAAATGGACTGCGAATGGCACATGCAAGCCGTGTAAGATATGAGGGGCCCATCAGGCGCCGACACGGGGACCAGGTCGAGCAGTCAAGCAGCCACATTCAATTACCCGCATCCCATTTTCCAGCCTTCCTGGGTTAAATTGGAGGCTGACGGCCAGCAGTCACTCAGTCTACGGTCACTCTGGTGTCCCTTCCTGCGTCTACCATTTTGTCTTAACAGTATGTCTCGTCTTGATTGATGATCATGCAAGTCAGATAAAGGTCATCGGGTGTTTATGGTTAATTTAGGATTAGGGATGAAACGGTTCACATAAACGCATTAGACATTAGACAATGATTAGCATTTTCTTTTGTTAATCGCGACTATGAGAGTTACTGTCGTGCAGCATGTCATGTTATTAGCAATAGCATTGGCAGCTAACAGGATTATGCGAGGTGTTATCAATAGGGACGTAGCGGTGACGGCAATATCACGATATTAAAACTGCCACAATGTATCGTCGTCAGGTCACGATATTAAAAGCAGCACATCTGTTAAAAAAAAGTCAGGTTGATTTCCATGTGTGCAATTCTAGCACTTTCTGGTGGCTTGTTTTCTAGTGCAGATTAATTTTGAGAAAGCATGTTTTGGCCCTTAGATGTTTAAAATCCATGCTAATGGTCAGATGAAGGGGCACGTAATATGCTTTTAAACCGAGTCAATATGTGGAGGAACGCAATGTGTGTTTGCATTAGCAAGTAAGTGCCTCAATATTACTGTTATTAGAGATTGTAGGTTGTTTACATGCATTGTTGTAATGTACAAAAGAACAATATTGTGTTTTCTAGTATGAGCTCTTTTTTATTTATTTATTTTTTATTTTTTTAAATATGATCTTCTTTTTTGTATCGCCAGCCTCCCCACAATATCGGGATAATTATCGTTATCGTGACCATCACATCGTGATAATATCCTATTGTGATGTTTGGCTATCGTTACATCCCCAGTTACTGATACGATGGAAATTAATCATGGCTACATGTGGCATGTTAACCGATTAGACCCCTAAAAGGATACGACTTCGGTTTAAAACTAATTTTGGTTGGCACTGTTTACAATTTGCAGTGTACTGTATATAAAGTTCATTTGAGTTGCTAAGCTTATAATAAAAGGTGCACATAGTATCTATATAGTCGTTTTTATTTACCTTTCAATGACTGTGATCATTTTGGTCACAATAATTGCGATAGCATTTTTCATCTCTATTGAGGATAATGACAGAACTTTGTAGCAAATTCTACTGCTCCAGAGGTGACACTACCGGTATTATTGTTATTACTACCGCTGTGATGATTATCCAAACTACTGTTGTCCGTCATCCAAGGCCGCATCAGGACTGCTTAGTCATTGCTATGGCTGAGAAAACCCGCAGGAGTCCTCTCTTCGTCACAGGCAATCATCGATATAGATTTTAACCCCTTAGAGTGAACAACTGCACTGAGCAGATGCAATAAACCTTAACAGTGTGGTCTTTTCAGTCTGTTTATCTGCCATAAGTCCACTCTTGGCATCTGTATACAAAAAGAGTTGCGACAAGCTTATCCGTTGCATTCAGAAACGATGTGTTTTATCTGGGTGAATTATTAGAATTGCGCCGCTTCTGGATAAGCCATTCTTCTCTCTTTCCGGCATGTGATTGTGAGGCAAACCGCAAGCTCGAGCACATGCTCCTCGGACCAGTAATACTCATATCCAAGCCATATCATTTCTATAGCACTCTTCAGTTAACTTTTGGCGAGAGATATACAGTAGAGTTGTCAATTAACAGGCACGATGTTGGAATATGCCTGAGTATCCGGTGAAAACAAATGCAAGGATGGAAGGAACATGAACTGAGATTTGAACACCACACATTAGATCTGTGAAGCAGATACCGTGCTGCCCTTCTTCTAACAGATGCAACATTTGTGGATTTTACGCTAATTAGGGCTGCTCGATTACGAAGAAAATATTAATCACGATTATTTTGGTAATAATTGAAAGTGGTTAGGAGTGGACGATCATTTATTTTTTTTAGGACAAAAGAAAATGTTCAAACTAAACTAAACTAAAATTCTTTGAAACACTTTAATTATGCAAGTTCCTTTTGGATATAACAAAATTTATTAAATTAGTTGTTTTAAAATTTGAAAAAAGGTGCAAATGTATAATACACAAACTACTCAAAATTAGTATTAAGAACATATATATATATATATATATATATATATATATATATATATATATATATACATATATATTAGGGGTGTTAAAAAATCGATTCGGCAATATATCGCGATACTACATCACGCAATTCTCGAATCGATTCAATAGGCGGCTGAATCCATTTTTTTTTATTTTTTTTTACTTTTTTTTAAAAGAGCTCAGAATTGTTCATTCGGTAACGTCTTATCATCATTGCCTTTTTTTTTTTTTGTGAGTGTGTGTGTGTGTGTGTGTGTGAATCGATTTTTAAAGGTACACTCAGTATTATACAGTGGCATCTAGTGGTGAAATAATAAATCATTCGGAAAAAAAAAACAATTGTTTGTGTTAGTAGTATGTAAAAAGATATGTTGTATCGCATAAACGTACTTTTTTAAAATATAACGGTTAGTCTAGAAATCGCAAATTATCTTACATGTCCGCGCCTCGCCTGCTAGTGTCTGCCATGTTTCGCCGCCATCTTTCTGCTACGGGTGCCGTCAAAGACAAATTTCAGCGCTCCATTTCTTAACGCGTTTTTGGAACGCACTTCCGGTTTGTATGGCGACCGCATGTCCACGAAGAAGAAGAGTTTCCGGTCCCCGAAGAGAGCATTATCAAGCATCACACTTACTTTGGGAATTTATTTTATTTCAGCGCGACAAAACAAGAGTTTATATTGTAGCCGCATTTGCCAGATGGAGAGAAATGAGGAACAGACTAGGTTTGGGACGTGCCGGTGCCTTCGACTGCTTTCTACTTGACCGGTAAGTAAGAGTACATTTGTGTTTACGTTTTGAGAGCGAGAGAAAAAGTATACTCCGTACTAATTAATACGATGTTCGTACCTTTGTTTTACGATCACTGTATCTGTTGATTAGCAACTCCGCACCACTCGAACGATTTCGTTATGTAGCTACTTGCTTTGAAAAAAAAAAAAGATTCCCGCTGGCACGTTATATTTAGAGTAAATGCGCAAGTTATTGTGTAATGTAATGTAACTGTGATTTCGGAGGTATATTTGCCCATAACTTCAATAGAGAATCTAAAGCATACTGTATTAGTGGAGGAGTTGAAAATTATTTTCGTTGTGGTTGGTGAAAATAAGGTTCTCGAAATTAATTTTCGGCAGGGAATAACTTTCTGGACTTAAATGCTGGCTGTACCGTAAGCACTGCTAGAGTCTGAACTCTCTCACTCAAGTGTGTACTGGTCCATTGTGTAATTGGGTGCACAAGAATTTACAGGCTGCCACGTTTTCCACGGAAATTCGACAAGCAAGCAGCCTTTGCATATTCTATGCAGTATGCAGTCAAGTTACTTTTATCTAGCTAAAACAATGTTTTGGGCCCAAAAACTAAAGATCTTACCTCTATTTTGGGGGCTTTGTTGGAAAGTTGGTGACATATAGTAGTATCATCAATTATTCTATTTTATTTTATAATTGTGTTTTTGTTTGTGTCACACTAGATCAACAGCCAAACTTGAGGGGTTCCAGAACCATATTCTGATGTATACAAGCATTCATGCACCGTTTAAATACATCACCGACCTGCAAGAAAAAAAAATATCAAGGGGAGAGTCAGCAGCCATATTGGAATGCCCCGAATGAGGACACTTGAATGGAGGACCCCAGAAGGCTTCGGTGTTGTACCACCAGTATCTCCACCTACCATATCTGAGCTGCAACAAACTGAAGTCAGCCGACGTCTTGGTATGTCATTTACATATGGACGGCATTGCACACTACATGAACTTTTTGTGTGAAGCAATACGGAATGGTCACATGTACAAGCACCACTTGTTTTACACAGGACCTGCTGACCAGGTGTCTGAAGCCATGGAGTGACTCCTCCCTCACTTTCCTCAGCAAGCCTTTGAAGAATATGATATCATCGTTGGTGGGAACATGCCCTCACTCCATAACATGTACTTGTGCAGTCAAGGAGCATGTCAAACTTAATAAAACCAGCAAACATTGAAGTGACTTCATTTTTACTGCAGTCTGTTCACACAATCAATGGACAAGCCTTCCTTAATTTTGCCCCAATAACATCATAGAGTAGGCGAAAAGTAGTGTTACAGATCATACTGTGTTCGGGAGAGTTTGAGGAATGTTGCAATGTTAATGGGGGGCAATGTCAGCACACACACACACACACACACACACACACACAAAAAACCATCATGGTATTGAGTTAATCAGATATTTTAGCTGTGTACAACACATACCTGCTCTGTAACACTACTTTTGGCCCAAACCTGTATGTCTATTTTCCATATTTTGAAATGCACAGCGTATTGGTAAAATTCTGGAACAACTGCAATTCATGTAGCTCATTATATTCTAACAGCATTTTTTTTTTTTTTTAGTTAATATGTTCATTTCATGTAGACTTTTATTTTACTTTATTTTATTTATTCATTTTCATGTACTGTACCTTACATTCATTGGCCAATGAAGAATTGCTTGTCATTGCAAGCATTTATAATAATTCTCCAGGCTTTTGATGTTTTACATTTCTGGTCATGTAAAATAGTGTTAGGTTAGGTGTCGAATGAACACTGCATGTTGACGCCAAAGGAAATAGTATTTTTTTAGTTATTCAAAATGTACAAATTAACACACAACAACAATATACAAGTTATACAAACTACAACAACAAGTGTCAGACATGGACTAATTATATGCCAGGTAAAAAACCTTTGTATTGTCCTCAAGGATCTGGGAAAGTGTCACTTATTTGCTACAAGTCCACCAAGGTGCTGCAGTCTGGGATCCAGGTACAGGAAATCATGGTGGTGCTGATGTGGGATCCAGGTACAGGAAATCATGGTGGTGCTGATGTGGGATCCAGGTACAGGAAATCATGGTGGTGCTGATGTGTCAAAAAGTATTTCTTGGTGTCAGTCTATCAGCTGGACTTGGATATCTTCATGTTCCTCCATGGTCATTTCCTGTACGAGTCTCTGCAAGAAGGTAACAATTGTATGTCAGATGAGGTACCAAACAATGAACTGAAAGTCACTGAGCCAATGAAGTACATTATTACATGAGCAAGACTATTTGTGAAAGCCATGTAAATTCCTGCACATCGAAGTACAAGGAAGCTGTTGTATCTTCAATCAAAACTAATTAAGTTGCTTAGTGATATTTATTAGGTAAAATTGTTCAACATGGTGACAAATCGATATCTGAGTAAAGGGTTTCAAATGTTTTTGTAAGCAGCACTTTTCTGAGTGGTTAGTAGCAACAAGACACGGGGGGGTTACGAGTCTGAGTTGCAGATGTGTCGTTCAGTTAACACCATTATTTTTGCACGATATACTAAACATATCAGCAAACTATGTAATCTAAATACCACATATTCCAAGCAAAGGTATGTTTTGAGCCATTCACATGCATGCTCGAATGGAATTATTTTTCCATGATGACATAATTGTACGTTACGAGGCACCGCGTTCTCTTCCTCGTCGTCTCTCTCGCCCCCTTTGAGATGGTCCACATGTCTATAAAACGTATAACATAACTGTGTGTTCTCTGTTGCATGGTTTAGTTACACTAACAAATATGAACATAGATAGCCATTATCATTAGCTGACGTACAGTATTTCCAAACAATGCCGACAAAAATATTAATTCTGAAATTAAATGACTAAATCACAATTATTAGGGATCTGTACAGTATGTCTAACAAATGCAATTCACTTACGTCATCACTCGAGGGAATACCAGAAGTTGTTTGCGTTCTGTTCCGGTGAAATTGGTGGTAGGCTGTTGAAGTAGGGTCTCTCTGAGACGCCGTAGTTCGTGTGCTTAAAATCATTGCATTATCTTGTTTGACCGATAGATGGCGGTCGTGAGCTACACACTGGGGCTTTAAACTTCCATTTTTAATGGAAAAATATTCAACAAAACGTCTGACTTCGGGTTAGGATTCACACCTTGAGCATGGAAGAATGTTATATGAACGGAACATTAATCCTTAATATTTTATTTTAATGCTGTTCAAACATGAAACAGATTACAACCTCTATAAGACTGAAATTTCAGATAAATAAATAATACATTTTCATATAAATCTTCTTACACTCTACAAGCTTACTGATTAGTATTTTCTAAAGTTTGAATGAAAAAAAATCGCAACAATCGACTTATAAATTCGTATCGGGATTAATCGGTATCGAATCGAATCGTGACCTGTGAATCGTGATACGAATCGAATCGTCAGGTACTAGGCAATTCACACCCCTAAAATATATATATATATATATATATATATATATATATATATATATATTTATTTATTTATTGTTTTTGTTTTTTTACGATAGGCTGATTTTGTAATTGTGGAGTGTAATATTTGAAATTGTAATTGAATTTCAATTAATTGCACAGCCCGAACGCTAATCTTATTTTATTCTATGCAACTAAATCTTATTAGGGCTGCAGCTAATGATTATTTAATAATCAATTAATCTGTCAATTATCTTGTCATTAATGAATTGGGTTTAAAAAAAAAAAGTTTTCATTTCCATTATTCAAAAACAGGACATTATTTAAAATAGAAAGTGCAGAAAAAGCATAGGCTACACATAGTTGTTGATTATATTCAGTTCTTCAACTCAACTCTATAAAGCACGCAAAGTGTTGTATATGGAGTCAAAATCTGTCATGCAATAAAGACAGTTACTGGTTTGGTCTGTCAGAAAATAGGCAAAAATGTTCATCAATATTTTCCATAGTCTAAGCAGATGTTTGCAAATGTCTTATCTTGAAAAAAAAAACTGATTATCCCTCTGCTTTCATGGACGACAACAGGCCATATCGACTGTTTGAGAGGCTGAAATCACAAGCATTTGGACAATTTTAAATTACACAAAGACTCTAAACGAGTCATCCTTTATCAAAATAACTGACTAATTTGATAATTGTTGCAATTCTAAACTAAAGTTTTTTTTCTACGTGTTGTAACTCCTCTCCACTGACAGGTCAGCCAGTCAAATAATGTATACCTAGAGCGACATTGCAAATTTGCAAGTAGTGTGATTGTGTGTGTGCAAGGCGAGTAGACAGTGCAGAAGTCTCACCTACTCGTAACAAATGTGCATTAACACCATAAAGTCAAATAGAGAAAGTGGTGTTAAGCTGTTGTACAAGTTCAAATGGTGTCATACGAGTTCTATATGTGCACTTACAGATGATGCAAGCTTTCATTTGCACCTATAGACAATTAAGAGTCTTTCAAGGAACTGAACGTGCATGTTTTTGGAATGTGGGAGGAAGCCAGAGTACCAGGAGAACACGCAACCGTGAAACAGAATGGCCAGACTTGAGCTGAGATTCAAACCTATAAGATCTGCACTCATGGGACAGATGTGCTAACCACTTGTCCAACATGCTCCCTCGTAATTTAACATGCAAATTTGCGAAACCTATGACAGCCAACCAAAAGGTTTATTCAAAGCGAGTGGTGCAAGCGGTGAAGGAAAATGAACGCTGTGCTTTAAAAACAACAAAAACACATAAAAATTGTGTTCAAGCTTTTATACGAGCTACTAAGAGTTAATTTTGAAACTGTAGCGGTGCGGACCAATATCACCCGCTAATAGCATCAGAGCCTTTTATAGCTTAGTCAGCCAGGTCAACAAGTCACAGTATGATGCAGTGCAGTTTGTACACCACTGCAACTCAATAAATAACTCATGAGCACATCATCTGTGTGGAAAGACAGCATTTTCCATATCGCTCCTGCATTGGATCTCATTGTAAAGGTGTATCTACCCTTTTGTGCCAGCTCACCTGTGACAACTGACCCAAACATCAGTGACAAAAAACAACTCACCTAATTTCATCAGAGAAGCCAACAGGACCCACAAGGAGATCTCGAAGGGGATCTGGATGTGTTTGTACTCGAAGCTGAGCACCGGGAAGGGCTTTTTGGTTACGTTTTTGGGCTTCTCCTCCGAATCGCCGTGGACGTCGTCTAGCTCGTCTCGGTGACCCACGTCCGGCGAGCTGGCGGCTCCGAGGTGCAGCACGGAGCCCTGAAGGAGCACCAGAAGCACCAGCAAGAGGAGCCCGCGCTGCGGCAAACTGCTACCGAAGCCGCCCGGGCGACAAAAGCTTCTCCTGGGGGACATTTTTTAGGGCAGGTGGTGGAGGTGTTGACGCTTGTTTGAAGTTTAAAGAAGTTGGAGTGTCTGTTTTGGTTCCAACTTAGTCACGTGAATCGACCGAGTCTACACGCGTGGAACAATTTAGAAGACTTCGGAACCAAGGGGAGGTTTATTCGTTTAGCTAGCCGGTGTGGAGCGTCTTGGCTAGCCAGGTGAGCAGCTGAGGGCCGTGGGAGGGAGGAAGCAGGAAACGTCACGATAACTGAAGGAGACTCATAATACAATACACGGACGTAATGCAAAAAAAGTCGGAACAAGTCTCCCTTTTCCGGGCTTTTGGGCAAGTTTTTCGGCGTGGCTTAGCAGCGAGCGCGGATGTCCTCTCCGGGGAAAGGTGTCATTGTTGATGCTGGAGACAAGTGACACGCAGCGGCATCCCCCTCCGAGGCTCTTTGTCCCCTTCTCGGCAAAGTCACTCGCAAGGCGGCGGCGGCGTCGCTCGGATTCTGACCTTGACGTGGAGTCGCGACACGACCGCGCCGCATTTTGCCTCGTCGCCGTAAACGCGAACTTTTTTCCCCCAATGGCTTTGCTAGTCAATGTTCCTCGCGTGTGCGGCAATTCCGCCGTCTCCCGCCCCCACGGAGGCGGAGGAGGACCTTGGCGGGGTCAGTTCAGGGGAAGGGAGAGCCGCGATGGTGGCCGCCTCTGAGGGGCGGGGTCGGTTGCTTCTTTCACGGCTTGTCGAGCCAGGTCTGCTCTCTCTTCGCGCTCCTCTTTTGCCTCGTTCAACCTTCAGCTTTTTCGCGGAGGTTTGGTGGATGCAAGGGACGACGCGTGGAGGGAGGACGGTAGCCGTGAAACAGCGACACCGGCCGGCATGGAGGTTTTGGCAGTTGAGTTGCGGGAGAAACGCCACCTCATGACTCTCATGTGTTCTCTTTTATCATCTGACCGCATCACTTTCCTCTCCTCCTTCAAGTCCCTTTGAAGGAGGCATTGCCCAAATATTGTTCAAACATTTCCCACGTGTTTAACTGTTATTCAAAATACACATAGATCAAGAAGTGTCATACAATTACCACTCCCCATTTCTTGTCTGTTTGAAATTAGCCTGGTTTGGGGGGCAGACATTCCTGTCTTGTACATGTGCACAATTGTACAGTATTACCTCACTTTTTGTTGGTGATACGTTCAAGTCACCACAATAGGTATATTGTTTGTTTGTTTGTTTTTTGTTTCTTTGGCTCGCACTCTTCCAAACACTTGCTACATTTAATAAAGTTAACTTATATAATGCAAAATGTAGAATAACTACCACCGAGCTGCTGTTTATAGGCTGCGTTCATCAGGTAGATGATGACAAAATGTCAGTTTATTAACTATGTTAACATTTTTCTTTTTAATATAATATATTTAATAAATCTTTTTAATTATAAAATGACGCACATTAATCAGAAACCAGACTGCAAATGGTCACAAATGAAAGTCCACAAGAGTGACTCCGCAATAACTGAACCATGAAGTAGTAGTGTGGGAATACAGACAAAACCGGAGTAAAAATACGGCCATTGAGACCCATCCAGCATATCCTCAGCCTCTGAAGTCAAAATAAAACATAAAATACAGTACAGTAGACCCCCAATATAATTGGGACAGGGCCAGTTTTCTGAATAGCGCTAATCTACGTATAGTTGACAACCACTTAAAACTCATTTGCTCCCAATAACGTATAAATACGTTTTTTAAATGTTTTAAGTGTCCCAAAGACGTATTTATACGTTGTTGTTTTTTTGTTGTTGTTTTTAATGCTAAAGCATACAGAAGGCTTTGATGCAGCCTCTCAACTGCAAAGAACGGTTGCAGAAATGGTAGTTATTACACAAACGGCCAGCAGGTGGCAGCAGAGCAAAGGAGATCAACCAGGGCCATCTAGAAAAAAAGCTAAATTACTTGGAATTTTAAATAAATGTGTGAAAACTGATGAAACTTAGCTCTCTTCTAATGTTAATTGCTGCAAAACGGAAACAGATAGAAACATACTTTATTTCCTGATGAAAGAAGAGACTTTAATCTTTCTTTAGATAGGTTCCGTGTTTTTATAGCAATAGAACACAAAATTCTGTGGGCCTTGCAAAATCAGTCAAAATTCAGTAAAACAGCCGGGAGCGAACTGGAATTGCTTCTGTGAAAATGGCCGAGAGTGAATGAGTTAAATGTACTGGATTTATTTTCTTTTTTTCTTTTCTTTTTTTTAACAGCTAAAATATTGTGTTTAAAAAATAGCTTCCCAGTGTTGTGACAATTGTGATTTTCTAGGAATGTTGAAGTGCTCATTTGACAAAGTAAACACTGGCAGATATTTATAGAAATAAAGTGTTGCATATTGATATCTGTTTCCAAATTATTGTGGAAAAATTAACCGATTAGTGTCTTCATATAAAGGAATATCAAATAACATTGAGCCAAAAGACTTCTCTAAAGTTGCCTAAGGATTGCAAAAGTATGCAACCATATCACAGTCTATTCAGTTCTCTCCTTGCACAGACGTTCTCGTGATTAATGTTAGTCATAAAGTGTTTCAATTTAACCTTAGACACAATAGAAAATCCCCCTTCAATATTGTATCCTTCAACCTTGCAAATCTTTCCGCACTCACTGATGCGAATAATTTCAAAGCACCCAAATGACCTAAACCATCATCGGCATTCACGAAGGCCGCTACGAGAATGTGGCTGCATATATTTAGAGAATTAATTTATGTGGGGCCAGACAAGATCACAACGGTCACTTGAGGCTGGACAAACGTATATTTGCTTTTTCAGTGACTTTTTACTTCTTGTTTAGGCTTTTCGGAGTGGCCTCTCAAAACTGAGACTTTGACTGATGACAAAAACGTGACTCAGCACTCCTTATCAAAGGTGGTTTTTGTCAGTTGTTTTCACCGTGTACATTTTAGATGGCGTTCAGTCAACTTTGGAGGCAGCAGTCATTTTTCTTCGCCGCTTCTTATTGCGTTACAGTTTTCATAGCCCTGTGTTGTGCTTTGTAGTGTCATTAGTGTTAAGGATTGGCTCTTTACCCGTCACTTGCAAAGTGAATTATACATCAAAGCAGCTTCGCGGGCCAGGAAATAGGAGAATTACAAACGGAAAGATGAAGTGTGTGATGATAAACATAAAACAGGAAATGGATTGCATAAACAAATGAAGTTTACCAAATGCGTGTATTTGCTATTGCAGCTTGTAGCCAAATGCACAATAGATAGCATGAACATGGCCAGAAAAGTGGCTGCATGAGAAATTTAGAGTCCAGTTTAAGATTCTTCTATTTGTTTTCAAATCTCTAAATGGTCTTGCCCACCTTACCTCGCTGAGCTCTTGCACCCCTACGCAACCTGCCCGGTGCCTCAGGTCAGCAGACCAGACACAATTGGAGGTACCGAGGGCTAAGCGGAGGCTTAGAGGAGATTGAGTCTTTGCTGTTGCCGGTCAGTCCTTTCGGAACGACCTTCCACGAAATATTAGGCGATCCCCCTCTTTATCCTTTTTAAAACACGTCTTAAAACACATCTGTATTCTTTGGCCTTTGGCGCACCATGAGACTTAACATTGTTTTTTGTGTTTTGTGGTGTGTATAAATTTGATGTTTATTCTATTTATTCATCTATGTATTTATTTATTCACTACTTCTTATTAATTTACTGATGTAAAATTTACTTGTAAAAAAAAACAACTTGTATATGCATTTCAAAATGTTTGCTTTCTTCTTGTTTTGTTACTTTATTCTTTACTGCACAACCAATTTGTTTTATGTACAGCACTTTGTATACAGCAATGCCTGTTTTTAAAATGCTTTATAAATAAAGTTGACTAAAGTTGAGTTGAATGGTTTTCCCCTTTTTTTTTTAAGTTTATTTTTTTTTAATGGGTGAGATGCATCACGTAGTGCATTTGATTTTTTATTTTTTTATTTTTTTTTAATGGATGAGATACATCAGGTGGTAGAGTTGATAATATTGTCAATATAGTGGCAATCAAATCATATCATGTGAGTGGCTCTCTGTGACAGGGATGACATACACGTATTTATACTAGGATGGTGTCACGTCTCCATTTGTTTTTAGATCCCAAATTCATAATGGGTCACTGTCATAAATCCAACAGCAGAGACCTTAATCCTGTAGTCTGGCGATAACAAATGAAAAGTCTTATGTTGATGACAGCGTAGAGTCGGCAGACTTTGGGTTTGTGCTGCTTGTGTTGCTATAAGTAGCCTCAAGTGACATGTTTATTTTCTACAACACTTATCCGGTTTGGGATCATGATTTGGAGCAGAGTTGCTACCATTGTTTATGTGACACTGATTACAACAATGAAGAGCACAGTAGCGAGTGCTCTTCATTGTTGTAGTCAGTGTGCAAGCATTCAAGTCAGTAGACCTGGGATGGGGTGATCAATGGAAATCTGTGCAATACATCATTGGCGTCATGATCAGTGTTTTGTTTGTTTGTTTGTTTGTTTGTTTTGTTTTATTAAGCTAACACGACATTGATCATGTACAGCATCCCTCTCTAACGGTGATTGACCAAAAATAGTACAGATTTTGGCAACAAAGAGGCTAATAGAACTTAGAGTGGGGGTAGTGGTATGCATGGTGAGCAGAGAGCGAAAATAGGTTTGGGGTCTTGCGAATGATTGTTTTATAGATAAACATTAACCAGTGAATTCTTCGATAGATGTTGTCATAAGCGGGATGATTAGTGTTAGCAAACCAAATCATTTCATTGACTTTCTACGCATTTATCTGAATTTCAACAGGTGCGGGTACACTCGTTTCTTTGCTTCATTCATCCTTCCTTGTGGTCTGAACTTGACTCGAAAGAGGCTTGCACCATTGATACGCATGATGAAATCCCAGCGTTGATGGGAAACGAGGTAGTGTTGCGTCAATCACGAAAACAATTAAGGAAGTTTACCAATTATGTCAACCCCCTCCACGCTAAAATTATTTAGATCAAAAGCGCCACTCCCTTCATCTTGTCTTTTCTCCTTAACCAGCCCACATTTTATTTGCTGGCTTCTGTTGAGTGAAAAATAAATACAGTAGTAACTCGGATTGACTCTTATTTGTCTTCTAATCAAACAGCAGCGCCCCCCAGAGTCACATTTAAGTTACTGTGGAATGCATATGCACCTATTGACCAGCAGGCGGAGCCATCATACTATAATTTACTAGCAGCCAGTTACAGCGTTGCTTGAAAGTTTTCCACAAAAATAACTCATGTAAAAAATAAATGAGATGTTATTATTTATGAACGAAATAACGATTCTTTGGAGCTACATTTTTCATTTTTGTGACAAAATTACAATAACTGAACAACTACATTATAGATTGGGACAATCCAGTTGCTAATAATGGTGACCATAATGGCTTTCTTTTGACCTATTCTCACTTTTGAAGAGAAAAGTTGGTGTGCCAATTCTGCTGAAGGGATTTTGTGACGTAAAATTTTGGGAAAGAGTAAAATAACACTAACTAATGTCACCGAAACAGCACTCGGGGACACCTGAAACTTGCCCCCCCCAATAAATAAAAAAAAAAATAAAAAATAAAAAATAAGGTGCCTGAAGGTGTTTTGCATTGTGCATAATTTCCCCAAAATGACTTTGTGCTGTATAAGGGGTCGTGGCACAAACATGTTCGTGGTGAAAATGAGTTTCAGGTGGTAACCATGCCACGAGGCCTTTGCTGGAGTTGTTTCCTGTGCCCGCACATTGTTTCAATCATAACAATAAAAATGTTAAAATAGGTCCTTCTGTACGCCAGACTTCATTCTTGGCTCTGAGGTGTTTTGTCTCTTTGTGTTCCATGTGGTACACCATAACTCTTACCTCATTCGTTGCCATGAAAGGTGCGCTCACTCAGCACTTCTTGTAGGTCACATCTGGCACGACCCAAAAAAGAGAGATGAAGGCACGGGGAGGCAGGGTGGGGGGAAGCCACTTTGAACATCAAAGTAGGCCTTGAAAAGCGCTCGGAGGTACGACGTGTCATGGTTCGGTTCTCAGCCCTGTTGTGCTTGTCTCTTTCAGTGCCTGTAACGAGGGGGGCGTTCCCCAGCGTCGCACCTGCAACGCGTTGGTAATCAAGGCTTTAAAAGGACTCCGAACAGCACTGACAGCTGTCGGATTATTATTTGCTCACCTCCGTGTCCAAGTGTTCTCCGCGTTTCCCTGTTGGTAAAAGTTTTTTGAATCTGCCGTCGTCTTTAGTTTACTTGTATTCACGTGTGTGTTTCCGCGTCGCCTTTTGTTTGATATACTCGTGTTGATTGATACCGTGTACATTTCGTGTCGTCCTTGCCGGTTGCAAGTGAGTTATGTTTTTCTTGTCCTTGCTGTTAGCAAGTGTTTTTTGTTACGTTAGTTCTCCTTGCCGTTTGCAAGCGATTTTGGTTATGTTAGTTTTCCTTGCAGTTGCAAGCGCTTTTTGTTACATTCGTGTTCCCTGCCTTTTGCAGGAGATTTGTGTTTCCCAATTCCTCCTTGCCTTTTGCAAGTGCCTTTTGTTACTTCCGTGTTCCTCGCCTGTGTGCAGGGACACCTCTGTAAATTTCGCCTACTTGCCTGCGAGCAAGCTTTGTGCAATCGGTCTATCAAAAAGAATAAATCGAGATTGTTTTCCTGCTCTGAGCCTGCATTTTTGGGATCTGTTGTTCATCGACTCTGCTGAGTCGTCACAGAATAATCCGACCATGGATCCCGCAGACTCAGAGAAGGTGAGAAGGGCGTTGGCCAGCCAGGGGCAACGGGTTGGGCAAACCGAAACTGTATTAGCCGGTCTACAAGAGGTCGTGGACAGGCTAGCTCACCAGTGTGAGGAAATGTTTGCTAGGCTCGTGCAGCTCGGTTCTCGCGAAGTGCCAAACCCGGAACTGTCGCGTTCAGACACTGCCACGTCGGCGCTCCCTGAACCCGTTTTGCCCCACCCGTCACGCTACGAAGGACAGCCCGGAGGTTGCGGTCAGTTTTTGCACCAGTGTTCTCTCATTTTCGACCAGCAACCATTTACATACGCTCGTGATCAGTCCAAAGTGGCGTTCATTATGAGCCTCCTGTCTGGTCAAGCCGCTACGTGGGCGATGGTGGTGAGCAACGCACGACCAGACCTTCGGTCTTCTTTCCCCAATTTTGTTGTTGAGTTTCAACGCGTGTTTGATCATCCAGTCAAGGGGAAAGAGGCCGGAGGTCGGTTGTTAGATTTAGTACAGGGAGAAAGATCGGTCGCGGATTACTCCATCGAATTTCGTATTTTGGCTGCCGAGAGCGGTTTTGATGACTGTGCGTTGCGTAGTATCTTCCGTCGGGGACTGAACACTGGACTTAAGGATGAACTGGCAGTCCGCGACAACACGAGGTCTCTTGAGGGACTTATTGAACTTACCATACGTTTGGATAACCGGTTACGAGAACGGTGCCGGGAGCGTGCTGTTGAGCGACAGGGAGCGGCAGTCAACAACATGTCCGGACTCACTCTCGTCGACGTCGCGGAAACGCATACCCTTCCGGGACCTCCAGCCAACGGAGGGGAGCCCATGCAAATTGGAGGTGGACGCCTGCACCCCGAGGAGCGTCGTCGCCGGTGGCTCGCCGGAGCCTGTCTCTACTGCGGTCAACCTGGGCATCGGGTTGCTTCGTGTCCAGCAAGACCTCCACGCCTGACTCGACTGGGAGGCCGAGCCGACGAGACCCAGGGGTCTGGAATGGACGCACATCAGGGTAAGCACGAACCGGGGGGAACCGAACCAAGCCCATCGTCGAGGTCGATTCTTAGCAATAAACGGCTAGAATTGTCGGGAGAGCTGTCAGGGTACGGGGTGAGTCTTAAGATAATCGCGTTTATTGATTCGGGTGCAGATGATTGTTTCGTAGACCCGTGTGTCGTGGAAGCGTTAGGAAGCCCGCTGGAAACGTTAGAGGAGGTCAAGGAGGTTTTCGACCTCAACGGACGTCTGCTGGCGGAGGTTCGACATTCCACCGGTCCCCTGATCTTGAGACTTTCAGGAAATCACGTGGAGAGACGGAGGTTTTTTGTTATGCCGTCCCGTTCTGCCCCCCTAGTGTTGGGGTTGCCGTGGCTTAAGACGCATAATCCCGATATTGACTGGGAGAAGCCGGCCTTAGAGAACTGGAGTCCCTTCTGCCATGCCCATTGTCTGAAGTCGGCAGGAGGGGCTACCACTGTACCGGTTAGCGTAGCTCCAGAACCCGTTTGTCTTGATCATGTCCCCGAGGAATACCATGACCTAAGTAAGGTTTTTAGCATAGATTGCGCGCAGGCATTGCCGCCCCATAGGCCTTATGATTGTGCGATTGAGTTGATCCCAAATGCACCGTTGCCGGGTTCACGCCTTTATCAGGTGTCCCAGCCAGAACAGGACGCTTTACGGGAGTATATTACGACTTCGCTCGCGACTGGACAGATACGCCCGTCAAAATCTCCCGTAGGGGCCGGGTTTTTCTTCATCGAGAAGAAGGATAAAACTCTCCGTCCATGCGTCGACTATCGCGGCTTGAATGATATTACCGTGAAAAATAAATATCCGCTCCCCCTGTTAGACTCAGCATTCGCCCCGTTACAGTCCGCAAGAATTTTTACTAAGTTAGACCTACGAAGCGCCTATCATCTGGTGAGGATACGGGAAGGGGACGAGTGGAAGACTGCCTTTAAGACACCACTCGGACATTTTGAGTACTGTGTAATGCCTTTTGGTCTGACTAACGCCCCTGCAGTGTTTCAATGTCTGATTAATGATGTACTCAGGGATATGCTGAATATCTTTTGTTTTGTTTATTTAGACGACATCCTAATCTTCTCCCGCGATGAGCACGAGCACAGGCAACATGTCCGCCTGGTTCTCCAGCGTCTCTTAGAGAACCGACTCTATGTTAAGGCGGAGAAGTGCGAATTCCACGCTAAGTCGGTGCAATTCCTTGGTTTTATTATTGAGGGAGGGCAATTACGAGCAGATCCAGTAAAGACTCAGGCCGTGGTTGAGTGGCCGAGTCCCAAAAGTCGTAAACAGCTACAACGATTTTTGGGATTCGCCAATTTCTATCGTCGCTTTATTAAGGATTATAGTTCACGGGCAGCCCCCCTTACGAAACTGACGTCGAGCAAGGTTCCTTTTAAGTGGTCACCTGGTGCCGAAAATGCATTTTTGAAACTAAAACAGCAGTTTGTAAACCCACCAGTACTCATCCACTCTAATACGGATTTGCCTTTTGTGGTCGAGGTTGACGCATCGGATTCAGGAGTGGGGGCGGTCCTGTCCCAGCGGTCGCCAGAAGACGGGAAGCTCCATCCCTGCGCCTTCTTCTCCCGGCGACTAAGCCCCGCAGAGGCCAACTACGACGTCGGGAATCGGGAACTGCTGGCGATTGTCTTGGCGCTGCAAGAATGGCGACACTGGCTGGAGGGCGCCAAGGAGCCGTTCAAGGTTTTGACGGACCACAAGAACCTGGCGTACCTTCGGTCCGCCAAAAGACTCAACTCTCGACAAGCGCGATGGGCATTGCTGTTCACCAGGTTCAACTTTGTCGTGGACTACCGCCAGGGATCCCGGAACCAGAAACCAGATGCCTTGTCCCGGATGCACGATGCTGCCACTCCTGAGACCGGGACGGAACCGGTCTTACCTGAACGTTGTTTCTTGGGTGCGGTACGTTGGGAGGTCGAGAAGAGGGTCATGGACGCGCTGGAAGGAATTGCCATTCCTCCGGAATGCCCGACCGAGAGACTCTTTGTTCCCAATCAATTGCGTGCCGAGGTCCTACGGTGGGGGCATACCTCTCGAGTTGCCTGTCATCCAGGGATTAACAGGACCCTAGCCCTAATCGGCCAGCGATTCTGGTGGCCAGACATGAAGAAAGACACTACTGAATTCATCAAGGCATGTACAGCTTGTGCGTGTGGGAAAGCCTCCCACCAGCCGCCGATGGGCTTATTAAGGCCGCTACCCATTCCGTCGCGGCCGTGGTCGCACGTCTCCCTGGACTTCATCACCGGCCTTCCTAAGTCAAGAGGAAACACGGTTATCATGACCGTGGTCGACCGGTTCTCCAAGCTGTCTCACTTTGTTGCCCTCTCCAAACTGCCGTCATCCTGGGAGACTGCACAACTCCTCGTCCGTCATGTATTCAGGCTCCACGGCATCCCGGTGGACTTGGTGTCCGACCGTGGACCACAATTCATCTCCCAGGTCTGGAAGAAGTTCTGCAAGCTGTTGGGCGCCACAGCCAGTTTGTCGTCTGGGTATCATCCCCAGACCAACGGCCAGACAGAGAGGGCCAACCAGGACCTCGAGGCTGCCCTCCGATGTGTTTGCCTACACAACCCTGAATCCTGGTCTTCGCACCTCTCCTGGATCGAGTACGCCACGAACACTCTGCCATCATCGGCGACGGGACACTCACCCTTTAGGGCGGCATACGGCTATCAGCCACCCCTGTTCCCGTCTCAGGAGAGTTCCATCGAACTACCCACCGTTCAGCACCACCTACGGCGGGCCCACAAGGTATGGCGGGAGACCCGAGCGGCGCTATCCCGCTCAGCAGCCCGTAACAAAGAGATTGCGGATCGGCGGCGGCGTCCGGAACCCACTTACCGGCCCGGGGACAAGGTCTGGCTCTCGTCCCGGGACATGCGCCTGGCGGGGTGCTCCAAGAAATTGGGTCCGCGCTACATCGGTCCCTTCGAGATTCTTACCGTCATCAATCCAGTGACTGTAAAGCTCCGTCTTCCACCCTCACTCAAGGTGCATCCAGTGTTCCACGTTTCCCTCCTCAAGCCAGAGACTCCTAGTCCGTTGAATCCACCTGCACCAGCTCCGCCTCCTCCCCGATTGGTCGACGGGGACCCTGTCTACACTGTGAAAGAGATTTTGGACTCAAGGTGCAGGGGCCGGGGCTTCCAGTACCTGGTCGACTGGGAGGGCTACGGACCTGAAGAGCGGCAGTGGGTCCCCCGCTCCTGGATCCTGGACCCGTCATTATTGACCACCTTTCATACAGCACACCCAGAGAAACCAGGTGGTCCGCCAAGGGGCGTCCGTTAAGGGGGGGGTACTGTCATGGTTCGGTTCTCAGCCCTGTTGTGCTTGTCTCTTTCAGTGCCTGTAACGAGGGGGGCGTTCCCCAGCGTCGCACCTGCAACGCGTTGGTAATCAAGGCTTTAAAAGGACTCCGAACAGCACTGACAGCTGTCGGATTATTATTTGCTCACCTCCGTGTCCAAGTGTTCTCCGCGTTTCCCTGTTGGTAAAAGTTTTTTGAATCTGCCGTCGTCTTTAGTTTACTTGTATTCACGTGTGTGTTTCCGCGTCGCCTTTTGTTTGATATACTCGTGTTGATTGATACCGTGTACATTTCGTGTCGTCCTTGCCGGTTGCAAGTGAGTTATGTTTTTCTTGTCCTTGCTGTTAGCAAGTGTTTTTTGTTACGTTAGTTCTCCTTGCCGTTTGCAAGCGATTTTGGTTATGTTAGTTTTCCTTGCAGTTGCAAGCGCTTTTTGTTACATTCGTGTTCCCTGCCTTTTGCAGGAGATTTGTGTTTCCCAATTCCTCCTTGCCTTTTGCAAGTGACTTTTGTTACTTCCGTGTTCCTCGCCTGTGTGCAGGGACACCTCTGTAAATTTCGCCTACTTGCCTGCGAGCAAGCTTTGTGCAATCGGTCTATCAAAAAGAATAAATCGAGATTGTTTTCCTGCTCTGAGCCTGCATTTTTGGGATCTGTTGTTCATCGACTCTGCTGAGTCGTCACACGACGACGCTGGACGCACACTTGACATTTTGATTCAAGGCGGATTGAGCAACATTTTTATAAACATTTTTGCCAAGTGCTGCACATTGAGATCCGCACACTATCATACACATTAAATATAGTAAAACCTCTTTAAAAACACACAAAAAGTACTAAAATACAATAAGTAAAATAAAAATAAATAAATAAATGAATAAAAAAACATTAAACATAATTTTAAAAAGTCCGGTCCTCGAGGGCCTGAATCCTGCATGTTCTACAGGTTTCCCAAAGTTCAACAAAGCTGATTCATATTTAAGCTCATCATTGAATCAGGTGCGTTGGAGTAGAGAAACCTCGAAAACATGTAGGACTCTGGCCCTTGAGGACCGGATCTTGACACGTGATGTAGGCAGATCTAAAAACAAATGTAATGTGCATGCCAGGCCACTAGTTGGCGATATCAGTGGTGGTGAAATGTTTGCGAACCATCTACTCATTCCAATACTCGTGCTGCATTCGAGGAAGGTCGGAAATCGGAATAATCCCAGTTGGCTTTCCCCAGTTGCAACCTGAAAAAAATTAGAGGAGAATATAAACAACCAAAATGGCGGATAGTGATAAATTGTTTTTATACTCGAGTAAATTGTGTTTCATATTGGTCACCATTGTCGAGTGGCGTCACATCGAAGTCGGCTGGTGAAGTCGGGGTACTTGTTTTTTTTTAGTCGACTTAGCAAGTGTAATTTTCGAGTTCAAGGGGGCGTTCCCCATACACACTTCCTGGTTTGAAGACGGAAAAGTCAGACTTCGCACTTTCCTCGAATGCAGCATTATTTTTAGCATTTACAAAAAGTTCCACTGTAGAAAACATGAATGTCAATGGTTATACCTTTTTGTTAGAAGAAGTAGCAGTGTAGTAAAACTGTTGTCCACCATTTTTTGTTTTGGTTGTAACGCTTTTGTGCATGTCAACTCTAAAATGAAACATAACCATTTTCACATTGAATGATGTTTCACTGAAGTTCAATTGTGTAGGTTATTGTTTTATCCTGCTAAGAGGTGAGCCGCAATGTTCTATTTTCTCCCCTACTTGGTGTTTTACCAGTGATCTTGTTAAGAATTATGTCTAACCTACAAATCTGAGACGAACGGCATTGTCCAAGGCCATGTGCGATATGGGATGCTGTATAAGGACAAGTTTACAGGCCGAGAACCAGAAAGTTATGAACATAAAGCTGACAAAATGGGGCGCATAAATACTCTTGCTTTTTGTAATGCCCTAAAATGGAGTTTGATTTGGAATGTTGCGCCACTCAAGGGCAAAATAAATAAATAAAAGACTCACAGTGTCATGACTCAGCGTTTGCTCTCGCAATCTCCCAATGAGGACACGAATCGGCTTGTCAAGTCTGCAGGTTGATTTGCGTACTTGTTTGGCAATTCTTGGGGGGGTAAATATTGAGACTATATAGGGCTTTGTACAAATTAGTGGTGTTGTCAACCTGCCTTTGGTCTTAGCGTCAGCACCTCAGGGTCAGTTTGTGTTGGTCTTTGAATGTTTTTTGACCCCACAAAGTGTTGTTCTCACCTTTTACTCTTCTGCTTTCTAAACAACACACAAATCATCTTCTCTAAGCCAGACACGTTCCTTATTTGTGTTTCGACACCCCACCACCAGTTTCATGTATAATTTACTACTGTAAGAAATTCCTCTCGTTTATTATTAAATGGAGTAACCCATAATTTCACATCCCACGATTTGACTGGGAAATGATGTTACCCCGCCTGCGCTTCCGCGACCCGGATGTTTTTTATTTGTTTCATTTTGAATTGTCAAACTAAATGACAATGTCAGCAGGAAATACAAAGATTTGTCGTCATGCTAGAAATAATCAATTGTATATTATTTGCTTCCTGTTGTAAACTAGGATCGTGCATTCCAATCTCTCCAAGTCTTGGTCTTGAGTTGGTCTCAGCCTGCCTTGGTCATCGTCACGACTTGGTTTCAACCTTTCAAAGTCTTGGTCTCGACTCGATCTTTTTCGTCCTTGGTCTTCGTCGTGACCAAGGTTATTTTAGTTAACTAAAACTAATAAAAAAAACTAAAACGAAATAAAATAAAAACAAAACAAAAAAACATTTAAAAAAATGAAAACTAACAAACTACATTTTATGTTTACAAAACTAAAACTAACTGTAATTATAGCAAAAATGTCCTTCATTTTAGTCTTTGGTAATTGATTTAATGCATGAGCCTTTGGGGATGATTTTAAATGCGATTTTAAGTAGATTTATTTTAATATGAACCAGAATAAGTACGTTTGAAAGTGTCACCCAGAAGTGACATCATCAAGCAGCAGCCAATAGAAAAGCACATTCAGATGATGTCACTCACATGGTGTTTTTAAATATTGCACACGTAATACACATAAAAAAACTAAAACCAATACTGAAACTAAAACTAAGCATTTATTAAATAACTAAAACTAATAAAAACTAACAGAACCTCCTGAAAAATAATTAAAACTAACTCAAGTTATAAAACAAAATTCAAAACGAAATAAAAACTAACGAAAATAAAAAATTCCAGAACTATAAAGACCCTGGTCGTGAGTAGGGTTTAACATCTCCAAGTCTTGGCCTCGACTTAGTAAGAACCTGCCTTGGTCTTCATCTTGACACGGACTCAACTCAACTCGGCTTGGTCTCAAGCTGCCTTGGTCTTGGATTCAAGCCCTCCAAGTGTGACCTAACATGACCTGACATTTTCACAACTATTGTAGTTATTCTTGCAAAAGCGGATTTTCGGGCTCGCGAGGCAACAATCTTATGAACTTCAGCCAAAGAAGACTCATGAGCTTAGTTTTTATTATTATTATTATTATTATTATTATTAATGTTATTATTTTTATATATATTATATATATATATTCATATTATATGTATATTTATATTATTTTTATTATTTTTTTATATTTTTTATTTATTATTTATTTTATTTTTATGTATTTATTTTATTATTTTATTTGTATTTATTTATACTATTATTATTATTGTTATTTTATAATTAGTTTTATCGTAGATTATAGTGGATTTATTATCTGAGCACTATATTGATAATCGTGGTATCGTCATATCGTGAGATAATCATTATCGTGAGCCCTGTATCGCAGATCGTATCGTATTGTGAGGTAGCCAGAGGTTCCCACCCCTAGTGGCCTCCCCACAGGCATTTATTACGTCCTTCCCAAAATGAGGTGCTGCCTGATTGAGCAGAAAAGCCGTCATTTCCATAATGATGAGATTTTCTCCCAGAAGGCTCGATTGGTCGCTCAAGCGTACGCGCGTTGCTGCCTGCTCGGCCAACATTGTTTACATTTGGCGCTACATACTGTCGAGCCCCGTCACTGTTATGAATCAGCCTCAGTTTTAAGTGAGAGTCCGTGTGATGAGTCCATTCCGGAGTTTGTTGCCAGCGTGGTGAAAACAAGGAGGGAACCTCTGTGATTACTGCTTCCATAAACGGAGAGACTTGTCGAAAGAAGATGAAGCCACAAAACAGCCATTTTCAGCACGGGAAAGGATAAAAATATCAGTTCTCACAAAACATGCAGGCTTCTATTTTGGGGGACTGACGGGACCTCTTGGGGCACGGCTCAAACTGGTGAGGACAGCTTGCTGCTGCACTCTGTAAGAAGTTGCACAATCAGCCAAAAAGTCCACTACATGGGAAAAAGTATTGGGACATATTGCCGTTTCAACCACAGCCTAAAACTGGTAAGATTTGGTCTTAACCTGCTTTGGACGTTTTAGACCTGATGTAATTTCAACCCCTCAAAGACTTGGTCTTGACCTGCATTGGTAATAGTCATGACTCGGTCTCTCGCTATCCTTCTTGGTTTCGGCTCAATCGAAGCCAACATTGGTTTTAGTATTGACTAATGATTCAACTCCTCGGGGGTTGATTTGGTCTCAACCTGTCTTGGTTGTGTCTGAACCCTTCAAAGTCTTGGTCTTAGCGTCTTCAAAGTCTTAATTCAGACTCAAATCCTCAAAGGTTTTCCCATACAATCTTCCTTATCCACTACTACTCTCCCAATTGTTTAATCTCCATTCAGTGCCAGGCTTTTTGTTGTTGAAATTGTGCATACTGGTGTGCTCCTCCAAGTATGCGTATTTGCCAACGCCGCCCTCCAGCCTCACAGAGAATGTCAAGCGAATGCATGGATAGCGTGAGTCAGCGTGGACGATGATAGGACAGGACAGTTATTTTTTCCCCCCGCATCGGGGCATGCACTAGAGCTGGATTTTAAATATTGCATTAGAGCGATGGAGCCCACTCCCGCATCCTCCCCCTCTCGCAGCCTCCCTGCGGCTCTGCGGAGCTCTGCGGAGCTCTCATCCAAACCCCTCGCTGAAGAGCCTCAGTTGACCCACGAACTTGATTATGGATTCAACATTCCCATAATGTTGGTGGTGTGAATGTAACACATTAAGTTGGCATTGAAGTAGTGGCTGACCACAGACTTGCTTCCTGGACAAATCCCAAAACCACAAATGGCTCTCTGGAGAGGAGTGGGGGGGATTAAGTCTTTATTAAGGTTGCAGGGTCTGGTTATCTCAGGCTGGATTTACATCACATGGACACAATTCTTATAATGTGTCACAATCATAATTTGATTTCTGGTGGCTTGAACTGTTCAAAAGTACTCTTGTTGGAAATGATTGAAAATCTTGCTCTCTAAAAACTTAGTTATTTGTGAGAATGACATGTGAAGGCTCTCTTTATTCTTCCCAAGAATAAATCGTCTTTTTGGAGGTCCAGCATGTCTGAAAACTCATTTATTTCATCAATTTATTTACATCCTAAATATTACCATTACAAAAAAACAAAACAAAACAAAAAACAAAAAAAAAACTTGGTAGTAGTCCTTGTGAAGTCAGAACAAAATTAAGGTCCTGACACCAGTTTCACCAATTAACCTAATATGCTAGATAGATAGATAGATAGATAGATAGATAGATAGATAGATAGATAGATAGATAGATAGATAGATAGAACAGGATGCTAAAAAAATAGAATTGCTGAAATTGAACTGAAAGTCAACCATTTTGGCCAAATTCCAGAGCTAGTACTTTCACCCAAATGAGCCTATGTCATCTCATAATAATTACACAAATACAAAAAAAAAAACGACAAATTAGAAAAGCTCACAAATCAACAACGAAGATTGTAACTATACCTTCCCATGGGGATTGTTGACCATCTATCAGGCTGCTTTCAGAGGCCTTTCTCCCAAAAGTAAACAGTTTAGGTCAGGCCTCGGCCGGAGACCTGGGACCTTTTATGGCCTCCAAACAATGCCAAATGGCGCTTGACCTCCATCCCCGCCTCCCGCCTCAGACCTCCCACCTACACACAGGTCATGTGTTCGCTATGGTCACAAACGTCAATCATTTTTACAAGGACAAACCTGTGATCTATTTGGGGCCATTTCTGTGTGGGCCGAACAAATATGTTGAACAAATGTGCATTATTATATGGTACATTGTAATCATCATGCTTTCAATATTTAAAGGCTTTTTATTAGGGGTGTCAAAATTAGTGTGGTCATTTTGTGTTAATTAATTAATTCGCTCCCAGCCATTTTCACAGAAGCAATCCTGTTCACTCCCGGCTGTTTTACTGGATTTTGACGGATTTTGCATGGCCCACAGAATATTGTGTTCTATTGCTATAAAAACATGGAACATATCAAAGTAAAGATTAAAGTCTCTTCTTTCATCATGAAATATATATATATATATTTCTATTTGTTTCTGTTTTGCAGTAATTAGCATTAGAAAATAGCGAAGTTTCATCAATATTCACATTCCTGGTGAAAACAGTGGGGAAAAGAGCTTGTTACAACATGACTCTGGTTCATCTCCTCTGCTGCTGCCATCTGCTGGCCGTTTGTGTAATAACTACCATTTCCACAACCGTTCTCTCCAGTTGAGAGGCTGCATCAAAGCCTTCTGTATGCTCTAGTATATATTATAAAAAAATAAAATAAATAAATAAAAAAAAACATATACATACTTCTTTGGGACACTTAAAACATAAAAAAATAACATATTTATATGTTTTTGGGAGTAAATTAGTTAAAATTCATTTAACACCACAAATGTTTTTAATGTGCAATTATTGACCAGCCCTTACTTGGAAAGCCTGTACTGGGAGAATTCCAATTGCAACGCAGCAGTCCACATCAAAATTTAGCAGGAATAAATGTAACAATAATGCATATATTTGGGTAAAAATGTGCAGCATTTCACAAGTTACTTGATGTTAAAGATTAGATATGAAAATCAAATAATATGAAAAGAAAAATGCACTGTGCTGTCACCAACGTCTAACAAATGCAATAATGCCATCTAGTGGCAGAAAATCAACACAAATCAATATCACTAGGTTTTTTTTCCAGTGAAGTACGTCTTTTTTAATTTTAACTTAATTTTATGAATTATTATCAAATTGAACTGTATCAATGACTAAAATATGTGGCCATATTTCTATTAGTTTAACATTTTTTTCCCAGTTTTGTTAACAAGAGAATGAAAATCTATAAAATATATTATTGTACATTTAGAACACATATAAAATTTGTGATCAATTGTGAGTTAACTATTAAAATCATGCAATTAATTACGATTAAAAAAATAAAAAAACGTCGCCTGAAACCCTTACTTTTTATATAACGTTTCTTTTAGGCCAGAAGTGACTTGGTAGGGACAGACTGGGGACAAAATTTTGGCCTGAGAAAACGGAGGTGGGGGAATGGTTTAGACAAGATGACAGACACCAAGATGATTTTCCATCAATTTTAAAAATTCAAATGCCTTCACTGCAAAATCCAGCTCCCAAAGCCAGTTTCATTGAGAAAGATTAAACTTGGTAGAAACATGAGTAGACCCACGGAAAAGACAATAATTTATGCCCAAATTTTGGGTTGGTGCTGCCACTTTAGGGTTCACAGGCAAACTCGTAATAGAGATCTCTGATCGCTACCAAATTTGAACTAAATGTATGAACTGGATGGCCAAAACTAAAATTATCATCAGTTTGAATTTGAGTGCCCATTTTTTGTGACTATACCCCCCCCCCTTCCCCCACGCTGTCAATCACCCACTACAGTGAGAGTAAAAGCGAAGGGACCAAGTGCAACCCTCTTCAAACCAGACAAGTCTATAAAGGTTCCAGTAGGCGACTCGCAACGCGTTTACAGATTAGCGCAAGATTAGTGTGGCGATATCACCGATTACACGCTATCTGTGGCCCAAAAATCTGTTTGTTATTCTTAACCGCCACTTTTATCAGCTCACCTCTCTTGCGCGATCCCCCTCCAGGGACCGAATGTTAACAATGAAGACGCTATAAACAGGAAATGGAGGGCCTGCTGATGTTTTTCGAGTGAGTGACGCAAAGCAGGACACACGCGAAACAGGCTTTATTTACCTACTTGGCACCTTAATCCTCCACTTGTTGACATTGGGAGTGGAATTTTACTGCTCATTTTACAGTGAGGACCCCGAGATGACCGCTATCAAGCACAAGTAAACGCGTTTAAAAGCAAAGTAATATCATTGGAATTTGAGCCAGTTGGCAACAAGTAACAAACACTTTAATGATGGCTCAGACTCAACCTCTGGAATATTGCCAAAATGAGCCCCCCCCCCCCCTCAAAATTTACTACCAGTGACAGTTCCTTGTGTAACTAATTTATCTGACAACCAACAATGTTAAAATGTTAACAACAGTCATTGATATAATTAACAGGTATTTGAAGACCATAGAACTCTACTTACTTACTTTATGGTGTTACATGACAATTAACTGCAGTGTAACATTTACCTGTTGTAATAAACTAGTAATTAACAGATAATTAACAATTCTATGATGCAAAACCCAAACCTCTGCAACAAAAGGATTATATTTTGCTATTTGAATGATCCTTCTGAGGAGCAAGCGGTTTTAAGAAAATGGATGGATGGATATTTGTATGATTTTTTTCCAGGGGCAAAAATTAATAACTGAAGAAATATGAATAATAGTGGTGGGAACCTCTGGCATAACTCACGATACGATGCGATATGCGATACAAGGCTCACAATAATGATTATCTCACGATATGATGAGACCACGATTAGCGATATATTGCTCGGGTAATAAATCCATGATAATCTACGCTAAAACTAATAATAATAATAATAATAATAATAATAATAATAATAATAATAATAATAAAATTAATTACTATAAATAAATAATAAAAATAAAATAAATATAAATACATAATATAACAAATATCTACAATATATATAAAATATATACAAAAAAATAATACATATATAATTATAGTAATAAAAAAATTAAGCTCATAGAGCTCATAAGTCTTCTTCGACTGAAGACTTCCGTCCATTTTCCTGCCACTCTTATGAGGTGATCCCCCTAGTGGCCCGCCAAGTAATTGCTCAATAAGTCAGGAACAATGGAGCCGCTGTAGTGGCTTTATATTAACTACAAATATAGTAGTACTTGCGTAGACATATCAACAATCTATCGGGAGACAAAGTATCACGATTTATCGCGATATTGATATATCGTCACACTCCTAATGAATAAATCCGCCTCTTGCGATGGATTGTACTCAATTTGCACTCTAGGAAAATTTTGCGATGACAAAATAAAAAAAAAGAGGAATTGTATGTGGAAACTGAACATGAATCCGAGTACAACTCTAGCTTCACTTCCTTAAATGTTATTTTGCAAAACTCTTCTTTTTTTTATTTTTAACAATAACCTGATTCTCATATTTAGACTACATCTACTTGTGAATGAATGGAAAGTACTGCGTTGTATTAAGAATAATTGACCTAAAACCGGCATAGATAACAACATCAAGTGGCCCAGCAATGAGGTCACCACTCTGGAAAGTTACCCCATCAAACGGGCTTTCTCTGCCTCTTTAGCTTTTTGGACAAATAACGCACACCCACACACGCGCTTTGGCCAACAGCTGTGTCAGCAGGATCCGCCGTCACGCAGAACATAAGAGAGGGTAGGAAAGCTGAAAAGGGCTCCAAGGAAGGAAGATAAGAGCGGCGGGAGTGGACAGGAAGCGCCTTTAAGTCTCTGCACTCATTTCTGCCGCCTGTGCCGTAATGTCGGGACACGGGTGTGAAGATTAACACCTGACGCTCGCGTCTCCTGCAATCGCCCCGCTGAAGCCGGAATTTTTTCATCTTTTATCTGAAGTTGTCTAGTAAATGTTCCACCTTTGGAGTAGTAAAAAAAAACAACAAAAAAAACAATCTGACTTTGCGGCCCTCTCATCCTACTAATTAGCAAGGTTATTTTAGTTAACTAAAACTAATGAAAAAACTAAAATCCAAAACATTTCATTAACTAATTAAAATGAAAACGAAAATGCTTTTTTTTTTTTTTTAAATGAAAACTAACTGAAACTACACTTTATGTTTACAAAACTAACTAAAACTTACTATAATTATAGCAAAAATGTCCTTTGTTTTAGTCTTTGGTAATTAATTTAACATATGAGCCTTTGGGGATGATTTTAAATAATATTTAAGTAGATTTATTTTGATATTAACTGGAATAAGGACATTTGAAAGTGTGTCACACAGAAGAGACGTCATCTAGCCGCAGCCAATAGAAAAGCACCTTCAGATGATGTCGCTCCCATTGTCTTTTTTAAATATTGCGCACCAGTAATACATGTTAAAAAAAACTAAAACTAATACTAAAACTAACTCAAACTAAACTAAAACTAAACATTTATTAAATAACTAAAACTAATAAAAACTAACAAAATCACCATGAAAACTAATTAAAAAACTCAAAACGAAATAAAAACTAACGAAAATGAAAAATTCCACAACTATAATAACCCTGCTAATTAGCCATACTTATCCAAGAGGAACTCCAACAAGAAAACAGAGCAATGCATCAAAGTAGAGACTGTGGAATTATAATGGCAATTTAAAAGCACCTCCTTGTTTACTTAGCGTCTTAAATACCCACGAGTGATGCAACCCTCCAGAGCTCAAGCACAGCAAAGCTAACGTTAGCATGTATGTTTGTTTTGGTCATTGTTCCCCGTGTTTCCTCAAAAACTTGCTCAAGCAGGTCTGAGAATCAGTACCTCTTACTAACTAGCTTTTCCAATGGATAAGCACCATTAGAAATGTTGGGTTCTTATTTTATTTTACATACATTCAAGAAAAATGTAAATTGACTCAGCCAGTCTGTACTGACTGGTTTTCTGAGTCCCCAGAACCCCATCATAAACAAAAATGGGAGCAAAAACAAAAGTGTTGGTTTATATTTTTGTTGAGTATATTGTCGGTATACTCCCCACTGAGCAGATGTGTCACAAAAGTAAAGCTATGTATGAGAAGCTATCATAGCGTCCTATATATCATATCATTAAGTATCATTTTGAAGCCACACATTTATCTTTGAGCTCCATACCAGTGTGGCTGCACGGCTTCATTTACACCCACTCACCCGCTCACTGACTGCGCGTGTGGCCTTTTTGATGATTTATGTTCATGTACTCAGTTGGGAATAGTTCTAACGAGCGAATCCTTGAATTCCGTATGAACTCCCTCCGAGTCAGAGTGTTCTTTTTGGTGAAATGTGTAAATTAGTCTGTGCTGCTTCAGTAAGCAGAGCACTTATTTTCTGAGGGGATTCTCTGATCTCACTGAAGATTTCAATAAGACAAGAGTCGAGACTAAGGTGGGGCGGGACTGAGTTGAGACCAAGACTTTGAAGAGGCGAGACTAAGACTAACATCAAGGCAGGTTGTGACAAGACTTTCATGGATTGAGACTGACTCGAGACCAAGCGCCAAATTTTCATGTCCAGCCCGTCTTGCTCAAACCACAATCCAACTGTGCGCATGGGAGGAGTTTTCTTAGTATTGGTATTTCTGCAGACGCTTGCAGTTAGAAAGGCATTTAAAAAAAACCTTTTTTTAATTACCCATGTGTGCTGTCTACAAAATAGAGCAAAGTCACACTTGAAAAGGTTAAGACCAAGTAAGTCCAAGACCAAGGCAGGTTGAGACATAGTCCAGGCCAAGACTTTAATGTGCTAAAACAGCCTCAAGACTAAGATTTTGAAGTGTTGACATCAAATTAAAACCGAGACCAAGGAAAGTTTAGACCTAATTGACATAAGTTGATAGGTTGTGACCAAGTCAATATAATAATGACTAATCAAGACTAAGACCCGGTAAAAGAATCTGAGTGATTCTCTGTAGAGTAAAATTGCTGTTTGAAGCGGAATTGAAATCACATCAGACAATATGTACTGTGTTTTTCCTGGATTGTTTTCATATCTGAACACCAGTGGAAAAGTCACATCTGACTGAGCCTCTGTAGTTTTAGCGACTAGCCTCATGAGTAGCCCTTTTGTCCCTTGGGCCCACGTGTCCTTCTCAGATGACGTAGAGAAACTCAACAAGGCTTGTTTTTTTCCCCAACTTCAATCAATTGTTGTTTCTTCTTGTGTTGTTTGAGTCGAGACTGAGGTCAGAGACGCATTCAGACGAGGCCTTGTTGTGACTGCAGATGCACCTTTGCTCTTCACTTTTGACTTACTTTCTTGTGTTTTTGCATGTGTTTTGCGCAACAGCCCTCAGAGGTTAATCATCAGCACTCCCCCGCTGAGGCTGACACAGCTAATTCTCCTGCCTTTCAGATAAGATCTTTAAAAATAAGAATTTTCGTCAAAATGCTTGTTTTCCAAGTGGACTTTGTGCAGCAATGTGAAATCCAGCAGTGGACTTTTCACACAGAAATGTTTTGTCTATTGTCTTGCTTCTGCGGTTTTGTCTGAAACTGAATGGCATAAACAGATAACCCTAGGGACTAAAAATAAACATCGTTGCTCAAAGTGGGACCAAATCAAGGGTTTTAAAGCGAGCCAAAGCTACGACACCAAGGTAGGTTGAGGCCGACCCAGGCCCGAGACTTTGAAGAGTTGAGCCGAGACAAAGACGAAATGAGTGTGACTGGATCAAGACCCAGTCCAAGGGAGGTTGAAACTGAGTCAAAACCAAGATTTCATAGCCTGCTTCTCCAATCCTGGTCCTTTTGGGCCGGAGTCCTGCAGGTTTTAGATGTTTCCAACCTCCAACACACCTTCATCTACCTGCGGATGAACTGATGATAGGAATCAGGTGTGTTGGAGTACCAAAACCTCTCAAACCTGCAGGACTCCTTGAGGACCAGGATTGGGGAAGCTTGCTTTGGTTGAAACCCAAGACTAAGACCAGGGTGGGTTGAGATTAAGTCAAGACCAAGACTTTGAGGGGTTCAAATTTAAACTAAGGCCAAGGAGGATTGAGGTTGAGTCAAGCTTAAGAGTTTGAAGAACTGAGGCTGAATCGCCACAAAAACTTGATTGAGACCAAGTCAAAATTGAGACCAGGATCAGGCTTATTCTCGTAGAAATCTACAAATGATCCACCTTGAAAGAAATAAATCAAGAAATTGCCGTTGTTTAATCAACTTCAACAAATAATTGTCCTTGAGAGCCTCTCACATCCAGGCGTCACTAACAGTTGTGCCTCCTCAAATTTATTATAAGCGTTGAGCGTGGGAGCAGCCTGAGGTTACCTTTCGCTGGAGCCAGACTGACAATCAGCTTCACCCCTCAAAGCTCGCAGTGTGGGTCCCCTCTTGTCCACGCAACCGCCTGCTGCCCTCAGGGAACCCTGGACACACACAGCTAATTAGGGAGGGCGGTCCGTGGACTTCCTGTAAGGGCTGCATCAAAGTCCAGAGCAACTCAGGCCCAGAACCAATCAAGTCGGGATAAACCTCTAAGGCTTTAGGGTCATTTCATTAAATGTTACATCTTTGGGGGTAGTATAACAATCCCCTTTGACACTGCCTGTAATAAACATCAATTTGGTACGCATGTGTTAGCGTTTTCATGATCATTCCAAAATATCCAACAGGTACTTTCCCACTTTTCAATCCCAGCTTGTTGGGATATCTGTTATGCAAAAGCAACGTTATCTTACGCTAAACACCAAGACTTCAAATGGCTCACAGATTTGTAAAACTGAACGAAGATCTTGTCTAAGACTCTATGGTCCGGTGGAGGTGTTGATTAAGGGTAAGTGGCCATGTGACAAGTTCCCTCAGGCGTAGAAGCCCGGCATTTCTTTGTGAGTGTCCCTAAAACAGGAGATGCACACTTGAACCTGCAACCTGTGACGACATGTCTTTTTCAACAGCGCCGGTGGTCGGTGGAGGAACAACAACACGTCCGTGTCATCGCCTCGCTTGTCCCAAAACACGAGACTAAGTGGACGTCGCTTTGCTTGTCTGCAAATGTCTCACGTTAATGTTGAAGCACTCACTCGCTGCTTTCACACTGCCTGGAAAAGTCAGCCTGGATTTTTTTTTCCCTACTCTCTGTCCTGCATAAGTTGTACCAACAGAGAATGGTGGAGATGAAGCTGACCCAGAAATTTTCCTGTAAAAGACTTTTCATGATCTTCTTACCAGCTCACTGTCCTACATGGAAGGTATACAGTATGTGATGGGGGAGGAAGTCGATCTGGCAATTATACACCTCCTGGAGTTAAGTATCAAAGACCACTGAGTGTAAAAGTTAATACTTCTTATGCCCTGGTGTGTTGGAAACAATCGTCTGACAACTATTTTATACGTCACACCAGATGCAAGTTGTGTTGCCGTGTGAAAGTGAACACAGTTGTGGCAAAATTCCATCTACAGTATGCTGAATTCTGAGTAAAACCCCAAAAGGTTTTCACAAAACTTGTGACTTAATAGTCATAATGTAAACATAGCCTTAGGCTCAGTGTATAAGATATCTCTTCAACTCATTAGCACGTACAGGCGTAATATATCACCGGGTGTCCCATACCCATGTGGAAACTATTCACCTAGTCTCCACTTGCTCGAACTAATTGTCAATGTAAATCAATTCATGCGGAAAGGGGCCTCGATTAGACAGAAGCTGCAGGAACATCTTGTTTAGGTTTGAAGAATTCGCAGGGGATATTCTAAATTTCAGTAATTTGGTAATTTTGGGGGCATTATCAGAATCTGTCCCACTTTTTTACACATCACTGTTCTACGTGAATGGCACTGAGACGGAACGAGGGTACAAAGTCGATACTGCAATTTTAGATCGTCAGCCTGTAAAGCTGGGATTTATTTTCCCCCCAACTATTTTTCCAGGTCACCGTTGTGTATAAATGGTACTGACGCGGAATGTCAGTACATAGTCGACCTGGCAATTTTCCGTCGTGTCAGAGGGTCGAACTACCCTTCTTCGTAAGTAACAAGATGTAATCATCCAACTTATTGTATTATGTCCAATTGATTCAAAACTTTTTTTTTTAAGTTTCTATGGCTGTCAAGAATTGTCTGTCTTCTGAGGTAGTATCAGATAAGGATATTCCGCATATTGGTAGAAGTTGCGGCATATAAAAATATGACCCAAGATAGAATTACGTCCAATTGATTCCAAAATTAGAAAAGAAAAGAAAAAAAAGACATGTGGTGCCATTCAAATAAAGTTGACCTGGCAATTTTCTGATGTTGGAGGAAATATCAGAAGGCAATTTTACAATGAATGGAAAAACCTGGATTTCCACCACTTTCTTTAGGTGTCTGTCTTGTTTAAACCCCCTTGACATGGAAAGTGGGTGAAAAAAGGGTAATTTTCCGCCTTGTACATTTACATTTACATTGTAAATGTAACTAAGGGCGTGGCTGAGTAGAAATCAAATAAAAAGAGGGTGAGGAGAGGATTCTTCAGAGAGTGCAGTAGTGAATTGTATCAGTCAGTCCTTATCCTCTCTCCTGAGCCTTGAATGGAGTGTCTTCTCTCCTTTTTGTGTCATGTTTAATAGATGTCAAACAGGTACACCTGACGGTAATACAGTAGTTTCGGAAGGACATATTCCGCATATTGGTAGTTGTAACGGGAACATTAAAATCCGACTAAAAATATGTTCTATTTTTGGCTCTATGGTTATAGTATGACCTTCGGAAGTAGTGTCAGAAAGCCCCTCGTATTTCCATCTCTGGTGAAAGTTAAAAAAGGAAAAGACTTGTGGAGTTAGTCGTGTACTGTAAATACTCCCTCAGATGAAGTCTCACAATTAGCTGACAGCATTCCGGATGATGGATTGATTGACTTTTGGCGAGTATTTTCCCAGCACATTTCGGCTGTACCACCTTTTGGGCGTGCCACACTGTAACAACAACACGTTTCTTTTCAAGCCAGGAATTTCTCCCATTTCCTCATCTTTGTCCAGTAATATTGATCTTTCGTGCTCGGAAACGGCCGGTATGATGCATTCCGGACATTCCCATTGTACTGCCCGAATTCCCGGCATGTTATGACCGTCTTCCTACGCAAAACAATAAAAGTAAGCGAGCGGTGATATGTCTTGCGCATGCACGGGTACTATCTTTTGTTTTTCTTTGCATCCCGGTGTCTGAGCAAGACGTTAACGGCGGACAAAAGGCGCCGTAACTTGTTGGGGAGTTGCTTGTCTGAGGTTCGAAGGTCAGCAGGGAGGCCAAAATAAACTTAGGAGGAGCAAATTATTCTTTTCTACTCTACACCATGAACTTTAGCAACTATTAGAGGATTAGCAGCACATGTCAACCCGTCCGCAAATTGGCACCTAGAAGTGTTAGCCACCTGCTAACCTCATCGCCCGCTAAGAACCACGCAACTGAGCAAATGCGGAGCTCGTGAGGAAGTGTGATTTCCTCGGGTAGGGAGGGGGGCCCAGGGGTCAGAGGTCAACAGAGGGAGCAGATCAAGCAGAGTGCATTTCTCCCGTCTTGCGGTGACCCCCAAATGAGGCGTGACTGCACCCTCAATCAAACAGGAAGTTCTATTCTGAGACATGTCGTTTGTCAATGCCGCACACCGCCGTTGACCTGCTTGCATTCCGTCATCTCTTCTTTTTGGGTGCGCGCGCTTGCGTGCGTTTTATGGTCATTTTTTATTTATGTTCAGAATTTTGTTTCAGCCGTCGTTGTCTTTTTAAGTGTTCTGTAAATAAAGTTGCCGTACACACAGTACTCAGTACAACAGTGTTGTATACTGTAGCATTAAAAATCATTTTTTTATTTTATTATAGGTAATTTAAAACGTTACATTCAAATTAATTTTAATTTTTAATTATCTATATGGTAATGTACTATTTACTATATTTTAAGTTTTGTTCTACATGTTTTGGAATGTTTTAGGTTAAAATAAGAATTCAATTCAAATGTATTTTGATATTTTGATTACTGCACAGTATATCTTTCTAAGTTATTCAAAAATTTGCATTTTAAATTTGATCAATAATTAATACTTACAAGGAAATTAGTTTTCAACACACATTAGAAGGCTAGACATGGCACCACACATAGCAGTCTGGCTAACCGAAGTGCGTATGTGGCGGCCATGTTGGCAGGGGTGACATTGCCATCATGGAAAGTGTAATTAAGCCGTAACTTGTGCACTTGTAAGTGTGCACCACCAATAGAGAACATTTGGGGGAAAAAAAAAAAAAAAAAAGTCCCAAAAATATTTTTAACCTGTATCCGTTTTCCTGCCATCCACCACATGAACTGCACTGACAACTTTGCTCCTACTACCTTAGCGTTCTTAGTTTATGCGTACTTTCTACTGGAACAGTACTTAGGTCGCAGCTGATGACGTTTCACAAGCTTACAAAGACTTAAGAACGGACAAAAACGTCAATTCAAAAATGGCTAATAAGTCCATAACAGGACATAGAACTCACCGCGACATCATGGTCGTCTGATGCGGCCATTTTGCTGCATGACGACTGCGCAAAAGTTTATATTTACACATGAACAAAACAAGTATACATGTTATGTATAGCACATGTTGAGCTCTAACATGGTTCTGTTTTGGAGCACATTCATGTTGCCGGGTAAAATACATTCCCAGCGTGTGCGTATGTGTTGCCCCGTGCCTCCTCACTTGTCTGCCTCTTGTGAGTGATGAACTTGGGAATGAAAAACAGGTGTGGATCACTGCTTTATCTCTTCCTCCCACCAACCCAACGTCATTTTTTTTTTTTTTACCTCAGTGTGCTAGCTGAGGAAAGGGAGGATGAGCTAAGAAAAACAAAATGGACGACAGCGAGAGTCATGTGTTAATCAGTGAAAATAACCCAAATAAAGAAGATCAATGACAGAAAATTCCATTTAATGCTAATCTTGTCTGTTAACAATGAAGGTGTGAAACACTCCAATAGTATCCATCAACCCATAACAGTGGAGATTATCTATCAATCAATCAGTGGATTATCATCATAAGTGACACGCATATTAAATGTGGGCCCCTCTAATCAACAAAGTCATCAATCAGTCTTTTATTTTCTAGCAAAGTTAATCATGGAGTGCTTGGAAGAGTGAAAACCGCCACGCAGGCAGGTAAGTGAAACGCTGGCCATTTTTATGCTCGTCATGAGCCGTGATGCTACATGCTATTTATGTTAGCATCTGCTAGGTTAGATGAATTTCGTGAATGTAACTGAAGTTGTTGAATTATTCATCAATTACATTTAAATAAATATTAATTGTTAACTATATTAAATTGAAATGCTGTGAAGTTCATTTTTCTAGATCAAATGATTACACTTTTTTTTTTTTGCCTTATTCACTTTTTGGTGTCATGTTTATCTACCACGTCACCCGCCAGCTCCCCCCAGCTACACGTGGGAGTCAGTTTACACATACACACACCTGCCCAACCCCCGTCTCTCTCTCTCTCTCTCTCTCTCTCTCTCTCTCTCTCTCTCCCTCCCTCCCGAGTATGTATCTCGACTCTCTCCCCAGGCTGCCTCATTGCACACAAAGTCCACGCCGGAGAGGCGTCGTTGTGTCACAGCAAGACAACTGCGCGTCTTTTGCATTGGATCCAAACAACAGGAGAGGATAACAAACCAAACCCAGTCAAGGTATGTGTTATGACGCTTCGCTTGTTTCTCTATTAAATAATTAATAATGATAGATTTTTGGGTTTCGTGACTTAGTTTCTATCGTGGGTTTGTTTTCCATTCGTGACATTAGGACACTCATGTGCACTTGTAGCGGTCCTTATTGCTCTTCTCTGAGCTGATTGTTAATTTTAATGGTTTGCAATTGAGTCATTTTCAAACACTGGTTATGATTTCTATGAAAGTGTCTTTGGGTTATCATTATGCTTGATTATTGATTACTCATTAGTAAAGATTTAAAGAAAAAATTAAACAAAAATTAGACCCCCCCCCCAAAAAAAATAAAAATAAAAAAATAGGACATTGTGAATTAAAGAAAAATGTTTTAGTCAAATTATGACCGCCAAAACATTTTTTTTAAAGTCACTTTTTTTGCAGTCATAAGTGTTAAAAAGAAGCTCATCACCATTAATGCATAAAAGTCACTAAAAAGTTTAGCTTAACTTTGTTACTGATCACATTGTTTTGCATGAGTATTGTGAAAAAGACTAATAAAAAGCAAAAATATGTGATAAAATATTTTTGCTCGCTGACCTGAAGTGTAATGAGTTATGCTACATGCTATTTATGTTAGCATTTAGTAGTGAGTTCCTTTTTGTGACCCCCCCCCCACACACACACACAAAATGAGTCAAGTATTGTGACGGATGCAACTTATGTTAGCATCTATTCAGTAAAAATAATGAGTACCTTTTATAACTAGTTTATATTGCATCTGTGTTGACCACAAAAAACAAACAAATAAAAAGCAGGGTGGGATAGTACAGTACTTTACGGTTGTTTTTTGTTTACCGTTTTGGCTTTTTTTTTTTATAACAGTTTTTTTGTTAAATTTTGGACGGCAAATGGCCCACTGACCAAAGGTTGCACACCCTCTGTTTCAACTCAGAAATTGACCAGGCTGCTCCAAAAAAGGAGCGAGAGTGACGATTAAAGCTGATAGTGTTAAACTGTGTCTTAGCGCAAATATTGACACGGCTCAAGCGGACGTCGCAGCGTCCAATCAGTTGCTCATGTTCTCATCAAGAGTGTGGATCGGTTTGATCGGCGCACGAGTAAATGACGGCTTTGCTAGACTAAACAGAGCGCACGTGCGTTGTAAACATTCACCCGCATAATCCCCCCCTGAGGACCAGCAGGTTTTCTGCAGAAGACGTTTAATGATTGATTTTTGGGTCTCCACAAGCAGGCGCCAGAAAAGCCATAAATGACTTGCTGCTGCCTTTTACACAGAACACTGCCAAGGAGGTTCGTCCTGTATATATTTTCCCATGACGACACAGCACAAAGTTGGGAGAGAAGAGCCGTAACAAAAAAAAAAGTAAAAATGAAATTATGGTTCTCCTCTCACAAATTTTGTCTGTGTTGCTGTGTGAAAGCACTCACAGTTGCAGAAACATCCTCCTTTGCATGGTTCTGCAGGAAAAGGTAAATGAAAATGGAACCTTGCGCCAGTGCTTTGTTATCACAACTTCTGCTGTGTTTCTACAGAATGTGAAAGTGCACATGGCAATATCCTCATTTGCAGGGTTCTGTTTAATAGATTCCATACCACAATTTTGGCTTTGTTGTTACGTAAAAGAGGCCACAGTAATGCTTCGCAGAATTATGTGTAAAATTTGATCTTCTGTTACGGCTCTTTTACAGCCATTTTGTGCTGTGTTATTGGGTGAAAGTGCACAAAGTTATGCAATATCCTCCTTTGCTGGGTTCTGCACAAAAAGTTACTGAACTTTGTGTTAGGGCTTAACTTTTACTGTGTTGCTGTGTGTAAAAGAGAACACAATAATATAAATGTACAATTTTTTGCTGGTTACTACATAAAATTGGACTTTCAGTTACAGATCGTTTACAGCCATTTTTGTGCTGTGTTACTGTATGAAATGTACATAGTTAGGCAATACCATCCTTTACAGGATTCTGTGTAAAAAGCACAAGTGAATTAATGATGGATCTTCTAGTAAGGCTCTTGAAATTTGTGCTCTGTTGCAGTGTGAAAGCACTTGAGTTTGAGTTTGAGTTTAGTTTATTAAAAGGACAGTATGCAGTAACATTAAAAAGATGGCTGCACCAGATTTAGCAAAATGCTAATTTCCATCTGTAGTCCTCATAAAATAAAATTACATAACAGGTAAAAACTACATACAAACAACATACGAAGCACCAAAATTACATTCAACTAACATGTGAAGTATCAGATTGCGTATCTGATACTGGTACAGCATTGTTAAATTACATATCCTATAAAATAAAAGAGGCAGAATTATACACAACATCAATTTACAAACCTATAACAAGCACAAAATACATAAATCGTAGAGGTAGTAGTTATAATATGTTTGCTATTGAAGCAACAACAGTTATACTTGTGGCTGTGTCCATCAGACGGTACCCACTAGGGTATCGTCTGATGGACATGTACCCAAGTACTAAAAATGTGCACAGGACTGATAATCAAGGAGCCAGCCTTTGACTGCGCGTGAAAAGCTATTAAAATTGGTGTTATTTTTCATGTGGTCGGGGAGCCCGTTCCACTGTTTAATAGCTTTATAAGAAAAGACTGATTGAGAAAAGACAGACTTTCTTATTGGGATGTTGCAATCGATGATGATCGATCGTTGCGATGATGACTGCAGACCGTGACACCCTGTTTGTTGATTGTGATCGCAGATGTACAAATGTTTTTAATGGGGGTGGGGCTGTGTCATTAAGAATTTTATGCACCAAACACGTATTAGAATACGAGTATATTACAATGGTGGTGTCGCATTGGCTTTTTATCAAATATTTTTAGAGCTTGATTATATAATGTTCTAAGAGGATTTAAAACAATTTGTTTAGCCTGAGACCATAATGACAGGCAATACAACATTTGTGAAATAATCATTGCGTTGAAGTATGATTTTGCTGCTTCCAAGGATAAAGAATCCCTAATATGTTTAAAGTTTGAAATATTAAATTTGAATTTACGGCCTACTGCTTTAACATGATTATTGAATTTAAGTGTAGGATCTAAGGACACACCAAGATATTTGACCTCTTCGACTTTGTGGTAATATCCTGATTCGCTGAGTTCTGTGTGAAAAAGCCAAAGCCAATAAATGTTGACTCCTTTATTCCAGATTATTTTTTTGGGTTCTCTATGTGAAAGTGGCGTTATCTTTATTAATTTTTTTTAGCGATGATGATATGAGCGAGAGCTTGCAGTGACATCATCATCCAGCATGACTCAACCAATCGTCATTAAGTTTTTCCACGCTCGTGGCCCATAAAGTGATGATTTTGCAGGTGTTGTTTAGCGCCTGTTGGATCTTGTCGGCGGTGTGAGATAGTGACGCTCGATTGTGTCTACCAGTGTGTTATTACCTCCGCCAAGTGCGGCTTGCCCCAAGGCCAAAGTCGTCTGTTCCCAGGGTCGTGCGTCATTCACCATCAAGTGGGATGTAACGGGCCCTAAATTTAAGAAAATATAAAAATAAAAAAAAATAAAAAATATGATCTATAAACCGTTAAGGCCAAACATGCATCGTTTATTTTTTTTAAGTCACCAATTCTTTCTAAAAATTTATGTCCCCCCCCCCCCACAATCAGAGGCAACACTAGTCGACTCACTTTTTATGGATATAATGGAATGTTATCGTTATTATTTATTATTATTATTATTGTTATTGTTATTAATTATTATTATTTATTATTTACTTAATAAAATTAAGAATGAATCAAATTCATATTTGACATATTTGACTCATGGCTTTAATAAACAATGTTTCTTGGAGCCACAAAGAAAAAAAAAGTAGATATTTGTTGGGGTTCATAAGAATTACTTTCTGGCCCTAGAATTTATTTTATTAAAAAATAAATAAATAAATAAATAAAATTAAATCTAAAGTTAAATAACATAAATGAATTGATTATATATAGGTTTAGT
Organism: Festucalex cinctus; assembly: GCF_051991245.1. Taxonomy (NCBI): domain Eukaryota; kingdom Metazoa; phylum Chordata; class Actinopteri; order Syngnathiformes; family Syngnathidae; genus Festucalex; species Festucalex cinctus. The sequence goes on from NC_135417.1 coordinate 16,242,274, forward strand.
TAAAATATAAATAAAAACTAGAGCTGCGAGCAGCTATAAAGGGCCCTCGCAACCCGTGCCACGTTGGGGTATTTGCACGTCGGGGTACTGGCACGTTAGGGTACTGTTTTATAAGAAACTGTCTAAATTGTAATTGTTTTTGCCATGCTTTGTGGTTTTGTTCACATTGCTATTAAATACTTTGTCTAGGTATTTGGCTGATAGGTATGCCTCCCAATATTCACACATCTAGCTGAATCATGCGACAAAATAAAAAATGTCAATAACTTTTCATCTTAAATATCTTAAGATGAAAAGCGCCAAAGAATATATGACGCCTATAAAAGGCCCCAAAAATGGCATCAAATACCAAAGTTAATCAAAATGTCAGACTTCCTGTTTGGTTTAGCATATGGCTTTAGAAACTTTTTTGTAAGTCTTAGGCTGATAGGTATCCAAATTTTTTCACATCTAGCTGAATCATACATTTCCAAAAGCTTCATAAAAAATTTTGAGATGGCGCTATTGAGCCATTTATTGAAAATTAAATAAATTTAAATAAATTAAAAATAAAATGTTCATTTTTTATGGCAAGTTTGATGTGTGTGCAAAGTTTCATGAGTTTTCGCATGTTTAGACAAAAAAAAAAAAAAGAGCAGCATTTTACTTGGCAAACAATGCACCGCTATGGCAACGGCGTGCGACAAAATAAAACACTTTCGATAACTTTGCATCTTAAACATCTTAAGATGAAGCACACCAAGTTTGAAGACAGTCGGATAAATTTTGTAGGAGTTCGTTAAAGTATGACCCCTAATAAAGGCCACAAAAAATGGCTACAAATCCCAACGTAAATCAAAATGGCGGACTTCCTGTTTGGTTTAGCAGATGGTTCCAAGAGACTTTTTTGTACATCGTGGGCTCTTATGTATGCCTCTAAATTATCATAGTGCTAGGTGAAACGTACAACCGGGAATGCTTCGTTAAAGAGGAGTTTTTTAGCTCAAAATGTGATGCCCGGCCCCTACGGGACTTCCTGTTGGGTTTAGCACATGGCACCAAGAGACTTTTTTGTACATCGTGGGCTGTTATATTTGTCTCCAAATTTTCGTAGCTCTAGCTGCTTCGTACAACTGGGAATGCTTCATTAAGAAGGAATTTTTTCCTTTGCAAACTGTGCATGCCACGGCAACAGCGTGCGACAAAATAAAAAGCTTTCAATAACTTTTCATCTTCAACATCTTAAGATGAATCACACCAAGTTTGGAGATGATCGGATAAACTCTGTAGGAGGAGTTCGTTAAAATAAGACCCCTATGAAATGGCCCAAAAAATGGCAACACGTTCCAAAGTAAATCAAAATGGCGGACTTCCTGTTCGGTTTAGCATATGGTTCAAAAAGAGTTTTTTGTACCTTGAGGGCTGTTACATATGTCTTCAAATTTTGGTAACTCTATGTGAAATGTACAGCCGGGAATGCTTCATTAAGTTAGAATTTTGAAACACAAAATTTGATGCCTCGCCTCTGGCGGACTTCCTGTTAGGTTTAGCATATGGCACCAACAGGCTTTTTTGTAGATCATAGTCTGTTACATATGTGTACCAATTTTCGTAGCTCTAGATTAAACGTACCACCGGCAATGCTTCGTTAAGTAAGAATTTTGAAACTGTAAATTTGATGCCCCGCCACCGTCATATAGTATGTCGGGCCCTAATAAGAATTCCTTCAGGAACAATAGGGACCTCGCAGCGGTCGCTGCTCGGGCCCTAATAAAATACCATACATCTAAATCTAAATTTAAAATGTACCGTACATTTTATTTATTTATTTTTTATTTTACTTATCTTCACATTACTTCTTGCACAAAATTATCAAAATATTTAATTGTAAAAAGTTTACGTTAAACAAAGTAATTTTAAATTTTATTTAAATTTTATTAAAGTTTTATTAATTAATTTTATTAATTAATTAATTTTATTAAAGTTTTTAGTATTGAGGTTAGCAAAATTAAAATTGGGGAAAAAAATGGGTACTGCAGATAAAAAGAAATGTTCATATTTTTTTCACCTATTGAGACATCACGCGATTGTATTGCCATCACGGGAGTGGCCGTCCATTTTAAACAGCCACTGATGGCAAACGAGCATTTGGTTAAGAGTCACGTGATTCTTGTGTAAACCGCAAACTCCTCGGCGGAGGTAACAACCTGATTAATTGCTCCACGTTGGACGCCGCATGTGTTTCTTATCATGGGCATGTGCTCTCATAAGCATCACCTTCAAAGCTGTTTCATCTTCCTGCAAAGGTTCGCATGTAAGGACCCCCTCCAGTTATGTCGGCAAGCTTAAGTTTCTAATTAGAGGGGCAGCGTAACCCCGCTGATGACATCATCACCCCCCTCTCCTCCGAACTCTAAAGCAAGTTCTGCATCCACGGCCTGAGCGGCAGCTGCTTTCTAATGTCAGACGTGGACCCTTCCTACCTTCTAATTTGACTTTATTACTCGCCGTCCGGTTTCTCAACTTGTTTTTGTTCGAACAAATTATACTGCTGGGCATCCTGGGAACTTTCTCACAGGAACCTAAAAAAAAAACACACACAAAAACAAAACACGTTATGCAAAAGTCATTACATTTAAGGTTCATCAAATGATCAAGAGGTGCGTCCCAAAACTTTTGTCCAAGTGACGTATGTCACTGTAGCTTTGCTCTGGGGCGTCTCCCCAAACGTGAAAATCATGATTCAGTTAGGATGAGCATGGATTTCCTTTATTTTAATCCAAGAGGAGAGGGCAACAAAATAAATAAAATGAAATAAAATAAAATAAAATGGAGCGCTGAAGCAAAGTGGAGACAGTGGGGTATAAAACTGCAGTGGCCGGAGCTAAGCCACAGCTAAGCTAGCATTAGCATGTGTGTTTATTTGCTATTTCTAGCCGCGTTTTCAAAAAGTGACAAATGACAACAAGTAAGGTTGAGGAGTGAGTGTTACTTTGTTTTAATGTGACAATCAGGGAAAATCAAGTCAGGTTACTTTGTTTTAATAGAACAAGTGTTGACAACCTTTGACCTTGAACTTAATTTCTTTCTAAGTTAATAATTAACATCACACATCCCATTCAATCTGTTTGTGGAAAACCGTCAAGAAGATATGATTGTTGTTACTTTGTATTCATGAACAAGGTGTTGACAACCTGAATTGATGAACGCCATTATTTGTTTATTCAACCAAGATGGTTGGGTTACATGTTTTTGCGAAAATTACAGACCATGAGGAAGAGACAATGTTGTTACTTTGTTTTAATGAACCAAGTATTGACAAACTTGGATCATAATAATATTTTTTCACTAATAATTTACACACACATTCCCCTTGCGGAGAACACAGACATAATGAGTGATAACGAGGTTTATGTCGTTACTTTGTTTTAATGAACCGGGTTGACAAACTTCGACTATGAACTTCAAGTTAATGGTTGACAGTTGACACGCAGAAGCACACCCCTGTTCATTTTGTTTGCCGAAAAGTTCAACGTTATAGAATCAGGATGAATTGCTTGTTGTTACTTTGTTTTAATGAACAAAAAAATGTACAGAGAAACTTAAACCATTAACTTGAATTTTCAACTTAATGATTGACTTTTGTACACTGCTTATTTTGTTTGCGGAAAAGTGCAGATTATAAGCATGAGAATTAGGTGAATGTTGTTACTTTGTGTTAATGAACCAAGTGTTGACAACCTTAGACAATGAACTTAATTCTTCAATTTAATGACTGACACACAAGCTCTCTTTGATCACAGTAAAGCGCAACCTTACAGAGACATGATGAATTGCTCGCTGTTACTTTGTTTTAATGAACCAAGAGCTGGTAGCATGCAGTTGGAAAGAAAATCAGCACAATCTGCTCGTTCCTGTGCTTTACAGACGTCAAAATCTGCCACAAATGTTGCCATCTAACTTCGGAAGCTTGTCGGCTCGACTGTCATCATCACTCTCGTCACATTTGTTACATCAGCAGCCTCCACGGACTCATGATTCCATCTATTATTTACGGCCCGCTCTCAAATCATCTGAAGCGAAGCTGACAGATTTCCATCCCTGGTGCGCGGCTGACAGCTACGAACGGGCGCGCTCGCATCCTCGCACTCCGAGCAGGCGCCGCATCCGTTCACGTCACGTCACGGCGCTCCGCTCAACCGTGACGACGTCGCCGGGCCCCAACCGGATGTTGACGCGTGATTCCGACAGGAGGAGGTGGGAGGCTAGTGGGGGGGGTCCGTCGGCCGTGTTTGTCGGGAAGCAGGTCGGCCGACTCGTAATGAGACGAGACAGCTGGCAGGTTCAGCAGAGGTTAACGGTTCGCGCGCGTGGCAGTCAGCCCCCCCCAAAAAACAACAGAAACGACGTGAAATGGAGAGGGCTTTCAGGGATTCATGCTTGAAGTTTTGGCAAGTCATGTAATGAGATTATTTCGAGTCAGTTCGGAAGGATAACAGACACCTTGCACAATAGAAATACACAGAATGAATAGAAATAAACTAGAAAATGAGAAAAAAGAAAAGTGGTCTAAGGTCCACTCAGTCCCAAAGAGATGTGTCATATAATATCTTCAAAAAGTATAAATAACGACCAATTTGCACAATAGAAATAATACGACTCAAAATAATCCAGTCAAAAAAGACTCATAGTGACGTCCTATAGTTAATGCAATCGCTCCTCTACTCTCACCAGTTATTAATAATGGTAACAGCCAACGTACATACACATAAACTAACACTAAATATGACTCCAAATAATCTATAAAGTTAAAAAAGCCGAATGCACACAAGGTTATTTGCTGGAGACATGTCTTATAGTTTTAATGCAACGCTCTTTTTGCTCGTTATTCAAGACAACTGCCATCTTGCACGATACAATTAAACAAAACCACTCAAAATAATCTACAAAGTAAAACAATTCTGTCATGTCCCTTTATTAATGTGATGACTCCTCGGCAGTTATTCATAATCATGATAAACGCCAACTTGCACAATAGAAATTAACAAAATGACTCAAAATAATCCACAAAGTCCAAACATTCCAAGTCATCCTCAGTCACACAGAGGCCTGTCCTAGAAATGAATGTGATGGCTCCTCACACCAGTTAGTCATGATATCTACCACCTTGTACAATAGAAATAAACAAAAAAATTACAATAATCTACAAAGAAAAAAAAAAATCCAAGGTATGTTCAGTCCCACAGAGACCCGTCCTTTCATAAATGTGATGACGCCTCTTGACAGTTAATCATAATAACCGCCACCTTGCACAATAGAAATTAACAAAAACAATTCTTAATAACCCACAAAAACTTTCTCGTCCACATTGCCTTTTTTTCCCCTCAAACTGGCACATTTCCCTCTGTTGGGCAGATGTCTTCTTTAACGAGGCGCTAAGAGGGCCGCTAAAGACGCGGGGGTGTCAAGTTGACCACCTGCTGACCCTTAATTGCGGCGTCTTCAAAAGCAAAGCTGCCCGATGACGGGCAGCGGCGTCGCGTTTAAGCGCGTTCGAGTTACGTGCGGTGACCAAACGTGACAGCAATACAAATGGACGCACGCAGTGACTCAAAAAGGTTAGCAAGCACTCGGGAGGTTTGGTGAGCGGGACGTTTGCTCCAGCTGTGTCGTGTCCCCAAATGTGAGGTCAACCAAAAGCCCCCACCACCACCTACCACTTTCGACCCCCTGCTGGTCTACTGCCCACTTTAAATGGGCCACTATCGATTCTCTATCAACATAATCAAGTATAGTCCAATGAAAACCACTTACTGAGTCATGTGACTTGGTCGGCCGACTAAATGGAGTCACGCAGCAGAAATGTTCCAGTTAAAAAACAAATACAGCTAAAATGACATTGTTTTCTCTTAAAAAAAAAAAAAGAAGAAGAAGCTCATGCAGTGGTATGCAATAATGCTAGATTTGGTATCGATATGATATCAAGTTCATTAATATGATATCAATATGACTATTAGCTTAATACAGTAGGTCACTAAACATGAATCATCAAGTCAGCAAAATTAGAATTGATCTGAAACCGAGAAAATACAGGACAAGTATCATGATACTGATATTTTTGTCATATGGAGTTCGGAAGGGGCCCAGTAGCTCAAAATACTTGGACTGATTATTTTGAATTAAGATGGATTCATCAATCAAATTGCTAGATTGGAAAATGCAAGATTTGGTATCAAGAGATACAGGGCCAGTATCGTGATACCAGTTCTAATATTTAGGTCAGGTTTTCATAAACTGCGCTACCAAAATTACACTAAATTAATAGATAAATTAATAAATAATATTTAAAGAAAACCTTTTAATTATATGTATATAGATGTAGCATATGCCTTTATAATTATTTAAAATAAAATTTGTGTAATTATTTTTTTTTTTTTACATGGGGGCTGGGGCACTGGGACCATCATCAGTTTGCAGTAGCTATGTCGTCTCCAATGCTCTTGTCTTTGAATGCTAAAAGCAGCCGGTTCAAAGCCCGTGTTGTCCATCTTGTGCCTTGGGAGGGTCTCAAGGGTGGGGTGGGGGTGGGGGGGGGGGGCGGGGGTAGTCACCAGAGAAAGTCATTAGCAACCTCCAGCAGCTCAGACGCGATAATACCCAGAAGATTTACACTATTGTCTGCTTTCTTTGTCTTTTTTGGGGGGTGGGGGGGTGGGGGGACAGTAGTTGACGTCTTTTATGTTTTATGGCAGCCGGGTTGCCCCTCCCTGACTAATGAGGCGGAGCAGCCAAGATGTGATTGTTGTGACCCATTACTAACGTCAACAAAGCCACTGGCCGCTGTCTCGCTTTCTTAAAATTGTTTTGCAAGACTAAAATATAATATCTTGGAATCAAAATGTATATTTGTAACAATTTAAAAATATTTTCTCCTAAAATTTATTTTTATAAATATATTAAAAAAAAATTAATCATTTAAAAAGTCACACGTGTTTAATTCGTAAAAACAAAAACACAAAATTACACTTACATCGGATTATACAATAAATTTCAGACACTTCTGTGGTCTCGCCACAAAAATTTGGAGACATATTTCCCCATTCACATCAAACTATTACCCATAAAAGGTGCTTTTTGGCTGGATGTGTGTTTAAACATTTTGCGCTTTATGAGCATCCTGCCTCTTTGGCTGGACCGTCCATCACATCGGCAACACGTGATGGCGTGCATTAGCCGCGGCGCCAGATGTTAGCACGCGTCTGTCTCCAGATGAATTGGACAGGTGAGCGGCGCTCAACGCTTTCACTGGAGGTGGTCCAATATGCTCTTATCTTGTGTTTACCTCTTGCAGACGGCACCGATGAAGCAACTCCTACTCGTGAAGCCACATGCTTTCATTCCGATGAAATCATGACAAAAAAAAATTTTTAAATTTTTTTTAATAAATATGATTGTCTTCTATAATATTGTACTATACTTCTAGAAAGACCAAGCATCAAAAATTGGCTGGTTTCTTCTTGGTTGATTTAATTTGATAATAATGTACCGTTTATCATACTTTTAGCTAGGGCTGCTCGATTATAGAAAAAAATAATCACGATTATTTTGGCACTAATTGAAATCACAATTATTCATACGATTATTATTTTTTTGGTACAAAACAAGAAAAATGTTTAAACATTTGAAATATTAAGATCAGTTAAACAAATAGAAACTATAATTATGTAAGTTCCTTTTTGACCAAACAGAATTTATAATAATAATATATATTTGTAATAATTTATTTAGTTATGTTGGCAAAAACTTAATGTTGGAGTGTAGCATGTGCACTATGTAGTGGGCCGATTTTTATTTTTTTGTACAAAATAAGAAAATGTTTAAACGCAAAAAAAACAAAAAAACAATTAAAAATATTAAGACAAATAAATTTTTTTGAAACACTATAATTATGCAAGTTCTTTTGGATGAAACTACATTTATTAAATTATTTTAAAATTTAAAAAAGGTGTAAATGTATAAATTTCCACAACTCAAAAATTAGGATTAATAATCTTTTTTTTTTAATGATTTTGCTGATTTTGTAATTGTGGCGTGTAATAATTGAAATTGTAATTGAATTTCAATTAATTGCACAGCCCTACTTTTAGCTAATGCTAATCCGCTCTAACGAAGCAGTTCGGCTTACCTTTTCGCTTTGTTGTCTTTCATATTGTGCAATATGGTCATTGATTGAAAATGGCGGATCTTCGCCCAGCCTAGCTTTTAAGTCATGGGTGGAGATTATGTAAATTAGCCACATTGTGATGTCACTGTGGGGCACAACTGAAAAAGGCTTTCTATTTTGCGGAACTAGGCAGATAAAAGATGAACTTTGTTGTTTAATTTCGACAATTCATCCGCAAGATGTTAAAAAGTCAATTGTACACAATATGACGACTTTTATGAAGCCATTTGCTACTGTTTACATCATTGGTTACACAACAGCAGTGATTAAAAATCAGCATCAGGTCTGTGCGGAGCGTCTCCATGTGGTGCAACACCAAACATCTGGTTCTGCTTTAGCCGGCATGGGGTCGCCCCCGCTAAGCCTCCGAACCCCTGCAGGGGTGAGGGTCGACCCGCTTGGCAGAGCGGGCAGGACGGAGATTAGAATGCGCTTGCACAACAGTGGAGGAGACACTTTTGTTGCTCTTTAGGGTTTGTACTTAGTCGTAGGATGGCACCATATGGTCTTTATTTATTTTATTTTATTTTCCCCCTTAAAAATGTTAATTAGTGGAAGCAGTGCCGTAAACTATGGAAGCTTTTGAAAAAAAAATAATCTTGTGAAATAAACAAAAAACAAAAACAAAAAAACAATTGATCAGCCCTTTTCAGTAGTCACACATTCATTTGGTGGTCACTCTTTCTAAACTTTTTTTTTCCCCGTCCCCGAAACAAGAACTTTCCCAGGCTGGAAGCGTGACATCTGGAGAAAAAAAAGAAAAAACGTAACCAGCAGGTTGTCGGCCCTCAGAGGATTTATAGCAGTATGTCGTTTGTGATGTGGAACCTGTATGAGGTAAAAGGTCACGTGAAAGCGACAAAGTGGCCTGCTCAATGTACATGAAAGATGTTTTATTTTGTGTTATAAAGAAGTTGCTTTTAAAGTTGTTGTTTTTTTAAACGGTCATACAAATATAAACATTTGTTATCCAAGCACATAAAAGGTCATAAATTTAATAATGTCTCACTTTTTAATACCTGTGCAAATTTAAATTTGTATTATTGATTATGTCATTTTCATGGTTTGGCCTAAAATAACATTTGGTAGGATTCGAGTTAGACAACAAACAAACGTCTCAATGCACACGTGCACAAACTAAATCCAGACGCATGCTGGGTTGTCCATAAATATGCCCATAATAAACATGTGGCATGATTTTACACAGCCTGGAGCATCTCCCTGCTATGTTTGTTGTGGCTTCGTCATTTCAAAACAGGATTCGTTAAACAGCACTGTGAAATATTTATTGCTGCCTTATTGTATTTACGCAGCACTCACAAGTCTTTGGTGGTACTACTATAAAAAAAAAAAAATACTACATGCATAAGGTGAAAAATTTCACCATTATCCAGTTTCACGTATATTTAAAAAAACAAACAAACAAACAAACCCATGCATTCCTGCTTTGGTACAATTTAATTAAGGCCGGGTTTTTGTTTTTGTTTTTTGTTTTTTGTTTTTTGTTTTTTGTTTTTTGTTTTTTTATTTTAATTTTAAAGTGGAACAATTTGATTTAGTTTGGTTCATATGGATTATGATGTGATTAGAGATACAATAATGGAATTAGTTTGTCATTTTACAGTATGAATGAACTTGTTAGGAAGCTACAGCAAAAGTCAAATTTCCTTCAAATATATATCGCTCCAATAAACGACGGTTCTATACGTATCTCAATAAATGAAGTATAAGGACTCAATTCGGTTTGATTCAAAGCACTCCCATCTCTTATCTGATTCAAATCCTTTTTGTGCTACACCCCTAATATATAAATATATCTTTTTCAAAATATTTTTGAGGCCTTGTACTGTACTGTGAACCAGTGGTTGGGGACCACTGCCGTCGAATAACCAGTGTGAAAAAGTTTGGGTCCTGACAGAAAAATTGGTACATTGGAAGTCTTTTTTTTTTTTTTTTCCCCACCTTTACCCTTGAGAACTTTGCCCACAATAATAATGATAATAATAACAATGATAATAATAATAAAAATTCTATTCTGTTGCAAATCTGTATTGAGATGATTAAATTCTGGAATCGCTCTCGATCTAAACTGTCTGTTTCACTGTGTGAAAGGTACCAATGCAGGATGTGGGAGGTTCAAGTTAAGCCATGAATTTGTGGAATTTGAAATTGAATGCCCGAAGGAGTGTTTAACGTCCGAGACTCACGACTTGGCCCTCGAGCTGTGAGGCCACCACAGCCATGTGAATGCAATTCGGGCAAGGCAATGTCCAGCGTTGGCGAGTTCTGTTGACAAAATCCAAAATCTACAGTTGTGTCTCGTTTGTGCCAATTTGGCTAGAGACAGCAAAAATTTATTCCGTGGTGAGTCTCGACATTGTGGTCACAGCAGGTCACGTACAGTTAATTTCCTTGAGAATCCTCTTTATCTCTTTCCAGGTTTAGTCAAGGACGTGTGTGAAAGGTTACACACATTGTGTATGAATGACGTATGCCAGCTTTACATGGCAGCCCGCTGAGGACACGCGGCTCCCTCCTGCTTTAAATAAGCACGGGCAACAATAGCAGCGTCTGCCATCTGCTCTCTCAAACAACTAAATCCTCCTCCTCTCTCTTTCCCTGTTACTCCCCAGGGTCTACACAGGTGAGGCTACCGCGAAAGACGTCGGCCCATCTGTCAGTCGACGTGTCGAGTGCCTCGGATGCAAACAAGGATCAGCGGAGAGAAAACGTGAGGGAGGAAAAGAAGTCGGCTATTCAAAGAGCACCCCGCTTGCTATTTTGGCTGCGCTGTGGCCAGGGAGTGTCTCGCTTGAGAGTCCTCTCTGACAAAAAAAAGGACCGCCTGCCTATCCAAAAGATTACCCCACTCTGAAAAAAGAGACACCAAAAAAAAACAAAAAAAAAACGCAGTGGTTTCCTCAAATGCTCCCCTCCCAATTTCCAGGAATGAAACTCGTGTGTTGAAGGACAGACAACACCAAAAAGGGACAACAGATTGGATGTCTTTCCTATTCTGTTGAATCAACATGAAGCCGTTGACCCCCATTGGATCCCCGTCCCCCCTGCGGCTCCTCAACAAGGGTCCGGACTACCTGCGGCGGCAGATAGACGGCGGGAGCCACGGTCGAGCTATTAGCGCTGTGGAGAGGCTGGAGGCAGACAAGGCCAAGTATGTCAAGAGCCAGCAGGTCATCAACACCAAACAGGAACCCGTGTTGGTGCCGTGCGCCACTCCACCGCCGCCTCGCAGGGTTTTCGCCACGCCTGGCGGCTTCAGCCCCCAACTCCCACCACGGCGTTTATCCAGCAGCCCCTTCTCCACTCTCTCTGGATCTTTTACCTCCAGGGACGAAAATGAAAACGACGACTCCAGAAAGGAGAACCAACTATCTTCCGTTGACATCGAGGCTCATAACAACGTAATCAACGGGAAGCCGCCCAATCCCAGAAAGCCGGGATTTACCACCTTGGTGGCACCGCACAGTGCACCTGTCCTCCGCAGGAGCACCGGCAAACGCATGCTGAGACCTGACTCGCTCGTCATCTACCGGCAGAAGAAAGAGTGCAAGAATCCCAACGGAGAGAACGGCAGTGTGGAGCTTAAGGGATACAGCTTTGTCCGCCGCCTCTTCCAGGGTTCAATGAGGGAGAAAGGTGGTGGAGGAGTCCACAAGATGGTCATCGGGGAGGAGAAAGCGCCCTCGCGGGACGGAGAGTCCCGCATGTCATGGACTAACGATAAGGATACAACAGACTGTGGGCCGGGAAGCAGGAGGTCCAGCAAAACAGACCAGGAACATAGCCCAGGGTCCATCACCAGACCAGGGCTGAACACGACACTAGACCATACCAATGATGGGTCTAAAGTTACCACTGACGACCGCATGGACGACAACGATCCATGGAGACGTGCGTCGCCACAATCTTCATCATGCAGGAGCAAGTTTGCGGGGTTGCACCGTTCGAAATCGGACCTGTATCTCCGTTGCTCTGTAGCTTGGTCCGAGCAGGAGCAGTTCTTTGACTTTTGCGGCCTGGACACAGACCTGATCGACCGCCTCGGTCGGGAGAACTTCCTGTCTGGCGCCAGCTCCATGGACACCCTTTCACTGGCTCTGCGCAGTGTCGCCGGAGACGGCGGCACAGAGCCCAGCGAGTTCTCCCGTCACTCCGGAGACGGGTTGTTTCAGGAGGAGCTGGCCGAGCAGCCTCCCACTGGAGTGTCCATCATAGAGAGGAACGCTCGGGTCATCAAGTGGCTCTACGGGTGCAAGAATGCTGCCCGTGAAGGACCTAAAGAGTCTACGGTTTGATCCAGAGGACCAGGCTTAGTTCTAGTACTATATGCAGTAGCTTTCTTTGGCACATTGTTTACATCAGTACTTTGGTGGTTGCTTCTTGAAAAACGGTTTTGCCAAATGACTTCTACTGAACCTATTTATGGATGTCATGGAAACCTCATCTGCAGGTGGACTGTTTCCGGATACAGAACTGAACAGAACTGGATTCTGAACTGTTTTTTGGCGCACATAGCTATAATAATTGTCTTCTAGTAATGACAGCAAAGATTTCGTGAACTAAATCCGTGGAGAAATGCTGAGTAAAGTGAACCATGAGTACCTCATAAAGAAATGTCTCAGTTTTAGATGAGAGCGTGTTGCTTTTTATTTTGCTCTTTTAAACGCAGGCGTTGGATCAAACATGTAAGACACCCCTGTGGGGTTAATGTACTGAAATGGACAGAGAAAGGGGATTCAGATAGAGCTTTGTTTTTACTTTATTTTTCTAGACACTGTCCTGATAATTGCTTGTGACACCATTGAATACCACTGAGGATTACTGGGAACCTGTAAAATATGCTATGTACACCAGACAATTTGTTACAATAAGCTTTTCAATATGTTATGGTCACCACTCAAAAGCCCCTTTCACGTTGCTAAGGTACAACGATCGAACAGGCACTTGGTCTCCTGGCATTTCTGAAGGGCGCATTTAGATAATTAAATTCATGTCAATGTCAATGCCGGCGTCCTGGACGATAATATTTGCTTTTCAGCCTTCTGCCGTATACTACGCAATAGGCAGACAAATTCATGACCTTAACCACCGTCGTCATTCCACATCGGCACCGCGCTCATTACTTTGACGACCGTGGGCCAGTGTGAAAGGGGCTTAAAACAAAAAGACAGTCAAGATGTCAGCTGTTCAGTGATGAGCTGCATGTGGCGGTAAAGCCTCGAAGATAAACCGCAGATTCTACCTCACTTCATTCATCACTGACTATCTCCACGAATAGGTCACCTGAGATTCGGGGGTCTTCCAAGGTATGCTGGGGGTTAAACCGAGGTTCTCACATGTGACTAATGAAATAAGTTAATATAATGACTCGCAACTTTGATAGCTCTACCCATATTTATCATCTCCCAGGCGCATTCCTTCAACTGGACCTACTTTTGCCTTTGTTTGCATGTTTACAAAATAGATCATTTTTGTGACGTATGTGTATGAAAGACTGTTTTCTACTCCAAAGAGATGTGTATCATGTACACTGCAAATAAATGCAAATAATGACTGATTATGACTGTTTCTGGTTTGTTTTTGGTAATGTAACAGGTGTCGGGACCTGGTATCAAACCAGGAACACCTTTGGACAATAAGTGACAAATGAAGTTAAATACTGTATTGGCAGTTAAAAAGCCATTTAGGACATTATGACATAATATCAACATGTAATAAAGTCTTACCTTTAGATAATATGTCGAGGGACCCCGTAATAAGGCATCTCTCAAAGCATGATTAGTTCCCTCAGATCAGATATTGCTTTCGTTCAATGAGCCAACTATTTCTACAGGCGTTACCTTTTTCAGTTACATATCATGATGTAAATTAGCCGTAAACCTGGGAACTGTTTTAAATGGTCATGAAAGCCTAATTTGTTTTCTTTAAGGGCTTTTAAGGATCCAAACATCTGGATTTGTACTTCGCCTACACATTTCTTTTTTTTAAGGATAGAAAACGTGAACCTTCTTCCATCTTTTTGCAAACGCAGCAGCAGCAGCAAGACAATTAGCCTTTTGTGTCAGACTCACTGACCGGAGGGCCTGCTGTGACATCCTGTTTTGGGTTCACAGGACAAGGTTTAAACATATGCTCATGTTTTGGGTTTGGCTACTCTCCCCTCCCGTCTTTTCTTCGTCTAGTGTCTGCTACCCTGAAATAAACAAGACACCAGTTGGCAGAGGACAATTCTCGTTGTATAATTGTAGGGATGGACAGGATCAGGGAAGTGCTGAGCAAGCAAAGTCAGACGGAACAGAAACACCCTAAAAAAAGTCTGCAACAAACCACGTGAGGCTGCTGATGTGGGTTTTCATTCACGTAAAATCTCTACGGGAGGTCCAAAGACCTACAACCTGACCCAATTATGACGACGCTAATTAGAAAAGCCTCTGGAATCCATTTGTCATTCATTTTCCACTTTTTGGTGGCACGCATCCAACAGCCCAGTTTACATACATCCAAGTGACCTCAAACTGTATCCATGTATTCTGTCACAGGGTTTTTCTTGCTTTCCTTTCTCTGAAGAGTCAACATCATGTGTGTCAGGGTTAGTATGCCCCCTGAAGTGTGTCAAATCTGGCCTAGTTCTTCTGCACCGGTAGCTGCAGCAGACTGGCGATGTCTATGTTGGCTTCATGGCTTCAGGGACAGACACACTTTGGAGTTTAGGGATAGCCCAGTAGTAGAGATCAAGATCCTACTGGAAAAGGTCCTCAGGAACCAAGAAGAATTCCAGTAGTTTGATTTTTGAAGTTGATACTTTGAGGTAGGAACTTGACGGAGGCTGTGGATTTTAGACTTCCCAGTTTTGATGTGAGGGAGGTTGAGCTGACCACCAGATCCATTTGCGGACTTTGAAATGAAACAAGTCCGATCTGTAGTGCGTCCGGTTTGTTGATTCACACTCTTACTAAACTGTACTACATCAAACTGAACCGAACCAAACCACTTTGGTGGAAACATGTCTTTAGGTGACTTAATGAAATTGTGGTTGGCTACTACAGCCACATTTCTTTGTAACATTTATGTGAAAATCAGGATTAAAACTATAAGCTAAGACTGATGAAAAAATGTTAAGGCTACAAAAATCAGGCCTTGGCTTGCGGGCTTGATATGAAGCAGACCAAACAACTGACAAGCCAGTCCCAGGTACGACGAGAACGCTTACATAAGCAGTTGGGTCAGAATCTCCCTCAAAAATTCCAACAGATGGCTCACACCTGGAGAACGCAATAATTCAGATGGTCAGCACAGAATTGGTGGGGGAAGTGAGTGATTCCACCTCAATTGGCTGAAAGTTTACTCCCAATGTTGGCAGGAGGGTTTCGAGTAGCAAGAACCATCCCCTTGTTGGTATCCTATGACGGCGTGGGGTCATAAATCACACCGGTGGACCCTTTCATTGCATTCTCTCTCCTATGTGACCTCTGCTTCAAGAGGAGGGGGGATGAAGGGGGTCTCGGCCGGGTGGGAAACCTGATCAGGGTGTCTTTACGTTCAATTAAAGCAGGGAGAATAAGTTTTGTCTTTATTTGGCAGGTGGGTTCAACCGAAACGGAATATTTGCGGCTGAACAAGGCTACTGTGGAGCTTCTGGTTCGTGTGTGAGCACATTCAAAAGCATACAAGCACAAAAGAATCACCTACTGAATTTGTTTTTAATCCAATACAGTATTTCTTCCTCTTCCGCTTTTAGCTTCTATTACATCATTTTCACAAATAGTCAACAATTACTAGACCATTTTGGCTACAAAGTATCCCTAAACGTTGACCTACATGGTTGTGCGAGCAACTCACCACAAAGCTGTGCGACAGCTATGCTAGCACGCTAACTGGATTAGCCTTTCTTTTTCTTTAGAGGGAAAATAAAGAAATTGTGACAATGTCAGCATTCGGGAAAGAGTGAGCCGACAGTAGCAACCAATGTAATCCCAACGTTTGTTTTCACCTGCTCAGAACGCCCAAGAGGAGGATTTAATGGAAAGAAGAATGTTCTCACTTAAAAGTAGGTTAAATCAAGAGTCCTACATACCACACTTATCCTGCTAAGCTGCTGGAAAAACAAAAGAATTTAGCAAAAAATAATATTTTAGCTCACAAAAAAGGATCCTACTGTTGAGTTTAGCCTCTCTGGGTCACAGAGAGGACATGCTAACAGAAAATGCTAGCTTGTACTAGCCTTGTGTTGGCCAAGTAGAAGTTTGTTTGTTTGTTTTTTTGTTTGTTTTGCACAAGGGAAACTTGAGAGAGAGAAAAATGATGATTATATAATCGTGACTGTTTAGAAACTTGCTAATTCAAAAATTTAACATTCAAAACAACAATGGTGGAAAACATTTGGGGAACATAATGGTAAGAGACAAAAAAATTCCTACAAAAATGTCCAAATATTACGAGACAAATACATCACATACTGCATCTAAACGTACAAATTTTGCTGACAACTTAATAAACAAAAATGAAACATGAATATAGGAATATTCAGTTGTCATCATAATACACACAAAGTAATATTTTGAAAAATAATGAGGAAAAATTTTTATATTTTTCAAGAACAAAATGAAAAAAAAGTTTTGTTTTTCAGGAAACTATAAAAATGTCAAGATTAAAAACAAGTTAGCATGTTATGAGAAAAGACAGGTTTCTGAAAAACAAATACATACTTAAAAAACATTTCACAATATGTGAAAAAAAGTTAGATTTTTCAAAAACTACTTAATTTTATGCGGGTAAAAAAGCATTCTGAAACTGAAGAACATGAACTCTATTTTACTATTGAAGTGGGACTGTTACATGAAAAACTCTATTAAAAAAAACAACTTTTTTTTTCTTTTTTTGTAAGAAAATGTCTGAAAAGACATTCAGAGGATTTCAGAATATTAAGAGGAATAAAATGCACACAGGAAAAAGTTGTTGTTTGAGAAACAAGGCAAGATGCCGCAAGCAAAGACATGCAATTAAAGAAATACATCTTGCATATATAATTGAAATCTGAAGTTGAAGCCTGAGTTTGGCATGTCGTGTCTGCGTCAAAGGTCATTTTGCTGCTGCTAATCTCGTTAATGAAAACATTAGTGCCTGGAGCCCAGGAGAAAACCTTTCGATCTCTGTGAAGAATCCATTTGGGGGCGCGACGAGCGTTCAGACAGACTGACTGAGTCCTGGATCAGACTTTCATATGAGGTTTGAGATGAAAAGGGACAAAAAGCGGACATTTCTGAAATAAAATAAGTACCAGTAAACCAAGTAAATGTGACGAGTAACTTGACAAAAACTAAAGAAATGTTCTAATGACACTGCTCTGTATTAAATATAAAATGCATTGCCTCTTTTTCTCGTGAGGCTCCAGATGAAGACGAAGAGCCAGTCTGTCTACTGTCGCTTTCTCAGACTTCCATCGTCATCAAAGTCAGTGACCTCACCACACTTTTGGGGTTTGGCCGCTCCCCGCCAGCGCCCGCTCGGGCCGCCAGGGCGAGCGAAGGCGCTGCGGATCGGCGCCATGCTGGGCCGGACCTCCCCGGAGGATTCGCTCCGAGACCAAACCACAGCAGGAGTCTCACGTCACGTGACGTATGCTGGCAAAACGGGGCAATTTGTTTTCACTTCATGGACACTTATGGAGAGTGAAGCAATAACAAAATGGCTTTACTCATCCATCCATTATCTGAACCGCTTATTTAAAAAAAAGCTAAGTTTAAAAAAATGGCTTATTTTTCAATTTAAAAGATTAGCAGGGGAATAATGTTTTAGACTATTTACAAAAAAAAAAAAAAAGGCTGAACTTCACAAAAGAAATATTTTTACATTTTATAAAGTAATCTTTTGAGAAATAAGGCCGCATGTTACCAAAAAAGAAGTAGTATTTTTTTTAAAGGTGGAATGTTACAAGAAACAAAATAGTGACATTTTTCCAGGAAAAAGTTTGAAACTGAAATATATATATCTAAGGCAAATGAGTTCTATTTTTTAGGGGGGGGAAGGCCAAATGTTATAAGTGAAAATATGGACTTAAAATAAATAAAATAAAAAATAAAACTATGGGAGTTGTATTATTTTGAGTAATAAGTAGTATTTTAAGAAAAAAAAAAAAAAGAAATATTTGAGGGGAAAAAAATACTGCCTGGTATGATAAAAAGTTGCATATTAAAAAGTGTTTAATAATGAAGAAAAAAATCATTTTTGAAAGTCAATATCTTATAGGAAAATTTAAAAAAGATTTAAAATAAAAAAATAAAAAAAAAAAGAGAGAGAAGAAAGATTGACGGTCTGTCCCAAATAAGTAAGTAAGTAAGTAAGTAAGTAAGTAAATAAATAAATAAATAAATAAATACCACTGCATTGACCCATACTGAGTCACACCTTAAATTAATGGCCTTGCTTTGGACTTTCTGGATCCATGATAATTTTGTTTTGTTTGTCCCCATAAGATGAGACAATGCCTTGTTTTCATTCCAATAATAATAATAATAATAATAATAATAATAATAATAATGTATTGCAATGACCCATACCAAGTTGCACCTCATATTAAAGGCCATTATGACTTTAAATGATCACATGATGACCAAAAAACACTGTTTTGTTTTGTTTTTTACTTGAGAAAAACCTCATTGTCTATTATTTGACTGGCAAATCAGCCAAAACATGCTTGATAATCACCATAAATATTTTGTGATGCTCAAGGTCAATTGCATGAATCACAAAAATGTGCATTTTTCACAGGTGGGCAAATTGAATTACTGTACACAAAATTACTGGAAGTAACTCCAGACTTAAACATCAGTCTAAGCAGTATGTACTGTAATTGTATCCCCTATTTCAATGACACACTGGCTGTCAGACAAACAGGAAACCATGTACCCTACCTGTCACGGCGAGCAACAATACACAGGAAGTCTACTTCAGCCTGCGGCGCAGCGTGAACCAAGACGTCAAACCCTCTTCATCTGAGCCGACGTCCTGCGGGAGGAACAAGGACCGACGCCAGGTGTGTCATTGCGCAATTGGAGAGTGAGGTGCGCCTGCAAGGCTGCGGGAGCGAAACAATTAAGCCTAATCGTTTCGTGTGCAAGCACAGCAGCAGCCAGGAGGGAAACGTTGGTCTGGAAAACGGAAATGAAATTCAGGAAATATGCAGCAATTTAATGACATTAAGACATGTGGACCACCTAGTGTAGAAGTTACAAGTTCATGTTTAGACCTCCAAGCAGCTAGATAGATAGATAGATAGATAGATAGATAGATAGATAGATAGACATTTAAAAAAAAAATTTTTTTTAACTTTACTAGTAGAATTTCAAACTGTCATTTTTGACCCCCAACATAACAGGAAGGTTTAAAATACAAATGTTAAACAAGAAGACGACCCCAATCTGGTCTATTTATGGACTTAACTGGAGAAACGAATCTGCACAGAACAATAGTTGGACCTCCTGACGGCCTCCATCAACATCTCCGCCTGACACTCGAGGGACCTTTTCACCCGCGCGCTCTGTCGCCACGCATTCCCACGTCGCAAATAGACTTCCGGGAGACGCTGACGACAGCAGGAAGGAGGAGAAGAAGAAGATTCCTTTTATTTCACAAAAACTGGACACGTTTGTGGTTAGGATAGGATAGAATAGCATAGCCTAGCACTGTATTGCATCGCACAGTATAGCGTAGTGTAGGAGAACATAATGTAGCATAGCGTGTCGGCGCAGCAAATTGTAACAGTGTAAAATAGCATAGTTTAACATACCGTAGTGTAGCGTAGCATAGGTTAGCATACAGCGTAACAACATAGTGTATCAAAGTGCAGTGTAACATAGCATAAAAACATAGCATATAGCTGGGGTAACATAGCATAGCTTACCATAGCTTAGCATAGCGCAACACAGCATAGTGTAGTGGAGCACAGCATATTGTTGCATAGTGTGAACTGTGAAATAGCACAAGTTAGCACAGCAAAACAGTGTAGTGTATCATAGCATAGTGTAGCATAGAATAGTATAACACATATTGTAGCATTGCGTAGCATAGGTAACATAGTGGGTTGTAGTATAGCGTAGTGAAACATAGCTTAAGTGTAGCATAGCGTAGCATCATGTAATGCAACATAGCTTAGCATACTTAGCAAGCTAAACTGAAAGTCACCAACACAAACTTGAAACCCTAATTTGAAAGCCTGACTCATTTGTAGGTTTTTCTTTCTGCTTGATATCTTCAACAAGGGCCATCGAGACTTCTCAATTTTACGCTAAGACTGGTTCATTGTTTTTTTTAACACTTTGCAGTGGTTAGCTGCTTGTTTCCCGCCCTATTTTCTCAACATTAACATCGCTTAACTTCCTTTTACGCTTGTGCGGCAGTAAAGCATGCAACTTTAAACATTGTCACTACTGTCAATAAAGGTTTTGACCATGGCCACTGTTTGACCCTGGGACATGATTATTTCTTTTCCAAAGTGCATTTCATTGGTTCTCACGACGTGTGTGTGTGCATGTGTGTGTGCGTGCGTACAGAAGCAAAGAACAACATGTAGAGAAAGCAGCAGCTGTAGCAACAGTAACCCGAGCACCAGCAGATTACTGACAACCAGCAAAATACTATACAATATATAAAAAAAATATACTAAATAAGAAAAAAAGAAGAGAAATAAAACAAAACGCAATCATTTTTTTTAAATTATTACATTAGGTTGAAAAAAAGATAAAAATAGGATTGAATTTTTAAAACTAAAATGATTGATGAAATAAGATGAAATACAACTTTTTTTTTCAAGGATGAAACAAAGCAGAATTAAATAAATCAAATTAAAAATGACAAAATCTGTTAGAGAGAAACAAAACAAAATACAGGAATAGAGTAAAACAAAAAATAATAAAATTCAATTATATAAGAAGAAAACAACACAAAAAATAGACTTAAAAAAAAAAGTGATGGACAGTTGCAAGACCTCAGCAAATAGTTCACTTGGTGACCATCATTATCATCGATAAAGTCAACACATACAAATGAGAGCACAGAAAACATATTGATTGTCATTCTAATGATCTGCTGTAGTTCTATGTTTAGACTATGTGCATGTGTGTGTCCAGAGGAGTTAGCTTAGCATGGAGCTGAACCGCTGGTTGGTTCACGTAGCATAAAATATATTGCAGCTTTGCAAAGATTCAGAAATCGTCAAATATCCTGAGGACATTAGTCCTCAAACCCTTACTTGACACCATAACCTGTGTTTGAAACCCTAACCCCAGTTCAGAACACTTGACTGCACTGTGTAGAAGCACTAACAGGACTAAAATCATTGTAAACCCCTAACAATTGTCTCAAAGCCAAAACTGAAACCCTAATTTGAAAACCTAACCTTGGCCTGACACTTCATTGGAAACCCAAAGCTGGCTTGAAGCCATATTTTGAAATGCTCCCCTGAATGTTTGTCCGTCATAAATGTTTCTCTCAGCACAGTTTATTGTGGGAACGTAGAAAAGTTTGGGCTGTAAAGTAGATGACGGTGGGAAGACAAACATCTGCGTTCCTGACAGACAAAAAGTGTGTCATGAGTGAAGAGGCATTTTGCTGACTCACGCTTTTTACAGGGTGTGATTCATTCACACCCTTCAAACATATAAATCATAAAAAGTAAAACCTACGTGTTACGTTTAAATAATAGCTTGTGACATGATTAATGTGCACTTGTACTAACTTGTTTGCTGTAAAGACCAAAAACATCACCACACATCATTGACAAAAGTAGGCCCACATTCATTATTTACACACAGCTATTGCTGCATTCGAGGATGGTCGGAAGTTGGACTTTTCCGAGTTCAAACCAGGAAGTGTGTACGGGAACGCCCCCTTTAACTCGGAAATTCCACTTGAAAAATCCGAAGAAAAAAAGGGCGGACTACAATGTGGCGTCACTCTGAATGACAAAACACAATTTACTCGAGTGTAAAACTAGATAGCTTTCTTATTCACAAGTATTCGACATAACTCCACTTAACACAACGTACGTGACAGCATTGCCGCTATCGGGAGATAGCCGGCATATGACTGTCACGTACGTTAGCTGTAAGTGGATGCTTATGTAGAATACTAGTAGAAATAAGCAAATTGCTATAGTAGTTTTCACTGAGGTCAAAATTTGTTTTGTCATTCAGAAAGTGAAGAACAATGATAGTCACTTCCACCTTTTTTTCTTCGGATTTTTCACGTGAATTTCGAGTTAAAGGGGCGTTCCCGTACAAAAACCAACTCGGATATGTCCAACATCCGACCATCCTCGAATGCAGCATTTGCACGCTAACTAGTAGCTAGCTAGCTACTGTGTTGGATTTTTTTCGGGATTACGAAAGAACTCAAAACTTCATCAAATTAGTGATAAAACATCAAGAGTTTCACTTATTTTCACCACTATGATTTGTTTGTATGTATCTTATTAGCTACACACAGACACTTATGGTAATTTAGCTTGCTAATTAGCAGCTAGCTAGACAATGTGGTTTCGGGAGTAGGAACAGTCTCTGTCTCTTTCAAATCCTGATCAAATTAGTAATAAAACAACATTAATTGACACTCGTTTTCACATTTTAACTTATTTTTTGGTGGCTTACTAGCTAAGACAGTGCTAAGTTAGCTCACTAACTGGCAGCAAGCTGTTAATGACTGTATTTCCAGTAATGTGATCCCATACCAGTGCAATTCAGTGTTTTTTAATTTTCTTATTTTCACAGCATCAACATCATTTGAATGTGAAATTAAAGACTATTATGGTATTTTTCTTTCGTTCTATTATTCTGTTTTCTTTTTTTAATCTTTTGTTTTTATTTACTTTTTTTTCCTTTTACTTATTTTTTTATTTTATGGTAACTAACTATTATAGTTTATTAGTACTTTAGTTTTAATAAATAAAAAAAGAAAGAAAGAAAATAACCATTCAAATGTCATAAATTATTTAACTATCATATGGTTGGAAAGGTGTTGACCAAACAAAAGTTTAAAAAAATATATAAAGAATACTTACTCATGAAGAAAGAGGAATTATTTTAGGTTTTTTGTTTGTTTAGAATTGATTTCAAATTTTGTTCTATTTTTTTTCTGTATTTCTAGTTTTCATTTTTATTTATCTTTAATTATATTTCATGTGTCTTTGCAAGTGAGAAAGGGGTTTTCAAAATAATTTTATTTCTTATATTCTAAATAAGTCAAATATTATGAAATACAGTACATGACGAATACAACCACAATAGTTAAAAAAGAACAAATTGCCAGAGTATGAGGAGAAATTGCATATAACCAAAATAAGGTAAAACTACTCACCCACCCAAGGACACCATAGGGCCAACTAGAGGCATTTTATAGGTATTGCTTAATTAATAGTGGTAATAAATCAGCCAAGTTCCATTTAGTGATCTAAGGTTACCATCACACATGATACAAAAAAGAAAATATGACTTTTGCCATGTTTGAGGCAGGTGTGTGTGTGTTTTCCAGATGTGATGTGAGTCACCACCACAGAGACGCCTACCACGGTCATACCTGAACGCCACCAGACATATACGAGGGTTTTTTGCACGCGTGTGCATCTCCCCTCCCCGCTTCTCTCATAATCTGGCATTTATTCAGACAAAACAAGACATGAGGAGGACAAGAAAACAGCCATCAGCTCATTTTTTCACACCTTTCCGCCCCCTGTGACTCATTTAACAAGCGCATGGTGATGACGTCACGCAGAAGTTAGCGGAAAGGTTTGCAGAGTGAGTCTGCGCACCGAAACAAACACCTTTTGGATGTGACATGGGACCAAACCTATAATCATAATCGTTGTCAGGGACTTTACTAGAATTATTTTTGCTGTATTTTTCCTCAGTGGATACATGTGGTCATACTGTATTTGTTGTCTTTCCCATGTCAAATTTGAAAGGATGTGAGGCCGCAAAGGAAGCACAGATTTGGGATGACTGTACAGGAAGCGAAAAGAGGATGTGGGTGCAGCAGATCCGCTCCAAACGATTCAATCAATGAGGACAAACTGGCTCCAGATCAGTCACAGTCACGATACAGGAAGAAATAAAGCACAATGGCTGGCTGTGCTGCGTGACATGTTGACATGATGACTATAGCGCTAGTGTACACTGTGTAAAGGTAAATCGCGCCCCCTGGTGGCCAAAGTCACCATAGCCTTACCATAGTCGTCATTGTCAACAAGGATTTACATATTACGGAACAACAAACATTTGAAAACCTGACAATAAAACAGAGCCAAATAACACAATATATAAATATTGAAAATTACATAACATTGTTTTGAATCAACTACTGAATATCTGATACATCTCGAGGAATAAGATTGTCAAGGACTTAAAAAAACAAAACAAAAAAACTTTACAATACAGACCATAGCCAAATGAAATATAAAATAATGAAAAGAAAACGTGGAGAATTTTGTACTTGGTGTATCATCATTTAATCATTCCTAAAAGTTGTAAACACTTTTTTTTTATTGCGGCATTCAAAGAAAAACAAAACAACACAATTCATCATACACAACACAATCAAAGAAAAAACACAAAAATCTAAAACAGTTTTGAACATGTTCAAATTTACTGCAACTTTTTGCAACCTTGAACGGTCCCTGACGGGGAAAAACAGCATTCGCGCACACGCTCTTGAGCCATCGGCGCCCAGTGAGATACGAGCTTAACAACATGAGAGACAAAAAAAATAAAATAAATACCAACAGAGGGAGACAGAACATAGAAGCCTGACAGGTCACCAAAATGGCACCCCGATTTTCTGAGACAAAAAGGAAAACTTAAAGGAAAGGGGAGGGCAAAAAACAATTCCCAAACTTTCATCTCATACAGGAGGGGAGCACAGTATGAGATTGTGAAAAAAAAACAAAAAAAACAAACTGTGAACATAAATAGCACACTCAAATATAATTACGTGCACAAAATTTCATTTGTACACATGCTATTTTATTTACTCTTTTTTTTAAAAACAAGATTTACCATCCACTCACCCAAAAAATGTTTACATTCCCCCCCCAAAAAAAAATTTAATTAAAAAAAATAATAATAATAATCATTGAATAGACGAAGTGAATTACAATTCCATATTTTTTTTTCTTACCTGCTGTAGTACCTGAAATTCCCCAGAGGGGGACTAAATTTCATCTGCGTCCTCTTAGTTGCTCTTGGCCGGGCTGGCTCTCCTCATCTCAGCCAGTTTGCTGGTGACAAAGTTCCACTTGAAGGAGGCGTCCTCGCCGCCCGCTCCTCCACCCAGCGTGACGTATTTGGAGAAACCGTTGTTACCGTCGCTCTGCCGTGGCTCCGCCTCCTCCGCGCCGTCCGCATCAACCGCATCAGACGGGCCGGCGGTCGCAGCCTCCTCTCCCTCCTCCTCCTCGGTCGCCACCCTCGCCCCCTCGGCGTCCTCGGTCACCTGACGGGCGGCGGAGGACTCCGCCTGCTTCTTGGCGGCCCAGTTGGTGGCAAAGCTATCCCAGAATGCACTACGGCGAGCGGGCCTGGAAGGTTCCTCTGGCTTGACTGCAAGTGGACTGACATAACATAACATTACATACACGGAATATGCTAATCAGGTACTTGAGTTGTTGTTTTTCTCTCATAATTAGTGGTAATGTTGCAAAAATACGTTAAAAATATATGTTCTTCAGTTTTCTATTTTATTTTGTACTTTATATTTCATCCATCCATCCATCCATCCATCTTCTACCGTTTATCCGAAGTTGGGTCGCGGGGGGAGCAGTATTTAATTTGGCCCGGAATGGTCAGTTGTCTTTCTTTATCTTATGTTTTTGTTTCAATTTTCTATGTTTATTACCATAATTTTTATTGTGTTTTTGGGGGATTTTTAAATACAGTATTTCATTATTTTTATGACATTTTTTCTGTTTTTGACTTAAATTTCGACTTTAGATTTGTTTACATATTTTTTAATATTTTGAATTTTATTTGGTTCTTAATTGTCATGAAGCATTTTTTTTAATGCATTTTTAAACATTTTATTTTGCTTTTTAATGTCCAGATTTAAAAAAAAAATCATTTTCTTTTTGGAAGATAGAAGACTCGTAAATATTTTGAATTTTTACTTTTGCATTATTTCACAAATTACATTTTAAAGTGTAGTTTTATCATTTAAAAATGTAAGTTTTATATTTTTGTTTGTAAAATTGTCTTATTAAATTCATATTATTTAATATTGTTTTATAAATTATATTGTTGTTTTCAAAGTTTTGATTTGTTTTGTTTTAATGTTATTTTTTTCATTCATTATATTGAATATGTTTAAAATTATTGAGTTTTTGTATGTTTGATTTTTAAATTAATATTTTAAATACATTCATATACTGTTTTTCCAAAATATAATTTAAGCAAATATTAAACACTGCATACATACATACATACGTTGTAAACAATGATAATAAAGGTCATTCTATTCTATTCTATTCTATTCTATTCTATAAATAATATAATGTATATATATATATATATATATATATATATATATATATATATATAAAATACAATATAGCCAAACAAATGATTTTTCTGTTTATTTTATACATTATTCTAACTACCATATTGCTCTACTTCATATCTAAAAAATATATAAAATATAAATGACACTCATACACATACATGCACAGTTATAGTCCACTTACTGGTCAGCGATGGGATGACTTGATGTCTCTTGCAATAATTGGTGCTCGTCATCTTTATTGAAGAGAGATGACAGTCTGTTCCAGCTCTTGGACCCCGCCCCCTGCATCTGGACACACAGAGGTCAAAGGTCAAAGGAGATGTTCACATATGAAATGTGTGAAATGACATGTGACATACTTTGCGAGCCAGCTGGGAGACGGCGTTCTGGCCTTCATCTTGCTGGACTGGACTCATCATGTCTTCTTCCACCTCACTCACCTGAATACAATCGCAAAAGCAGTGCAAAGTCACATTTGAACGTGGACTGCCATCCACTGGATCTTAAAGGTAGTACAAATGTGTGTGTTCTGACCTCCAACAATTACAATTACAATATCCTACAAAGTATTTATTTATTTATTTTTAAATAAAGTCTACACACCCCGGTTAATATGGCAGGTTTTTGCAATGTAAAAAAAAATGACTTAATTGAGGAAAAAAAAACAAACAAACAGCAGAGATAAGTGCACACACCCTCATAACTAGGGACACCAAATTACCTTTAAACTCATACTAAATGGGAGTTGGCACACATCTGCCACTATTTAAAGAGCCTCTGATTAATTAACCACAAATAAAATTCAGATGTTCTAGTAGGCCTTTCCTGACATTTAATTACTTTGCTTTAATTACGTACTTATCAAGTTACAGTTACTTAATTACAAAAATGGGGATGTGGCCATGTTCAGAATTAACCAATCACACTCAAACTCTTGCAAAAATGGGAACCAACACAAACATGCTACCATTTAAAGTGTCTCTGAAAAAACACCAATAAAGTTCAGAAGTCCGAGCAGGCTATTTATATGACCAAAGAATCTATTTCGGGTAAAGTTGGGGGTTCGGGTCCAAGTTTTTCAACCCTCTATTGCGGTTGTTTTCTCCTTCTTCTTTTTTTCACATTTTTGTCAAATCTATATTATTATTATTATTATTATTATTATTGTTATTATCATTTTATATATTTATTTTGAAAAAATACTTGACTGTATTTATCATGTATTTGTCCCTTTATGGTCAAACAGTAATTTGTATATTTAAAATTGTATTGTTTTATTTAATTAATTTATTTACTTAATTTAATATTTAATTTATTTGAAATGTTACCTACATTTTTTTTTTTACTTTTAAAATGATTTACCAAATGCATTTGATATTTTTTACTGCTTTTTTTTGTTTTTCATAACATTTGGGTGCGAGCTGATTTTATTTATTATTTTCATCAATGTGAATGTAACATAACATTACTTTACTTTAAACGTGTAAAGATGATAAAAAAATTAAAAAAAAGGTCAAGATTTTGAAAGCCCTTTTGTAGCTGGGCTGACTGTTTATTCAGTTATAGTACGTGAAATTCCATTAACCAAGAGACTTTTTTTTTTTTTTTTTTTATTGGGGTGGTGGGGGGGGGGCATTGCACCTTTTCCTGGACTGATTGGCTAAAAATCCACTTACCAAAAAAGGCTTGTTGCAAAAGACAAAAGGTTTCATTCAGTTTCCTCAATGTAAATCAAGAGTACACACACACCAGCGCACGCACACGCACAAAATGGAGGTCTTGACCTGGTGTGCGTCACTCCAAGCAACGTCAGCTGATCCTTTTGTTGTGCTTCTGTGTGTCGGATTCAGTTTCTTGCCACTCATTTTATGTGGGTCACTTCTGAGTCTCACGATACATTGCTAGTGTTTCACAAAGCTTGCAGCTCCCTCTAGTGGCAAGTGAAACAAGTACGCAACTTTTTTACATTATTTTCAAGCTTTTTTCTGTACTTTTTTTTAACTTAAGTTTTATTTGCAATACCTTTTGGGTACTGCACAGGACATTATGACACTAAATGGATTCTCTATTAACTCATTCACTCCCAGCCATTTTCACAGAAGCAATCCTGTTCGCTCCCGGCTGTTTTACTGGATTTTGACTGATTTTGCAAGGCCCACATTGTGTTCTATTACTATAAAAGCATGGAACCTATCAAAAGAAAGATTAAAGTCTCTTCTTTCATCAGGAAAAAAGTATGTTTCTATCTGTTTCCGTTTTGCAGCAATTAGCATTAGAAGAGAGCTAAGTTTCATCAGTTTTCACAAATCTATTTAAAATTCCAAGTAATTTAGCTTTTTTTCTAGATGGCCCTGGTTGATCTCCTTTGCTCTGCTGTCACCTGCTGGCCGTTTGTGTAATAACTGCCATTTCTGCAACCGTTCTTTGCAGTTGAGAAGCTTCATCAAAGCCTTCTGTATGCTCTAGCATAAAAAAAACAAACAAAAAAACGTATAAATACGTCTTTGGGACACTTAGAACATTAAAAAAACGTATTTACACGTTATTGGGAGCAAACGAGTTAATAAAGTCAGCATTATTATATATGGAATAAAATAATTTTAGATCCAGGTAAGTGTCTTGTGTCCTATTAAGTTAGATTTGAGTTCATACATCAAGTGTACCTAGTGTTATTGTGAGATTTCTCAATTAAAAGTGTTCTACATCAAGTACCTCTTCAGCCGAGTCGTCCACGTACTCCGGGTTGAGCGTCTTCATGACTTTGCTCTTATAAAGGCTCCACAAAGGATTCATGCTGACCTCAGCCGGACGCTGCTCTGGACTTCACTTCCCGTGCAATGACTTCACTCGACCTCGTCCTTTTTTCCCTATGTTTTCCCCTTCATCATCTGCAGAAAAGCATCAAGAGAGCCCACAACGGTGAAGTTGTGGACACACGCGCACGGTGAGCTTGAGTGAGCGTCACGCTCGAGGACGCCTGCCTGGGTTACCTGGAAACAGGTGTGGATTTCCTCATGCATATTTCACAGAGTGTCTCTTCCACAGCCACGGCTCCATTGTCAGGCAACGTTGGCTCCGGTAACACACTCAGAGGAGATTAGATTTCACTGTGGAAATGACACAGCCACTCGTTAACACTACGCTGGTCTACAGACTGGAACTCTATTAATAATTAGCCTATGTATAAGAATATATATTACACAATTACTTATTCTGAGCAGTAATCATTTCACAATATGTTTCTATGGCAAATACCTCAAGTCACCTTTAGGTGGCGTAACGGTCACATGCAGTGGCCAAAGCAGATTGAAAGATGTGCAGGTCACTTAACTGTTACATGATCATTATCATTATTTTAATTTATTTTAAAATGTATGATTGCACTTTAAATTGAAGCTAAATTTATTACAGAGAGAAAAAAAACTTTGTAATTGTAATGTTAAATTTGTATAATGGATTTGGTTAGTAACTGAGATAGTTATATTTTTTATTTAATCCTTTGCATTATTTTTTTTAGAAATATTGACTCAACAATGTGGTTTTTATTATTTTATTAATTATTTTACGTTTCTTTTCTAAATTAATTAAATAAATGAATAAATAAATTAGTTAATTAATTATTAATTAATTAATGTTGTATTTTCTATTTGTATCTATTCTTTTTAAGTGAATTTCATAAGATTAATTCTTCATTAGTATTATATTTTTATTAATATATTCTTAAGAATTTAATAAGTTGTTTTTTTTAAACGATTTTCTGTCATTTTTTTATTTTGCAAATACATTGTTTGTATTGATTGATTTACTTTACGAACATATTTATTTTTATTGAAACATTAAATAACATTGCATTTTAAGTTTAATTTTGGTACTATATTTAAAATTTGTAATTACATTCAACAGCATTTAATTTAGAAAAAGTGTTTTTATTTATTTATTTATTTATTTTTTAAGATTAGGTAATAGCCTGTTTATTTTATGCAAATTTATGTTTCATGCCATACTTGGATTAGCCATGAGTGTCATTTCTAGTCTTGGTTTATAAAGAGGAACTAGTACTGTCAAAAAGAGAGGAATCACCCCCCAACTTTAACCCCGCCCCCACCTTTTCTTTTTTTTTTTCCTTTCTTTTTTTTTTCCCTATGCTGCACTTATTCGGTTAACCACTAGGGAGCTCCAGTCTCCACTTTGGCCTGAGGAAGGGACACAATGTAGAAAACAATACAGTACGTCTTTGGTTCAGTGCTATACATTAAAAACATGCTCTTATTTATAACACCGCACTGCATGGAATCATGGGGCTCCAGTGACGACTTTTATGCACATCCGTTTGACTCTACGCTGGTCTGCCGAAATTATACAACACGGCAGACATTTTAATAAGCGGCAAGTGTCATACCCCGTCGTCATTTTATAAGATGTCGACAGTTTAATAAGTTGCAGCTCTCGTAAAAAGCAACAAAAATGTGATGTGAGTGGGCTTTTTTTTCCCACAGAAAAGTGGATGTTGCGTAAGAGTTTGGAAGCAACAGTGCCACATGTAGAGATGCCTGAAGGCTCCTGTAAAAACCAGCAGAGAAAACAAAACAAAGGAGTGGTAGTATGTACATAAGAACAGGCACTCACGCAATGTTACATTATATAACATGAGACGTTATAGAAAATAGCAAGTTTCATATTTTTTCATTTACTGTACTATAAATGGTGTTGTAAATGTAAAATGCACAGTAATTAATAAGCAAAGTAATTTAATAAAGCAATAATATTGTACATCTAATTTTAACATTAAAGTTTGTTTGAATAAGAAATGTTAAAGTTGTAGTAAATGTCTTACCTGGACAGTTGAAACGCACAGTTGTCTTATTAAGCGCTGCCCCCTGTCTATTGGTGGTGTAATTACAACAGCCAGACAAGTTACCATCACCAGGCTGATTGAGAATCTACACAAACATGAACAAAAACCACAGTTATTAGCAAGCACATTGGTAATTTACATTGATAATGTCACACTTGGGTAATTATGCTAATATGCTAATAATGATTTTAGAAAAATCTCACAGCAGGCAGACCACCCAAAAAAATGTCAGAAAAACTATGTGGTGGTATCTTGACTTCTGATAGGAATTTGTTCTGTGACGGGCGGCGGTGGCTTATTGCAAACTAGCTCATGGCTCATAACTAGCAAGGTGATGTAGTCATAATTCAAAGTATAACTTTTATACTTCAAAATGCAGACAATCCAAGCTTTCATCCCTTGGATGAAATATATATGAAAAAGTTTCAAAATGTTAACAGGTGCAATATTCATATTTTTATTATGACAAAAAAAAAAGTGTTATCATATTAAAAATCGAAATGCCATAAAATATTTTCAGGAAAAAAAGATGATTGATTTATCTTGTTTAATTAATTAAAAAAATAGATTTGCAAAATAGCCTTAAAAATATATTGTACAATATTCTGGAAGTAATTGATGATGTTGGGGGGGGGGGGATATACAGTATTCTGAAAGAAATTACAATATTATTTTTTTAATCTATTTTTTAAACACATTTTACTATAACATAGGGCAAAAAAAGTGTAATATTCAAATTCAAAATTGCATTATTATTATTATTATTATTATTATTATGCTATATTCTGAACATTTTAAGCTATTAATTTTCTATAAGCAAATAAATAAATATATGAATAAAATTGCAATATTTCAAAAGTGTTTGTTTTTTTCTGGGAAAAAAAATAAAACTGTATAATGATGTTTATTTAGATTTCTGATCCTTTTTTTTTTTTTTATTAAGTTTAGGAACAAAATGCAAAATATTAATGAAAGTTGCATTTGTTGCTGTAATAGGTACACTTATGTCATTATGAATAAGCATGATTAGCGTGTGGAGCACCACATAAAGTTCACATCTACATGCTTGTCCACATGCCTTTTGTTACTCAATTGGGATTTACTTTGTTATTTTTGCCAATTTGAGAGAGCTTACCCCGAGGGAGTGAATACTGCATATGTACTTTATGTACGTACAATATGTGTTAATGAACAGGCATGACCGGCATGCATGGATCTGTCATGACTGCATGTTAAACAAGATGGCAAAATGACCTCAGGGGTCACCAGCTGTTGCTGCCATGTGTGCCAAGTAGGTTTCAGCGACTCAATTTATCCAGTTAATTCAGTTTCTTTGATTTTTGTTTATGTCATTTTTTTTGGACCATGTTGGTTCTATTTGATGGCCATACCACCTCGTCCTGCAAAGTAGCTCCAGGCTCTTTCCTGGTTCATTGAGGACGTTAGCTGAGAGTCCTCGAAATCGGTTTGCTATTTTTTCCGACGAGCTAGCTCGTTCCACCCTTGCTGTCTATGCCTTCATTGTTACCAAGAATCCAGCGCCTCAGAAAGTTGTTTTAACCTCGCGTGGTCGGGATGTGTGCAGTGTCTCCTGCGTGAGAACATCCAAAGTCGGGGAAAAACTGATTTCCTGTCTACAATTGAATGCCGGGCGCTTAGCTTAGAGCAAAATTCCGGAAATACCGCACTTCATCTCTTTTTAATAACCATTTGCTTCATGTAGAATGTTGTTACAAAACGTGACTTTCAAAACCGTTGCTACAAAAAGATGACATCATCATGTAAAATGATAACATCAACCACGTGGGAAGGAAAGAACCTTTGAGCTCACCCAGCAGGAGATAAGCAGCTTTTCAGCAAATCCTGATGGGGGAAAAAAAGGCAACATGGTGCAACTGAAAATTTATATATATATATATATATATATATATATATATATATATATATATATATATATATATATATATATATATATATATATATATATATACACACACACACACACAATCAGTATGGTTCGGATGCAGAACATCTCGTCCTACTTCAACACATCAGCAGTGTAAAGAAGAAATACAACGTAGCAAGTTACAGTACAACATTGGCACTTTTGTCTAAAAATGTCAATTTTTTGATGGGAGTCTAGCATGCAGTTGAACAAAAGTTAACTCATTCACTCCCAGCTATTTTCACTGAAGCAACTGGATTTTGACTGATTTTGCAAGGCCCACAGTATATTATGTTCTATTGCTATAAAAACATGGAAGCTACCAAAACAAAGTCTCTTTTTTCATCAGTAAAAACAAAAAAAATATACATTTGTATCTGTTTCCATTTTGCAGCAATTAGCATTAGAATATACGTTTCATCATTATTCACAAACCTGTTAAAAACACTGGCAAAAACTGCTTGTTGCAACATGGCCCCAGCTGATCTTTTATACTCTGCTGCCACCTGCTGGCCCTTTTTTTTTTTTTTTTTTTTTGGAAAACTACCATTGCTTTAAGCGACATCTTCAGGTCAGAAGCTGCATCAAATCCTTCTGTGTGCTCTAGCATTATAAAACAAACAAACAAAACATAAATACGTTTTTTGGTAGGGAAGGACAAAGTATTAAAAACATTTATACGTTTTTGGGTTTAAATGAGCTAATGTAAATACTGATTGGGGAAAACGTGAAAAAAAAAATGTAATTCGGATGCAGAACATCTTGTACTACTTCAATTAACATAGAACATAAACAAGAGTGCAAGTTAAAGTAAAATTCAATGTTTTATCTAAAAATGACCAATTTCAGCATTTTCAGATGGAATCTCTTCAGATGGAATATCTATTTAGAGTGCTTTGTGTAAAAAATGATAATTATGAAATGGAAGTATTGCATTTGTTCAAAAGGATTAGAAGACAGCCACTTGGAAATGAAATAATAAATTCAGAGTAGTTTGCCTGCCGAACATTTTGTCGTACCTGACTGCTCAGGCAGCGCGAAGAACAAATGCAAGAAAGCCAGATGCAATACAATTTTAGAGCTTTTTGCATCAAAAACACTATTTTCAGAGGGGAGTCTTGCATGAGGTCAGCCAGATGATGGCAGTGTCGTGAGGGAGGGGTCAGGGGGTGTCAGTGAACGGAGACACTGTGTTCTCTGCAGCCTGCACGTTGTCACTACAGCTCAGAGGCCGGGCTGGAGTGAGGCTCCATCCTTTTTTTTTTTTTTTTTTTTTTTTTTTTTTTTTTTTTTTTTTTTTTTTTTTTCTTTTGAAGAGCTCAGAATTGTTCATTCGGTAGTCTTACCGATTCAACGTCTTGTCATCATTGCTCTTTTCCTTTTTTTTTTTTTTTTTTTTTTTTTTTTTTTTTTTTTTTTTTTTTTTTTTGTGTGTGTGTATGTGTGCGTGCGTTTGCGTGCGTGCGTTTGCGTGCGTGCGTGCGTTTGCGTGTGTGCGTTTGCGTGCGTTTGCGTGCGTGCGTGCGAATACGTATAAATTTATACTCATTCATTCACCTAAAACCTTATAAATATCCCATTACCCTTCGCCTTAACCAGGTACTTCAGAATCTTGCCAGAGTCGTGAGATTTAAATGGTCAGGAGACCAGAGAAAAGGTCAGAAAAAAAAGAAATAAAGAGAAAAGAAAGGTAAATCAAAGTGACATCCAGCACCGACCAAACACTTCCTGCCTTCCCCATGATTACAAAATCAAAGTCTTACGCCAACCCCGGAAGCCTCTAAATTCCAGCAAATTTAGCGAGATCTCAAGAGCCCAGAGGAAAAACTAAAGAGAGGAAGGAGGGAAGGATCGATAAGGCAGAGTGAGATCAATAGAAGCCAGTACATCCAATCCATCAAAGTGAAGTCCAGCACCAACAAGACCCCTCCTGCGTGGTTACAAAACCGGAGTCTTATGCCAACCCCAGAAACCTCATACTTCTAATAAATTAAGATCTCAAGTGACCAGAGGAAAAACTAAAGAGAGGAAGGAGGGAAGGATAGATAAAGAAAAGTGAGAACCACAGACACCAGCACCAACTGATTCAAGGGGCTGTGGGAGGGAGAGGGTACTTCTGTTGAGTTTCAGTAGATGCTGGTGCGACGGATCTGGCATGCATAAGGACCACCACCAAAGAGAGAAGCCGTCAACCGCGGTCCAGCAAAGCGAGCACCCCCCCCCCCCCCCCCCCACCCCCCCCGGAATCCCCAGGCCGCGGCAGCACCAAGGCCACCCCCAAGCCACCCGAGCGGACACCGGTCAGCGAGCCGACCCAGATACCCGGAACACCCCCGCCCCAGCCCCGGCCCACACCCCCGAGCCCAAGGCCGCAGAACGAGGCCCAGCGGGCCCCCACAGCGCCCCACCGGTCCCCAGCCCCCATCCCCCCACGACCCCCCCGCACCCCACCCAAACCCGCCATCCACCACGACCCAGGCCCCACCACCCCCGACCCCCAAACCCCCGAACACACCCCGACCCCCAGCACCCAACCCCCCACCCACCCATACCTCCACCCCCCCCCCAAACAAGCCGCCCCCCCCCGACGGCCGCCACCCCCCCCCCCGCGAACCCGGCCCCCCGCGAGAACCCCCCACCCCCCCCCGGAAACCGGCACCGGGCAGCAGCGCAGAGAGGGAAGATGTGCCCACCCCACCTCCAGCCGCGCGAGATTTGCACCGCGGCGGGAGGGGGGAAGCAGAGGAGGAAGCACCAGGGGAGAAGGCGGGACACCAGAACACCGAGCCCGGTGGGGAGAGGCCCCGGTCGTCACGCCAGAGTACAAGTGACACCTAACCCTGTTACTGAGTCCGCCAGCTCGCCGACTGGCGAGCTCTACCCTTACACCGTGAATGTGGCCCCACCCAGTGTATATACAAGTGTGTGCGTGTGGTGCATTAAAATTGGGAGCAGGTGAGTCGGAGCAGAGGGAAAAAATTTCCCCTACTCCGACACACCCGTATCCCCCCCCAAAAAATGAATATGTATATGTGTGGTGCATTAAAAAAGGGAATGGAGGGACAAAGTGGTGGGGCAGGGACACAAATGGGGGGGACCACAGCGCTGCCAGGCACTGCAGTCCATCCCCTCTGATGGCTCCCCGCCCCAACTCACCCCTCCCCTTGGACGTGAGGTGCATTAAAATTGGAGGGGAGTTGAAGGGTGAAGACGGTGTTTCCACCCTTCCCCACCCCACCAAGAAATGTGTTGTGTGCCCTATGTGTATATTTACAAAGTGTATAGTGCAAGCTAGTGAAGTGAGTAAGAGGAGCGACCAGCGGGGCCTCACCCAACCCGGCGGGTGTAGGTGGCACGCCCGCCCCCCAGCACCCCCACCCCCCGCCGCCCCCCACCTCATCCACCCGGCACCACAATGGGCGGACAGCCAGCGCAGCAGGGCTACCGGACAGCCCACCAGCCACCGGGGCCCGCCCGGGGCACCAGGAGTTATACCGGAGCGGGGCAGGCCCCAAACCCTCGCCCGGCCCCCGGAGCCCGACGCCCGGGCCGGGGAGGGAGCCCCAGGCCCAGGGAGAGGGAGGGGGAGGGGCCGCAGGGCAGACAGGGAAGGGGGGGGGGGGGCGGGGGAAGCGGGGAGAAGACGACAAGAAGGCGAAAGGGCGGCTGCAGGGCAGGAGGCGGGGGGGGAGAGGAGGAGGGAGGGCGACAAGGGAAAAGGGACCGGGAGGCAGAGGAGGATGGGCGGGAGGAGGCGAGGAGGGAGAGGCGACGGGGGGGAGGAAGGGGGAGGGGAGAGGGAACCACGGGGCACACCGGAGGCCCACCCACCCCGAACCGCGCCGCCGGGCACGGAGCAGCGGACCGCGCCGGGACGGCACCGCCCCGGGCACCAGGGGAAGCACCCCAACACCGCACCCCACAGGGGGCCCAGGGAGCGGCCAAGACGCAACCGCCACCGAGCAGACAACGGGGGGGGGGGGGGGGGGGGGGGCAGAACCACCCCCGCCCGACCACAGGGGACGGCGTCAAGAAAATTGACTAATTAGCATGCAGTAACACCAAGTGTTGATGCTTAGTGCCCACTAGAAATAGATCTTAAGGAGTTATTGAGTATAGTGTCGTATAGTGTGGTATGCTCGAGCCCACTAGCAGCAACTAGGTTCCTGACTATATAAAAATAAAAACAATCAGATACAAAATACCAAATACAGGAGCAGCGAAAACAGAAGTTGTAACGATGTGGTGGCTCTCGTTAACAGGCAGAATCTTGGCAGGATTAAGTTGCCAAATTGAGATTAAAATATTCTATGTACATAGACCATATTTGTTTAAATCTTGATACTTGATTTTTATTTAAGGCAGAGATTTTTTCCATTGAGATATAATTTATTAGTAAGTTTAACCAGTGGTCGATATTTAGAGATTGTTTATTTTTCCAATTGACAAGGATTATTTTTTTAGCAATAGTAAGGGCTATAAATATAGATTGAGATTGTTTACATGGTCGCTCAGTTATTGTTAAGTCACCTAGTAAACACAGTCTTGGAGATAAAGGAAGCCTACAGTTTAATATATCAGCGAGCTTTTCCAAGATTTTAGTCCAGAAATGCAGCACTGGAGTACATGACCATAAAGCATGAAGATAAGTATCGGCAGTGTTTTGTGAGCACTGGAGACAAATGTCGGAGTCAGAGAGTCCCATTTTTTTCATCATATATTGTGTAATATATGTTCTATGAAGTATCTTATATTGGATAAGTTGCAAATTTGTCTGTTTGGTCATTTTAAATACATTTTCACAGATTTGGGTCCAAAAGTCTGGTTCCGGAACTATAGACAAGTCTTTTTCCCATTTTAAAGTCGGTAAATACGTTTTATTTGTGTATAAAAATAACTTATATATTTTTGATATTTTCTTTATTGTTGTTGGAGAAAGCTTTATAATATCTTTAGCTAAGACAGGCAGTTGGAGCGTATCTTGAAGTGTTGGGATTTGTTTCTTAACCATATTTTTAACTTGCAGATAATGTAAGAAATTTCCCTTTTTTATTTCATATTTCTGGACCAAGTTTGTATATGATATAAACTTATTATCTGAGAAAAGATGATGAAGGTGTGTAATTCCTTTCTGCTCCCATAGGCTTAAATGGAACGACTGATTATTAAGTTGAAAGTCGGGGTTATGCCAAATGGGAGAGAGCCCACAGGGCGCCAATTGGGAGTTTGTAATTTCTAATGCCTTCCACCAGGCAGTCAGGGTGGCGGCTATCATTGGGTTTTTAAAACAATTATGTCGTCTTATTGATTTTGTAATAAAGAGTAAATCTGACAGTCTAAGATTATTACAATCCTTCTGCTCCAATTCCAACCAACAGTTAGTATCTCTGTTGGGTTGTGTCCATAGCACAAGATATTGTAGTTGATTAGCTAGATAATAGTACATAAAGTTTGGTGCCTCTAAACCTCCTTTAGATTTACTTTCCTGAAGAGTAGATAGACTAATTTTGGCTTTTTTTTTATTCCAATAGAATTTTATGATAGCAGAGTCCAGCGATTGGAACCAGTTAGACGTAGGTTTAAATGGAATCATTGAAAATAAATAATTAATCTTTGGTAAAACTTTCATTTTTATAGTAGCTATCCGTCCTATTAAAGAGATCGGAAGATTATTCCAGCGTTCCAGGTCACTACGGATACTATCCAATAATGGTGAAAAATTTAAAGAAGTTAATTCAGTTAACTTAGGTGAAATTTTAACACCTAAGTATTTTAAATTACCTGTAGGAAAGGAGTAGTGTGGATCCTGACTTGTAGGATTCCATGAATTTTCTGTAATAGGTAATAATGTTGATTTTGTCCAGTTAATAGAGTAATCTGATAAGTGAGAGAATTTAGTTATTAATTTAAATGCTTCCCCTAGCGAAATAGCAGGTTCTTCTAAATAGAGTAATATATCATCGGCATATAGATTAATTTTATGTTCTATTGTCCCGGAGTGGATTCCTTGGATCCGTCTATCCTGACGTATAGCTAATGCAAGCGGCTCAATAAATATAGCAAATAATAAAGGAGAAATTGGGCACCCTTGTCTTGTTCCCCTTTGTAAAGTAAAACTCTGTGATGTAATCCCATTAGTAGTAACTGTAGCTTTAGGAGAATCATATAATATTGAGACCCATTGAATGAATGACTCCCCGAAGCCGAATTTATTTAAGACAGCAAAGAGGAAGGACCAGTTAACTTTATCGAATGCTTTTTCTGCATCCAGCGAAATAACAACTGCCTTTTTATCATGCCGCTGTGACATACTAATCAAGTTAAAGAGTCTCCTAATATTATTAGTAGAATGACGACCTTTAATAAAACCTGTTTGATCACTATGAATAATTGTCGAGATTACCGTCTCTAATCGAGATGCCAAGGCCTTAGCGATAATTTTAATATCGGTATTAATTAGTGATATCGGTCGGTAACTTGACGGGAGGGTAGGGTCTTTTTCTGGCTTTAATAAAAGTTTAATTGCTGCTATATTCATATCTTGACGTATATCACCTTTACTTTTAATTTCAGTTACTACTCTTAGAAATAATGGAGCAAACATTAACCAGAAATGTTTAAAAAATATAGCCGGAAAGCCGTCTGGACCAGGTGCTCTGCCATTAGGCATACTGTCTAAAGCACGATACAACTCATCTATAGTAAGCGGGGTATCGAGAATATCTTTATGTTCAATAGATAACTGAGGTATATTTAAGCTGTTTAGGAATTCCTCAATATATTCAGGGTTAGGTCTATTAATTTCTGTGTATAGATTTCGATAATAGTTATAAAAAATATGGTTAATTTCTTCTGGTGATTGTGTGCATTCACCATTTATATCTTTAATAGCCGTTATAAGAGATTTTTCCCGATTCCGTTGAAGTTGATTTGCCAGGAATTTACCTGATTTATTATTATGTTCAAAATTATTATATCTCAACTGTTGTATTATAAACTCTGTCTTTTTAGATAACATGTTATCTAACTGTATTTTTATATTCTGTAGTTCTATCCATATTTGATTATTTGGGTTTAATACATATTCATCCGTTAGTTGTTTAATTTTATCTTCCAGGTATTTTTCTAATTTTTGATCCTGTTTCTTTTTATAAGTTGAATATGATATAATTTTCCCTCTAATTACCGCTTTCCCTGCTTCCCAGAGAAGAGATGGAGATATATTTGGAGAGTCATTTATTTCCAAAAAATCTGCCCACTCCCTTCTAATAATTTTATCAAACTCTACGTCTTTCAGTAATGAGATGTTAAAACGCCATATCGGGGGAGGTTTAAAGGTAGAGTCAATTTGTAGAGTGAGGGAGACTGGTGCATGATCACTTATAATTATAGAATGTATTTTTATAGCAGTTTTATCAACAATAGAATTATTTGTAAGGAAAAAATCAATTCTTGAGAATGATCGGTGCACAGCAGAGAAGAAAGTAAATTCCTTCTTAGTTGGGTTTTGAAGTCTCCAGCCATCGCTGAGGCCAAAATCCTCCATATACTCATCTATTACTTTAGCGGATCGTAATCGCCTTGTATATATCGTATTATTAGAACGATCTATTAACGGGTTCAAGACCGTGTTAAAATCACCTCCAATAATAATAGTAGAATTTGTTGCTAAATCGAGTAACCGAGAGAAAAATTCATGGAAAAAATCAGGGTCATCATTATTTGGGGCATATAAATTACCAATTGTATATACTTTATTAAATATAGTTACCTGGATAATAATATATCGGCCCTCTAAATCTGTTACTATATTATTTAGAGTAAAGAATAAATTCTTATGTATAAGTATAGAGACACCTCTTTGTCTACTATTATAGGAGGCAGAGTAAACTTGACTAAAATTTTTATCTATAAATAATTTTTCTTCTGATTTTTGTAAGTGGGTTTCTTGTAGGAGACAAATATCTGCCTTAAATTTTGAGAGATGGTCTAAAATTTTTATTCTTTTTGCCTGGGAGCGAGCGCCACACACATTCCAGGAGACCAGAGCTAATTTCTGCATACAAGCAATATAGACTCAGTCTTATGTATACATCTATATAAGCTGCTTATTAATATTAACATATTGTAGGATAGCAAAAGAGTAATTAGGCAATTTATATAATTTATATAAAGAGAGAGATAGCAAGTAGATAAGTATAATAGTGAAGAAACGTGGGGGGAAGTGAGTGTGAAGGAAATCTGTGGGGGATTCAACATAACAATACACCAGTAAATGGTGACCTAAGCGAGATTATTATTATTATTATTAATTTATTTTTTTAAGAATATATTTCTATATTATTATTATTATTATTATTATTACTTTATAGCCTATGCATAATATAAATTCATATTCTATTTCGTAACCCATTATCCATACATATACATACATATACATATACATATATATACATATATACACATATACATACACATACATATACATATACCTACGTCAAATAATCACACAATGCTCGGCTCTACCAATTGTCAGTTAGAACAGCCAAGGGGTCGAGGTTGGGTTTCGGAATAGCTGGCCGTCGATATATAATTTATCAACGACCATCGAAGTCCGTTTACCCTCCTGTCTATTTTGTTTCATGATAGGAAACAGTACTTTTCGCCGCTCGTTTATCTCTCTTGGGAATTGATCATTCATCCCGAAAGATGTCCCTTTGAGCTCCCGTCCTTTACTTTTTACCAATTCTTTATGTTTAAAATGTTCGAACTTAGCAATAATAGGACGGGGCTTATTGCCCTTACGAGCTCCGAGCCGGTGTACACGGTGAAAAGAGATATTATTTACCGTCTCCTGTGGGATCTTTAGCGATGATGTCATGAATTTTTTTATCTCACCCTCTGGATTATCTGGAGAATTTTCGGATATACCTGAGAATATTAGATTTTCCCGCATACTACGGGATTGAACATCTAAGACCGTTTCCTTTAGCATTTTATTTTCCTTTTTAATCGTCTCCAACTCGGCTGTGACAGCGACGAGAGAGGAGCGTAGCTCGGAGTTATCGCATTGGAGATCGCTTACCTGTTGGCTAACGAATTCCAAACTTGCCTTTAATTCTTTGACGTCCTCGCGGATAAGACAGAGGACGTCAAGTTTTTTA
Source organism: Festucalex cinctus (assembly GCF_051991245.1). Lineage (NCBI taxonomy): Eukaryota > Metazoa > Chordata > Actinopteri > Syngnathiformes > Syngnathidae > Festucalex > Festucalex cinctus. The sequence continues at coordinate 16,285,002 of NC_135417.1, forward strand.
TTTATGGAATCCAGCATACTCACCGATACGTCGGCGGTTGCTAAATCGTCCGTGTCTGTTGACGAGTCATTTTTCCTTTTTTTTTTCGAAGGATTATCCCGACTGGCCGCCGGCTCATCCATCGCGCAGCTATAAAAATGATCGTCAATAAAACGTTCGAGGTCGTCCACACTGGATAATATTTCCGATCTTTCTTAGAAAAGAAAAAAATCGAATTTATCTAATCATTAAATTCGGGTTTAATTAGAAATATAAAGCTAATTCTATTTTAGCAGCAGAGCGCCGCCATGTTAGATTTTCCCAGTCTCGCTACCGGTCACGCGATAGTCACAGCATCTCGCGATGGGAAATGTAGTTGGCTCCATCCTTAACACGCACCGGCCAAGGCACATGATGCAACACGCTGCGGGATGGCGAGAAGAAATATGGAGAAGCGCGCTAAACGTGCACTGAAACAACCAAAATACGATGATGTATAAATGTACTGTATTTTTTTTTTCTCATTTTGCCATTTGAATCGTCAAAGCGTTTCCCAAGTATCCAAAATGGTCTAAGTATGTTTCTTACGTCATCTTCCAATCATCAACTGTGCCTCCTTGTCGTACGTCATCCTTGACCCAGGAAGTGGCTTGCTAGCTAACAAACGGACAGACAACTCAAACTATGCTATCTACAATTTTTTTTTCACTTCTGTGTCAGAATGTATTTTCTGTTTTTGTGGTTTGAGTTATCATCATCTTGCTAGTTCAGTCATGATAGAAGTGCTCCTCCCAGAAACAAAATGGGTACAGTGAACCAGGAAGTAGCCTGCTAGCTAACAGATGAACAACGCACAAATGCGAGAGTCCTTTCTTTTTTTTTTCCTCTTTGAATAGAAGACTTTTTCAGTTTTTGTACATTTATGTCATGAGTCATGATGGAAATGATTGTGCCGACCCCAGAATACAAATGTGCCTGGTCCACCTATTCTTTACACTTTAGTTCACTGTCCTAATAATAGGACGTAGCCTGTCAACGAAGAAAAGTATGGAAGAGGATTAGGCCAGTGAAGAGAGTGGAAAAAAATTCTCACAGGATTCTCACTTTATTCTCATAACTTTGAAGTGAGAATTCACACTTTAATCTCAGAATTCTGACTTTAAAGCGAGAATTCTCACAATTCTCACTTTAAATTGAGTCACACTAATAAAGTCAGAATTCTAACTATACGTTTTGGGGAGCAAATGAGTCAAAGGGAGAATTCTGAGAATAAAGTCAGAATTCTGACTTTTTTATTCTGAGAATAAAAAAGTCAGAATTCTGACTTTTTTATTCTCAGAATTCTCCCTTTGACTCATTTGCCCCTAAAAACGTATAAATACGTTCTATTTTAAATATTAAGTGTCCCAAAGACATATGTATACGTGTTTCTTTTTTTTTTCTTTCCTTTTTTATGATAGCGCATACAGAAGGCTTTGATGCAGCCTCTCTACTGCACAGAACGGGTGAAAAAACGGTAGTAATAAAAAAAAAAAAACCCGGCAGCAAGTGGCAGCAGAGTATAAGAGATCAACCAGAGCCATGTTGCAACAAGCTCTTTTTGACAGTGTTTTCACCAGGAATTTGAATATCAATGAAAGTTAGCTATAATCTAATGCAAATTGCTGCAAAACTGAAACACATAGAAATACTCTTTTTTTTTTCTTCTTCTTTTTTTTCCTGATAAAAGAAGAGACTAATCTTTTTTTTTTTTTTTTGGAAGGTTCCATGCTTTTTATAGCAATAGAACACAACATTCTGTGGTCCTTGCAAAAATCAGTCAAAAGAATTCTCACTTTAAAGTCAAAATTCACTTTAAAGTTTTTTTCACTTTAAAGTCAGAATTCTTGACTTTAAAGTCAGAATTCTGAGATTAAAGTGAGAATTCTCACTTTAAAGTCAGAATTCTCCTTTTAACGTGAGAATTCTGAGAATAAAGTGAAAATCCTGCCAAACTTTTTTTTTTCTCTCTTCACTGGCCCTAATCCTCTTCCGTAGAAAAGGACACACAAAAACGCCTCTTTTGTTATAGGTATTTACTTTGTTATTTTGCCAATTGAGTCACGATGGTGACGATGCAATTACCATACATGAGATTAAAGATTAAGAAATTGTAAAACCCAATTCTGCATGGTACTTTATTATTTTTTTTAAATCTAAATAAAATTTATAAATCACAACTTCTGCCATTTTCCCAGCCACGTAAACTAAAAGGTAGCACTCAATGGTGAATTTTTGAACGTATTTAACACATTTCAGGTTATGCATATAACAACTCTATGTGAAGGAAATCTTCAACGCATGTCATAAAACGTGATAAGAACCCTCCCGCCCTCTCACTGCACAAATCAAAATAAATCCCTCCCCGCCATTATTCGCACCAATGAGCGCATCCTCATCCCTTTGTCTCCGCGCCTTGCCAACCAGGCCGATTTGGGTGACGCGTCAATGCTCAGCCAATGGCCGGCCATCAGTAGGCATCACTTAGGAGAGAGGGGGCCGGGCACGTGGTGGCAGGCGAGGTCTCAAAGCCTGTCACACGACATCATGTCGCGATGGCGAGCGAGTGGGCATGCGCCGACACGAAGGGGCTACGTGCGGAAACGCAAATCACCAATGGGAAGGAAAGGATTCAGTGCTCAAATGTGGGCCTAAATCCCTCCAATATGCACTTAATGCTTCATTTCCTCAAATTTCATGTGTTGTGCACATCCATTTAATTAAACATTCAATTTTGGCTCAGAAGAATTGATTACATCATCTTTTTTTTTTCTTTTGTGCAAAATCTTTTTGGGGGCTCACATTACAAGAAATCTAGCTGTACCACAGAAAATGATCAATTCAGACTCCTGAAAATTATTCATTTACTTCAACTAATGTATCTTTGTTCATCTATTTATGCTGACATATAACAGACAGAACAATTAAATGCTCGTTCACTTACATGTATTGGTGTGTGCTCGTCGAAGTTGGCTGTAAAAAAATGAAAAATGCTGTCATGCTGGACCAGGTAACTTAACCTGTGAGGTGAATTTGAAACAGGATTAGTTATAGAAACAATTCCATTGCTAATACAATTTAAATGACATGGGCAATCACTTGGAATAGATTGGCATAGCAACACGTAAAAGTTGTTGGGCTCCAATCCCGGCATATTCTGCATTCTGGGACATGTAGTTTCCACGGCCTGTTCTACACACGTCTGCTTCTCATGTTTAGAACTAGTTGGGGGAAAAAATAAGGCAGTCGTTGCAAAAAAAGATTCACAGCTTTATTAAACAATACAAAATAAAGTGACACATTAGTCTGTACATCAATAAAAAAATAAAAATAAATCCTCAAACAGTCCAGACATGCCCTCAGTGTGGTTTACATACAGTATACAACACGTCATTGATTAGATGTCGTGTGACGTCACAAGACCCCCCCCCCCCCAAAAAAAAAAATCTATATATATATATATAATAAATTAAAAAACTAGGTAGTGACTTATAACACATTTTTTGTTATAAAAACAGTTTCTGCAAGATTGCGCAAAATAGTCACGGATCTCCAGAGACTCTCTTTGTGGAGATCCACTTTGAGCATTCAAGTAGTACAATTACGTAATATCCCCCCACACCCCCGTTGCGACTTTACCATGCTTGCATGCACCTTTGCAACCACTAATGGCCACATACCATCTTCCACCTGCGAGCAGAACAGTTTGTCCTCTTACAGTCTGAATGCAGAAAACTAAAACACATCGCAGTGGCTTCATCTTCTTCACTTCCCGTCCATGCGTGTCGATCTGCGGTTCAGGGTCCCGGGTGGGCCTGCACCTTGTCCGTCATCTGCTTGGCGCTGTAGTAGGATAAGCTGAGACCCATGATGGCCAGCATCATGGCTATCTGATTGATGGCACGATCTTGAGGCTGAGTCTGCACCTCGCCGGCCACTTGCCTCTGTGGTGGGGACAAAACAGAAAGACAAGAACTATTAAACTGTTTAAACATTTGTCCCCGTTGTACAATAACAAAAGAAAGTTGCAGGCTCATCTTGAATCACTTAAAAATAACATTTTAAACTCCCATTTGAGACATGAAATTATTAAAGCAATGTAAATCCTTTAACTAAGATCTACCCTTTGATCACAAAAAGTTCTATCCTTTTATAATATAATATCAAAATTAAAGTACTTTGCTCACAAAGATATGCTAGCTACAGGGATATAGCTAGCATGAGAAGCTAACAAAGTTGTCTACATCTTCTCTTCGCACAGACCAACCCAAATGCATTTGAAGAATGCTTTAAAAATAAATAAATAAAAGTAATGTAGACGCACAATACAGTACTACATTTTGATCACAAGCAGGTGGCAGTGTGGCACCTAGCATAGCGAGCTAATGTATTAGTCTACTTCTTCAGCCCTGTCAAAATGGCACAAATTTACTCAAATGCACCAGGCACAAAAATCTAAATCCGAGTGCTTTTCTCACAAAATGTTCCATAAAGGCAGAAGCAATGGGGACCAAAAACAATAAGTAGACACCTTGCCAAAACAAAATGTCGAAGACATGCTAAACATGGTTTAACAGCAATTATCTCCAACAATTGTGATGGAATTACTACAACTACTTCACCGGAACTTGCCGAGTGTCTTACACTTCCACGGTGTCGCCATATTTAGTGAGGCATCAGTACATGTAAACCCTACGGCCCCTGTGAGGTCTTCAGATGTCAGCATTTTCAAGTGCAAAGCATCCCAGGACTTTCTAAGAACATACAGTACGCATAATGTAAAGTGTACACCACCTGTTAGTGTACCGAAACAGGAGTTTTTATTACACCATATAGGCCTATTGCACTTTTTTTCAAAATTCATGCTTAAGTGATTAGGATGAATGACATTTTACTCCAAGTTGAAACTTGAATTTTTTTTTTTAGTAATAAATGTAATATATTAATAAATTTAATATGGGCTATATTTTTAGATTAAAAAAATATATATATAATTAGGAGAAAGACCCAATACCTAAATAATTTTTAATACACTACAGTTACTTTATTATTCTAAATTTCATTAGAAATTTTTATTTATACCAATTGTTAAAATAAGTAATACATTTTTATAATAAATGTATTTATATTAATTGAATATTTTATTTTTTTTACTATATTTTCAGATTTTAAAACTATATTTAAGAGGAAGAAAAATTGGACCTAATATATATATATATATATATATATATATATATATATATATATATATATATATATATAAATACTTTTTTTTTTATACACTAGTTACTTTATCATTCTAAAATTCATTTAACATTTTAATTTATACTAAATGCTGAAGTAAATACATTTTTAAAATACCTAATATGAAGAAATGTTTTAAATGCGAGATAAAACTACAAAAAAGTACAATTGAAATCAAATACTAGTTTCTGTGAATACGGGTTAATTTATACGAAATTATACATTTTAAAATCTGAAAAAAAGGTGTTTTCTACAGATTTTTAATTTTATAACATTGCAAAATGAGGATGAATTATCGCCCACACCCCCAAATAACATTTTGTGGAAAACAATGTTGTCATGTTTGAGACTTATCTTAGATGGCTGTTATTGTAAAACAAAAGTTTAGATCTTGTTTGACGACAGAACTAAACTGGAAAACTCTCAAATCTTAGTTTTCACACAGTCGAAGCCAAGCAAAACCAGATCACATAAAGCATTCACATTCAGGTTCAGTACTCAAAAGCAGTAATTTACTCTTGCTGGTCTTTGTGTGTGTGTGTGTGGGGGGGTATGTGTGGGGCGGTGTCATACATTATGTAACCATCGCCATCTTTCCTCTCCGTCTGTTGAGCATGTCAATCCGTGTCATACATGAAGGTCCTTTTGTTTCCCCAACTAGTGTAAATAATTAAACAAAACAGGTTGTGATGACTGCTTGGGTACAAAAAGAAACACGGGAAGCGTTGTCACAATGGCCGACGTCGAGTTCGATTAATGTTGAGAGATGAAACGTGGTGGCGAAATGTAAGCGGTCCAGATCTGGAACGTGGCAAGTGTCGCTACCTGAAGGAGGCGAAAGTATCCTGGCGTCAGCCTTCCCAGCCTGATGATCATGTCTACGGATGTGCAAGACCTGGGTTGGCTGCAAAAAAACAAAAACAAAAACAAAAAACAGGAGAATTTCATTTGTCGACATCGGCATAAGAGGAAGTCTGGATGACCGGTCACTCGCAAACGAGAACCATCTGACCTCATGGCATGAGGAAGGAACAACTCTAGCCTAAAGCCTTGGCACGGAATCAGTTTGATTGACGTGCTAAGTGTAGATCATTTGTCCAGTGGTAAAAGCCCCTGGGACATGGTCTGCATGAACACGATCGTGCACGCGGGATGACGTCCAGTGTTCAGACAAGAACAAAACGTACCGTGTGCGTGAACCGGGGAAAATTTAAGACTCTGTTCTTGATCGTTTGCTTCTTTGCAAAATACCAGATTAAAGTCTTGTAAAAATAAAAGACCGTCTGGGTCCGTCTTTATTCCACCGTCGTAATACCTGGAATATTCTAAAATTGACCAGTCTTAAACTGGTACAAAGTTGGATATAAATCAGAATCCAAACATTCTAACCGCACAAGCGCTTGTTAAGAGTCGATGCAGGGTCGTTCTGTGCAGCCATCGAACCGCCAGATCAGGGATTATGTTTCCAGGGGAATACGGTGAAAGACACATGCCAACCTGTTTGGAGATGGATTACTGCCGGTTTGCAGAAGTTCTCCAAGAGTCTTGAGGATTAGCAGACTTGACAGGACAATTGAAGTTCTACAAAGATGTCCCGGGGGTCTGAGGGGTCTGATATTTGCAAGTTCTTTTCCTCAACGGTCCAAGACAATCTCAGCTTCTTCCAGGAATCTACCGATTCTCAACTCAACCAAAGAATTTCCCTTCTGAGAAACTCTTCTCGTAGACTACAGATTCCCACAGTTCTCCAGTCAGTGACACCTACTGCCCTCCAAACCCAAACGGCGAGAGCAGCTGAGGTACTTTTTCTCTCCGCCTTTTTATAAAGCTCTGCTCTCACCCAACCAGATCTGCGAGGCTGGGCTGCGGCGCACACGCCCACTTTTTTTTTTTTTTTTTTTGCAGAAGCACGCACACCGGGGCTGTCAAAAAGCATTACTTTCACTGAGTGGCCCTACCAAAACACAACCACCTCCCCACCCTGCTTTACTCCCCCCCAAAACAAACTGTCGCATGTTATTAGCTCGTTAGCAGATATAGACGAATAAACGGGGGAACAATGTGTTCATGGCGGAGCATGTGCATGTCCGAGAGTGGGATTACGCAACCGTTCCTGATTCGTGCGTTTTCGTTGCACGCCGGCGGAGATATTTGATGAAACCCAGAAAGCACAAGTTACATTGTAAGAGTTTATACATAGGTGCAATTTCACATCTTAAATTCAATACGTCACATTTGAATGAAGTATCAAAAAAAAGTAATGGTGTTTTATAAAAAATATTTGATACAGACAGGTTGCTTCGGAAAACTTGACAAAGACCAGTTACTAAATTGAGCCCAATAGAAAGCAAATATAATCACACAAACGAGATAATCTGGACAATCCCGGACTACAACAACTTCTTTTAATGGGATGAATTCAAAGATTAGTGGTTTGTTCACACGGAAACATGACAATTTTTAGACTAAGTGGAGAGAAAATTCTATTCCAATTGATGAAAAATCACATAATCAATATGAGCGTTTGAAGTTATGAATTAGCTTGCGCGGTGGCGTAACAAAACATTGTTATATACAATTCAATTGTTTTATAACTGTGGCGAAATATTTGCCGACTTGCATACAAAATTGGGCTAAATATATAATGCCATAAAGTCCAAAAACTAAAATCGATATACAATTTGGCAAAGTTTCTCATTCAACAGCACTTGAAAATGTGTACCAACTTCTCACTAAGAGTATGTTACTAACATATGTGGGTTAAATACTCTCAGGCTATTTGTAAACAGAAGCTGTACTTGTTTTAATTTTGGCACCGTTGACTGAAAATGTTCTAGCAGCTCATAACAAGGTTCCCTGCCCTATTTTTTTTTTTTTTTTTAGAAGCACGTGTGAACTAACTTGTAGGGAAATTCTGTTTATTAAAAAGGCATCCAACAATCATCTCTAGGAATGAAGATTGACTGTAAAAACGCCCAAGGACACACAAAAAAAAAAGAAGGTGTTGAAGGTGAGAACCTAAGGACGCCGTTTATCACATTCCATCTTGGTAGTCACGTTGATGACTGACTACAAACAAACACTACATGGGTGTGTATGCAACCGCATGTCAATGCACCAATTCACTGATCTGCTCTTGATTTATTTATTTTTTTAAAAAGCTGCTGTTGAACGCAGGTCAACTGGGCTTTGGCCTACCAGCTGCAGCAAAGGGTGCAGTGCTGAAAATAAGCTTCCTTTTTTAAATGCTAAAATCAGAAACTTGCTTCAATCATTTCACTTGCAGTACAGTATACTGTATTCAGTCACCGTCTGACTTCCTGTGCAAATTTACTGGCTCAATTAACTAATTATTCAATATTGTTCAAAAGTTGAGCTGGTTGAGATGACCGTAAATACCCCAATGGTGGTATGAAATTTGACTACTATTAATCCACTAAAAAGTTGCACCGGTTTAACTACAAAACCCGCCCCCCAAAATTGTGCAGTTCTAAATAAGACTAGAATGAATCCAAAATGTTTCACTGTATAAATTAAGACTATTATCCATCCATCAATTTCCTTAACCGGTTGCTCCTCACAAGGGTCGCGGGGGGTGCTGGAACCTATCCCAGCTGGCAGTAGGCGGGGTACACCCTTAACCGGTTTCCAACTAATTACAAGAAGACACACAGAGAAGAACAACCATCCGCACTCACAATCACACCTAGGGACAATTCGGAGCACCCAATTAACCTGCCATGCATGTCTTTGGAATGTGGGAGGAGACTGGAGTACCCGGAGAAGACCCACACAGGCATGGGGAGAACATGCAAATTCCACCCAGGAAGGCCAGAGCCTGGACTCGAACCCGAGTCCTCTAAGACTATCATAAATAACCAAAATGTTGCAGTTAACATTAGAACATCCATCCATTCATTTCCTTGACCGCTTATTCCTCACAAGGGTCGCGGGGGGTGCTGGAGCCTATCTCAGCCGGCTTTGGGCAGTAGGCAGGGGACACCCTGGACTGGTTGCCAACCAATCGCAGGGCACACAGAGACGAACAACCATCCGTACTCACAAGCACACCTAGGGACAATTCGGAGCGCCCAATTAACCTGCCATGCATGTCTTTGGAATGTTTGAGGAAACCGGAGTACCTGGAGAAGACCCACGCAGGCACGGGGAGAACATGCAAACTCCACCCAGGAAGGCCGGAGTGAGAGGGTTAAAAAAAAAAAAAAAACCTACTTTACTTTAAATCATTCACTATTATTACTATTTATTTATTGACTTTTTAGAAAGGACTCAGAGTAGTTCGTACTATGAGCTTTTGGCCAGCAGCCCCGCTGAGTCACTTGGGAAATATTCAATTCACTACCTGAAGTGTAAAATCAAAAGGCTGCTTTCACACTTCAGTAACACTAAAAATGACGATGTCATAACATATTTGACGCAAAAATGCTGCCATGCAATGTTTGATTGACATTGACACACAGCTATTATTATTGAGCAATGATGACGATTATTATTATCATCATCATCATGATTGTAGGCTATTTGCATCAATCAGCATCATTGAGAGTCAGGCATGAACATACACAGGGTACACCGTGTACTCTACTGCCGGACAGCCAATGAAATCCCTTCATTGTAAGTCATAGTACCGCCTTTTCACTCTCGCTCCTTGCAGCCCCTCCTTTCCTTACACTCTAGTAGACTCGTGGGGGGTCGGGGGGTGGGTGAGTGGGGAAAATGGCGACGAGACACACAATCCGAGCGACTGACTGGTCCAAATCAGAAGCACTGGATGGCAGCTTCACTGTCTGCAACTGGACGTCTGTCGCCACGGTTACGTCACAAAGCAGCCTGTTCATACAGTACACCGGCTGCATTGTGCTACATTTGAGGGCAGTCGGGAAGTGGGAAATTCGGGGCTCGGGAAAGTAGACAAAAATTGAAGGCGACCTCCCCAAGTGTGTTGAACGCTAGGTGGTGATTAGCATTCCATCCTGTTGTGAATTTACAGTCGTATTAAATGATTTCAATTTATCCCGTAAAAGTCACTGACATTCGCAAAAAATTGAATTGGTTGAGCTAGAGCTAGTGTGGTGCTAGCATTAGCACAGTTGACCTTGTAGCGCAACACTGGTTAAAGATGAATTCCAACTTTGTTGTGAAAAAAACAAACAAAATATCCCTAAATTTCTTTAAGTATGAATAGTTATTATGTTTCATGAACCAACTTGGAACTTACTACAACATAATTAAAAAAAAATCTGGTTCCATAGTAGGTGAGATGTGATAGCATTATCATGTGTGCTGCAGAGGACCGTACTTTTTAGCTTTATTGACATTCTAACATGATAAACTCTTTGTACAAGCACACACAACTTGAAGACGATGAGAAATGTTAGCTTAGGTGCATAGCATTAGTGTGTTCATACAGTTGGCATGAGTAGCAGAGGAAGTAGTTAGCATCAAAACTAAACAAACGTGTACAGTTGTAATTTGTGTACATAAATGCACTACATGTCAAAATCCTTACGGTTAGGCGTTAGCTTTAACATTAGTTACCATCTAAATTAAGTCATGGTACATACAATCTCAGTTTTGGCTTCATGCGAACTTATTTTTCTTTCAACTCCCATGTAACTAAAGAAAAACAAAAAAAAGAACAAAGTTGAAAATGGAACAAAAAGTTTGTTTTGCAAATGAGCTTGCAGCAAACAAAAGTTACTTAATTAGATTAGCAACACGCTGTTAGATTCAACAGGGACATGTGAAAGCTTGGCCCATTTGCGATATTTACATTGGCTCAAATACATGCATTGATAATATATTTTTAATGACTATGACTGAATAGGGTTAAAAATGCATTACAGTTATTTAAAAAAATGGACTAATGCTTACAATTGCAACAATTAAAAAATATATACTTTTATGGGTTGCATAAAAACAAACATAAATACAAAAATTAAGTAATTAGTACCTCGTGCAAACAGCCTCAAGTTTCTTTCTCAGTCTAGTCTATTTTACACGTCGACAATTTAAGACAAAACAGAATTTTTTTTCCCATTTAGTTGAAACTAAATTTGGGCTAGCATAAAAGTTTAAACGCATTTTATTGTTAATGTTGCAGACTGCACAAGTAGGAATCAGAAGCTGCTTGCAATTCATTAAAAGTACATCTCCGACTTACACATTTAAATACAAGTGTGTAACATTTGTGCAATTTGTTTTATTTTGCTCCACACAAACCACTTTTTAAGCGTGTTATCTAGCATACAAACGCACATCATGGACACTTTTATGGCAACAACGTCTAGTACTTTGTATCCATCCATTCAACTTTAACGATGAAAGTTACAATGTAAACACTTCATTGAAGCAAACTGAACGTGAATGAGGCGAGCATTGGCGGCCAAATCAGTCCACAATTACCTTTTCTTTGTCAACGCTAATTGATTAATTAACCAAACAATTCCTTTTACCTGGTTAGCCTTGGCTGGCACTTTTATTGGGATGCAGGTCACCCGGCGTGGGGTTAAAGGTCTGCGGAGGTAGTAGCGCGTGAATGTACTGAAGTTTCTTTATGAGCCCGGGTGGACGTGTTCTATAAGTATACTGTGAGGGGGGAGGTGGGACTCCACACAGCAGGATTCGCCATGTATGTGCAAGTGCACATACATGAAGTACACCCCTCTCACATCTGAAGAAATGAGCTCGTCCACGATACCCCCCCCCCCCCCCCACACACACACACACACACACACACACACACACCAATGTCCGTTGTATGTATTGGAACACGTTGTCTCCTTCCATCGGCTGTAATGTAAAGCGAATAAAGTGTTGACATTTGAAGGCTCTATATTGCATACTTGACATGGTGGACCATAAACATCAAAAGTGGTCTCAAGTGCAGACTAACAGGACTGTTTAATATATATATTCAACAATGAATGCATAAATGATCCTGTATCTGTGACAGCAACCGTGAGTAACAGCTTATTTTGTGTTGTTCTTTTTAAATGTTATGCTTTGGCGAATGAATAAAAGTCTTGGGATTCACTGTACTTGCATAACGTGGGACCTCAGCTTTCATATTGTATGCCATATCATGGGTAAATGTGTTCATTGTGTGAGGGGGTGATTAAAATAAAATGTATTGCAGATAAATGTTAACTGTACCTTAACTGCATAAAGATTTCAAAACAAACCGTCATTAAAGATTAATCGCAAACCTGCAAACCTAAAGCAAAACTCATAAACCTCATATTGTGTTGATTTGTACCTAACCTCACGCGAATACATGGTGACTCGACATTGCTAGAATGCAAACCTTTGAGGATATTTCAACACCCATCCACCAAGAAAAAATTGCTGGGATAAAGGGTGTTATCTGCTACAGAGGGGCACATCTATATATGTCTACACATGTACAGTATTACTCTCTCAGTTTATCACCACAGATGCAGTTAAGTGTACCCCCCAAAAGTATAAAAGTCTTCAGTGTTCCGGGATGGCAACGTGGTTAATGTTTTCACAACAGTATGTGTCATATTTGACCCACTTTTCCTCCCTAATCTGTGATAAACTGAGTGCGCCACCCAGTGGCCAAAACAAGAACACAGTCTTTCATGAAATGTGGTATGACACTGCCCTCTGCTGGCACAATAGAGAATGGACATACAAAAGGGGTTTAAGAGCTTTTTAAAAATGTTTATTTCAGTAACATTTAGATTAACCATCGGAGTCATAAACATAGCTTATGGGGAAGTTTCATCATCGGGTTTAGATTAGAATTCACAGGATATGTGTTTCTTGGGGAGGACGGCAGATTTGTTTGTTTTTGTTTTTTTCACAATATACAGTGTTTCAAAAACATTTGGTAAGTCATGACTTCAAATTTATTTATTTTTAATAGCTGCCTTATGTTTGAAAAAAAATGCGTGGCAAAGGATCTGCTATTCAGCAGTTTAAAAAAACAAAACAAATGAAAGACCAAAAAGAGAGAAAGCGAGACAGCTAGCTATGAGGTACGAACTGCAGGGGTGTTAAGAAATTCCAAAATAGATATGAGTGAGCGTCGTGAGAACACCATGTGTTACACCAAGTGCAAGGCAAACCTAATAACTGACATTTGTAATATAAAACTTGGTAAAAATACTTATTTCAAACTGTACAATCACCAAGTACACAGGAAGGGGCGAGGGGGGGTTCAGGGTGGGAGTTGGGCAAGAGAGAGCACGTCGACGTCAACTCATTTGGATTCTGCGGCATCGGCCTTGGGCTCCTGGAGCGAGAAATACACCATAATTGATTGAAAAATAAGAGTTTACACTAATAGGTTTGTGTTAGCAATATTCATCAATACCTCGGCCTTGGCGTTGCCGTTCTCTGCCTTTGTCTTCTTTGCTTTGGGCCCCTTCTACAACGCAACAAGTCGCCATTAAACATTTTATTAAACATAAAAACATCAATGATAGTGCTCGGATTCATACCTTGGTGGTAGCTTTCTTCTTGACTTCCACTGGAGCGGGTTTTGGTTTCTGTAAGACGACAATAATAATAATAATAATAATAATAATAATAATAATAATAATTTGTTTCCATTTGAAAAAATATTTCTTAATTTTGGAATGACTTTACAAATGGGAACACAATGCTGAGCAACAACTAGCAGGGGGCGCTGTTGATTAAATCTTGACAAGCACAAACTCAGAGCATTCAGAAATGCCTCCTTCCCGTAATGTAGAATTTTTTTTTTTAAATCTATTTTTGATTGATCATTTAATCAATGAATTATTTCAATTCGCTTGAACAGTCTGCGCACCTAATGTAAAAAACGTTATCTATTTTATAATACAACGTAATAGCTTTCCCGTCTACTAAATATCCAGCGACGTGTTGCTCTAATTTAACTGTTACAATAATATTTTACATTGTGAAAAATAAATAAATAAAAATAAAATAATAAAAATAGAATTTGGGTTAAACAACATCAACATTGTAGATTTAACATCACATTAGGTGCGGCTCTAATACATTTAAGCACAATATTTCTCATTTCGATTGGCCTTTTACTCCCAAAGAGGCAATTCTTATCTAAGAGATTCACCTTGTACAAATTAGGAGTGTAACAAAATATTGACTTATGGTCGTTTGTGTGTGTGTGTGGGGGGGGGGGGGGGGGGGGGGGGGGGATAAATTAATGAATAAATAAATAAATAAAGTCTGGCAAATAGTGCCCCCCGAGTGACTGCAACGCACCAACAACAGGCGTGGGGAACACCGTCTCTGTAGAGAGAAAGAATGCTAAAATGTAACCATATTGTATCAATTATTTTGAAATAAATAAATAAATAAAATCCAGTAAGTCAATAAAAATGTAACGAACCTCAATGGAGCCACTTGACTGTTGTGGGGAAAAAGAAATAAACCAGAAAAGTATTTATTAAATTTCACAGTGAACATAAGATGACAACAATTCAAACATTTCATTAGTAGCAAAATTGCCAATGTCATTTTAAATAACTAATCGAATTTTGACTAATCTTGCTTGTAAAACTTGTTTTTGTTTTTAAAAAACATGGCTAAAAAGTTTGAACGTTTCTTGACCTGAGCAGCACGTGACTTTCCCGCTCTTATTTGAATTCAAAATCATCAGGGGGCGGGGCGGGTGCTGTTGCCATGGTAACGCGTTGGCGCCATGACAGTTCCCTTTGTTTTTTGTGTGTGTGTGTGTGTGTGTGTGTGTGTCTGTGTTTGTAGCGCGAGGGAGCGAGCGGGGAGAAATTGACGAAATTACAGTCTTACGAAGGAGCCAACTACCGCTTTTTAGCACCGTTGCCAGACCACAGAGGGTTACAAACTAATCCGAATTTTAAGAGGACAAATGTCGATTTGAAACCAACCCCCGCCCCCCACCCAAACTCCCGGAAGTGACTCGATTCATATCACGCTGTCCAATGGCTGCTCCTGAGGGTCGACATCAACAACAAAACGTCATTCGAATACAAAACACGGCCACGCTAAAAATATACATTTTGATTCAACAACGTATTCATTTTTTTTGTTGTTGTAAACGAAAAAAACAACAACAACGTGCTGCTAAAACAAAGTGAGGATGGGGTTTAAAAAAAAAAAAAAAGACGTCACATCACCTCCCCTCCCCCACCACAGTCCTCGCGCTCAAAACATACATTTGGATTGACAGTTAACTGTCAGGCTTACGTAAATATGAACACATTGCAAGTATTGGCATGCAATTTGGCGCGAAAATGACGCTAGAGTGCATTTTATCCGCAAAGTGTAAAAAAAAAAAAGAAAAGAAAAAGAAAAGAAAAACAAAGAAAAACATTTTAGAAAGCATGCACGACGTTGTTATCCAAGAGAAAATTTATTGGTTATTTTTACTTGGCTTGCAACGGAAAAAAAGCGACGTGTTTATTTTAATCAGGCTGCAGGTTTGCGCAGTGTGCGCGCCACTGCTGGCTGTCATGGCGATGACGTTTCCACACACGAAGGACGACAACCTCACATAACCTTCACGATTTTTTTTTTTAAGAGAACCACTGAAAGCTCTCTGCAGGCGAATTAAAAATAAAAATAAGAAATACCCCAAGAAGTCTTACCTTCGCTTTTGCCATGTCGTCGCCCGATGAAAAAATGGGGGAAAAAATGACGTGTGAAACGGGCTTTTATTTTTTCCTTCTCACAAGGGGGTCACAGTGCTGTGCAGACAGGGGAGCTGCTTAAAATGGCGCATGTATATCGCAAAGCAATGTTTTTCTAGTTTATACCATGAAATATAAGAGCCAAACCAGTTTGAACCAGTTGGACATGGCGTCGGGTGTCATTGGATAACACCGTGTCACGTGTCCCCGGGCTACACCCCTTTTTGGTCGAAGACAAGAAATGGGAGGGGTCGGGTGTCGTTGGAAGTCCCGATCAGCGCCTCAAGGGGGCATGATAAGCGGCCCACCGGCACAGTAGTACAGTACTATGGTGTTTATAACGTTATGTAAACGCATGAAAATACATTTAAAAATAAAATTAAAAAATGAATCATGAACTAATGGTCCGACAAATAAAGCACTAAATAATAAATCGTTCACTACATACATATTAAAAACAAGTAACAATTATTGAAATTCCACAATAAAAATAAATAAAAATAAATCCCATATTAATAACAGACTAAACAGTATCAACAAATTAAAAACATTACATTTCCTTAAATCGACGAAACATATTTAATAAATATGAATCTTTGAATTAAAATACTATTTAATGCATAACTTAAATTACAAAAATGCCCCAAATATTCTACATTAATAGCTAAATAAATTAATTGAACATTGAATTTAAAAAAAATATATTACAATTAAACCCAGAGAATTAAAAATTATTTTTAGGCTCAACTTGAAATTTCATCCCAAAGCCAAATTTCCAGATTCATATATATATATATATATGTATATAGTGATTACATAAAAATTCAGTGTGACAAATGTATAGACAAATATTTTTCAAAAATATTTTTTTAATGTTAATCATGTATTTCTGCAACATATTCCTCAGATTTCAAGATGGATATTGATTAATCAAGGCAGCATGACATGTTTTCACATGTACAGAATTAAAATTCTGTTATATGAAGCTAAACTTTCAAAAAGAGTGACTCACAAACCATTTAACTTGACAATAATCACTTTATTCTTTTTTTTTTTTTTTTATCAAACTGGTCAAAATCTAGTTATGTCAACAACATCACGATTAGACTGACACCTTCATTGATTAACCGGAATATAACGGCACAGCGCTCACTCCACAAACCACAGCATGCACTTGAAAAGACAATTAACACCTTTAACTATATTTTGACCAGATGCACGTTAGCTGTTAATTTTATTTTGATTTAAATCTACATTTATAAATATGCCAGTAACTCGATAGCCCCATAGGGGCTGACGTCGCCCTCTTCTGGACGCTGAGCAGAAGAAGCCCTTGTCGGAAGAGGTGGTGTCCACACGGAGCCGCTGTTATGCCGACACGCCGTCGCACAAGTCAGCAAAGAAGGAGTCCCTCTTGTGCGCCAGCGCCTCCAGGAAGTCACGAACTCGCTCTTGGCGTTGGGCGGCGTAGTGCGACAGCGCCTCCTGCCTGCGGCCGGCGTCTGCGGGCTTGCCGTTGCCGTGGCGCTGCAGATGCTCGGCGGAGCAGGCACAGGCGCGGTCCGCCTCCAGCTGCTGCAGCGCCTGGTGTTCTCGGTGGACGTCCCGTGCGTTCTGCAATGTGAGACTTCTAGTTGCAGTATTGTGGAACAGATCAGGAAGCCATCTTGGATAACGTAAACACTAGATGTTTCGTCTGCGCTATGTGCCAACGGGAAGAAACGTGAGCACAGGACGGCCATCTTGGGACAGGGCTGTTTGATCACTTACAACATTACAGTCAATGGCGCACGGACTTTAAAATAACTGTAGATTAGGGCTGGGAATAAAAGTCGATTTTGGTCGACGCAAAAATGCATGCGTCAAAGCTATTTTAATAATAAAAAAAAAAACATATTTGCGGCATATGGACGTTGCCGGGTTCCGCACGGACACTTATTGCTGTCGGACTCCGGTTCACCACTACTAAGATGCTTCTTAGTAGGGGTGTGAATTGCCTAGTACCTGACGATTCGATTCGTATCACGATTCACAGGTCACGATTCGATTCGATACCGATTAATCCCGATACGAATGGTCACGATTCGATACCGATTAATCCCGATACGAATTTATAAGTCGATTGTTGCGATTTTTTTCCATTCAAATTTAGAAAATACTATCAGTAAATTTGTACATGTACACTGTAAGATTTGTATGAATATATTTATCTAAAACTTGAGGCTTATAACCGTGAGCCACTGTACACAAACAGTTTGCAATCTGTTTCACATTTGAACAGCATTAAAATAAAAATATTAAGGCTTAATGTGCCGTTCATATAACATTCTTCCATGCTCAAGGTGTGAATCCTTAAAAAAAAAAAAAAAAAAAAAAAAAAAAAAAAAAAAAAAAAAAAAAAAAATCGATTCTGCCGATTATTGAATCGATTCGAGAATCGCGCGATGTAGTATCGCGATATATCGCCGAATCGATTTTTTTTAACACCCCTACTTCTTAGGGTTTGTGTGTGTTCTCTTTAGACTGAAAAGGGAGATAATGTTAATCGCTACATGTTTTACAAAACAATCCGCGTCAAAATCGCTAAATAAATAAGAGCTTGAATGAATTTATTGCCGCCGGCCAGACACACGTAAGATCAACAACAGGAAGGCGTATCCTACTTCCTGTTAAACAGAGCAAGACTTCCTGGTAAGGCCACAAGCCAATGATTATTCATATCCGCTAAATTCAACTGAGTTTCAACCTTAGTGGACTTAAGAAGGGATACTTGACTCAATTAGACATTTTCAGCAGTAAAAAGTTAATTTTTGTCTGTAATTAATGTGGTGACTTCATTATTTTTGTATGTACAATTAATATCTTTAAAAAGTATTTTCTCTACTTACTGCCGACTGATGATGACATCACCTGTGCTGAGGAAGTGGGTCACGACCAATCATGGCTCAGTTTACTGACCAAACCCAGAAAACAGGTGAGCCATGATTGGCCGTTACCTACTTCCTCAGCATAGGTGATGTCATCATCAGTCAACAGCAAGTAGAAAAATTACTTTTTAAAGGTATTAATTGTACATGAAAAAAATGACATTATCAAATTAATTCTGGACAAAATATTAACTTTTCACTGCTGAAAATTGTTCAATGAGTCAAGTATCACTTAAAAAAAAAAAAAAAAAAAAAACCCAAAGAAAAATATTTTGAAAAAAAAAAAACTGTGGCCGGTGCTATTAGTCGATTAATTGTTGGAATAATTGAAAGCCAAGTTGATTTAAAAAAAAAAGTCATTAGTGAAAGCACTACTGTAGATTGCTCAAATGGCCCAAAATCTCAACCGTCAAGTGCAGTCCCCTGTCTTAAGATGGCCAACCAATGGCAACATTGCTAATTATGTCATGAGACATCGAGTGTTTATATCTGTGACATAGATAAACTGACGAATATACCCGATCAGTAACTAATTGCCAAATAGGCGGCGGGGATGCTTACGTATATCCCCGATCGTGATGTCTATACTTTGCTACGATGAGAAAAAAAAATAAAAATACACAAATTATTTATGATTCAGTTACAAGTTCATGTAAAAATATTTTAAACAAAATGTCCGAACAAAGATAACTATTTTCATAGAGGACTAAGGAAATAGGAGAATATTTACTCTTTAAGGCTGAAATTCAGAGGATTTGGACAAATAAACAATGTATCTAAATTATGAATCTATCAAAAATAATTTAAAGAATTAATTTGATAAGTGATTAGTTGTCAATCATTGCACTTCAAATAGTTTGTTCATTTGAATGTCTTTTTAATGGCAACAGAAGCAAGGACTCACCTGGATGGATTTGTGGTTGACTTGATACTGCAGAATGGCTTCACACAAGTTCCAGAAGGAATACTCGGGCCACAGCACCGACTGGAACACTAAACACGTGTGGGATGTCTGTGGAGGAAGACAGAAGAAAAATCAATGCTCATCATATTGGAAAAGAAATGAAAGGTCTCCGTCATCCTCACCTGCCAGAGTAGGAAGTCGCTGAGGCGCACTTCGCCCGAGGTTCTGATGAGAAGGTCGGGATTGGGAGAATTGTTGCTGTACAGACATTCGCTCAGCAGCGCCTCGGACACGTCACTAGACACACAAAACGCATTCACTTCATTCATTTCAATTTTGCAACTTTTTTTTTAACATATAACATGGCAAATTTCCCTCCTAAAAAATAAAATTTGATTCCCATTATATTCTGACATTATTGCTGTAAATTTATGACTTTTCCTGAAGACTGGTAAACAAATTTATTCGAGTAAAAATGCCACTTCTATTCTCCTACATTAGGACTTTACTCTTTAATAAAAAGGTCACAATTTTTATTTTAAATTGGAACATTATTCTGATAAAAATGCTACCATTTCCCTTGTAATATTGTGACTTTATTTGAAACAAATATAATAAAACCTCATATGCTTTACCTGGCTTTAATGAGTCCTTGCTCCACCCCCCAGGCCATCTCTCTCACCGCGTTGGTCATTTCATATCGTGACGTGTAGGCAAAACACACATTCAAGAAACACCTGTTTAAAAAAAAAAAAAAAAAAAAAAAAAAAAAAAAAAGGAAAACTGTTTCGTCATGATGTTCAAACTTTTCAAGAATTTGCTTGTTCCACATACAAGAATGACCTTTTCCTTGTATAAAAGAATTAAATTATTACTTTTTTTCTTCTTGGCATTTTTTTTTCCTGTAATTTGTACTGACTATATTGTTTGAAAAATTCCGACTTGTTTTTATAATTAAAGTAGTGATGTTTTTTTGTACTTATAAAACTGCAGTAATCTAGTAGAAACATTTTCAAAGAAAAATTTTCCTGTAAAAAAATAGGGATCTATCAATAACGGTAATAATGATAACTGATATTGTGATATTAAAACTGCCACAATATATCGTCGTCGTCATGTCACGACATTAAAAGCAGCACATCTGTTAAGAAAAAGTCGGGGTGATTTTCATTTGTGCAGTTGTAGCATCCTCTGGTGGCTATGTTTTTAGTGCAGTTTAATTTTCACAAGGCATGTTTTGGCCCTTCTATGTTTAAAATCCATTATAATGATCAGATGAAGTGGAACATAATATATTTGTGAACAGAGACAAATTGTGTAGGAACTAAATTTATAGTATTTATTAATTTCTTATTTAATGTAATTAATTATTAATTAATTTATCAAAAATTAAAAAATTTATCAATTTATTGTAATGCTTGTATTAGTGCCTCAATATATTCATATATATATATATATATATATATATATATATATATATATATATATATATATATATATATATATATATATATAATATTTATAATATTTTTATATTTTTCATTGTTGTAATGTACAAAAACACAATATTGTGTATGCGTTTTTGTTGTTGGATGAGTTCATTTTTTTTAACAATATTGTGACCTTCTTCTTTTGTATCGCCAATCTCGCCACAATATTGTGATAATTATCATATTGTGACCTTCATATCGTGATATCATATCATGAGGTTTGGATATCATTACATCCCTCGTAAAAAAATAAGACGCATTAAAATTGTGACTTTTCTCTTATAAAAATAATTTCATTTTTCTTGTGATCCACCCAAATTTCAAATTTCTTTTCCAACATAAAAAACGAGCCCATGAAGGTAGAGAGACTCCAGCATACTTATTGTGAGCTCTGGTGGCGAGTACGGCTTTGGCGATGAGTTGCTGGAGGTCCAGCGGCAGCAGGTTCAAGTCGCCTAGCACCCGGATGCAAACGCCGTGCTTCTCCAGATTCTCCCTGCAGTTGAAAGAAGAACGTCAAAACAACGCATCATGTCTTGTGCACACAAACGCAAGCAGCAGTCACTGATTCATTGGAAAGAGCACACAAATAAAACGCATCACATGCTGCATGCTCATCCGCATTTCCTCATCTAGAGAGTTTACTCAACTACTACAATAACAAGAAGCTATAACATTTACAGTAGGTACTGTAAGCATCATAAAGGTTCCGCTGATGGACAGGAAACCCACCGTTCCTCCAAAAGTCTTTCAAATTTCTGCTTGGCCAGTTCCATCAGGCCGTCCACTTCGTCCTTAGTGCGCTTGAAGTTCTCGATGCTGAAGGCATACACGGTCACTTCCTGTATATTCAGATGCTTGCACCAGCGAAGTGTCTGGAAGACACGGGGGGGGCATTCACATGACGATAATTTCGCACTAAATGTCAGCCTGGCTCACCTCTGCCAATTTGTTGAAGCCCTGCATGTGTCCCTCCTGGCGCTCCATGTTCTTCCGCCGCGCAAAGCGACGGTTGCCGTCCATGATGAAGGCCACGTGTTTGGGCATTGGCCCCGCCTGGGTTGGGGTGGGGGGGAAACAGCACTTGTGAAAGTGACTATACTCATGTTGTACACACATGGACAGTACATTTACTATTATCAAAAAGTATTATTGACAAGTTAAAAAGAAACATTCACAGAATTACAAGAATAAAGTTATTACTAATATAATACCAACAGTGAGTTTCCCCTTCATTTTTTGTAGTGAAATTGTGGCATTCTTGAAGAAACTGACTTTTTTTCTCTGTAAAAACTGTGACTTTTCAAAATAGAAATTATGCTACCCCCCCAATTAAAAAACAAACAAACAAACAAAACAAAAAACAAAACAAAAACATTCCTCATTAAAAATGCAACTTTTCCCCACTTAAAAATTCTAATGTAGCCTAATTATGAAGTTTGGTTTCAAATTATACATTTTTTTTTTACCTGTAAAGTTAAAAAAAAAAGCAAAAAAAAAAAAAGCTAGGTTTTTAATGACTATGCTCATGAAAATTCTTACGGTACTTTATTCATATATTTATTTTTTTTGGTCATACTAGGGACCTTTTTCTCAATTAAAACACATCTGACTCCATTTTCATTGAAAATTAGATTATTTTTTTTTATCATTGTTTTTTCCCGGTAAAAAATATAAATCTTTTTTTTTTTTTTTAAGTTACATTATTTATTTTTTTTATTGTAAAACCTAACTTTTCTTGTAAAAATTTGTTCACTTGTGAAAAATTTGACTTTTTTTCTCATTAAAAAATTCTGTCATCAAATGTATGGCTTATTCTCATTGAACAATTAAAATGAAATTGGGACACAATTTTGTGTCTACCCCAAGTAAAAATAAAAAAAAATAAAAAAAACACTCACAAAATGCAAACATATTTTGAATTTGTCAAAACTGTGACTCTGTATTAAAATAAAACAAAACACAAAAATACTTTTTTGTAACAAGGAAAATTCTAATATGTAATTTCTTTCTTTTACCTTCTAGTTAAATTGGATTTCTTCCTTACATTTGATTACTTTCTTGTCATATATTGACTAAAAAACAAAACTCCTATAATTTTTTTTTTAGCTAACATTCATCCACATCTGAAATTCTAATCTAAAAAAAATTTGCACCAATCATTATGATTTCTTCACCCTAGTATGAGACACTTTATTTGAGAATGGACAGTATTATATCCAGGTAGAGGATTTTTTTTTTTTTTCATACCTTGAGGACATTGGCTGCAATCCTCTCGAGCAGGTTTAACTCGCCCTCCTTTATCCACGACATGTTCAGGCTGCGAGGACGTTTGGGAGAATAAAAGAAAAAGAAAAAACGCCAACAAAGAAATAGAAATAAGTCAATGTCTTTCTAGACGTAATGGTGTGACAGGATTTTCCCGTGAAATGTCATCCCGCTACAATGTTTCACAACACATGCGCTCAATCGATGCAACTGCTTGCCTGCTGAAAAAAAAAATACATACATGCGCGCTGACAATATATTGTCAAATAAGCTCCTGTCGGGGTAAACATCAACATTCATTCAAAGTAAATCGGAAAGAGCCGATTTAGACCAAAAGGACAAAAATATGCACAGATTTCACCCAGCTTCCAACTCACCGTTTTTTACGTTGACGACCGCTTCCGCATTGGAGTATGTGACGTCATAGCTCTTCCTGTCACGTGGGAGGAGTTTTTAAAGCTATTTTGGGGAAATATAAATTAATTACATTACAAACGCGAAAATTAAGGAAACTGACCATGTACAATATATTATTATACACTAAGCATTCATTTTCATTATTAATATCATATATGTGTGTATTTTATCGTTATTTTATTATTTCTTTATCGATTCGTGTTTTTACTTTATTTTTCCACATGTGCTGTTGTCCTTAAAGTTATTGAAGATTTACTTTTTCCACGGATTTGCTTATTACCTGGAACTGATGAATGAATACCAGCGAGCGCGGTCAGGTATGGCGAATGAATGATGAAAATGTCATCAATTTAAAACGCACCAAAAAACTACATACATTCATTTTTATTCACAAAACAATGTAAAAATACAAATATTGTACATAAAATTAAAAAATAAAATAAAATAAAAACAATTATCAACATCTATAAATAAAAAAATACAATGATTTAAAAAAGATAATACAATGCATTTATCCTAACAACAAATACAGTACAATTATTTTGAACAGCTATAGTGTAATGCATGTATTATGTATTTATTTTTTTTCGTCAACTAAAAATCAAATAATCTGTAATAACAAGGGACTGGCGGCCAAAAAGTTTGCGTTAGCGTAGGGTGAGGAGGTCCGATTTACAAAAATTGCGTCCACGTTACGTACAATTTAAACCGTATTATTAAGTCGGCTGAACTCCTGCAATGCAATTCCCCCTACCGCCACCAGAGCACGTCAGTAAGTTCTCCAGCAGTTTTGATGTCAGAGAAGAAGTTTGAGATTTTTTTTTTTCTTCTCATTATTATTTTTTTGGGGGTGGTGGGGGGACTTGAGGGGGGGGCTGGCCTTTTTTGTTCAGTGGGGAAGAGAGCCACAACACACCGCTCGAGGCATCCCAACGCCGTGGACCGTTGGCTCAGTCCTGGGGTGGGTTGGTGGTGAGGTACAGTACGCCGAAGCGACGAACGGCAGCCGGAGACAAGAGAGGGGGTCAGCGGGGTAGACGAACGGCGGACCGGCGGGCAGTTATCGCCCCATTTTGCAACCCTATAAACTCATCTTGTGGGTCTTTTTGGAGGGGGGTACAACACACCGAGGAGGGACGAAGACAACACGCCGAGAGGAGGGGGCTGCAAGTCTGCCTCCCAGCCTGAAGGGGCCGGCGGTTCGGCCACACCACCCTGGATTAGCTAGTTTGTACCCGCGCGGCTAAGTGAATGGGATGGAGCCGGGACCGTCTGGCGCTGGTATGTATATTTAAACATTATTATTAAACATAAAAAAAAACTGTATGGGGCAATGTTTGTTGAAGAATAACCTGAGCTATGGTCGCCTGGCCTCGGCTAGTGGCTTGGTGACAACCTCGTGAGGGGAGACCAAAGGAAGAGGGGGGCTCTTAAGCGAATTTCTCCCGATTTATAGCCGTGGAGGAGCGCTCTTAAACGGCGTTGACTATCCGCTGGGGCGGGGGGCGGCCACCGAGGTCGTGGGAATGAAGCCCGCCTTCCACCAGCCGCATCTGGCTGTGCGATGGGCTGCCCTTCTCCTCGATCACTGACAGTGTGCTGGTTACCAATTAATGGTATACCTATAATTCTGAGTTCCAGATATATAAGTGCCAATTTTTTCTTGTTTTTTGGGTTAATTTTGGGGCCCCCTCAGTATCTGTGAAGTTTCCTATTGTGTGTATGTGTGAAGTGTGATGGTTCAAAAGAGCTGTTGAAAAGTATGTTTAGATTGTGCTCAATTATTTACAGAGTTCTGGAGCAAAAAAAAAAGAAGAACATTTGGAGTATAAATGGCTGTTCCTCTGATTGGTTACATGTTTGGAGTGACAGTATGGTCAAGTGTAAGCCTTTTAATTAACTCATTCACTCCCAGCCATTATCACTGAAGCAATCCCCTTCGCTCCCGGCTATTTTACTGGATTTTGACTGATTTTGTAAGGCCCACAGAATATTGTGTTCTATTGCTATAAAAACACGGAACCTACCAAAAGAAAGATTAGAGTCTCTTCTTTCATCAGAAAAAAAGTATACTTCACAAATCTGTTTAAAACCGTGGGGAAACAGCTTGTTGCAACATGGCCATGGTTGATCTCTTATACTCTGCTGCCACCTGCTGTTTCAACCATTCTCTTCAGTTCAGAGGCTGCATCAATGCCTTATATATGCTCGAGAGTTAAAAAACATTAAAGACACAAATATGTCTTTGGGACAGTGGCAATATTTAAAATAGAACGTATTTATACGTTTTTGGGAGCAAATGAGTCAAGTGTGGCTACATGCGAAAGTATTAATTTATTACACTATTCAATTGTCCCCATATCAAGCACTGGAAACAGAAGTTAGTGTTAACTGGGCAATTCAAATGGAAGCAAATAATTAATTACATTACATGATTAAAAAAAAAAAATCACAAAACTTTGCTTTATAAAAAGTAGTCTTTTAACACACAATTCAAATCATCATAGATGAGCTAATGACACTAACATCGATACGTCGTAACTCTGTACTTATAACCCTTTAAGCGGTGGATATTTTTACATAGACAGTGCAGCAATAGATGTTGACAAGACAATATTACAAAACTCACACTGGCATTTTTCCTCCCCGAAAATCAATTTATTACTGCAGTTTACTGAGTTGTGTCCGTCTTCATGTGTGTATTGTACTGCCACGTGGGGGCTGATGTGTGTGTCATAAATACGGAGTGCCCTGTTTCTTATTGAAAACACACTGTTGGTGCTTTTGGTGGGCTGGAACGGATTAATGACATGTCCATTCATTTCAAAGTGGAAAGATGAATTGCAATATGATAGGGGTGTTAAAAAAAATCGATTCGGCGATATATCGCGATACCACATCGCGCGATTCTCGAATCGATTCAATAAAAAAAAAATCGTTTTTTTTTTTTTTTTTTTTTTTTTTTTTTAGGATTCACACCTTGAGCATGGAAGAATGTTATATGAACGGCACATTAAGCCTTAATATTTTTATTTTAATGCTGTTCAAATGTGAAACAGATTGCAAACTGTTTGTGTACAGTGGCTCACGGTTATAAGCCTCAAGTTTTAGATAAATATATTCATACAAATCTTACAGTGTACATGTACAAATTTACTGATAGTATTTTCTAAATTTGAATGGAAAACAATCGCAACAATCGACTTATAAATTCGTATCGGGATTAATCGGTATCGAATCGTGACCATTCGTATTGGGATTAATCGGTATCGAATCGAATCGTGACCTGTGAATCGTGATACGAATCGAATCGTCAGGTACTAGGCAATTCACACCCCTACAATATGAGTGTTTTGAGTTGCGAGAGTGGCCACAAAACGAATTACTCATAAGTCAAGTGTAACACTGCCACTTATTGTGTAAGATTCACTTTACTTGCTTCATAAATAGAAATATTAGGCTTTCTGTGTTGCCAAGTGTGAAATTAAACCAACTTTTTTTTTCTTTTCTGGCTAGCATGTCTGTGAGCAAGCCATTCGGAATATTTCTCGAGTTGCTAATTTACATAGTACCGCCCCATGTAAGCATTTCTGCCCACGAATTGGCAGCATGCTGGGTGAAGATCAGCAACTTTCAAGCACAACTGCAGTACACAGAAGCAGATTACTGTACATGACCTGGATGACTGAAAAACTGGACAGAGAGTTTGGTGATGGAGTTCCACCTGTATCCGTATTCTGTAATGGGGCAACTGGTGTTGTTCTCCCACCCTGTTGTATTGAAAGCAATTGTCACATGCGACACTGACGTCCTCTGATTCCGGAATACTTTGTCGCTGTTTAAACGTTTAGACAATTGTGGCACTATCCTGCTTCACTAGTTTCTATATAAAAGGCACAGGGGATAAATGCCTACATGAATCAATTTTTTAATATTCTTAATTGTCATGCAACTGTAAAAAAGTCTGAGTCTGCTTACTTTCTGTAACTTTGT
The DNA here is from genome assembly GCF_051991245.1 of Festucalex cinctus. Classification (NCBI taxonomy): domain Eukaryota; kingdom Metazoa; phylum Chordata; class Actinopteri; order Syngnathiformes; family Syngnathidae; genus Festucalex; species Festucalex cinctus. The sequence goes on from NC_135417.1 coordinate 16,312,927, forward strand.
TGGTTGTTTTCTTCTCTGCGCTATCTTTTGAAATAAGTGCCAGAAAGCCAAAGAAAAAGCAAGCTACTTAAGTCTGAGGCACCGCATGATATTGTAATGTCTCGTCACGTGCAATGTCTTCTGTGATAGTGCTCTATCTTTTGGAATAAGTGGGACAAAAATGGCAAAGAAAAAGAGGAAAAAATCCATGGGGGGCAACATTTTTAACCTGGATTTAAAAGTGTTTACACTCGGGGCTGATTTCACTTATTTAATTCCATATGCGTGCAGCACAACAGCTAAATGCTGCTTCACCATGTTTGGTTTAAATCCTACAAAAACAGATTTCATGTAAGTATACGTGAGCCTAATAGCAGACTTGCTTAAATCAAATGTATAATGTAAAAGTTTTCAGAAAAAACAAACTACATTGTTTGCTCTCAACTTATAGTACCTCAATTTAACCTTTTTCGAGTTAGGAGCCCTGACATGTGGGCAAGAATCGCTACGTAATTTGCATTGACATGATAATTTTGGGCTAAATGTGTGAAAGAAATCAAAGAAAAAGCACACATGCCCAGGATTCATATAATCCTTTAGATCTCACTCAACGTATTCGACATCAAAGGCAAGTAGCCCACACTTGTGTGGTTATGTCATTGTGAAGGATGCTAACAAGTTAGCGAGTGCGGTCATGCTGTGACGCCGCACTGTTGTCATCTCACCGCCCGGGAACTATTGTCTCGGGACGCCGGGGAGATCTGGCTTGGATTCACACCATCTGCCTTCACTGGCAAGAGGGTGCAAGTGTGCATGCGTGCGTTTTAGCGTGTGGCCATCATGAATCTTCAATCTGCCTTTGTGCACATGATTTTGTGTAGTAGGCTAATGTGTATAGCACATTTCATAAAGTAGTTTCTGAAATTACTAAAAGACGATACAGAGAAATTGATTTTAAAAATGTTAATATACCTTCATCAAAGGAATGGGGAGAAAAGGCATCACTTTTTAAGCTGAATATAAAAGCATTTATACTTGGGGCTGACTTCATTCGTGTTTGCAACTTATTTTGCGTACTACATAACAGCTAAATGCCGCGTCACCATGTTTGCTTTGAAACCTGGACTCCAGTAATTGACCTGAGTCAGACGTAAGTATGAGATGCAAACGCAGGAGTCTACGTCTTTAGTCAGAGAAACAAATGTGGCTAAAAAGGCACAACACAGGTTGCAGAAGTTAAATCAAAGTCTATGTGTCCTGTTTGGATGAAATCAAAGCCTGGATGGCTTTAAATTTCTTAAACTTCAATGAGAAGAAAACAGAAGTTATGGTCTTTGGTCCCAGCGGCTCTTCTCATCTTGCCGACTTGGGTCCTCTGGCACACTATCTAAAGCCAACAGCCTCAAACCTGGGTGTCAAGATGGACAGTGACTTTAAACTGGACCGGCAAATTGCTGCTGTTGTCAAATCCAGCTTTTTTCATCTTAGGCAGCTGGCTAAGGTAAAAAAAATCTATCTCAGCAGCACTTAGAAATGGTAATCCATTCCTTTGTTATATCTCGGCTGGATTACTGTAATGCACTTTACTTTGGAATCAGCCAGTCCTCCCTCAAGCGTCTACAGCTTGTCCAAAATGCTGCTGCTCATCTCCTTACTGGTGCCCGTAAGAGGGAACACATAACCCCTATCCTGGCCTCTTCACTGGCTGTCCGTAAAATTTAGAGTCCACTTTAAGATTCTTCTATTTGTTTTCAAATCTCTAAATGGTCTTGCCCCACCTTATCTCGCTGAGCTCTTGCACCACTACGCACCTGCCCGATGCCTCAGGTCAGGAGACCAGACACAATTGGAGGTACTGAAGGCTAAGTGGAGGCTTAGAGGAGATTGAGCCTTTGCTGCTGCCGGTCAGTCCTTTCGGAACGACCTTCCACAAAATGTTAGGCAATCCCCCTCTTTACCTCTTTTAAAACACGTCTTAAAACACATCTTTAACCTTTGGTTTTTGGCGCACCATCAGACTTGTTTTTGGTGTTTTGTGGTGTGTATGAATTTGATGTTTAGTCTACTTATATATTTTATTTATTTATATCTTTATTTACTCGCCTACTTTAAATTAATTTACTGATGTAAAATGTATTTACCTGTAAAAAACAAAACAAAACAAAACAAAAAAAACCCCACTTATATACGCACTTCAAAATGGTTGCTTTGTTCTTGTTTTGTTACTTTATTCTGTACTGCATAACCAATATTTGTGTTTATGTACAGCACTGTGTATACAGCAATGCCTGTTCTTAAAGCGCTTTATAAATGAAGTTGAGTTGAGTTGAGCTGAGTATTGTTCACAAAACGTTGGGCAACTCCAGTGCACAGTTCTGTCAAGCCAAAGGGAAGGGGGGTAACTTTTTAACACGCACACTTTTATTTTTGTTGTCGTTTTGTCTTTCCAACATGTTTTTATTTGGATTTTTTTCACGTTTGTTGTATTTTTAGCCCATTACTTTTGTATTTTTTTCTTGTGTTTTATACTAAATATTTTAGTTTTGTACTTTTCCATTATTCTGCATATATTTTTTTCAAATATATCTCAATTTTATTTATTCTTCCAGTAATATTTTCATTTTAGTAAGTTTTTTGTTCTACTATTTACGTAAAATTCTATCTAATATTTTTGTATTAATCTGAATGTTTCCTGATATTCTTGTATTTTGTTTTTATGTTTTGACCCAATATTTTAAACGCTCTAATATTTTAGTATTACATTCAAATATTTTTCACACTTTTGTCCAATGTCCAATATTTTAGTGTTTTTCTTCTATTCGTTATTTTTATCTATCTATCTATCTATCTATATATATATATCTATATATATATATATATATATATGCGCTCCTCTTTGGGCAGTAGGCGGGGTACACCCTGAACTGGTCGCCTGCCAATCGCAGTCAACATATATATTTTTAAATAAAATATTTGTGTGGTATTTTTTTTAGTGCCAAAATATTTTTTTACTTTATTTTTGTATTTTTCAAAAATATTATGAACATTATGGTTTTAATTAAAGTTTTCATTGAAATGCTGTTGTCACTAATTTCGGCACACTTCATCTTTATTCTGTGAGTGGGGGCCAAAGTATCCACTGTACACACACTCGCACGCACACGCACATCTTGATGTGTCATGTGAGTGGTCCAATGTTACCTTGCGGAAATCCCTTGCAGCTATTTAAAGAAGGGCTTTTCCAGGTTGGCCTGATGTGGGAACATGCTCCCTGCAGGACCCAAGAGGCCAAGGTCCTGGCTCCTCCTCCCATCCAACAGGCGCCCCCAACCTCCCCTCACGCACACACTCACACACACACACAGGTCTTCTGATATCCATGACAATGCCGTGTTGCTGTGGCGTCTCCATGGTGAGGCTGGGAATGCCGAGGAGGGTGGCGCGGGGCTCTCCCGTGTTTGTGAGGGCACTCCCCTCTGTCAAGCCACCCGGTGTTGTTTATGTGTGCCTCAGACGGAGGAGCGGGGCAGCTGGGGTCTTTGTTGTTCGTGATGGGGCAAAGGGGGGTTCTCTGGGGACCTGAGGGGTTAAGACATGGGGGCCCCTCGCAAGTAGGAGCTACTGCTAAACCTAGCACCTCAGATGTATTGACAGTGACACTGGTTTTCTTTTCAAATTTTGAGGGGAGTCGCCAAATTTGGCCACCATGCTCATGCAATATTGTTTTGCAATTTAGTCTAACCCATCTACCTCATATAATAAGTTCAAAGTTGGTAGCAATAGGACTAACCATCAAGGAAATGACAAAATGACTCTAAAACTACTGTGGTCTTTTGTATATATAATATAATATAATATAATTATAATAATAATAATAATAATTTTATGTATATATATATATATATATATATATATATATATATATATATATTTTTTTTTTTACATCAAGCCATCAGATTTCGCCTCCATATTCCGCTCAGACAGAATGACAAAAGTTCAGAAGTTTTTCAATTGAGACAATTGCAGTTTTGCAATTTAGCAGACAAAATTTTATGCTCGGTTCAGTTCAGACCGGACATGAAATAGCATGTCTCTCCGCGTTTCTCGTGTACTTTTGTGCACGGGGGAGCTCCTCCTCTGACAGGAACAAAAAAAAGTTTGACCATCCCTACCCAATCTGGTAACTGGTGATTGTTATTAGTCTTCAGCTGCTTGGTTGACAGTCCAACAGCATTAAACAAGTCAATCAAGATGGCGATTGGCTGTCATCTTTGAAGGACCAGAATGATCCAATAATCTTCCCGCTTAAAACCAAAATGACAGACTTCTTGTGTCTTTTCTGGCATGGCTTCTTGAGACTTTGTGAGTCTAGTCATGATAGGCATGCCTATCAAATTCCATGTTACAAGTCTTTGGGGACTGAACTTAGTATTTTATGTGTATTGCGAATTATTAGACTTGGCCAAATTGATCTTAAAATGGCTGCTTCTAACTAAAATGGCTGACTTCCTGTGTGTTTTCAGGAATGGCTCTTTTGGACCTTCTGTGGGTCTTCCCCACGGTAGACAATAAGACATGCTAACTAAATTTCAATAGCTTAAAGCTTGATTCAAACTAAAATGGCATACTTTCTGTTTTTCCAGGCATGTCTTAGACTTTTTTTTGTGGGTCTTCTCATCGTGATAGATATGCCAATCAAATTTCATGCTTCTGAGGGAAACTGTCTTGGGGGCTTTTAAAAAAAAAAAAAAAAGTTTAACTGTGTGGGACACATGGAAACTTCCTGCTTAGAATTTTGGATTTTACGGTGAATCATTGATTTTTGCAGTGATTGAAAATTAACATGAACAATTTAGTGTCCTGTTAGCAATGGGACAATATCTGTTGGATGGGTTCATCTTTAAGGACCCCCTGGAAACAACCAAATTGACCATTTATAATACAGGCTTCAAACCAAAATGGCAGACTTCCTCTGTCTTTTCAGACATTATGAGTTGTGAGTCAGCTGGTAATAGACTCATCTACCAGACTTCATATTGCTAAGTGCAGCTGGCCTCTGGGGCAAAATTTTGGAGTGGATCATGTATTAAAATTTTGCATTGACAAGTGATCAAACCCTGCAATGACCAAGTCACCATTCAGTAAAGATTTGGTAGCAATAATCAGACATAATCTTGCCTCTTTGAAGCTCCCTGGAAAACCCCCCAAAAAACGACCCTAAAATGGCCTCTTGAAACCAAAATGGCAGACTTTTGGGGTATGGTTTCTTGAGTCTTTTTTTTTTTTTTTTTTTTTTTTTTGTGGGTTTACTCATGATAGACTAGTCTACCAAATGAATGTTGCCAAAATCCATTGGCATTTTGGGGCTTATGTCAAGTCACTAAACTTGTCCACCATGCCATGCTCTGCCCACAAGCACTGACATAATCTCTAATTTTTCTTAATTTATTGTCGCCCATCAAATTTTAGTATCAGTCAGTCAAAATCTTACATCGCTTCTCCCTCCCATTTGTCTTCAGTGCCCATGGGGGTCTTCCCCCCACCCCTGCAGCAGGTGTTCCACGCCCCGCGTCGGCCAGGAATGGGCACAGTGGGCAAGCCCATCAAGCTGTTGGCCAACTACTTCGAGGTGGAGATCCCAAAGATGGACGTGTACCACTACGAGGTGGACATCAAGCCAGACAAATGCCCACGGCGAGTCAACAGGTAGGCCGCAAATGACTGCCGTTACTGTGGCATCTGGTACCAATCTGTGCTGTGACCACGACAGCAGAGTAGACCTGGCACCTGAGTGTAGTCAGGCAAGCCGTTCAGGGAATGGTCGGTTAGTTAGGGCATCAAATAAGCAGTCGACTTTGCAAATTTATGTTAGTGTTGAGTTGTGAAGCTATTTGTTTTCTTCTTTTAGGACTCTGTTAGAGAACGTGATGACAAATGAAATGAAGGCAAAATGACATGAATCATATTTATTCAATGTCATCCTTGCCAATTAAAGAAAAAAGGAGCTGTCTTGTTTGTGATTTGTCTCGTTCCTGACTCGAATGGCAGTAAACAAACATGAAAGAAGAAGAGGGAATAATCTGCTGACTCTTTTGTCTTGGGGTCTCTTGACAGTCCTTTTCCATTTCAGTCATCTTGTTTGTCTGGGGGGAGGGGGGAGGGGGGGAACATGTTTGAGCGGCAACATTTTCTCATGGCGCTAAATTCTGCTGATTTTGGACTACCGTTCTTTTGAGCTTATCTTAACTTTCTCCGGAAATGGCTGTTCCTTAACAGGATAATAACGGTCTGCTTCATAATGTGTTAATAATTAACATGGACAGGATGTGGCTATTTCTTAACAAGAAAATAGAGCTGCATCCAATGCAAATTTTCTTCAGAAAAATGTGCCGCAAAGTAGTCTAAACACTCAAATTAATATTGAGTATGTGGAAAACGAATTAAGCAGCAAAAGCCACCCGTTTTTATCAATCTCAGGTGTCAGTCATTTTGTCACTTTGCTGTCGACTGGAAATGACCTCACAGTTGCTCAGGGCTCAGCATGCAAACGTCACATGACCAAACCCAGAAAACAGGTGAGCTGTGATTGGTCATTACTGTGATGCCATTTTCAGATGACACAAGTGGCAAAATATCCGCCCCCTGAGATGGATAAAAACGGGTGTTGGGCAGCATAAAGCTGTTCCGAAGGTGGAATGAATGTTGCTGCTCCTCAAAATGCTAATTAAGGAGAACTGAATGGAGGTCGTTAACTGTTTCCTGAGCACAGGTTATGTCATCTTCAATTGACAGCAGGTGGCAAAATGAGCTTTTAAAGGTATTATTTGTTCATGAAAAATAATGAAGTTATCACATGAATTATAAACACAATATCTTGCGACTGTTGAAAATGGCTCAATGAGTCAAGTATCCCTTTTAAGTTTCCTGAGGTTTTCTCAACTGCTTTTTAGTTACTATTTTCTGCAAAACTTTCAATGCAAAAAATTAGAAAAACCCACCCAAAAACTTATTCTATAAGCCTGGTAAGCCTTTGAGCGTCACTCCCCCTTGACTCGAGGGTTTTGACATAAAGGCTATCCAAAAGGTATCCAAAGATCACACCCTTTGACCTGCACCCTTCCCCCCTTTCTCATATTGAAAAGTGGCTTCCTGCACCCCCCACAACCTTCGTTCCTTCTTTTTGCTCCCCCCCCCTCTTCCCATGACCATGACAGCTGCATCGTGCACAATCGATAATTCCGCCATCTCGCGTCACAATGCAGCGCTGCGATTAAAGGGGACGGCTTTAACTGATGGAGCGCCACGGATGGCGCGTGTTAACGTTCTGCTTTTGTTCGTGACCTCCCCCGCAGGGAGGTGGTGGAGTACATGGTGCAGCACTTCAAGCCGCAGCTCTTTGGCGACCGCAAACCCGTGTACGACGGCAAGAAGAACATCTACACGGTGCTGGCGTTGCCCATTGGCAGTGAGAAGGTAACGCAAGATTAATGTGCTGACATGACACATAAGCACAACAACCAAATTAAACATCAATTAAAAGTCTATTTTGAAGTGATATTCAATGAACCAGGGGGTTAGGTGAAACTCCACGAATAATTTGAGGCCCCAAAAGAGATTTGCAAGTATCTACAGATGCTACAAGATGGCAGCGAAGCGCTTAAATTGGAGAGGATCTTAATATAAGTATAAATTACTGTGGAGAGGTACCAGATGGATATTTAAAGTAGCACCTAAATTGCAAAAATCTAAAAATAGAATCCATGAACGCCTTATTATTCACGTATTTCGACACCTCTCACTCTAGGTAGATTTTGAGGTCACCATCCCAGGCGAGGGCAAGGACCGAATCTTCAAGGTGTCCATCCGTTGGCTGGCCAAGGTGTCGTGGCGCCTGCTGCAGGAGACGCTGGTCAGCGGGCGGCTGCAGGTGCCCCTTGACTCGGTGCAAGCTCTGGATGTGGCCATGCGCCACTTGGCCTCTATGAGGTACGCGTCTGACGTCGCACCTGACTGGTTGATGATAAAATGGTTGATGAGGAGGAGGTTGCAATTTATGATTATTTTAATAGCTGATAAAGAGGTTAAAAAAATCCATCCCTTTATATAAAAAAACAACTATCCCTTATTTTATTTATTTTTTTGAGAGAGTGAGAGCTCAGTATTGTTCATTCTTACCAGTGAAAAAAAACATCATAATTGCGCTTTTTTTTTTTTTCTTAATGTGCTATCTGCGCATTTGTGTGTGTGCATGCGTGTGAATTTGGGCTCATTAATTCACCTGAAACCCAATAAAAATCCCATACCCTTCTCCTTAACCGGATACTTCAGAGTCTCACCAGAGTCGTGAAGGTCAGGAGACCAGAGGAAAGATCAAAGGAAAGAAAGAACGTGAAATCCAGCACCAACCAGACACCACCTGCCACCCACATGGTTACAAAACCAGAATCTTTCACCAACCCCGGGAATCTCTAAATTCCATCAGATTAGGGAGATCTCAAGAGACCAGATGAAAAACTAAAGAGAGGAAGGAAGGAAGGATAAATGAAGCAGAGTGAGATCAACAGACACCAGCCTCCACTGATTCGGCGACCAGTGGGAGGGAGAAGCAAATTCTGTTTTTGAATTTCAGTAGAACCTGGTGTGGTGGATCTGGCATGGTATTATTCCATTGATATCAGACATTGGACTTCAGAGGTTCCACTAGGCTTTTGGAATGGTAACAAATTATGTCTGATGTGCCATGTGATAACTGATAAGACATGAAATCATGCTGACACCCTGAGTCATTTTTTTTTCTCTCTCTGACACACACCCATGTGCACGCGCTCACATGCACACACGTCACTGTTTTTGTCATCTCCTCCATTTAGGTACACTCCAGTGGGCCGCTCGTTCTTCTCCCCGCCCGAGGGCTACTACCACCCCCTGGGCGGCGGCCGGGAGGTGTGGTTCGGCTTCCACCAGTCTGTGCGGCCCGCCATGTGGAAGATGATGCTCAACATCGACGGTGAGTGATGAGGCTGTGACGAAAAAAAGCCAAAAGCTTCGTTTGGTTTCCTCACTAGTGTTCTCTGGCTCCCTCCAGTGTCCGCCACCGCCTTCTACAAAGCCCAGCCTGTCATCGAGTTTATGTGTGAGGTCCTGGACATCCGCAACATAGACGAGCAACCCAAAACGCTGACCGACTCGCAACGGGTTCGCTTCACCAAGGAGATCAAAGGTGGGGGATTTTCAGCTTCACGTGACGCAAATAATATGTAAATATCGAGTAGTGTCAGGTCTCGTGTACCCCGCTTCTCCAGGCCTCAAGGTGGAAGTGACCCACTGTGGGCAAATGAAGAGGAAGTACCGCGTATGCAATGTCACCCGACGTCCTGCCAGCCATCAGACGTAAGTGTCATGATGATGATGATGATGATGATGATGATGATCACTGCAACAGTCATTTGAAAGAGACACTGTCCACATGAGGTCATTATAAGCTCATCTTTGTTAGTCATCCACCAATGGGAACAAACATGAGGCACAATTCAGTGAGTTCCAGTAGTAGAGCTGTCACTAAATTGTGCTATTTTATTTATAGCCCACCAAGTATGTTGTATCAAAATGACCTTATGTTAATATTAGCAACAAAACAACACCAATAACTGATGGATTTGTTCCTTTCTTTGCCTTTTTATTATTAACAGCTCCACAACCCCTGCCCCCCCCCCCCCCCCCCCACCCACTCCCTAATTTTTTGTTGTTGATATTTTGACCATGTTCCCTTGTTCGTCAAATAGATGCTTTCACTATGTTGTCCGTAATAGATAGAAAAAAATACCTATAAATAGCAAAATCGGGGAAACTGAGGTTTTTTCCTGCTTCGATGGATGGATATTGACCCAGCACACAAGGAGCTCAAGGGGGGAAGAAGTATTTTTTTTCCTTTTAAATAAATAGTTAAACAGACAGCAGGTCACGTTGACCTGTAAATATTTTTGGTGTACTGGAGGATTAATCAGTGTTTTAAACCTTCTTATGTTGCAGATCAATATTTACCTGTGTTAACATTCTCAACATGGTTTTAAGAAAATCTCCTGCTCGCCTTTTTTCCCCCTTTTGAGATATATACAGTATTCATATTTGAATTTACACGATATATTAATCTTCCTGTTATATTTTTATTGCACATGGATCAATGTATGACCAGCTATATGGTTAACCATAAAAAAAATAGAGAGTTCTGCCCTCCGTTGCATCCTTCCAGTGTTAATATATTTAATATACTTTGTAAAAAAGATGACAAAGAAATAGAGAACAAGACCAGAAGAGGATTTGCATAGAAAAAAAAAGTAACAGGTCAATTTGACCTTTAGTCCTATAACATAAGAGGTTGGGGGGGTTTGTTCGAAATTAATGTACTATCTATATCTGTATTTTTCCAAGTGTAGATTGTTTCACACAAATTTAAAAAAAAAAAAAAAAAAGGCCTTAATTTTCCTTGAAAGTGACACAATTCCTTCAATCCATAGTTCAACAAAGTTATATATACTGTCAGATTTGCTGGCTTGAAAAAAATCTGGAAAAATACATTTGAATGCCCGCCTATTTTATTTATTTTTTTAATAAACAACTATTTTCACGTTTTTTTTTATATCGTATATTTTTCGATGATTAAATCTAAAGCAGGTCAATTGATCCATGGACATTATTACACAGCAAGAGGATTAAAGTTCTTGACAAAATTCCACCAAGATAAAACAAAACGGCAATATTACTTTATTGTAATTGTACTGCAAATGATGGTTTTTGAATTTTAGCATTGGATCTCAGAATGAGCAAACCCACCACCCTTCTTTCAGTGGTGCACTTTTTTTTTTTTGTTGGAAAATTTACATTTACTGTGATACTGAGTACACTCCTTAGGACATATTTGGTAAATGGGAGGTTGCAAATTTGATCGAATTAGCCTTTAAAAAAAAAAAAAAAAAAAAAAAAAAAAAAAAAAAAATCACATATACCATTGGTCCAAGGGCAGGGAACCTTTTTGTTATCTGGGGGTACTACAATTTCTTTCATTTTTTCATATTTTGCAGGTTCCCCCTCCAACTCGAAAGCGGGCAGACTGTAGAATGCACCGTTGCCCAATACTTCAAGCAGAAGTACAATTTGCAGCTAAAATACCCTCACCTGCCCTGCCTGCAGGTGGGGCAGGAGCAGAAGCACACATATCTGCCCCTAGAGGTGAGGAAGCATATCACACGCTGATGATCGTTTTCCCTTCATGAGCAGATTTTAAAACCTCTCTGCTCAAAATGCGGCAGGTGTGTAACATTGTGGCGGGCCAAAGATGCATCAAGAAGCTGACGGATAATCAGACGTCCACCATGATCAAAGCCACCGCTCGCTCGGCGCCCGATAGGCAGGAAGAGATTAGCAGGCTGGTGAGTTAATCCACTATCCATGCATCTGTACTTCAATTTCTAGCGAAAATCTGCAAGTATAGAAATTGATAATTGCCTATTGATGCCGCAAGATGGCAGCATAACACTTATGTTTGTGTTAGAAAGGGCTATGGCCTGTATAAATGAAGTTCTTCTCCTGACTTCAACATAGTTTCCTGACAATATGATACAAAATAGCATTTTTTGCGTGACAAGACTTTGGCCATTTTTTTCCAAAAGGGGCCTACAGATTTTTTTGTTCTCTCTCACAGATGAAGAACGCCAACTTCAACCTCGACCCATACATCCAGGAATTTGGCATCAAGGTGAAGGACGACATGGCTGAGGTGACGGGCAGAGTGCTTCCAGCTCCGATCCTGCAGTATGGTGGACGGGTAAATGTTTTGACCACAAAAATTTGAATCTAGAAACTGTAGAGTGAGCATGTTCTGGGTGTGTCCCGTCACAGAACCGAGCCATTGCCACCCCCAATCAGGGCGTGTGGGATATGCGGGGTAAGCAGTTCTACAACGGCATCGAGATCAAAGTGTGGGCCATCGCTTGCTTTGCCCCACAGAAGCAATGTAGAGAGGAGGTGCTAAAGTAAGTGCTAATGTTAGCCTAACAACCTTTTACACTGCCTGAACAAGCTGAGATGGATCTGCCTTTTTCACCCCGTGTGTCTGTATAAACTAGCACTGTAGCTATTAGAGGTGCAACGGATTACAAAAGTCAGGGATCGGATCGTTTTTCGGATTAGAAAAGAAAAGAAAAAAAAAAGATAAATAGTACTTTGTCTTCATTTATTTTGTAAAGCGCTTCTTCCATTAAATAAAAAAATGTCTAATATAGCTGTGTAAGATTTCGCGTCTTCATATATTTTGTAAAACACCTTTTCCCATTAAATACAACCAATCCATCCATCCATCCATCCATCCATCCATCCATCCATTTTATTGACCACTTATTCCTCACAAAGATCGGGGGGGGGGGGGTTGCTGGAGCCTATCTCAGCTGGCTTTGGGCAGTAGGCGGGGTACACTCTGGACTGGTTGCCAGCCAATAGCAGACAATCAATTCAAAATGTCTAATATAGCCGTTTAGGATTTTGGAACACAACTTTTAATTGCAATATTAGGCAGAAACATTCTTATTTTTACATGGTTCAGGTGTAAAATAAGTTATTAATGGCTTAAAGTTGTGTTCCTATATAATCTAAACAACTAAGTTTAACATTTTGTGTCGAATGTTTTTCTTTTTTTAATGGGCAAAAGTGTTTTATAAAATAAATGAAGACAAAGTTCTATTTCTTTTTCTTTTTTTTATTTTATTTTTATTTTTTTATTATTACCAGTTTTTTAATAAAGCATTTTTACACTTGTATTACTTTGCAACCAGCAACGGTAGGCTTATTAAATTGGTTAACATCGAGACGTTACTTTTGTGTTTTCGATCGTAGACTTGCTATTTTAGTACACTTAATCATCCTTGTTAAGTGCGAAATGATCCCAAACTTTGAGGTAGTATCAAAGCCTTAACAGAGAAGCGAGGGCAAACTAATAAATGATCATTTTGCCTGCAAAGGAACTTCACGGACCAGCTACGCAAGATCTCCAAGGATGCCGGCATGCCCATCCAGGGTCAGCCGTGCTTCTGCAAGTACGCCCAGGGAGCAGACAGCGTGGAGCCCATGTTCAGGCACCTTAAGAACACCTACTCGGGGCTGCAACTCATCATCGTCATCCTGCCCGGCAAAACACCCGTCTATGGTAAAAAGATGATGTCATTTTAGCATGACGGGTGCTGTATAAGCTCACTCCGTATCTCCGTATTTAGCCGAGGTGAAACGCGTGGGAGACACTCTGCTGGGAATGGCCACGCAGTGCGTCCAGGTGAAGAACGTGGTGAAGACGTCCCCTCAGACCCTCTCTAACCTCTGCCTCAAGATCAACGTCAAGCTGGGGGGCATCAACAACATCCTGGTGCCACACCAAAGGTAGTCCAATATATTGGAAGATTAAACAGTACTATGCACCTTCCTTAATATTCACCCCTTTAACTCTTGTATGGATGGATTTATAATATGTCTGATGTGCTTGCATTGGCTCTTTCAGATCAGCGGTGTTCCAGCAACCCGTTATCTTTCTAGGAGCTGATGTGACGCACCCCCCTGCTGGAGATGGAAAGAAACCCTCCATCACTGCCGTAAGTGCCAACGCAGAGTGAACAGGAAGGTGTTTGCAGAGCTATACTCACACCTAGTGGTGGTTTATGGGTACTGCAGGAACTTAATATGTGCTGTTTTGGAATTTTCAGTACCGGACCGTAGTTAGGTGGGGTGAATGAAAACAATTTGTCTTTTGGGTTTCTTGATATTTGAAGCTTCAAATATACACAAGTCTAGCAGAGCAGTCTACAAGATAGTGGTCTGTGATAGAGCGTGCAGTAAATTGTCATGGGAAGATTTTTATGCAGCCTGGTTAGGTTTTTGGAAGAAGAAGGGAAGGATCATCTCGACAGGAAAGCAAGCAGTCTGTTCCGAGCAAGTTTATCAGTCAATGTCATTTCAGTATTGCATCATGTAGCTACAAGAAGTGAAAGCCCATTGTTTAAGAGAATACAGGTGTCCAGTCCACAATATGGTATAAACGTATGTTAATACGTGCTAAATAATTATTTTCCATAACAGTGCTATGGAATGTCTATCAAGCATAATTATTTGTTAGCATTAGCTTTTCGATGTTGTATTTATGTTTCTGTGGACTATATTTTACTTTTTGCTACCACTGCAGTAACATCACAAGTTAAAACACAGAAAATCATAGAAAAAGAATTTGCAGCATTGATTCATTTGATGCAAGCCAAGGCGAGGTCTTGTGTGATTTGCTCAAGTCACACGACATCCGACTCATTTCTGAAAAAAGGGAAGAGTATTTAACAGTGAGGCCATTTCCTTTACCCATCCACTTTTCCTAATTTTTCACTCATAGATGAATCTGATTTTCATGTTTCATGTTCCAATACATTAGCACACATGAAAAAATGGCTGGACCCAAATAAAAGCTTACATCTTCTTAAACTGCGTATCTGACTGAGGCGTAACAAACTGGGAACAAAAAAATTAAAAGGAGGGTGAGAAAGGTGTTGGTAAGGGGATAAAGGAAACAAATGTCTCATCACATTGAGTCACGTTGAAAAATTTAGATGACGTCAACCCCTCAGCCGCCACTGACCTCAGCTGTGCTGCAATTGGTCGCCGTGTTGCCTAGCGATTGTGACAGATGCTTGAATCACACGTTAGGGTGAGGGAGCGAGCGTGAGGAGAGAGCAGAAAAAAAAAAAAAGACGATTCCAAATTTTTGCAAGGAAATCATCGTTAACTATGGCCTATAGGCTTTTGGCCCACAGAGCTTTTGCATTAACGAGAGTCCTGCAATTATGTTGCATTAAGCATGCAAAACATATTAATTTTAATTATTTTATTAAGTCTGGGTACCGTAATTAATTACCGGTATATTTTGAATAATAAGTTATGCAATAATTCATACAAATTTATTACAATTACACATTTTACATTAAGAAATATTAAATAATGTTCTGATTACAATTAATATTTTATTAATTAATATTAAATTGATTAAAATACTTTGAAATTTGTAATTAAAATACAGTAATATATTTACTTATTTAAATCATTTACAGTGTTTTAATTAAATCATTTATTAATTATAATATTAATTACACAAGTATGAGTGAGTTATTTTATTGAAATAAGTTAGTTTGCATAATTTACATACACAGTTTGTTTGGATACTTGTTTTAGTTTATTAAATAATTAGTTATTTACAGTAACATTATATAGTATTACAAGTACATGTATTCCAGTTTAAATGAGAATTAATTATTATACTACATTAATGTCAAATTAATAATCAGTGAAATAGGTTAATTAAATATTGTAAAAACGTTTCTACATTACATAAACAAAAGCCACATTTATTCATTAAATATGTCAGTTAGTTATAATTAAATTGAATATATAATAATACTTAGTTTAGTTATTTAGGTATGATTACCGAAAAATTAATTATAAGTTTAAAATAATGAGAATGGATTATTTGACTGTTGGGAAAAACTATTTTACAATTATGATTGTCTTTTTTTTTTTTTTTTTTTTTCCCCTCCCATTGGCAACAAAAACCTGGCCCACCTTTTGTTTTAAAAATCAAATGTGGGCCTTGAGCCCAAACGTTTGCTCCCTCGCTTCCCTGCGTTAGCCACTAAGAGGTGCTAATGCTCCCTCGCTGTCACCCACTCGCTCTTCTAGGTTGTGGGCAGCATGGACGCGCACCCCAGCCGGTACTGTGCCACCGTGCGGGTTCAGCGGCCCCGGCAGGAAATCATCGAGGACCTGTCCTACATGGTGCGCGAGCTGCTCATCCAGTTCTACAAGTCCACCCGCTTCAAGCCCACCAGGATCATCTTCTACAGGGACGGCGTTCCCGAGGGACAGCTGCCGCAGGTCGAGAGAGAGTCTACTTAAATGCAAAGTGTTGTAAAAATGTGTCGTATTGTTTACATACGGCCATCGGTGCTGCCGTTTTGGTTAGAAACACTTTTCACATTCCCTTTTTTTCATTGTAATTGAAATCAAAATATTTCATGCTGACAAACAGAATTTCCTTTTTGTATTTTCCCCACAAACAATGCACATAAAACATATTATATTTGTTTCAGATTCTCCACTATGAGCTGCTGGCCATCAGGGACGCGTGCATCAAGCTGGAGAAGGACTACCAGCCCGGCATCACCTACATTGTGGTGCAGAAACGCCATCACACACGCCTCTTCTGCGCCGACAAGTCTGAGAGGGTACGCTTTTTCCCCCGGAGCTGACGGCACCATTATATGCCTTTGCCTATTAATAGTATCATCTTTGTTTTTTTTGTTTGTATGATTATTTTCATTCACCAGATCGGAAAAAGCGGGAACATACCTGCGGGTACTACAGTGGACACCAGCATCACTCACCCCTTTGAGTTTGATTTCTACCTGTGTAGCCACGCAGGCATACAGGTATGGATGCTAGCAACGTGCTAATCCAGTTTCACACAGGAAGTCTGCCATTTTTGGGTATGAAGCCGCCATTTTAGTGTCATTTTGGCTATTCCCGGGACGTGTCTCAGGGAATTTATCTGATTGCTACCAAATATGAACTTTTTAAACAAGACTGTTGGGTGTCTTAAAATTGGAAAACATTTGGATTTTCAGAATTGTGTCTGAGTGTAGTTTGGTAAAATCAGACCTGGTTCCTCATAGACTGACTTATCCTTGAGTTTGTGTCTGCTTGCTACCAAATTTGAACTCTATACTAGACAGATGGGCAGCACTAAACTGCAAACTATTTTATTTGTTGCTATTGCGTGTGGCTGAAGCATGGCCGTAAAGTTTGATGATTCGCCATAAAACCTTTTGGCATTCTGCACTCCCTGCGACTTTTTTTTTTTTTTTTGGTCGCCTTTTCTCCATTTCCAGGGTACGAGCCGGCCGTCGCATTATTACGTCTTGTGGGATGACAATCGTTTCACGGCCGACGAGTTGCAGATCCTCACCTACCAGTTGTGCCACACCTACGTACGCTGTACCCGCTCTGTGTCCATCCCGGCACCGGCGTACTACGCCCGCCTTGTGGCCTTTCGCGCCCGCTACCATCTTGTGGACAAAGAGCACGACAGGTTGGGAACACAACTACTAAAAACCCATTAGTTAAATATCTTAGGGCACCACTAATGAAGTAGGGGTGGCAAAATTAACATGTTAACTGAGTTGATTTAAAATTCCTTTCACAGCACTATTTATGTATTTATTTATGTATTTATTTATTTATTTTAACACACGATTAATGACCGCCCCTTACTTTGGAAAGCCTGCACAAGGGGAATTTCAGTCGCAACGCAGCAGACATGTCCACGTCAAAGTTTAAGTAATAAATTTAATAATTATGCATATATTTGTGGAGACTGTGGTCAAGTTGTATTTTACAATTATAAATACGTGCAGTTTCACAAGTTACTTCATGTTAAAGATTAGATAGCTCTAAATATGAAAAGAAAAATGCACTGAGCTGTCACCGTCGTCTTACAAATGTAATTATGCCTTTTAGTGGCACAAAAATTACCTCAACACAAATTAATATCACACTCATTTTTTACAGTACATCTTTTTAATTTTAATTCAATTTCATGAATTATGAAATTACTATACAGATGACTAAAAGATGCAGCCATATTTCTATTAGTTATTTTTCCCACTTTTATGTTACGAGGATGAAAACTTATTGTAAAAATATTTTATTGTACATTTTATTATACAGTTAGAACAGATAAAATTTGCAATTAATCGTGAGTTAACTATTGAAGTAATGTGATTAATTATGATTAAATAAAAACAATAATTACCTGACACCCCTAATATTTACATATTTAATGATCTATATGTGTATCTGTAATTTACCATATTTAATGTTCTTACATTCTAAGTTGTTTGGGCACGTGTATATGTCATTGAAACTGGCATTGGCGGATACGTATCAGATTTTAATCCACATTTGGAAGAAGCCTGATATCCCATCTGACAATACTAGATCTCATGCATTTTTATTTTTTTATTTTTTTTTTACACATATCCTAATTGTGCTACTTGAGAACAAAAAAAAAAATCACGTCATTTGAATCTTGCGGTTTAAATCCAGTCTGAAGAGTGGTGGTCTTGTGCATCTGCTTGCAGCGGCGAGGGCAGCCACGTGTCGGGTCAGAGTAACGGTCGGGACCCGCAGGCGCTGGCCAAAGCAGTCCAGATCCACCACGACACCCTGAGGACCATGTACTTCGCCTGAGCTGCGTACCAAGCCACCCACCACTTCCCCCTCTCGCCATGTCACTACGACCACCTCATCCCCTTCCCTTATCCCCACGTGACTGCCCACTACTCATCTTCCATAGCCAAGCCAGCCGCATCGATTCAATCTTCAAAACACTCTCCAGCCTCATGCACTCAAAAGGTTATGAATATTATTATTATTATTATTATTATTATTATTGTGATTGTCGTTTCTTTGTTTTTACTTGATCAGAACTGTTCAATTTAGTTTTTTTTTTTTTTTTTTTTCTTCGTCAGTATTATGATGTAACATTGTATACTACCTTCACACATGCAAGTAAGTATGCAATAGGGAGGAAAGTAGGTGGTCCACAATGCTGCCTCTTGAACCCAATCCGAAGTCCGGATGCCAGTGTTCCAAAATCACAAGGATTGGGTATCCTTTGCTTACTTTCATTGTTTTAATGTTTTATTTTTTACAAATAATGTTATTCTTTTTCTATTATTATTTTTTAAACCCGCCTTGAGCTGCATTAGCACTTAGCGTTTAGCCTGTAGGTGCCTGCACGTCGTAGGCTCTCGTTTTACAGTTTCCTAAGCGGGCGTAGCATATCGTAGAGCCTTTCGAGGGCTTTGCGTAGTATAATAATAGAGGGACCATTGCGTAGAACCCAGGGTCGGGGAACCTTTTTGTCTACTTCTTCCGTGGTGGCGGTCTGCAGGTTCCCCACCCCTGGTGTGTAAAAGATACTTGCACCCCATGCACCTGAACCAGCATTATTAACCAGCCAAAAAAGAACAACCAATGGAAGAAAAAGGGGCACTTCAACAGGGAGCTCGTTTTTATTGTTTTTGTTGTATGCTCTTTAAGGATTTACAAGGCACTTTTTTTGTTTTATTTTAATTATTGATTTTTTTTTAATGACTTCCAAATGGCCTCATCTTTATACACTAGAACTCGCACACTTCTATATACACATTAGCTCTTACCTCACCGCCTTGACAGCAGAAGCACACACTCCCAAGACTATCCCTCGTCAAATGCACTTCTTTCTCAACACTCCTCATCCAACGCCATTGTCACCTTGTTCGCACCCCGACACCCACATTTATCGCTTCTCAAACTATTAGCGCAGTGTTTCCCAAACTTGTTGATTAGTAATAGAGCCACAATTAGGGCCATTTGCCGAAAAAGACGCAATTTGGTAAGCTTGTCTATCATGAGTAGACCCAAAAAAAAAAAAAAAAAAGTCTTGGCAAGCCATGCCATAAAAGGACACAGGAAGTTTGCCATTTTGGTTTGAAGTGGCCATTTTAGGGAAAATGTTGGCCATTCCAAGAATTTGTCTGATTCCTAGTAACTTTTAACTGATTGTACCAAACAGATGGACATTGTTAAAATGTCAGTGTTTGCCAATTTTTTTTTCAGCTTTTTTTTCAAAGGAATATATTATCTTTTTTCATTGTGGCATCCACCACACAGCAACAATGGTACGGACCGGTCTGCCAACCTCATATGGTGTTCTGACACCTGTATAAGCCCAGCAGATGAGGCTGGTAAAAAAATTCTGTTTTGCCACACGCTTATAAGAAAAAATATTCTGATTAAAAAATAAATAAATAAAGTTGTTGAGCTTGAATGGCACCGGCTAGTGTAAGAAATGTATCGACTCACAGTTTGGGAAACCCTGCCTTTTTTTCAGTGCGTGTCAGCCAATTTCCCTTGGTGCTCCGTGTGTATGGGTGGCACGGGTAAGGGGGTTGCGACCACTTAATACACCCTGCCTTTTTAACTATTATGATAATAATAATAATAATGATGATGCATGTAATATGTTGTAAAACTGGATTATCTGAGCCACCTTACTTTTTTTTTTTTTTTTTTACGGTGGGCATTATTTTTCGCTCACCGCTGCCTGTTTGCCTCGATTGTGAAATAGTTACAAAAATCTGCTCCCCCCCCACCACCACATTATTTTGAGTATCGTGACTCGTGTCTGTGGAGACCGAAGCCCCTTTCACACGGCCTTACTTTTTATTACCGGTATTGGTTATCGCTGGCTCACTCGAATAGCTCTGAGACGATGTATCAGATCCAGCAGATAATGACTGCACAGGATTTTGTTTTTATATTGAAAAAATTGATAAAGTAGCACTTTTTATGCCCCCTGGTACTGCCTATGTTATGGATCTGGTACTATCTCCAAAGACAGTTGACCGTTGCTACTTATAAAGAAAATGAGGTGCCAGCCCGCACGATTTTCCCATTCCAGGAAGTGGCAATAATCATTACAACTGACGAAGCTAAAGAATTGCACTTTGTCGCGAGTGAGTTAACTGGCTAACGTTAACAACCTTTGCAGACATGTAGTCACGTGTGACACAGCTTGAAATCCACTCCGGAGTGTCTCTTTGGCTTTAGTTTGACTCTAACCCTGCTGCAATGACTTCCTGACCACCATGACACTTTTATGTAATCCAAAATAGGAGGCCCCACTAGCAAGCTAAGCTGAGCTAGCTACAGCTTTTCTTCACCCAGGTCCCGCCAATGTTATGGATCTGGTACCACCTCCAAAAATGGAAAATTCTATTTGTGTTGTTTCCATTTATACTGAAAACAGAGATGGCAACCCTGATGTTCCAAGTCCAAGAGGTAGAAATCAGGACAATGTGACAAAGCTCACTCGGCACTTTTCCGCCTTCAGAAGTAGCATAAGAGCTGTAAAGTTTAACTTTCCACCACATGGGCATTCTGAAAAGATGGGCGGGTTGGCATCTCTGTTTTGCATGAACGGCACTGAGAAATATGGGTGCAAAGTCATTTGGGCAGTTTTTTCCGCCTTTGAAGTTGGTATTGGAGTTGGATGCGTTAAGAATTTCTCTAAGGTTTTTCCACAAAAGTTAACACCTCAACACGCACTTCTCCCACCCAATGGGGTATATGCCACGGAAGAGGCGGGACTGTTTTTGCACATCAGTTTGGTTCCGGTTGGTTTTGCGACATGTGGGCTGTGTCAAAATACTTGTGCTTCCAACTTTGTGCTCCTCGGTTGCGCGTTCGCAACCCAGACCGGAACCAAACTGATATGCAAAATCACGTGCCGCCTCTTCCGTGGCATATACCCCATAGAATTGAAAACAACTGTCGCTGTTTTTCCACATTGCAAATCTTGCGATTTTTCACAGAAGATGCGGAAACCAAGTACTTGCTCCAGTTTAAAGTGCACAGTGTAGAAAAAAATGATTGCTGTGCCGCATTTTTTCTGCCCACCCTGCTAATTCCCCTCAACCTTTTGGAGGTAGTATCAGAATTAAAGCGTTACGTTTCCCCAATCCCTGGACCAGTGCATGTGAAGTTTTAGCACCTGACACTCCCAAACAATTGTGACTAAAGCTGTTATCCATAATCCATTTGTGGGATGCCTTGTCTCTGTGTGAAAGCACAGGCAGTTATGTGAACTTATCTCGCCTTGGTGGATAATCGGCATGTGTTTTTGCTGGATAGCTCTGTGTGAAAGAGGCTTTGGTCAAATGCCACCTTGGGGTTTTTAAATAACATTTATGGAACCGCGTAATCGAAAAAAAAAAAAGCCTTTGTACGACGTTTCAGTGACCCGTCATTGTGTTGAAGGTGATTTGTACATATAAATATATGATATTAATGTGTTATGTATTTTGGCTCACCACTCGCCAGGCCTTGTCACAATTACTGGGGGGGGCAATACTCTCCCGCCGCCTTGTTCGTTCCCCCCTCTCCATATAATGATACAAAGTTTCGCGGTATTACTTTGCACCGCTGAAACCAGATGCAGTTCTCACTGAAGCCACAAAGCACCTTGCAAGAGGGGGCACGGGCAGGCGAGCGGGAGGGGCCGGGTGGGGTGGGATGTAGGGGTTAGGGGGGTTAAGGAATGTATGTATGACAGCCGGCAGCCTCACCATCTGACTAAGCAATATCGAAGCCACTGATCAAGAACAGTCCTTGTCATAGCACTTCCCTCTCGATTTGGAATGAAAGGACATGGAAGCGTTACGCTTTTTTGGCTCTGTACGTGATAGTAGTAATGGAAACTCTGGGGGAGGGTTATTTTTTAAGAAGAAAATAAATTTGTTTTTTAAATAATCCCGTGTATGTCTTTTTGCATGCTTGTGGTTCACTTAATTAGGCACACCAGCACAGTATGATGAAGAAAACAAATTTGGTCTTTAAAAAAAGGGCATTTTAATATGACCAGTTTGTGTCATACAGAGAGATGCTACTAATATTTCGTCTGTTTGGTTACTTGAGAATGTTAAAAGGATACTATACTTATTTGACCATTTTTGGCAGTCAAACAATATTTTGCCTGTAATAAATGTAATATATTTTTTCATGTACAATTAGTACCTTTAAAAACACATTTTGCAACTTGCTGCGACTGAAAATGACATCACAAGGGCTCAGGTAGCCAATCACAGCTCAGCTTGTGAATGTCACATGACCAAACCTTGAAAACAGGTGAACCGTGATAGGTTACCTGAGCCATCGTGATGTCATTTTCAGTCGGCAGCAAGTTGCAAAATGTGTTTTTAAAGGTACTAATTGTACGTGAAAAATAATGAAAGTATCAAGTTAATTACAGACAAAATATTAACTTTTTATTGTTATAATGGGCTAAATAAGTGAAGTATCCCTTTAAGATATTGATACATATTGAATGATTTAATTAATTATCGGGCTCACGGAAAAACATGTACAGTATCGACATTTTATTCCTAATATGAAGATGTTTTCCGTGTTCTGGAGTAAAAATAATAAAATTTGGAGGTAAAGTTGCAAATATTAATCATACAATAGACTTAGACTTGACTTTATTGATCACTTTGGGATGGCTCCCTCTGGGAAATATATGAGAACTATGTAATATTACTGATTTAGTTGTTTACAGTGGCCCAGAACGGTCATCCAAAAAAACGCTGTTTTTAGTTTTGCATGCTATTTGGTAATATAAAAATTTAATCTGAACATGTTTGTATTTGCGAAAAAATAAATAAATAAATGAATTCATATATATTATTATTACTGTTGATGATAAATTACTAAATTATATGAATTCTGTGGATGAATACCTCTCCGGCAATGTCAGTCAAAAGTTAGCATTATTATTTTTTCCCTTTAATTTGACCATGAATTATTTCCTATGAATCTATTTTAAAGATGCAGTCGTTTTCAATACAGTATCATAAAAATATACATACCGTACACGAATATTGGAAAGGAGATCTCATTTTTATATGTACATAAGCAGAAGTCCAATACATGAACAACTGCTCAAATGAACAATAATTAGTACGTATAAAATAAATAATGGAACACAAAAGTACTTCAAATCCATGTGGGAGCGAAAATGACATTGAAAGCATCACCGAGGACGTAATAGCGCCTTAACAGGAAGTCAAGGGCGGAGCTCTGAACGTGACGTAACCGGCGCAGAAGCCGACTTGCCCATATTTAGCAGGCTCGCCTCGGCGAGATCCCCAACCAGCCTGCCTGCCTCACACTTCATCTGTCATCCTCGGGAAAAATCTAAACTCTTGGCGTATACCGAGGATTTGACAGCTAGAATTTTTTTTCCCCCCGTTCAATTTTGGGCAACCGAGCTGCCGAAGACGACGACGCCGGCGTCGTGTCGAGAAATTTAACCGGTGAAAGTGCCTGTTTTGCTGTTTTTTTTGGGTTTTTTTTTCCCCTGTACCTCCCTCCCTTGGTAAAAGTAACCGTCACAATTCCACCTCGTCGCAAGCGAGCTAACCGGCTAACGTTAGCGTGTTTCTCCGACGTGTAATTACGCGTGACACGGTTTAAATATACCCCCATATGCGCTTCTTCGTCTTTCTTTTTTGGACTCTTCAACCCGGCTGCGATGACTTCCTGACCGCCGAGATACTTTTTAATCCCCTCCCATAAAAAAAATAAAAAATAGGCTTCACGAACGAGCTAAACCGAGAGGCGCCGCGCTCGCAGCGACACCCGGGATTGGACACGTTGCCAAGGGAGAGGTGGTGGTGGAGGGCGGCCTAAGGTTTGACAGCTTCCCCCAGAGGCAAGGCGGGCTCGAAGAGGCCCGGAGCCCGCCATTCTGCGGGGGCACAGGCGTCGCTGAGCCGCGGGGAGACACCGGCTTGAAGGGAGGAGAACCCGGAGGAGGGAGGAAGCAGGCGGACCAGGCAGTTTTTATTTTTTTTTGACAAGTGAGATCCGGGAAGAAAACCGGGCAGTGACCTCATGAATGGAAATCGGAACTACAGGTGAGACATTTTTTTTTCTTAAATTTTAATCGCATTTTGTATGATGCGGGGCCTTGCAGGTTAACAACCGGCCAAGTTGTTTACTGTAGTCAGGGAGACTGTCACCGACACACACCAAGTGGAGGCAAACGGTAACGTGGTGTTTCCCAACATTTTTTTTGTGCGCACAGTTCATATTTTAGATGAGAAAAAGATTACGACTCCTCACTAGGTGTCACAAAAAGCAGGTAACTGTACTACAGGGTTCATTAAATGCCTTCTGTTGTGCTGGCACTGTACGTCACTGTCATAGATAGTTGGAAGATAATCCATTATTATGTAGTAAGTAAATAAATTAGGGTTATCTGCCTCGAAGCTTTGCAGCAATCATTTTTCCATACAGACCAATTTTACTGCATTTAACTTCAGCCGCAACAGTTATTCTATTAATTAACAACTATTATGATAATTGATTAATCGGGTAGAGCCATTGTTTAACTCAACATTGTCCTAATCCTATACTTTGAGCCCAGGGATGGCGATACAACGCGGCCAAGGGGGTCGCTTGCAGTCCCAGTTAAGACCCTTCAACATTTTTATTTGAAACACTAACATATAGTTATAAATTATTTGCTCCGCTTCCCTGTGTATCGCTCAAGCCACATTTTTAGCCCTGGATAAGAAGAAATACTGGAGCTGTCCCTGTTTCAGCCTCTTTACAGCAAGTATCTGATTTCTGTAGTCCTCCATGAAATCAGACTGATTGTCTTTGTCATTTAATCAAAATAAGACAATAGTAAAAATCAAACTAAATTAGTAACTGAATCATGTTTTTTTTCATAACGAACTACATTTCTTTTTTTTTTTTTTTATCTTATCAGTTACGGTAATCGATGAGATACTTGGTAGAATATTTGAACGCTAATTTTTGGACCAATTTAGTGAAATTGGATAGTTTTCCGCATCACATTGCTATTCATGCGAGTTAGCGATGTAAATAGAAAACAATAACAAATAGGCACCCTACCATCAAGATCTTGATTATCTATGGTAATAGTTAAAAGCCTAAATACATCGCAAACTAAATAAGGCTTTTGGTATCATTTCAAACTGATCTTGCAGAATCCTTAAATTGTTTTTCATCTTATTGTTTTAGTCATGTTTTACAGAAAGAAAAGAAAATCACCAGTTTCCATGTTTGTGAATGGCTACTCTGTGGTGGGGTCCCTTTATTTCATATATAAGGGGGGCTGCATGTGACAGTGGTTTCTCCTTTCAAGGCTGTGGTTGGGTTGGGTGGGGTGGATGGCTGACCGCCCTCACTAACCTCAATATGTTTGGTAGTGGCAAACATGCCGTGCCTGCTCTTATGTTAGGCCTTGAGTCATTACTAAAACGCGTACTGCCGTTGTTGAGCGCTCCAACCTGCTCACAATTATTACAAACAGCAGGTGTATTTTGTCCTGTTTATGTTGAATAACTGCTTCAGGGTTCATTTTGGGTAAATTCCGGTGAAAGTGCTGTCAGGTGCTTTCTGAGAATCCTCAATAGATGTGTAGGCAAAAAAAAAAAAAAGCTTTGGCATTTTGAGTCATTCATCTGTTTATGACACCTGCTTGTGATTGGGGTTCATTTGGGCAAATTCCCTAGTAGGAGTTTGTCCTGTGACCGTAGACATGTCCACCCAATTTCATTTTGAGTGTTATTTTTTTTCATATCTCTGAGAATCTTCATCACACTAAACCAAGGGAAGAACCCTTCACAAAACAAATGACACTGTGATCGCAAACACTGTGCTGACTGTTACAGATTCCCCCCACCTACAACTACTGTACTTGTCTGGTAATAATGCAAATGTCAACAGTGAGTCCTTGACAGGCGAGCTCGCCCCCACTTGTGATCCCAGTGACGGTTAAACGGCACAAACTGCCCGGCTTTGTTTGCTGTAATGGAAGAGTTCCACTTATGCGACCGTGCAAACGGACTGGCCGGAGGCACAGTTGACATCATTTGATCTTCACACACCCCCGCCCCTCTTCATCCTCCTCATTAGTGTCTCAGCACTTCCTGTGGCATGTAACATGAGGGACCAGGAGGTGTTTTCCCAGTAACCGAGCACCTCAAATGCTGACAATACTGTTACAAGAGCTCACAGTATCCATGAGGCAAATGAAACTGGCTTCTTTTTAATCCAACATTCACAAATTTACTTAAGCTCACCCATTCACGATGAAGTGATGCATCTTGACTGAGAAATTAGCTTTGTATCTCAGAGAAGAGCTAAATTTAGCTTGGGTTGCTAACAATGGAGTATAATTGATTTGTTGTTTTTGAAGTAGTCTTCTGTAGTGGTATTCTCAATTCAATAAGTAAAGATAGTCTAAATTTACTAACAGTGGCAAATGTTTCGTTTTTTTTTTTTAATTTTTTTACATTGTATATTACAGCCAATGTTAACCCTCAATTTCAAGAAATGACCAGCATTTGCCGCCCTCTTGTGACTGTTTTATGATCAGGAACTAATGAAAAAATAAAGGAATAAAAAAAATTGCCATTAATTTATTTTATTTTATTTTATTTTTTTAAAGGAAATAGGGACTATAGGGATACACCGATTATCGGCCGGACCGATTATTGGTGCCGATATTTGGCATTTTGACAAATATCGGCATTGGCCTTTTTTCCCGAATCTGAAGGTTTGTAGTTGGTATTGCACCGAGTGGGGAATCCTTGCGAACATAGCGAAATTTCGGGTTTTCATCAGGATTTTAAGATGCTCACAGACAGTTTTTAATGTTCTCAAAGTCATTTTTAACTTTTTTGACCATTTTTCACTGTCTACAATGATCATTTATTTTTTATTATTTATTTATTTATTTATTATTTTATTATTTAGTATTTATGGTTTTATTTAAATTTCCACTTTATTTAAAAAAAAAATGATGCTGACACTGGGAACTCACTGCACTTTTTATTTAAAAAAAATACATAAAATTATGTTGAAGTTTTGGAAAACTTTATCTCCAGCAGAAATTGACTTGTTAGTTTTTTTTAATTTAATGAAGGTGCCATTCTTTGTATGTTTAATTATATATATATATATATATATATAAATAAAAAAAACTCAGTTTTTAAAATTTTGTTTTATTGAAAATGACTATCTGCTTGAAATATCAGTTATCGGTCTCTTGACTAATAATTGGTGTCTGTATCGGCCTTGAAAAAAAAACCATATCGGTCTAACACTAATATACTATATTGGATTATAGGTCTTTCTTTACAATTATCTGTCATTTTTGGGGAGAATTTTATGGAGTAGTAGTGAGTGGCATCAGTATTTGGTATCGGTGACTACCCAAGAGTTGTGTATCGAACATCCCTAATACTGACGCTAGTTAGTAAGTAGCCTTGAAAAATAGTTCCCCATGTTTAATGAATCTATGTCTGAGTCTCACTTTTTAACCTTTTAATATTTATATCTTATACTGTAAATTAAGATGCACCTATACATTATTTTATTTGACAAGCTTTCACTTATCTGGCGTATTCACTGCTCGCAGATTTTCACTTCAACAAAAGATCGTCAGCAGTTCTATTAATTTGTGCGTCTCCGTGAAATGTCAGCTCGCTTGACAACTTTTCATAGCTTGTGTAATTTTGCTTGGCTTTTGGATGGAATCCTGCGTAGGATGTAAACAGTGGGCCTCTGATTGCGCCGCCTGCGAGTGAGGTAATGACACCGACCCAAAATGTCCGCCGTGCAGGGGCCCCCGGTCAGCACGGTGTTTGCTCACAGCGTCCGTGTGTGTGGGTGTGGGTGTGCGTGCATGTGTGTGTGTGAATCACACACAGTAAGCTTCTAGTCAGCCTTGAGCTTTCCACTCTCGCCTTGATGTTGCGACTGGGCCGGTGGCGCCAAACGCCCCCGCCGCCCACCTCCTGTTGAAATTCGACCTTCTTCTCGCGTCACCCTCAGACGCACACGCGCACACACACACACACTTGTTGCACACTCAGTCGCACTTGCCGTTACAAGCAGAGTCGCGTGAGAACATGCAAATGACCGTCGCGACCAGCTTTGAAAGGCGATACTGCCGCGTTTGTCCGAGCGGCAGACCAGATTAACACCGGCTGCCACATAAATGTGGGCCAGGCTCTCCCCCCTGGCAGAAAATAAGTCAAATTCGTTTTGATACACAGCTTGCTCTATTACACGATGGCGCTGAGAAGCTAAACTTAGTCACAGTCTTACTGGAGATCTCATATCAGGATTGTTCTGATTTATATTAGGAGGGGCTTAACAGTTGTTGTCTTATTTTGACGGATTCTACAGAACAAAAAGTTTGCTTTCAGGTGAAATTTCATGATGAATCTAAAAATCAGTATAAACTTTACAGATGGTGTACACGCTAGATGCATGGAGTTGATCTTTTTATGATCTTCATTTATTAATTTATTTATTTTGCTGCCCTCTTTTGGCATTATTAACTCAATTACAAAACACCTTTTTTTGGCGTGAGGGTGGAGGGGTAGATTTGGTTGTAGTGAATTTTCACTATTAGTGGTAGGGCTTGGTATATCCAAATTA
This sequence comes from Festucalex cinctus, assembly GCF_051991245.1. Lineage (NCBI taxonomy): Eukaryota > Metazoa > Chordata > Actinopteri > Syngnathiformes > Syngnathidae > Festucalex > Festucalex cinctus. The sequence goes on from NC_135417.1 coordinate 16,342,066, forward strand.
CATTTTCTCATTTGAACTTTGACCTTCTCTCAACATTTGAATGCACATATCCAACTGTTCAATGTCTCAGTACTTTTCACATGAATTGAACATCAAAATTTCAGGAGTTCGATCCATGAATCAACCCATTAAATTTCCTCGTTAGTTTAGATTGAATTGACTAGCAAATAAATGAACTCACTAGCAACCCCTGGAGACTTCTTCAAACAAAACCCTTTATGATTTATGTCCCTATTTGAAAACAAGTGTTGGATAGTACTTCCATACTGGAAGATTGAATGAACTAAACTTGATTTTCTGACACTCCAGTATCATCATGTTCTAACTTTTTGAACAATCTAGATAAGCTCACCACCAGTTCAGTACTCCGCCTACTGCCCGAAGCCGGCTGGGATAGGCTCCAGCACACCCGCGACCCCTGTGAGGAATAAGCGGTCAAGAAAATGGATGGATAGATGAGCTCATTTTGTGGAGGATACATTCTTCCTTCACTGTGTACCTGTTAATACGTTTGATGATTAAGCACTTTAAAAATGCAGTTTGCATATTTAGTACGTAATTGACGGGATCATTTGATATGGGATAGTGCTCCACGTTCTTATCATTAATGTTCCCGCTCTTTTGTGTGTGTGTGTGTGTGTGTGTGTGTGTGTGTGTGTGTGTGTGTGTGTGTGTGTGTGTGTGTGTGTGTGTGTGTCACTGCCTGCCTCCGCCCCCATTCCTTGGTCACCGCCTCTATTCTCAATGGGAAACTTGCTCGGCTAAATAGACTGCTTCAGCGTAGTCTCACGATCAAGGCGGGCTTCATTTGCAGTCACTACCCATCTCACTCCCTTCATTCAGACTGACAATAGAAGACCCCACCGCATTCCCCCGTCTGCCATCCCCAATGAGGCTAATCGTCACCAGACCACCAGTGTGCTCTCTATGCTTGGTCCAACACGTTTCAATATGCTGTGACTCTCACAAATTTGTACAACAACTAAAATACCAGTACTCAAATAGTCTCACCTTGCTCACCATGCATACCACCAGCCACTCTCGCACACTGCAACAAATAAAACTCACCCTAGTCATATCAATATTGTTAAAGTTAATGGAGGATACTCTCTGCACCTGTTTAGTGTTTACAACCTTTTATTTAGTATGTGCCATGATGTAATGTTATGTTATGTAACCATGTAATAGACTTTCCACCAATATGATCAGCTGTATCGGACAGGCGATTAATCTGCGTTAATATGTGATTAATGCGACAATTTTCTGTGATTAATTAATCTATTAACGCTTTAACTTTGACAGCCCTAAAAAAAAAAAATACATTTTTTTTTTTAAATATATATTCAACATTGCTTTCCAGGAATTCTGGTTGCAATAGTCCAGTATTATGCTAAAATCGATTTTTTTCCCCCAATTATGTGGCAACTTTCAATTGAGCAAATTCCTGGTTTATTCCCGTTAATTTGCATGGAAAATGTCCTACTTTGACATTCCTGAATTGCAGCAGACTTTTGTATAAAAGCTCATTAAAAGCTGATTTACTGGTAATTTTTTAGTTAAAAGGAGGCTAAAGTTAAACATTTGAGAGCCTTGCCTATTAGCCTAACTCAGTAATTTTACTCAATCTACAAAAAAAGAGATGTCTGCCTTTGCATTTGAAATCTCCAAGTATTGTTTTTGAAGGACAGCCCTGGCGGCAATAGGAGACAATTTGGCCATAAAGTGGACTTGGGATGTTTTTTTACCTGACAGCAACAATATGTTTGACTTACTTGCCCGTCTGTAAATTAGCTTAAAGCAGCTCTAGTTGGCGTAAAAAAGCTGACACTCCCTGGCTTGGCTCCATTGATCCCTTAAGGCTGGACCACAGAGACTTCATCCAATCATCTCCTCCTCCTCTTCCTCCTCCTCTGGTATTTTTGTCACGTCGTGGTGACTAACCGTGCAGGATGTGGCGGCGTTGGCTGCGACTCCCGCGGGCGCCAGATGCGACACCCCAGAGAGGCCCAGGAAGGGCACGTGGAGGGGGAGGAGTCAGGCGCTGTCAATCAATCTGCGTGTATGCGCAGTGTGTGTGAGACTGACGCCATTGTGCTGTGTTCCCGCAGCTCAGGCCTCTGTGGATTACAAACACAACAGCTGTATTGTGTGCGTGTGTGTGCACTCATGAGCGGCATGGATGTTTGTGTACTTGGGGGTGATCGATGTCAGTCTTGCTTCTCACCGTCCCCACAACCACTTTGGATCACAGCCACAACTGTGTTTCATTCACCAATGGGAGTTTTTTATGTTATATGTTTGGCAGTTTTGAAATCTATCTGTCCAAGCCTCCAGAATTTGGGCATAAGTTAGTTAATGGGTGAATCGATCAAGGAATGGCCTTGCATAGGGCAACGATAATCGAGTTACTCAAATAATTTGATTTAAAAAAAAAAGATCGAAGGAAGATCTGGGCCTGCACGGAAGCTTTGTAGGAATAATTTTTCCACATGGGATAAAGTTACTGCAGTTGCAACAAGCACTGCTTCGTGTAGCTGGCACAAAGGCAGCGAACCAGGAGGAAAGAGTCCGTAAAAGACAGTATGTCCTAAGTTTGGGATAATTTCACATAGAAAATGTGTACCCCAACAGCTCAGTAAAATACAATACAAGGTAACGTATTCATGTTAGCCAGTATAATATAGCCTACCATCGCTAGTCAGTAGTCAGAACACATTATAACGGCCCCGCAAGTGGTCTAAGACACAGTGCACCGTTTTATTCAACAAACGGTGCATAAGCACACGCGTAATATTAATGAGAAGACTTATGCACAAGCTGCCGATGTCCACGAGTCACTCAACGCGGCATGCTAACAGGTTAGCCACTTAACAGCCAGCCAACTCTACACTCTGAATGCGCTGACACCCACGTCACTCACCAGGCCAGGTCGCCATGAGGATGGTGACCCCAAATGGAGAAGAATCATATCTGCAACTCGCATGCAAATGTTATAGTGTTTAATAATACAGAATCCATTTTTATGGGATAATCGGTCATATGCTCAATCCTTTAAAAATATTTGAGGGAATACCCAAAGGACAACTCATGCGAATATGCAAAACTTGCTTCATCATGCTTCCGTCCATAAAAGTGTTTAGTGTTAACGCCCATTTCACATGGGTGTTTCACATGCTCCTGAATTTGCATTTAATTATTTAAATACCCTAGAGTAGCTACAAGTGGGAATACACAGTGGGTAGGCGTCCCAATACTTTAGTCAACATATGAGAGACACAAGCTCTCGTAATTGCAGGAAGCCAAAGAATGCGGCCAGAGGCAATCACGTGGATGCGACCCAAACCACCAGCAGGACAACAAGTCGCAGCATTTTTGTTGTTGTTGTTGTTGTCGTCAAATCGTTACAATTTGAACAGGCTGCTAAATGCCACATCCGAGTCTTAACAGCTGGATGTTGTGACTCATGCCTTGGGTTTGTACAGACTAGTCTACTTTACTACTCAATGACTTTTACAGCTTGACGTCAACTAGTCGCTAATGATGTTTAGATCCACTTATAGCAACACTTGATAGAGTACTGCAATGTTGGCTGGAGGAGCTAGCTCCTCGTCTTTGAAAAATAAAGACTTTAATGCTATGTGTCAAACATTCATCGAACCGAGGGGTTGGTTGTTTTGTTTTTTGTTTTTTTAAATGTGACTGGAAATGGCATCACAAACATTCTGTTTTTAATTTTAACTATAGTAACTAGATATACTGAAAAAAAAATATTAATGACATTTTCGACTCAACTCTCATCACCTTATTGTCGGCTACAAAAACTAGGAAGTCTTGTATTCCCTACTCGCGGCCAAAGGAAACCAGCTTCGTGGCGAGATTTTCAAGTCGTCAAATGTCCACGCCTGCACCCACTTAATCCTGCCACTCCCTCACAACCTCTGTGCTAAACCGACTCGTATCCGGCCCCAAATTGAATTACGGTCCGATTAAGACGACGGCTCCCTCGGTCTGCCTGCTGCACAAGTGTGTGCCTGTGGCCTTTAATGAAGGCTTTGAGGAATATCTGTTCTCCATCTTTTGTGTCGCGCACAGGGCCTTCAGGGAATTATCATAACAAAAACCTTTCATGCTTTTTTTTTTTTTTTTTTTTGCGTGTCAGGAATTCCAGACTTCCCCCAGAGAAGCAGGGCACTGACTTGTAAACAAACACATACTCAGTCAAGACTTATGTTGTTTTGGTCCCCCCCCCAAAAGAAGGGGCCTCAACTTCCCCCGATGCACATGAGTCAAATCTGCGATGAATCACTTTTGATTTACTGATGCAGGCTTTACAAAACTAAGATCTCCATCTTTGTGACGGTGGGGGGGGGATACGAGTGCCATATTTAAATAGCCTGGTGACTTAAAAGGTTTTCTCAAGCGTGACATGGCAGGCAAGACTCAGCAGCCACTAAAATAGCTCCGGCATGTGCGCGGCACGTTTTAAGCTGTGTTTTTTTGTAAGGGGGGCAAAGGGGAGTCAGAGTGACTCATGTGTAAGACATCTCGGTGCGATAAATACGTTGGATTCCCAGAGCGTGGAGAAAGGGCTGGCGTGAGGGGGGCTTTTGTTGTATGTGAAAATGTCACTCACAGTTCATTCTGCAGTGTGTTTTCCCCTCTTAGTAGCACCCACGCTATTGTTGATATTGGAATTTCTGCCGTTATACACAATCGGATGTGTTTATCAGTTACTGTGTGTGTGCGTGCTTGTTTTCTATTCTGTTTTGTGCAAGACTTTTTTTTTTCTTTCTTATAGGTCAGTGCAAGGTCAAGTTAAAAATTAAAATTAGCAAAGCATGTTGCTGCATCCCCAGGAAATAAGTAAATGTTTTAGAAAATTTTTTTTTATGAGTTTTGTGTCTCTAAATCCTCTTAATATTTTATACTAGTTGTAACTTAACTTTATATTTGTTTTTTTACATAACTGTAATATTGTCATGATTTTTGTCAATTTGTTTTTACTGAAGGGTTATGTTTTAAGTTAATGATTGTTACTTTGTTTTTATTTCAGTTTTGGATTTAAAGCTAATATTTACATTTTTACTTAGTGTTATACATATTAACATATTTCGCGTCTACCTTTTACGTCGTTTTACTTCCTGCGTATTATGTCTCGGGTTCTACATAATTTCTTGTTTACTCCTGTTGTAAGACTGCGTTGTAGCATACGTTTCAAATTCTTTTACATCTTTGATTACTGTGTGGTTTACATCTTTACTTGATAAGTGTTGACTTAACTAGTGTACTTAAAAAAAAAAAAAGAAGCCTGCCCTTACCCAATAATGTACATTTGAGGTGATTTAGATAAACGAAAAGCCATTGTTTGATTTTTTTCTTTCCGCATTTCTGTTGCCAGTAAAAAGTTGAAATACAAATGCCGTATGGTGGCACGTAACTCACTCGATTAGCTTAAAGCATATATTCTTTATCCTCTGCAAAGAATGACTTATATCATTACTGATGAGGAAAGGCTTCAGTATAGAGTGCTTTTTTTTCTTTGTTTTTTCTTTGTTTTTTCTTTTCAGATTTTGATGTCACACGTACCAGAGAGGCTGAACGTACTCATCCTTTCCTCCATTTTGTGCCCCTCCCCTCAGGAGCCGTTGGGGCCCAGTCCCTGTTCGCCATGCCTCGGCGGCCCGGCTATGGCACCATGGGCAAGCCCATCAAGCTGCTGGCCAACTGCTTCCAGGTGGAGATCCCCAAGATGGACGTCTACCTCTACGAGGTGGACATCAAGCCTGACAAGTGCCCGCGACGAGTCAACAGGTAAGCATCCGCCCTCCCGGACGCTGTTTTGTGTTTCTTCTGAGTGACAGTAACAAGAGTGAACTGATTTGTCACAGGGAGGTGGTTGACTCCATGGTGCAGCACTTCAAGGTGACCATCTTCGGGGATCGCAGGCCGGTCTATGATGGCAAGAGGAGTCTGTACACGGCCAACCCGCTGCCTGTGGCGCCCACGGGGGTCAGATAACCACACGCACACATACACACTTAACTTGGCTTACGTAAGGCGTTTTTACATAGGACAAAAAAAGTATAGGGAGTAATGACACTGCAGTCTGAATGCTTTGAAAGACTGTGCTTACTAGATTTCATGTGTACTTCCTGTTTTTCCTTAGTCGTCCTTTTTTTCATCTGCTTTTTGTCCTCCTCATCCTAAATTTTCATTCTTTCTCATTCACTCTCACTCTCATTCTCTTCTCGTGATTGTCCTTTCTTCTCCTCTCACTCCTTGTTCTTACTGTTCTCCTCATCTCTCATTCTTTTCAACTTCTTCTCCTCCTGCCTCTTCTACACATCTTCCTCCTTTTCTTCTCGCTCTTTTATTGGTCTTTTTTCTTCTGTTCATCCTCCTGTTCTTTATCTTGTCTACTTCTCATTTCCCTCTTTCTACGTCTTTTCCTTGTTCGCGTCCTTTTCGCCCTCATGTTCTTCTCCTTGTCCTGTTTGTTCTCCTCATCCTCCACTATTTCTTATCATTCTTCTCATCTGACATGATTTTCCCCATCTTCTTCTCCACTGCCTATTCTTCTGCATGTCCTCCTATTTTTTTCATCTCCTTATTTTCATCATCTTTTTCTACTCATTCTTCTACTGGTTATCCTCTTTTTTTTTTTTTTCGTCTTGTCAGCTTCACAATCTTTTTATACTTCTCCTTTGCCTTTTTCTACATCATCTTCTCCTTGCTGATCCTTCATGTTTTCCTCACATTCTTCTCCTTATTGTCATCCTCATCCTCATTCTTCTTCTACATCTTCTCTTCATCCTCATTGTATTGTTATTCCTCTTTTCCTTCTCCCACTGCTCATCCTTTATTCTCCTTTTGCTCCTCAACAGTTTCTCTCTTCACCTCATTTTCCTCATTGTCCTTCTTGTCTTCTCCTCCTACTAATATTTTATTACTGAATTGTCCTCCTCCTCCCTGTTGAAAACAACAGCAACAACAACAAAAAACAACAACAAACAAAACCCATTGACTGTTATAACTTTACTCGCCCTCTTCTCAGGTGGACCTTGATGTTACTCTACCAGGCGAGGGGGGCAAAGATCGTCCCTTCAAAGTGTCCATCAAGTTCGTGTCCCTGGTGAGCTGGCACATGCTGCACGAAGTGCTGACGGGCCGCAGCATGCCTGAGCCACTGGAGCTGGACAAGCCCATTAGCACCAACCCCGTGCACGCCGTGGACGTGGTCCTGAGACACCTTCCGTCCATGAAGTGAGTTTTATGCAATCCCTCTGAGACCTCTGCTAAATTGTGGTTCATCATTCACTATATGGCCGTGGGAGGGGTAAAAGAAATGTGGTCTTATAAAACATTTTGACCTAAAGCAGGTGGGTCTGTAATGTAGTCCCTCAATGAACGGGTTCACTGTACTGTCTATCCGCTCTGTATCAGTATCAGACACCGCCATCCAAACGGAAATCAAACCAGGCTCCAATGGGATCTCATTCGCTGCAGCCAGGCCATCCTCTAACCTGATATCACTTTCCCCAGCTTCGGCAAGGGCGCCGTCATATGTAATCTCACTGTGGCTTCTATAAAGCTTTATCAAAAGGTGCCTCGATCCATCTTTCATTTGGGTTTGTTTACAGCGGCCCTGCTATCGCATTGGCATCCTGACATATTGTCACATTGGAAAATGTGTGCCCTTTGCACCTCAATGCCACAATGCAGTATAATAAGAGCTCGCCAACGCCCTCATGTCTGCTCATGCTGTGTACTGTAAACAATCAGCCTACAGAGAATCTTTCATTAGCCCATCAGTTGTCACTTTTATTTGGGGTGGACTTTGGAACACATTTTCATAATTAGATAACTTTGTAAAATATGTTTCAAAATATGTGACAGTTAAGATGGAATTTAAAGCGCTATACGTAAAATCTGCTAAATGTTTTAATGGAACCACGACAGCAGCCAATTTTGTACCAAGCAAACCGGATTGGTGCCATCTACCTATGAACTCATTAAGGTCAAAAGTGCCTACCAAAACATGCCTCTAAAACCTATCGGTGACTTTTGAATCACCCCAGAAAAACTGAAGTTTTCCTGATATTCAACAATATTGTCAATGTCTACTAAATAATTGATATCTCAGCTCCTGAACCAGATAGAAACATAATTCCAAAAGCATTTCAGCGCTTACACCTGTGGCGTTCACACAAACCTAAGTTTATTATTATTATTTCTATTTTATTATTATTATTATTATTATTATTATTATTATTATTAACAACTCTGTCGCATCTGCGGGCATATTTACCTTCAACACTGGAGTACAGTTGTAATAATCTCGGGAGATCGAGTGGTAATTATTCGTCATCCATTCCGTTAAAAGCCATTGAAATTTTCAACATCCTCAATGTTTACAAACGTATTTCATAACTGTATGTCACTGTCGACTCGTTAAACTGATTCAAATTCCTCCCGTGCCGTTGTCTAACACGTAATTTATTTCATAAGTCCCGCGAATCTGCGTCAGCAACAAATGCTCGATTAAAATTCCAGGACATACTACGAGGCCAACGTCACCTTCTCGTGCATATTCTGATGCATTTCATTGGCTAAGAGACCAAGAATTGGTCAAAACAAATTAACGTATCCGCTCTCCTGGCTTTAAAGGGAGAAGCACGCTGGAGCGCTCCCGGCTCTAATGGTAGAAGCGCTGTCATGCGCTTCCGGCCTTAATGGGTTAATTAAACCCATGAAAAAATTCAACAATGCTGCATAACTTTTTTGATATGAGCGCTGATTCCACATGATTGACATGGAAGACGTTTACCCCCCACCCCCCTCATAGGTACACGCCGGTGGGCCGCTCCTTCTTCTCAGCTCCAGAGGGCTACGATCACCCCCTGGGCGGAGGCCGAGAGGTGTGGTTCGGCTTCCACCAGTCGGTCCGGCCCGCCATGTGGAAGATGATGCTCAACATTGACGGTGAGCAGCAGGTTGCGGACTGCTATACAACACTTGTGACCTGGGCTAGTCAAGTGACGCTTGTGGGTGTTTGCGTCTGGATGGAAGCGAGGTCCTTTGGGCTGGATTGGAGCTGACTAATTGGTTGCTATGGAAACAAAGCAGCGTGTGGATGTGTGAGTGGGGCTGTGTTGTGGAAGTGTACGTGTGTGGGTGTCTTTGAGAGATGGCCGTGTGTGTTTTATGTGTGTATCGATGCTCGTGTGTGTGTTTGTGTGTGTGTGTATGATGGTGGTTTGTGAGCAGGGCGGGGTGGAGGCTGTTTGTGATGTCAGATGTGTGTGAGTGGTGGCTCTGTTTGTATATTTGGCTACATGGAGCATTTCCTTTCTATTCTAGGTTTTTTTTGCTCCCGACTACTTCAAGACAATCCCTCCCTTCTCTCTCATTGTGTCATTTTCCCCGCCATCTTAACTGCGGGACTCACACACTGGATTGTAGTTTTGTCATAAATGTAGAAAGGCTTCAAATCTAATTTGGTAGCTAAGTACTCTTGTGTGAGGGTAAAGAAAGTCTGTTTTTCACATTAAATGACACACTCACACTCAGCCACTTCTTCTTTTCAAATAAATGTGATTACAGAGAAGTGACACCCTTCAATTTTGCATTTAGCATGTCTGACTCATAGTCTGTAAGTGTGTGTGTGGGGTGGAGTGTCACCTTCCCCCAGTGGTAAAAGTGGTGTATCATGGCGGATGTGACCGCGTGCATCTTCACGCCACTCAATACAGGTTGGTCTCACTTTCCTGTATTAGCTAGTTGCTAGCACAGGAAGCTGACATAGCAGTGTACAAACAACAGACAAATGTACTGGGTTTACGTCTTGAGTCTTAGACAGTGCTTTGAAGGAGACGTGCATTTTTCCCCCCGTATGATTTGAAAACCGTTCTCAGGTATCTTAGTCTAGAATGCTTTCATCGAAATGCCCTAAGAACGAAGAATTATAGCAAACTTATTTTTTGTTTTGCTGAAATTAGACCATTTTGAGTATGCCGTTGTAGACCGTATACTAGGGATGTAACGATAAGCGCGGTATCGTGATATTAAAACTGCCACAATATCATCGTCGTCATGTTCACAATCTTTAAATGCAACACATCTGTTAAAGTCAGGTTGATTTCCATTTGTGCAGTTCAAGCAATCTGGTGGCTAGTTTTTTAGTGCAATTTAATTTTCATTAGGGATGTTTTGGCCCTAATATGTTTAAAATCTACACTAATTGTCAAATGAAGGGGAACGCCTGTGAAGTTAATATGTGGAGGAACGCAATGTGTGCGTGCATTAACAACATAACATAACAATAATAATAATAATAATAATATTAATGATAATAATGATGAAGAAACACAATAATAATGATAATAATGATGAAGAAACACAATAATACCATAACGTTATGTACAAAAGCACAATCTTTTTTTTTATTTATTTTTTTTTATTATGAGCTCTTATTATTTTTTTTTTTACAATATTGTGACCTTTTTTAAATATTGCCAACCTCCCCACAACATCGTGATAATTATCGTATCGTGATATCGTATCGTGACATTGGATATCATAACATCCCTACTGTATACCCTGCCTCATACACTATTGCAATTGCGAATACATTTTCACACATCGCCAAACTGACACAAGACAATACCAACACCCATCATGTTGACAAATTAAATCAAATATTTGTGCTTATTATCAGACCTAATGCTAATTTTTACATAAAAAAAATTAAAAAAAAATCTCAATGCAGCTCTGCTTACCTTTTGATTTCGACGGAACATTTCAGGTGGCGTAGTCCGACCAATGCTTGGAGACGGTGAATCTTTATTCACTGATTGCTTAGTCATGGGCGAAGAAACTTGTTGTGGGAGTGGCATTATGTAAACTAGATGAACTGTTAGGTAATAGTGGGTCGGAAATTATGAAGGGCTCACTCACGCACACATTTTCAGAAAGATTTACTTGGTGGTTCAGTTTCAAACTTGGATGCCACTCCAGAGTCACGGCAATTTGTGTAGAGCACTTTTAAGTGTCTATTTTACAAAATGTGTCCCCTTTATATGCTTCGATGCTATTTCATGTCGCCCTCGGTTGCGAACAAGTTGTGATACAAGCCATGACATGTCTTGTCTTTTATATGGCAGTGTCCGCCACCGCCTTCTACAAGGCCCAGCCGGTCATCCAGTTCATGTGCGAAGTGCTGGACATCCACAACATCGACGAGCAGCCCCGCCCTCTCACCGACTCACACAGGGTCAAATTCACCAAAGAAATCAAAGGTAAAGACTGGAGCCGTTTCGTGGGACTAAAAAAAGTTTCTTTTGCTTGAGAGGAAAACTTTTCGTTTTGTTGTGTTTATTAGGTTTGAAGGTGGAAGTGACGCACTGCGGAACCATGCGGAGGAAGTACCGCGTCTGCAACGTGACCCGCCGGCCGGCCAGCCATCAAACGTGAGTCACCCTCGGAGCCTTGTACAAGGCGACATGGTTCTGTGGTCATTTGCACAGGGGCGGTTAAGACCGGTTGCACATCGAAAACCCAGTAACCAGATGCTTGCTGACTGGCTCATTATGGAGTCAGCATTAGTCATCCAGTCGGGAAGCAGCCCTTCACCGTTTGTCGTCTTAAAAAGCCTCATTCATTTTTTTTACATGACCCAAGATTAGAACTAATAAAGGAGTACTTTAAGCTTTAATGATTTGTCACCTACAGTTGCACTCTAATGTATTCAACCCCTATTGTAAATTATATGCGTGTGAAAAAAAAAAAAGGAATTGTGGGTGTAACTGTACATTTTAATTAAAAATTTTACTCTTATGTTGTTTTTTCAGGAACAGCAATAATAATGTTCCAGGGTTAATTATCCTCAAGTATCAAAAATGTAAAAAAGTCATTAAACATGGTTGTATCTCATTAACGCCAGTGCTCACAATTTAAATTTAGCACATTGCCTCTCGCACGTAATGTTTCAAAGAAGATAATTTACTTGTTTTTATTTTAGACCATACATGTTATAAAATTAAATGAACCATTTTTATTTTATGTTCTACTCATTAAAGAAGAAGTATATGGTTTTAAAACATTTGAACCCCGACCTTTACAAGTCTCTGCCCAAAGCAGCGTTTTAATGTAGGTGTTGACACGGTACGCTTTTGTTTTCTCGCAGGTTCCCCCTCCAGCTGGAGAATGGCCAGACCGTGGAGCGCACTGTAGCTCAGTACTTCAGGGAGAAGTACAGCCTGCAGCTCAAGTACCCCCACCTACCCTGTCTGCAGGTGGGCCAGGAGCAAAAGCACACCTACCTGCCACTGGAGGTGAGAGACACCATCTATCCAAAACACACAACAACCACGAAGAGAAAGAAAGCAGAGAAAAGTGACGTCCTCTGTTCTTTTTGGTAGGTGTGTAACATTGTAGCCGGTCAGCGATGTATCAAGAAGCTGACAGATAATCAGACTTCCACCATGATCAAGGCGACTGCCCGCTCCGCACCCGACAGACAGGAAGAGATCAGCAGGCTGGTGAGCCCCACAGAACAAATCTTCGTTACGTGCAACTCAAGTCTTTAAAGCTGAGCTTTCTCCCTCCTCCTCTCTTCCTTTTAGGTACGCAGCGCCAACTACGACGCCGACCCCTTCGTTCAGGAGTTCCAGTTCAAAGTGCGCGACGAGATGGCCCATGTGACGGGGCGAGTGCTACCCGCCCCCATGCTGCAGTACGGCGGCAGGGTGAGCACAGAGCACTTTATGGTACCCTTCTTTTAAATCACACCCATTCTCTTGTTTTTGTCTGTCATGCTGCCTCCCATTTTCTTTAGCGGGGGAAACTAACATGCTGGCTTCGGTTTCATGTTCTGTTTGTTGTACCTACTTGTGGCTCAATCTCAAATGCATTTTTAAAGCAAAATTGTGAGGGGAAAAAAAGAAAAAGTTGAGACTGGGCCACAATTTGAATTAACATCTTTCCGTATTGGGTCTGTTTTAGTTTTCCTTTGATAGTGATAGTGTATTTGTGTAGTGAGTTTTAAAGGGGAACAATGGAGAAGTAAAGTGTTTTTGCCTGTACAGAGGCATCTCAATCAGCTAGAATGTCATTGAAAACATAATTTCAGATTTCCGTTAATCAATCATTTTTTTACTTATGTACATATACTATACTTACTATGAAATATTTCCACATTTTTTATATATATATATATATATATATAATTTTTTTACTTAGGAAAAACTCAAATTAACCACCTCAAGAAATTATAACATTGTTGGTAGGGAGTAGCCTTCTGAAAAGTATTTTCCCTTTTTTTAAATGAATCTTTGAGGTTTACAATAGCACTAAAAGTAAATCTTTTGTAAGCTGCCGAGTTTTGAATGTGTCTGAGCAACCCTTTCTGAATTTTTGTGGAAAAATTTGGCAAATTTACACATTACCAAGTTTTTCCACATGCATGACTTCACTGCTTGGCTGAGTGAAGATCCACCATTTTCAAGTGGCGACTGGAATCCGGTTTCTGATAAGAGGCATATAGTCGAATGTATGTCAGCTGCATGTGCCATTTGCAGACATTTACTACATTCATTTGCATAGTGTACTACAGAGACTTGGTGATGGAGTTGTGCCTCCACAAGGAAATTGCAGTCGAATCTTGTTGGTTGCTCACGTTATGGCTAAATTAGATAGTGGTGTATTACATTCAATCAAGCAAAATTCTCGCACAAAAACAATGTGAAAACTGTTTTAAAATACATGAAACATTGTGAATACTTTCCGGCTGCATTGATTCATGAGATGTGTGTTTGTTTGAGTAGTGTTCGTTGTAGTTCATAAATGTCTGCATGTTTTACTCCAATAATCACAAGTGCACACGGTGAGACTACACTTGTCATTTCAGAACCGCACAGTGGCCACGCCCAGTCACGGCGTGTGGGACATGAGGGGCAAGCAGTTCCACACCGGAGTAGAAATCAAGATGTGGGCCATCGCCTGCTTTGCCACACAGCGCCAGTGTCGGGAAGACATTCTCAAGTCAGAAGAGATAAAACCGTTGTATTTAAAAAAATAAAATAAAATGCTGTTGACGAGGTAGTAATGTAACAAAATGTCTGTTTAGAGCGTTCACAGACCAGCTACGCAAGATCTCCAAGGACGCCGGCATGCCCATCCAGGGCCAGCCGTGTTTCTGCAAGTACGCCCAGGGAGCGGACAGCGTGGAGCCCATGTTCAGGCATCTGAAGAACACCTACGCCGGATTACAGCTCATCATCGTCATCCTGCCCGGCAAAACCCCCGTATATGGTAAGAAAATGACGATGTATTAACGTGACAAGCTATACAATATAGCAGTGGTACTCCAACTTGTTACAAAGAGTGCCACCAAAAAGTGCTTATTTGGGAAAGCTCACGGTGCCGGAGTGACAACCATAAAATACATTGAATACAGGACAATAAAAAATGTACAGGTACCTGCAGTATATTCTGGACTATAAGATGCTACTTTTTCCTTACGCTCTGACCCCTGCAGCCAATGTGATGGTGCGGCTAATGTATTGCTTTTTGTTTTGTCTTTTTTTTATGCTGATATTGATGTGCAAATGCCCACTCCTAAGTATCTAATTTCACAACGTACGGTATGTATCCGTGCCTTATAGTCTGGCTCAGCCAATATGTGGGGAGGGGGAAAAAAAAATCCACACCAAGTGGCCGTGGTTTATAACCCGATGCGTTTTTAGTCAGGAATGTATGGTAATTGATTAGTTTAAAATGTGTTGCACATTGAAGTTGGAGATTACCTAAATAAATGTTTAAAGTAGGGCGCCACGGTGGATGGTTGGTTAGCACGTCCGCTCCCAGTTCTGAGGACTCGGGTTCGAGTCAAGGCTCCGCCCTTCCTGGGTGGAGTTTGCATGTTCTCCATGTGCCTGCGTGGGTCTTCTCCGCGTACTCCGGTCTCCTCCCACATTCCAAAGACATGCATGGCAGGTTAATTGGGTGCTCCAAATTGTCCCTAAGTGTGCTTGTCAGTGTGGAGGGTTGTTGGTCTCTGTGTGCCTTGTGATTGGCTGGCAACCAGTTCAGGGTGTACCCCGCCTACTGCCCAGAGCCAGCTGAGATAGGCTCCAGCACCCCTTGTGACTCTTGTGAGGAATAAGCGGTCAAGAAAATGGATGGATGGATGTTTGAAGTAAATGTAAAAAAACAAAAAACAAAAAAAAACAGTTGAAAAATAAATGCAAATGTATTGAACTTAAGCTAATTAAGCTAAACAAAGAATTCACCTATTCTAGATTATTATTATTATTATTTTTTTTATCTATCAAACATAGCCTCCATTATTCACTGATAAACTTGTTTTTATGCTATTAGCATCAGCGCTCTGTCCCTAGCCTCCGCAGATAGCAGGACATTACTGTGATCACAAAAGTTAAGAATATTTTGGTGAACCTAAAATGTACTATAAAAACTTCACAACAACTTATTTTGACCTTCTCTAAACTTTTGAATGTCCAACTGTTCAATGTTTGACTACTGTTTGCACAACTAGCTGTTATCGAACAAGGAGCTGAACTGCAAAATTCACAACAGATTTTTGATCCATGACTGGAACAATACGTTTCCTGTTTGAATGAACTGGTATTTAGCAATCCTCTTCATCATGCTTTTCACATTTTGACATGATATCAAGAAGACACGAATATCACCCACGTTTTGTGAGTAGCTAGTGTGTAAGTTTATGCTGTATGTCCAAATATAGCCGAGGTGAAGCGGGTGGGCGACACTCTACTGGGCATGGCCACTCAGTGCGTCCAGGTGAAGAACGTGGTGAAGACGTCCCCTCAGACCCTCTCCAACCTCTGCCTCAAGATCAACGTCAAGCTGGGGGGCATCAACAACATCCTGGTGCCGCACCAACGGTAAGGCTGCCCTTCACTTCTTTAAGCTCTTGAAAGCTCACTACAGCAATGACTGCATCTCGTTTTGTATGTCTCTTCACAGTCCGTCAGTGTTTCAGCAGCCGGTCATCTTCTTGGGAGCAGATGTGACACATCCGCCTGCCGGAGATGGCAAGAAGCCCTCGATTGCAGCAGTAAGTTTCATCTGGAGTATTTACACCCAGTATTTTTCCGGAGAACAGGCAGCCTGTCTCTATTACTTTGTTGCAACCATTATTCATTAGTGATCCAATGTGCTTTGTCTCCCCCAGGTGGTGGGCAGCATGGACGCTCACCCCAGCCGCTACTGTGCAACTGTGCGGGTGCAGAGGCCCAGGCAGGAAGTGATCCAGGATCTGGCCTCCATGGTGCGCGAGCTGCTCATCCAGTTCTACAAGTCCACACGTTACAAGCCCACCCGCATCATCTTCTACAGGGACGGAGTGTCTGAAGGCCAGTTCAGACAGGTCAGGTTTTGACTTGCAGATAGAGGGAGTCACCTTTCAGATGACATTTGAGGAATTTTCCGTAACTACAGAAATGATAAAAACACGTCATATAGAAACTGTAGTAATTTCAGTATGAACGGAAAATGTATTTGCTTTGCTTTTTAGCCAAAGGTACAAATCAAATACTTTTTTTTTTTTTCTTTCCTTTAAAGAAACATTTGGTGGCATATTTGTGGCAATGAACTATGCTAAAGGCTATTTGTGACAGGGTCGGAATAGTGTGGGATTTACTGTATACAGGTGCTTATCAAAAAATTAGAATAGCCTCAAGGTTGAATAATTTCCATAATTACCATATTCATAAGTTGGTGACATTCAATATTTCACAGTTCACATGTAAAGATTATAGTGCATTTTAGGGTCAAACAAAATTTTCACCCATGGGCCGAATATTCCTAACACTTTGTGTATCATATATGTTGTTGTTTGCGATTCATACATTAGGGGTGTGCTTTGTGTTGTTCAGGTGCTGTATTACGAGCTGCTGGCCATCCGCGAGGCCTGCATCAGCCTGGAGAAGGAGTACCAGCCGGGCATCACCTACATCGTGGTGCAAAAGCGCCACCACACACGCCTCTTCTGTGCCGACCGCAACGAGCGAGTAAGTCTCCTCTCAGCAGAGCACTCGGAACGGCCAACTTTGATTACCTTTTGCAGTGGGGTCCGCCGTTCACCTTTCCGCCTCTTGTTAAGTAGTGCTCGATTAAAGCATTAGCGCCCAAAGAGCTGCGGAGTGGTACTCAAGGCCACCAGTGCCCGCATACTCGGTTTGTGTTGTTCACATGGAGACGTAAGCTCTCAAGAGCATTAAGGCTTTTAATTGTTTGACTGAGACGGACTCGCTCGATCCATCAAGTCATTTAGCTTCCAGATGGGATTTTATTGCTTTAAGAGCATACCCTACTATTAAATGTTTGCCGTTTTACCTTTTTTTTTTTTTGTAAGCTTTTGTTACAATGCTGAAAAGTGGGTTAGGGGAAATTAAAAAATAGCTAATGGGTGGCATTAGTGGGAACTGACTGCTTTGTCAGAACGATTCGTTTGTCAGATTTGAAGCAACGGCATACGACTTACAGCTTGTCTTAAATAAAACTATATTTGTTTATTCTTCTAAGATCACATAACTTTCCCTTCCCTTCACAATGTCTCGACAAAAAAATCCTACTTTATTCTCGACCGATAACAATTTATTTTTCTCTGAAAAGTCCAACTTTATTCTTGCAGGATACCATCTTTTGTTTTTTCTTGAATGCAGCCAAATTAGAACATTTAAAAAAAAAAAAAATGTTGACTAATCTTGCGTGAAAAATATTTTCCCTCCTTATTATAATGATTTTTTTTTTTCAAGACTTTCTTGATAAAAAAAAAAAAAACTTTATTTGAATAAAACCCAAAAAAACATCTTTACTATCAGATAAGACTATTTGAGCTAGGTATAGATGTATATGTATGTGTGTGTATATATATATATATATATATATATATATATATATATATATATATATATATATATATATATATATATATATATATATATATATATATATATATATATATATATATATATATATGTGTGTATATATATATATGTGTGTATATATATATATGTGTGTATATATATATATGTGTGTATATATATATATATATATATGTGTGTATATATATATATATATATATATGTGTGTATATATATATATATATATATATATATATATATATGTGTGTATATATATATATATATATATATATATATATATATATATATATATATATATATATATATATATAATATGTATATATATATGTGTGTATAAATTCTCATATGAAAAAATAATTTATACTTTTATGATATACATTTTGTTGCAGCACTGAAAAGTATTTCATTGGGAAATTATAAAATATGTGGGATGGGTGACATTGACAAGAAGTGACGTAGCGCTGATGTGTTTGTCAGGTTGGACGCAGCGGAAACATTCCTGCTGGTACGACCGTGGATACAGACATCACACATCCTTACGAGTTTGACTTTTACCTCTGCAGTCATGCTGGAATACAGGTGAGCTCTCTCGTTAGCATACTGTTTTTTAATTCATATTTTTTTGCAACAAAATCCAAATATTTGTTGTTTTCCATGTGGCAGGGCACTAGCCGACCCTCCCACTATCACGTGCTGTGGGACGACAACTGTTTCACGGCCGACGAGTTCCAGCTGCTCACCTACCAGTTGTGCCACACCTACGTGCGCTGTACCCGCTCGGTGTCCATCCCCGCGCCCGCCTACTACGCCCACCTGGTGGCCTTCCGCGCCCGCTACCATCTGGTAGACAAAGAGCATGACAGGTAAGGCATGGAGAGGAGATTTCCGGACAAATTGTACTGAATGCTGAAGCACGGGTTCAGATTTGGAACAAGAATTTTGACGGATTTTAAAGAAAAAAAACTGCAAATAAAATGTTATCCTCGTAAGTTAAAGATTGTTCATCTTTGTACATATTGCTCTGTGTCCACCGTGCAGCGCCGAGGGCAGCCACGTGTCAGGCCAGAGTAACGGTCGAGACCCGCAGGCGCTGGCCAAAGCTGTCCAGATCCACCATGACACCCTGAGGACCATGTACTTCGCCTGAGCTGCAATCCACCCACCACCACCAACCATCACCGCCATTTCCATCCTCCACACATGAACACTCACAGACAACACGCACACACACAGCCATGCACGGATGGCTTGCCAGTCAAAGTCCTCACACACGCACTCGCCTAGTCAATCCGGACCCGACACTGTGCAGAGGGAAGCAGGGAGAAGGAGGCGGCACCCCACACTGGATTGAGGATGCAAAAACGCTGCTTTTAAACAGGAAAAACAAAACAAAACTCAGCACTAATATGCAATAGAAACCAGCCAACTCCTTTTATTTCCATCTTTTTTTTTTCTTTTTTTTTTCTTTTTTCTTTTTATTTTTGTGTTTACTGCTCCTTTAGGCTGTTGCCCCTCTCCCCTGTTTACATTCTGCCCAGCTCCTCCCAGGCACCTCAAAGTCAGTTCATAAGCAGCAGCACTTTTACATTCTTTTTTTTGTGTGTTTTTAAGCAAACGAGGGAGCAAAGCGGGTAGGCTCTCTAATTATGAATTCATTTTTTCCCCATTCCCTCCCTCAAATGAAATAACCAGTTCTTTGAGTACACTGCCACCAGCTGGCTAGAGGTGGAACGTCATCCCCAGAGACACCTCATTACTGTACATTCTCCTGTTTTACTGTGGGTCAATTTGAGAGTTTTTCCACAACAAAATCAAATAGGCCTTTTAAAAATTTAGACATTTTTAAAGTACGAAATATGTAAGTTTAAAACTTTACTTGCTGGTCTCTTTTTTTTTTTTTTTTTTTTTTTTTTTTCCCCTCCCCTTTAAATTATACACTAATTTTAATGTTTCCCCTGGTCTTTTTTCCCCTTGTCAATATACATTATAGGATACCTTGTTCCACTAGCTTTATTTTGTTGTTGTTTATTTATGTGTTTGTATGGACAAAATTTCAGGATAACTTTTTCCACCAGCCTTATTGATATATAAACATATATATATATATATATATATATATATATATATATATATATATATATATATATATATATATATATATATATAGTGCTTTGTTTTGCTTTTTGAGTGGAAGATCATGTCGGCAGGTCTCCACTTGTGCAATAACGTGCAGAAGGAAGGAAAGAGTGAAATAATCGATGCGTTTGGCGAGAGGTTTGCAGACTGTAAGGCACTTTTAAAAGAAACATTTTTTTTCTGTTTGACAACATTTCACATTCTTACTTGAAGGATTTATACGCGCGTGTCGTTTTGGAATTTCCGATAAATTAGTTATTTTGGACCTGATTGCAGCAACGCAAAGGCCATAAAAGAGGGGGGGCGGGAGTATTTAAGTGCCTGGGGAAAGGGTGAATCGCGCCATGTCGAACGGGCAAAGTAACTTAACCGACAAAATGTTTCACCCGATGCCTCGTGTTCTTGACAAACTGACTTTTCTACACGACTTCATCGGAAAATCATCCTGACGTTGGTGTGTGCTTCGTCACGTTTTTGCCTGGATCGCATTGTTAGCTGGTAGCTTTGCTTGGACACAGCAGTCCGATCGTCATATTAATAATAATCGGCATAGTTTTGAGTTACTCTCTAAGTTGAGACTGGCTTCGGAACAAAACAAAAAAAAGCTGAAGAGTCAATTGGAGACCACTTATATATATATATATATATATATATATATATATATATATATATATATATATATATATATATATATATATATATATATATATATATATATATATATATATATATATATATATATATATGAACATTTTAATTCACATTTTTGGCAGGAGCCAGTAGAGTTAAACTTAAAAACGGTTCAATCTGACCGTCAACTGGGGATTCCATTGGGTCAATTTTACCCTCAACCTATGTGAAGCAAACATGATTTGTAAAACTTGACACAACGGGTCAATTTGACCCACAGCAAAACAGGAGTGTTACAGATACTGTCACTAGTTTCTATTGTCTTGACACAGCCATCACAGCCATCCCTGGATTTTTAAAATCTTAGTATAACACTGTTGTCGTTTTATATCCTGATGTCCCATTTTTATCATTTTTGCATTATGTGAAGCTTTGACATGTCCTTTTACCTTGTTGCAACATTTATTTTTATTTTTTACCAGGAAGCGCTTTGTTTTGCTTTTTGAGTGGAAGATCATGTCGGCAGGTCTCCACTTGTGCAATAACGTGCAGAAGGAAGGAAAGAGTGAAATAATCGATGCGTTTGGCGAGAGGTTTGCAGACTGTTAGGCACTTTTAAAAGAAACATTTTTTTTTCTGTTTGACAACATTTCACATTCTTACTTGAAGGATTTATACGCGCGTGTCGTTTTGGAATTTCCGATAAATGAGTTATTTTGGGCCTGATTGCAGCAACGCGGAGTACAAAGGCCATAAAAGAGGGGGGGCGGGAGTATTTAAGTGCCTGGGGAAAGGGTGAATCGCGCCATGTCGAACGGGCAAAGTAACTTAACCGACAAAATGTTTCACCCTATGCCTCGTGTTCTTGACAAACTGACTTTTCTACACGACTTCATCGGAAAATCATCCTGACGTTGGTGTGTGCTTCGTCACGTTTTTGCCTGGATCGCATTGTTAGCTGGTAGCTTTGCTTGGACACAGCAGTCCGATCGTCATATTAATAATAATCGTCATAGTTTTGAGTTACTCTCTAAGTTGAGACTGGCTTCGGAACAAAACAAAAAAAAGCTGAAGAGTCAATTGGAGACCACTTTTTTTCGGTTTGGGGTTTACTCTTTCTAAAGTGACTGGAGAGCGGTCGCCACTCGACTCCTTTGCGCTGCTGATGGTCTGAAGCTTTTTTGGGGGGGTTGGGTGGGAATTCCTTTACAAAGTTAACTGCACTAAAAGAAGCATGTGTTCTGGTTGTGAACACAGGCGTGGTGCTACTCGAAACAATGGAGAATCTGAGGCTGAATTGAACTTGTGAATAGTTGGGCAGGTTGGGAAAATCAAAAACGATCAGGGTGGCCCCTGGTAGACCAGTGAGGAGTGGGACAGCCCCTCTGCTGCTCTGTTGGGTGTCAGGCAGGCACCTATTCCGTGTGGCGATTGTGAGATGGCCCCACTACTCTTTGGGTATCTACCCCAGTAGTTTTAGGATGGCCCTAGATGCCCTGGTGAGTGTTGGACTTCCTTGTGGTTGTGGTATCCCACACAACCTTGGTGGGTACTGCACTACCTAAGTCGGGGTTGGCTGACTCCGAATACCCTGGTGGATATGGATCGTCTTCTGCGAGTCTGGTTTTGGGACTGCTTCTCAATATCCTGGTGATTGTAGGATAGCCCCAGTACCTCGGAGTCTTGGGTGGTTGTGGGACGGTTTCTCAATTCCGTGGTGATCGTGGGATAGCCCCTATACCTCAGAGTCTTGGCTGTGGGATCTCTCCCGATTTTCTGGTGAGACCGAAGTGGCCCCACTCACCTGGTTGGTATCACGAGGTTGCCACTCCTGCGTTGGGTCTGAGACCTCCCACTTCCCCTGGTGATTCTGGGATAGCCCCATTACCTCTGAGTCTTGGGTGGATTTGGGATGCCTCCCGCTTTTCTGATGTGTGTAGAGTGGCCCCACTATCCTGGTCGGTATTTCGAAGGTTCCCACTTCCGCGTTGTGTCTGAGGCATCCCCAATTATCCCAACGGATGTGAGACAATCCCCTCTACTGCTGTGGGATGGTCGATGGCCTCCCACTTCCCTGGTGATCATGGGTACACTCCTGACTTCCTTGGTAAGGTATGGGCTACTCTGGTAAATATGGGATGGCCCAATTACCCAAGTTAGGTGTTGGGATTACCCCCACATCCATTGGGATTCTGGGTTTTGGACTGTTCCCAAATTTCTGTCTGTGGGACAGCCATCTAATACCCCAGCACACCTACTGGGTGTGGGATGGTGTCCCGCTACTCTGGTGCATGTGGAGGTAGCCTTGAAAACAGTCCAGTCTGGAAAAGGTGTGTTGTCAAGTATTTTATCCACTGCTGCATTGGACTACCTTCAAAAGGCGTTCCCCTCCGAGGTCTGAGCCTCTATGATGAAAAGCCTTTAAAAAAATAAAATAAAAAATAAAAAAGCCAGATCAAAAGTATATTTGTACATTTCAAATGATGTAATGCACACCAATTATTTTTGCTAACAGATTAAAAAAGATGTAGTCTAATTATTCTTAGTAATAAATGTATCGTCGTATGTTATAGTTTCAAAGAAAAAAAATAATTACGAAGTTTTTATTATAATATTGCAATATAGACTGTTGACTTGTGTCACCGTAAATCGTATAGTGTGTCCGTGCGAACGGTGGCGGGTGGTCCAAAGTAGTGACGTGTCTTGACCGTGACTGTCGTACTGTTAGCGATAAGGCGGCTGACTCGAAACCGCCGACCGGATGTTGAATGCTAATTTTGTAGACGTGTATTTAAAGAATGAGAAAATATGTCGTATAGCTCCTGAATGTCCTATGGCTTTTATTTTTGTTCACCTTGGTGCTGACACCTGCCTCCCCCAATGGGCAAGTGATCCATTTGTGTTGTAAGACTGAAGTGGGTAGCTTGTTTTTACGCCTTCACAATCTGGAAGATGCGGCAGTTGCTGGTGCTTGTTTGAACTTCTCTTCAGACGATTTGGCAAGAAAACTTGGGGTGGCCCCTACTACTCTGGTGGCTATGGGATAGGCCCCACTACCCCACAGCGTCAGATAAGAGACGGTCTGATAAAGATCGTTAGCAGGCTTCTCCAGACCTTGCTGATGAGCTGATCATTTGAATCAGTTGTGTTGGAGAACTGAGACATCTAAAACCTAGAACGTACGGTTCTCGAGGACTAGGGTTCCCTACCCCTGATCTAGTGGGTATGCGTTAAACCCCTACTACCCCATTGAGCCTGAAGCAGTCTTCAGTCCTGTGGAGGGTGTGGGTTAGTCCCAACTACTTGAATTGGGTATTACTTGGTCCTCTTTACTCTTGTGAGAATCACAGGGCCCCCACTAACCTCTTGAATGTGAGGCAATGCAGAAACCCCATGATAATGGTACAGCACCTAGTCTTGTGGGTGTGGGACTTGCCCCCACCACTCTGGTGATTGTGGGATAGGCCTATTACCCAGCTGGGATTAAATGATCCCACTCCCGCTAAACAACCCAGAAGGGTCTGAGAGACAGGTACTATCGTGGGGGTGGAATGAGCCCCACCCTACTCTGTCATCTTTTATATTTTGCCCACCTTCTGCTGATGCCTGCTCCAGAACTGGCAAGTGATCCCTTTTCAAGGACTGTTGGAAGATGGATTAGAGTTTTTCTGCAGTTCTGTCTCCCTGACCCCAAATAACTTTTTTTTTTTTTTTTTTTTTTTTTTTTTTTTTTTTTTTTTTTTTGCCCTCAAGTTTCTACACAAAACCCCTTTACAAAAGTGACGGTTTGCCGGTGAGGTGTCTCTGATTTGGATCCAAGGATGTCTGATTCTGTCGGATTCACGACTTTGTGAGAACACGGAAGGTGGGTGAAGTGATACTCGCTTGGCAAGGCCTCGCATTGAGCAGGAAAGCCATCGCTTGCCGATGAATGAGTTCACATGAAAGGAAGTGGAGCAAGTTCAAGGGACGTTTGCCAGGTTTTTGTAGAAAAGCTCTGTCTCCCTTTAAAGTGGAAACTGTCCACAGAAAGTAATGGTCCACACAGAAAGTGCCTTTCCTCTTGACGCTCCTTTTTCTTGGCTTTCATTTCCACCTCTTCTAGCAACTGCAAACATTGGCAGTGTTTTGGACTTCGGATTTTGTCATTGGTATAACCCAATATGGAGAACCCATGAATGTCAACCATAGCACTTTAGAGACCATCATTGAAACTCTTGAGGTTCAGGCTCTTGCGTCTCAACCCAGAGTCTTTAATTTTCCACTTGGACCTTTTAGATGGAGGGTGTCAACAAAACCTTTGACGGGGAGGGAGGACTGAAACTTTCATTTGGCTTGAAGGGCATTAAAAAAAAAAAAAAAAAAAAAAAGAGACCAGCATCAGTATTGAACGGTTCAGAGACCTGGCACTCCCTCAGGCTAATGCTAATGCTAATGCTAGTGCAATGTTGGGGGTGGGGGGGACAAGCCAGTAGGATGTGGACTGAAAGGGTCTTTAAGTCCTGGTGGGATTGTGGGGTGGGGGGGGGATGAAATGTTATGTTTTTTAGGGGAGTTCTCAGAAACACTGCACCTCACTTACCTTGGTATGCTGCATAATGTTCGACGACGTAAGAAAAACTGCGAATTTCTTATGCGACATACAAGTCGTGTACACACATATGCTCGAGTAATGCCTGACATTCTTAACTATTTTAGAGTCAAATACATAACTGTAATTTTTTTGTCTTAACAGTTATCAGATTTTTTTTTTTTTAATTTTGTTCTTGAGCCGACTTTTCCTTTATGATGTCCTATTTAAATGTGTTAATGAAATATATATAAGAAACCTATATATGCGGAGTATTTTATGGCGTATTTATTGAGTGTTTTTTGTTTTTTTGGAAGGTGTTTGGAGCCTTATTCTCGTACGCGCAAGCACAACGATATATGCGAACGGGCTGATTTTTTTTATTTTATTTTATTTTTTATTTTTAAATGGGAATTTGTCCTAATTTAGCCTCCAAATGCCAATCCCGACGTCATAAGCCGTTTCGGACATCAATGTTTGGGCTACATCTGCCATGACGGTTCCATTGGATGGATTACTTGTATAAGTTAAAGGTATTCTGTGATGAACTCAAAATGCGCTAGCGGACATAAAAAAGGAACAATATATTTAAAAATATAGACAATGTCAAATTAAATTCACTGCATTTTAGTTTCATCCTGTTTCACCCATAAATCCGATACCCTTAATTTTTTGTGAGCCGTGTATCTATGAAAGGTCGAGTTCTTGTGCCACAGGAGGACGGGTGTCAAGAAAAAAAAAAAAGAAGAAGAAAAAAAAAAAAGCCTTAATCGTGTCCTAAGCCTGCGTACTTGAAACCGATCGTACGTTTCGTCTCTTCTCGTTCCAAAACCACTAAAACCGCTACGCTGAATTCTCTCCGTTCGGGATGGTCCGAGTTTTTCTCAGCGGGTTTTCTGTCCTGTCCGGCTTACCCGAGTGTCAAGTATATCGCGACGACAAAATCCGATCCGGTCCCGATCAGAAGGCTAGCTAGTGAGACCTGTGCCTGTATCGCGTCTTCTTTTCGGCACTCGGGCAAACAAGATTGTACGTTTTTGTTTGACAAAAGCAAAAATACTTTAACATCCTTTTCTTACTTAATCCAGTTACATGTTTTTTTTCCCCCACACCCTGTCAGCATTCCACTACCGAAGTTGAACCAAATAATGCGAAAGAGATTAGACGTCCTGATCGCTCGTCCGTGGCCAAGGAAATAATTTCATTTGACACCCATTTTTTTTATTTTATTTTTTTCTGCAAAGTAGCATCTCTTTGCGTCAGTCATATGTGTAAAGATCTCTGTGACGACGCCTAAGTGATTTGCATCTGTCGCAATTGACTGCTTGATTCGTTCCTTTTTGTAACTTCTTCCTTTAGGTTGTTGGCCTTTATTTTCTTTTCTTTTTTTCTTTCTTTCTTTTTTTTTTAAAGTGTTGCTTTGCTTCTGTTTGAAGTGTACGTTTGACTAATACTTGCAATAAAATGCTTTGCTTTACCTTGGTCACACACACCATGACTTTTATGTGCTCGTTCCATTCGGAATTTGACTTTTACTAGTTACAGACTAAAAAGTCGTTATACATATTGGGGGGGAGGCTATTTTGACAAGAGAAGTAGTGAAATGTACAGATATGTCTTCAAATGTTTGGAGCAAAAGTAAAAAGTTGTTAGAAAAATAAATATTGAATTAAAGTACCAATACCTTCAGTAAGGAATAGTATTTGTACTTTGTTACTTCCCGCCATTGAAAAGGAAATAGAGCTTAATTGGTAGCAATAGATTACTAGTATATATTTTATTGTCCTTGGTAGAATTTAGCTAAAGCGGCGTCCATTTACATGAATTAAGTGACTATTAAGAATGTTCAAAATTTGTTATTAATTTTATAAACATTTATGTAAGGGTTTGTGTACAAAGATGAATTAAAATAGTAAAATAAGAACGTTTATTTTAAAAAGTTAATTGGTTAAAAAGTGGGTTCAAGGATGTTTTTGTCGCTGCGTCTTCGGGGTGGATCATCTTGCCGATTGTTTCTGGATCCAGTCAATCAAACTGCGTAACAACGTCGTGCGTTCGCGTTCCTAGCTACGCATGCGCACTTCGAGTGTTTGTAGCATGTAGCTAGCTTCGTGTAGTGATTCGGATTCGGCCGTTCATCTTTGTAGCTCCACTGAGCTGACAGCATACTTTGGAAGTAGCTGGAGCCGCAAGAGGACATCCGTATGTAGAGGCCGGCTGCAGAGACTGATGAAGATGATGATGAAGATGAGCTCGGACGTTAGCAACATTTGAGAGGCGTTTCCACCGGACGAGCAGGAGAGCTGCTTTTTCTAAACAGATGTTTGGCTGCCACTTTTCGAGAACATCATTGAATTGAATTACAACTAATAAAATGCAATCGACTGAATTTTAAAATAAACTGGACAAGGGATTAAGAAAATGGATGGCTATTCTAAAAATACATAGTTACGTGTGCTCCCTCTTGTGGTGTGCAAGAGAATTACCGCCCAATGTTCAATAATTTGCATTTTAATCGGAGTGTGATTTGTTTTCAAACTATCAGACATTTTTTTTTAAACAAAAAATTTGTAAGACCTTTTCATTGAATTGAACCATTAAATATATTTTCCTCTTAGTGCTGTGCTGGTGTTATAACTGCATGTTACAGTGGCTTAAAATAACATGAAATTGACTTTTTCAGAATAAAGTTTTTTATTAACATCTAGGCCTATTATGCAACTGTATTTTGATGTTGGCGGTACAGAACTTGAACTATTTTTTATTTAATTTTTTTGCAATAATAATAGTAATAATAATAATAATAAAAGTTTGAAAAACAAAGCCAGTTCTACCCCAGACTTCGAAGCAAACTAATAAATATTTGTTCCTCCCCTGGTCATCACTCTGGTGGCTTCTTTGTCAATTCTCTTGCTACCCGTAACCTTTTGCAAACAAATGGTTCACTGGCTAAGAGGCCTAAACAGGACTCGTGGTTGCTATGACAACCAAGGTTGTCTCACACACTTTAAAATGATGCTGTATACAAAATGCAATCTGGACAATGTGAACTCCAAAACAAGCAAATTCATTCTCAATGTATTCTGACACGAAAGGCACCATAAGTGACATTATGAGCATTTCTGCTTTATTTTTCATAGAAACAGTAGAAAATATCCATGTAGCATCTTGCTCAAATGCTTAACTGCAATTTTCTGCAGTTGCGTGTGTTTATATACAAGCGTTTGTGTTTTCTCATGTTCTATTTGCGTTCCCAGGAAGATGACCGATTGGCTTAAAGTCACAGTGTCAAGTGTGGCCCAGCAGGAGGCAGTGTAGATACAGACTACAAGGTGCACACTCCTGATATTGGAGCACAAGTCTCCTGGTGACAATAGAAAGACTTCCTCAAATTAATTATGTGCATTTCCTGTCCCCCCTTTTGGCACTATTTAAATGTTGTCGTCCATATGTTCTCGCAGACGGTCCCCTCGGTTCCTGTTCCGGTACCTCCTGGGAAGGAAAAACAGTCAAAGAAATCAGGTACAAGCACACACAAAAACAACACATTTAAATCTTGCACAGTTTTGTTGTTGCAGGTCTGGAATGTAGGATTAGTTAGTAAAAAAAAAAAAAAAAAAAAAAAAAAATCATTAGGACAAGTTGACCTTTGACATGGCCAAATGGCTTCATACCAAAATGGCAGACTTCCTGTGTCGTTTGCGGCATCTCTTCTTGAGTTTTTTGTAGGTCGACTCATGATAGACACACCTAGCAAATTTCATGTAGCTACTAGGGATGTAACAATATCCAAACATCACGATATGATATCACGAAATGAAGGTATAATTATCACGATATTGTGGGGAGGTTGGCGATACAAAAAAAAAGTCACAATATTGTATATTATTGTATAATATTGGCTTTTTTTTAACAGATGTGCTGCTTTTATTATCGTGACATGACACCGGCGGTATATTGTAGGAGTTTTAATAACGTGAAATTGCCTTTGTGGCTGACTTTCCTGAAAATTCTACCAATGCCAAAAAAAAAAAAAAAAAAAAAGGCAGTTTCTGGTCAATTTAGCGCTGTTATCCATTTGTGTAGTAGAATTCATACAAATCTAGTAGAAATTGGACAAAATTTGTGTTCAATCCAAAGGTTGAACTAGCGCAACAAATGCTAATTAGCGGGCTAAAGGCTAAGCTATGAGGTAATTTAAATTAGCAGTATTTGCATTACTTTTTTTTCTCTTTTTTTTAGGAGAATAAATATATGCCTGTCAGTATTGTTGTATTATCTGTATATATGTGTTGCCACCACTTTTGTACAAATATTAAGGTTGAGAAATGGCGTGACATTGATGCTTGTTATGCTAACTAGTCTATGGTGGTTCCCATTACGTGTTAGCATTGAGCTAAAAGACTTTTGTAAGACAGACATTTTGGTTCTGTTTTATGATTAGTTTGACAGTAAACTCCACGTAGAAATAGCAAGAAAGATGTTGAATCTTTTTTTTGTTTTTTTTCCCTTCAAAATTCATTCACTATTTTTTTTTTTGTATGTGTGTACCTCCAGAGTAGAAATGCCAGACCTCCTCCTAAGATCTGCAGCACCACCAGACAAACAATAGCCACCGTCGAGCCGCTGATGCCGCTTTGTTCACACGGTGCTGCGCAACAGGGGGAAAGGAAATCGGACATGGTTGCCCAGAAGGTTGGAAAGGAAGGGAGGAATCAACACAAGGACGGTTTGAAAGGAAGGAAGGATGCAAGGAAGGGAGAAAGGGAAGAATGGGAGGGGTGAGGAAGGACACAGGAAGGACAGAATTTGATTGCTGCTATTTTTCAGGTCTCCACCAGGTTAACGCTCGACTCATTTATCAGTCTTTTAGCTTTTTTTAAAATTGCAAAAAAATCCACTGATAAATATCTATATTTTTTTGCATTATCACATAAAATAATAATGACAATCACCCCCCCAAAAAAGGCAGATTTTTTCCGATGTTTCTAAACATGTGCCCGTACCGGCCGTGTAGGTGGCGGAGCTGTAGCCCATCTTGTTGCTGACCACGCAGGTGAAGTGGCCGCAAATGGGCAACTTGGTGACCACCAGGGTGGCGCCGTCGGGGGAGACGCGGCCCACGCCGGCGGTGACGGCGTCGCGCTCGTGCAGCCAGCTGAACCGGGGCTCGGTGCCCCACGCCTCGCCGCACACCAGCGACGAGTGCGACACGTTGATGCTCACCGTCACGTGGTGCACCGCCTCTGTCGCGCAAACGCGCGCAAACGTCACACATTTGAATTTTGAAAGAAAGTCACGTTTAAATGCCATTACAAAACTAAATATACATTCTAAATATAATAATTTATCATAATATAAATCTAAATATAATAATTTCTAATATAAATTCTAAATATAATAACTTCTAATATACATTCTAAATCCAATGATTTCTAATATATCATAATAATATAATAATAATAAAATAATAATAATATAATTTATCATAATATAAATTCTAAATCTAATAATTTGTAATATACATTCTAAATATAATCATTTGTAATAACATAAATTCAAAATATAATCATTTCTAATACAAATTCTAAATATAATCATTTCTAATATATAATAATAATAATAATAATAATAATAATTTAGCATAATATAAATTCTAAATATAAGAATTTCTAATATACATTCGAAAAATAATTTCTAATAATATACGTTTTAAATATAATTTCTAATAATATACATTCTAAATATACGGTAATAATTTCTAATATAAATTCTAAATACAATAATTTCCAATATACATAATAAAAAAAAAAAATATATATTAAATAACATGAAAGTTCTTGTCATATTTTCTCATAGAAATGCAATTGAAAGTGGAATTCAAAAATTCATAAATCAAAATATATTCAGGGATTTTTAAAAGAATGTGAAAGTCACATTTAATTGCTATTACAAGATTAAATGAACTGTTATTCACTGCCAGCCCATTAAAAATGAATCTTTGACGTCTATAGCAGTCTATGGCTGTGAATATGTTTAAAAAAACAAAACAAGATACGGTGTATACGTTATCAGACATCTAACCTCACCGTACTCTCTGACGATGCACCTCGCCGTGCTGGATTGCCCCGCCTTGCCCGTCGCGGTGACGGCGTAAACCCCCACGTCGGCTTTGCCGTAGTTGCTGACGTGCAGGACGCTGGCCTCCCGCTCCACGCTGGCGCGCACGTTGGGTCGGGTGGCGGCGCACTGGACGGCCAGTGGGAGGCTCCCGCCGGGGCAGGCGGCCAGCGCCGCCCGCCCGTCGGGGGCGCCGCTCTCGGCTTGCCGCTCCCAGGTGACGGCCGCCAGCTCGTCCGGCGATCCGTACTGGATGTGGGCGCGGAGGACCAGGGTGGAGCCCGGGATGATGTACATGGGCTCCTCGTTGGAGATGTGCACCGAGATGCACTCCAGCCCACTGGCAACTACATTTATTATTAGAACAAAAAATGATGGCAAATGTTCCTCATGATGTCACTCAAAATTGTTGAGTAGTGGGTGGAGCAAATGACGTGTGCTTACCGTCAAACGTGTTGTCCGGTACACGGGACAATAGTCAACGTGAACAAAACAAGCAATACATCACTTACACAGTAGCAGCAGTGTGGCAGCTCTCCAGCACAGGAAGTCCATTCGGGCCATGACGCCAGCTGATGTGGACACACAACACGTGTGCACGTCAACGTACATTCACAAATGAGATTTCATCAAGGTAGATTTTTTTTCTTGGCATTCAGAAAACAATGCGAAAAGGTTTTCTGCTCATGTTGTCTGTTTATTAGCTAGAATGGTTGCTTTAAAAAAAAAAGGGGGGGGGCAAGCGGAGGTAAAGTTGAACTAAGTTGTCAACACTTTTGTAAACAAGCTCCATCTGTTCACAGCCATGTTGTTCGTAAAAGCAGTGCACCTGATTTGAAATTCAGAAGCTGATAAAATGGGAAGGAACATAAAAAAAAGTATACATTTACATATACGTATGTACATACAGTATTTAGACCCATGTATTAGGGATGTAACGATAACGGCAATATCGTGATATCGCGATATTAAAACTCCCACGATATATCGTCACGATATTAAAAGCAGAACATCTGTTTAAAAAGTCAGGTTGGTATCCATTTGTTCAAGCACCCTCTGGTAGCTAGTTTTTTTTTTTTTAGTGCAGTTTAATTTTCATAAGGCATGTTTTGACCTTTTTTGTTTACAATCCAAACCAATGGTCAGATGAAGGGGCACTCAATGTGTGCTTGCATTAGCAAGTAAGTGCCTCAATATTATATTTTTATAATGATAATTTTTTATAGTATTTTATATTTTTCATTACTGTATTGCACAAAAGCACAACATAATTTCTTTTAGGATGATCTCATTTTTTGTCAATTTTGTGACCTTTTTCTGTATCGCCAACCTCCCCACAATATCGTGATAATTATTGGACCGTGACCTTCATATCGCGATATCGTTACATTTGGATATTGTTACATCCCTAATATACATATTTACAAACAAACACATTAACATCTATATTAGGGGTGTCACAAAAAAACTTTTAATCGGAGAATTGGTTTTGATTTAAACTAACCAAATTAAACGGTTACTTTTTAAAATGTACTGTCCTTGAATCTATCATGATTATATATTGAATCGTCTTTTTTGAGTGATGCATACCAGGTATCAATCAATTTGATGTTGTTGCTAATTTGCTGTTTCTTTAAATGTAATTATCTTGAATAGTTTGAGCTTTAGATAGCTTTTACAACTTGTTACATAAAATAAGTATAGCCGTACCATATATATATATATATATATATATATATATATATATATATATATATATATATATATTAGGGGTGTGAATTGCCTCGTACCTGACGATTCGATTCGTATCACGATTCACAGGTCACGATTCGATTCGATACCGATTAATCCCGATACGAATTTATAAGTCGATTGTTGCGATTTCTTTTCATTCAAATTTAGAAAATACTAATCAGTAAGCTTGTAGAGTGTAAGATTTATATGAAAATGTATTATTTATTTATCTGAAATTTCAGTCTTATAGAGGTTGTAATCTGTTTCATGTTTAAACAGCATTAAAATAAAATATTAAGGCTTAATGTTCCGTTCATATAACATTCTTCCATGCTTAAGGTGTGAATCCTAAAAAAAAAAAAAAAAAAAATGATTTTGCCTATTATTGAATCGATTCGAGAATCGCGCGATGTAGTATCGCGATATATCGCCAAATCGATTTTTTTTAACACCCCTATATATATATATATATATATATATTAGATCTTTTTAGTTGTAGTAGTATCAACAATTAGACAGACAGAAGTGATGGTAAGCCCTTTTTGTGACATTTCAAATAAATTTAGAACCTAAAATGAATGTTAGATTAATAATATTTGACTGACTTGAAATTTCTCACATCCCTTTCACATGTTTTTCGTTGGCATGGTTTTGCTGTAATTCTGCTAACAAATATCAACAGACTCTTGCAAAACAAAAATCACTTTTGCACCTGGCAGCTGTTAAAACAACAATTATGTCAGGCAAATGTTTTGTTTCATCCCGTTTCACGGCCAACGATAGCAACGCGTTTGGCGCGATCGCAACTTCCACATAAAGGCTCACCACCAGCATCAACATGAAGCCAATCCAATCCGAGCCTGAAACTTCACCCACCTTCCCAAAACGTTCGCTTTCCCAGCAGTCAAAGTTCAGGGCGGTTGGCTGCCAAAGTGCCCCAAAAATGCCAAATGAAAAAACGTCAGCACATAGCCAGAAAGGTGGCGTGGAGACGGACTTGGAAGAGAAGAGTTGGTGAAAACGTGCCCGAGCGAGCGAGGCGTCACCTTGTTTTCAAGCCGTTTCCTCGCGCTGGACTCCACCTCGCTTTCCTGTGTATGATACACTACCAGCTTCCTCTGGCCTCCAGCTAGACGTTTCTATTGTGAAAACGAGCGCTCCTGCAAAAGCGGCACAAGCGCACAGAAAGGCCTCGAAAGCAAACAGCGAAACAAGTCTGTAACCACGGTGACACAATTTGACAGATCTGCATGAGAAAGTTCCCTTTGGAAATGACGGGTCGAGCTTGTGATTTTTTGGGCCATGAAATGTCACGTTTATACAAATCATTTATGATGTAGCTAAAATGAATGTTGAAATTTCTCACGAAAGTCGGAATACGAAAATAGAACCCGTTCTAGTTGTGTGAGAAATTTCAAGCCAGTTAGAGTTGTGGGCACCTAAAATTCATGTTCTATAAATGTTTGAAACACTTCTCAAACTGTAGTAATATGAATTATGCACGTATCATGTTAAATATTCTGACTTAGAATTTGACACAATAGCTTTGCTGTGATTTTTAAAAAGATATTGGCGTAAAAACATTAATTCACGTATAACAAAACGTATGGTGTTCCCCAGGGTTCAATTCTGGGGCCTTTACTGTTTTCACTATCTGCTGCCCTGGATTTCGTCTTAAAGGAGAAGTCAACCCCCATTTTTTTTGGGACAATCATATGTTGTCTGAAATTGGCTGGCAACCAGTTCAGGGTGTCCCCCGCCTACTGCCCAAAGCCATCTGGGATAGGCTCCAGCTCCCCCGCGACCCTTGTGAGGGATAGTATGTTGTATGCAGCTCTACTAGTCTATATATGGTAGTCTGGTTAATATTGTGTGAGTGGAATATGCAAATCCAGCCTTTTTTTTTTTAATAGGGATGTAACGGTAAGGGCAATATTGTGATATTAAAACTGCCACAATGTCGTCGTCGTCATGTTCGCGATATTTAAAAGCAATCCATCTGTTAAAAAAAAAGTCAGGTTGATTTCCATTTGTGCAGGTCTACCACCCTGTGGTGGCTAGTTTTTTTGTGCAATTTAATTTTCGTTAGGGATGTTTCGGCCTTTCTATGTTTAAAATCTATGCTAATCGTCAGATGATCATCGTAATATGCTTGTGAACCGAGTCAATATGTGGAGGAACTCAATGTGTGCTTGAATTAACAAGTAAGGGCCTCAATGCATTGCTGTTATGTACAAATCACAATATTGTGTTTTTTTTTTTTTTTTACTATGAGCTTTTTTTTTCTTTTTTCTTTTTTTTTTACAATATTGTGACCTTTTATAAATATCGCCAACTTCCCCACAATATTGTGATAATTATCATTTTGTGACCTTCATATCGTGATAATATCGTTATCATGATGTTTGGATATCATTACATCCCTACTTTTTTTTTTTTTTATCCATCTCAGGGGGCGGCCATTTTCCCACTTGACGTCGAGTGAAAATGACATCACGGTTGCTCAGGTAACAACCAATCACAGTGCGGCTTCAGAAAACGGGTGAGCTGTGATTGGCCCTGAGCAACTGTGATGTCATCTTCAGTCGACAGCAAGTGGCAAAATGGCCTCCCCCTGAAATGGATAAAAATGGCTGGATTTTGCTTCATAACTCATATTCCACATATCTAATATTAATCAGACTGGTAAGGTCACTTTAAGAAAATAGCGGTGGTTGTTTTAAAGTGCTTTTATAAATAATGTTGAGTTGAGTGATGGTAGCTATTAGCTATCTAGCCAAAATGTAGGAACACTTCCGTAATTTGAAGGCTGATTGACTTAAAATTTGATTTGGTCTCAGGAAGCGAACTGGCGAACTTTGAGTCACAGGCCGCATTCCTGCCCACTGTTCCAACGCTTGATCGCAGTATTCTTCTGAAGGGAAACCAGTTACAATGTAGGACATGGAAGCCATAAAATACTCTTTGTGCTACTGTCTTGTTATGCCCCCACGAGCGAGAACAATATTGTGAAGCTGGGGGAAAAAAAAAAAAAAAAAGTCATGTGAATTTCTCCCTGTGTGTCCGCATTCCCCCGGGACTATTGTTCGGCCATATTAGGCGAGTGGCGGCGCGGCCATTACCGCGAGATTAGACTGTTTTGTCAACCTCCTTCCCAGCAAGTGAGCGTGAGGCATAATGACATCGCTTATCGACGTGGGGGAGGCACGACAACGAGCGATTATGATGATTATTTGAATGCAACGCCTCCTCGCAGAGTGTTCATGAACAATCACACAGCTCTCACTCCCACCGGGCGCTATTATTACTGCTTTTAACCAGCAGGGGGCACTGACACACAAGATGAGCGCACGCATGCTGTCCTGCAGTGCCATCATTGTCCACTTTTGTTTGGATGAACAATGCCATGCGGTAACCATGGCAATATAAACAACATGCAGACCAACACTTTTGAGTTGTGTGAGAAATTTCAAGCCAGTCAGATTTGTCCTCAGACATCTTATAACCTAATTTTATTTATTTATTTATTTTTTTATTTAGTCAGCTAATTTTTCTCACATGCACGTATGCACGTGCTTTTTTTTTTTTCTTCAATTCATATTCTATGGAAGCATGGAACTGCCAATGTATTTATTTATTCATTTATTTATTTTCCATTTTTGACTGGCAACATACATGCAAATGTGTTCAAACATCTTATAACCTAATTTTAATAATAATTATTTATTTTATATATATTTAAAATCATCAAATTTTGCTCACATGCACGTGCTTTTTTTTGTAATTCATATTCTATAGAAGCATGGAACTGGCAATGTATTTTATTTATTTATTTATTTGTTTATTTTTACTTTTTATGACTGGCAACATACTTGCA
Source organism: Festucalex cinctus (assembly GCF_051991245.1). Lineage (NCBI taxonomy): Eukaryota > Metazoa > Chordata > Actinopteri > Syngnathiformes > Syngnathidae > Festucalex > Festucalex cinctus. The sequence goes on from NC_135417.1 coordinate 16,379,063, forward strand.
AATGTGTTCAAACATGATTTAGTTTTGACATTTTTTCCCATAATGCAACGGGGTATTACTTTGACCATAGGACAAACTATTTAATTACATTGTACTGAAAAAAATTTTATTCTAAATGTAAACAAACCTTGACCTTGAATGAAAAATGCCAATATAACACCTCTTCTCAGCAATGTTGTGCCCTGTCGGAAGAAAAAAAAAAAAAAAGACATCAGACGCTAGGGTATACTCATTCCCATGTACTATATGTTTATCATTAAATCAGCGGCATGTTGAAGGGCACTGGAGAAAGCAAAGCAAAACAACGCCAAAGAGTTTTAATAATTGAACAGCTTCTTCCTTTGACCTTGTTCCTCTCACATAATGCCTCAGCCGGCTGGAAGGAAGCGTTTGGGAAGAAGGCGATTAAGAGTGAACATTGCCTACAGTGCAGCTTTGCAGCAGACAAATTGTTTGTTCGCTCACTTTCTTTCTTTTTTTTTTTTGCACATCCATATGGCTTGGTGCTAGAATAATTTTCTGCTAACTCATAAATACTGTTTGAGGGTTGGAAATGATTAGCTTTATTCATAATATAAAGCCATTAAATTAACATTTTTTAAAGCTTTGAGTTGTGTTGCAAAAAATGAAAGTGAGACACAAGGGACAAAATGCATTGGGCTCTATGGGACTTATCATAACAGATACTGTTTTTTTAATTAAATGTAATTATTTGTGGAAAAATAAATACCTTATCACTAATAGGTGCTTAGTGTTTTCTGCAGTTGAGTAAAATGCTCAGTTGCTCACGTGGTATTATACTGAAAAAAAAAAGATGAATACTGTATATTTTATGTAAGTTAAAAAATGCTCTGAAATAAATGCCTCCTACTAATAAATGCTTACTTACTGAGTTTTAATAAAAAAAAAATGTCCCAAAAGTATTGGAAAGAAAATGAGAACAAATTAAATCACCAATACTAAATTAAAATTTTAAATTTAATATATTTTCTTCAAATATGCTCACGGACAAGAAAAAAAAAAAAAGACCTATGATATTGACAAAAATAGTAAACCTCATGAAACTCGGATGAGAAACGAGCAAGTCAATATGCATTTGATAAGCGCGTTGCCCCCTTCAACATGGCCGCCACGTAAACACATCACGTAGCCGCAGATGTTTTCTATTTTCGCATTTTCAGGGTGCTGTCTCTTTAAGAGAATAGGTGCAACAGTTGACAGGTGAGTTTTGACAGGTGGTAGTGGCGGCAACCCGGAAGTTGACATAATTAGCTCAGCATCCCGAAACTGAGCATGACATTAATCACGTACTAAAATGCCCGTGAAGAGAACATGCGCGGGTAAGTTAATAATAAACTTATTAGTAATTCCGTAAACGAAGATTAGTCTCTGTTTATTTTAATGACGCAAACGCGGAAGTAGTTAGTAACTTACAGCATTAATTCCTTTTGTAATGTATCATAAAACTTGCTTGCAGGGGTTATTTTTTTGCTGATTTTAAAAAGTCAACTTTTGCCCACAGGGCATCCTGACTGGCGACATGAGACAACTTGTGGCCTTCGTCGGGATCTTGCTGGCAGGTAACAAAAAAACACGACACTCTCTTTTTCCTCCAGCTTTCAGAAAGCGCCCCAAATGGCCACCGAGTCGATGACGTGGGAAGAAAACAAGACGAGCCGCGTGGTATTTCAAACACGTCCACGGGAGGTGGGGAAGAAGAAGAAAAAAAAGATCCTTCAAACCGCAAAGTCGCCTTCCCTTCATTTGTCTTCCCTCCCAAACTAGAGCAACCGCATTCTCGCCGTGACGCCTTCAGTGCCTCATCTCGTGCTCGTGATTCTGACTATTCATTAATGAGACAGTGATTGTTTAACGATTTAAACTGCGTTTAGCGCATTAATGCTTGTAATTAACGTTAATTAATGACAATAATATCGTATTGACCTTGTTGAGCCAGTGTAAGAAGGCCTGATTTAATTGCTCATTTCTAGTTTAGAGATATCTGTTTTTACCCAGCGAAGCGTTTGACCCTGAATGCAACACCTCAGTTCCGGTGGTTGCCAAAATAAACACAACTTTTATAGTGCTTTTCAAGTAATTATTGACATTTTAAAAACAATAAAATGTTGTTTTACTAAAATAAGTATTACATTGACAAAATCATTAAAGAACAAAACAAAAACTATGGCTTGTTCCCCAACTGCAAAAAGTACACGGTGTTTATTAGGGGTGATGTTTTTTATTTTCTTTCTTTTTAAATATTTTATAACAAATAGTCATCTATTTAGTGTTTTTGATAAATGTCAATATATTTGATGATAATAATCATCATAACCATGCTAATAAATACCTTATATTGTTATGCTATTGTTTGTCATTTCTTCCCCACAAATAAATAATATAATATTTGGTAAGAAATATTTACAAAATAAAGTAGTTTATAGTATTGTCTTATACGTTACCTTGTTGGTAAATGAATGGACAACATTAGTTGCCAATTTGCTTACCTGCCAAGTGTACCAGTCATGTATTAATTTAAATATAGAATACATATAAATATGAATAATTAATAAAATGTTTCGATTTATATTGCAGCTTTTATTTGTTCCACTTATCTTTCCTGCAGATAATTTTAACATTAAAATTATATTTATTGTAGTTAAAAAGATTATTTATTGTTCACTTAATTTTCTGGAAACGAGAAAGCCATAATTTGATTTTAAGCCATTGAGACAAGCAACAAGCTCCTCAAATGGAATGTTTAATGTCTTTAAAAGCATGCATAATGTTAACAAAATATGTGGTGGTGTTTTTTCTGCCACTTGTCACAGGCCTGACACTCCCACATGAAGAAAGAAAGAAAGAAAGAAAGAAAGAAAGAAAAAAAACACAAGCCATAGTGTCAAAGTTATCTACGTGTTTGCGTCGCAGCAAACGGGCGGAGAAAATTAGGCGGCGGGAGTTTGAATTTACATTTCAATTTGCTGGTCGTCCGGCGCCCGCCGTTCATGCATGAGAGATAATAATTCAAGTCGTAATCGCCGACATTCTCATTTAATTAAATAGTCATTTTCCCCCGCTGCCTATTGAAAATTGATTTGGCAAAATGGTGATTGAGCCCACCACGCAGTGTGAGGACGTTCTGCCAAAGTCTGTTTTACCTTTTCCCCTAATCGAGCTTCTTTGAAATCATAAATAATGCACAGTCATTAACTTGGCTATGGAAATATGAAGTAATTGGACTTTGGAGTCCTTCCTGAATGTGAATCGTGCTTGTTCTTTGTGTAAATACACACTCGTATATGGACGTTATGGGGACATTGCTTGCTTGTTATCATTAATTAAACAAGTAGGTCAGGATCATTGCTGCAAATTGTTTCTGCTCGTTTTAGAGCTGAGGAAACTCCAGAACAATACAACTAGTCTGTTCCAGGGTCAAAATGTTAGTCATAAAAACAATATTATAAGTCTAAAAAAAACTGATAACCACCAATAGAAATAAATAAAACTTGAAATAATCCACAATAAAAAAAACAATCCACTGCACACTCCGTTACATGTACAGCATGTCATATTATGATGTGATTGCTCCTCTGAGACAGTTTTTAATGATACACGCAACCTTGCACAAGACAACCAGAACAACTCTCAATAATTCACAGTGAAAAAAAAAAAAAAAGTCCATTGCATTCAATCATGCAAAGGTCCTTGCACTCACAATATACAGTAGGTGTATTGATTTAATTTGATGGCTCTTCTGACCAGTTTTGCTAGGTAACCCCATCCTTGCACAATCGAAATAAGCAAAACAACTCGCAATAATCCACAGTCAAAAAAGTCCACAGTGTGCACGGGTACATGCACCTGAAAAGTCCTAAGTAATGCGATTTCTCAATTTATCACTTAATGATAACCTCCAATGTGTTTATTGCCTTGAAATAATCCACAACATAACCCTTATGGTCACGCATCTGATTTTCCACCATCACGTTTGCTTCCAGTCCTGGTACGGGCGCAGGACCAGATCCAGATCCAATTCCAGACTGACCCCGTGCTGGTGCTGAGCGGCAGCGAGATCCAGTTCACGGTGCTGACCGTGCCGGACGTGCTGTCCATGACGTGGCTGTACGAGGGTGTGACGCTGGGCCTGTTCGCCGGCGGCTCCTCCGTCATCAACGAGGTGGCGCAGTTCCGCGGCCGCGTCACCATCACGGCCACGCAGCTCCGAATCGGGAGCGCCCAGCTGGGGGACGCCGGCTCGTACACGGTGGAGGTGGTCCCGCTCGCCTCCACGGGCCTCACGCCAAACTCCAGATCGGTGCCGCTCAGAGTTTTTGGTAAGGATTGACAAAAGAAAGCATCAATTATATGATAGATTGTATACTGCGCACACGCCTGTTTGGGCTGCAAAATTGCATTGTGAGCATTGTGCCCATGGACATTTTTGTTTGACTCTGAGGATTATTTCAAGTCGTTAGACTTTCTATTGTACAAGGTCATGACTTACTGGTGAGAAGAGTGATTGTATTTTAACAGGTACATTACTGAGTGTACTGTGAACTATTTATTCTGACTGTGGATTGCTTCGACTGGTTCAATTTATGTTTATTGTTCAGTGTGGATTACTTTGACTGGTTCGGTTTACGTTTATTGTTCAAAGTGGTTGCTTACATTGAATAACTGGTTCGAGGCAACATCGCAGTAATTAAAGGATGATACTACATTCTGCATGTACCTGTGTGGAGACTATGGATTTTTTTGACTGTGGATTATTTTGACTGGTTCTATTTATTTCTATTGTGGAAGTTGGTGGCTGACATGAATAACAGGTGAGACGAACAATAGCAGCAATTAAACAATGATATTGAATTTTGCATGTGCATGTGGTGACTATGGAGTTTTTTGACTGTGGATTATTTTGACTGATTCTATTTATTTCTATTGTGGAAGTTGGTGGGTGACATGAATAAGTGGTGAGCTGAACAATAGCAGCAGTTAAACGATGATATTGAATTTTGCATGGGGACTATGGACTTTGTTGACTGTGGATTATTTCTAGTCATTCTGTTTATTTCTATTGTGCAAGGTGGCGGTTATCATACATAACTGGCAAGAGGCATGATGACCACGTTAATCTTGACTTTTTCATTGTGCAGAAATGTGTCCAAGTAAGACCTGCACTTTTTTTTTTTAACTTTAGATTATTTTGCGTGATTCTGTCTATTTCTACTGTGCAAGGTGGCGGCCTGGAGAGAGGAGCAGTTGCATTATGTGACAAATAACTTGTGCACATGTCCGTGCTTGATGTGGATTATTTTTATTTTTTTTGACAGTGGTGGATTTTAATTATCTAGTCATTTTAATTATTTCTATTGTGCAAGGTAGTTGTGATCACTTGTATAATTGGTGAGAGGAGTAATCGCATTCATCATGACATTGTGCGCTTATATAACCTAGTCTACCTTGTGGATTATTTCTACTCATCCTCACTCAATTGCTATGCAGCGCACACACGCACACTCTTAGATGTGTCACAGCGCACTTTGTATTATATTTACCTGCACTATTTGCATTGATTTCCATAAAGGCCGATCCTGCGAAAGGTCTATTGTGATCATCCCACGTCGCTGCCGTCCAGCCCGCCTCCATTTCCCCAGCGCCATCGCTAATGGCGTGACGGGTGGAGCAAATTATTGCCGAAAAGGTTGCGACGGCGAGCTCGCTGATGAGCGCGCCGATGTCACGTCCTTGTGCGTCTGGCACAAAATACCACACGTCTGCAGTTCAGTTGAGTTAGCAGGGCGGCTGGAAAAGGAAAACAGCAGTTGTCGCCTTTAGAGACGTTCGGGATCATTTCCTTCATCAACATAATCAGGGAGATGATTTATACAATCAATTGTACAACAATAAATGCCTTGTATCAACAAGAGACAGATGCAAAAATTGCTTTGATTTAGTTGTAGGAGATTGACTATTATTAGCATCAAAACAATGTATTAATGATAATATTACCTACGTCATACTTTTAAATAATTTTATTTATAGGCATCTTTCAGAACACCAAAAGACGGTACATATGACCAAATTAAAACTAAGGGATGAGTACCGGGCCGATACCGGCCTTATTTCAAGCTATCCGGTACTCCTGAAGGATGCTGATACCAGCTACTGATACTTAAAGCAAAAAATAATAAATAAATAAAAAATCTGACATGATGTAAGTCTTCCTCGCCAGTAGTTGGTGCTACACTGTGGCCGTTCTATGAATCATCCATCACGTGCACCAGAAAGTACTAATTCTATACTCGAGTGAAAACTTGTACTGGTATCGCTATCAATAGTATAGTAAAATCAATTTATTAATAGATTAGTATATACTTTGTTTTCTTTGTTATTTAATTGCAAAACTATTCTAATAATTGTTTAAAGGCAACTTTCAGAACACCCAAGTATTCTGTATGTATAACCAATGAAACAAGTTCAAATCATTTTTTGTTTCTAATATGTTAATTAATTAACAAATAAACCATTTCTTTGTGTGAAAATAAATATATTCAAGTTTTTTTGCAATTTGAAATAAAGTATTTCTCATAACATATTAAAAACAATATTTATAAAGATAAATTCTACGTATAATCTACCCATCCATCTATTTTCTTAACTTCTTTTCCTCACAAGGGTCGCAGGGGATGCTGGAGCCTATCCCAGCTGGCTTCAGGCAGTAGGCGGGGTACACACTGAAGTGGTTGCCAGCCAATCCAGGGTCTACGTGTAATATTATGCAAAATCTATCTAACTGTTATTTACTCGTAGAATGCAGTAAATTGTATTAGTGTAAGTTCAGTTATGAATTGAAACTGAAATTGGGGAATTTGTGCAACTAATAAACTATCTGGTCCTACGTTCACAATCACAATCCTTTGAAAAGCCAGCGTCCACTTGCATCATCAATACTTGATGTTTGCGGTTCATCCTTGAGGCTCTGCTCCCTGCGCAGTGATTAAACTCGGGCCGGCCGCCAGCCAGCGTCTCTGCGCCACTCATTCATCTGGCCTTTATTCACCATCTGTGCCCGCACCTGCGTGCTCTATCCTCACCACAAACATCAAACCAACCCTCTGTTGCACTGTCCCCGCTAGATTGCTTGCTTTTATTTGTGGAACGTATCGACTTGTCCGTTGCAGAAATTCACGAAATCGACGGTTTGTCACGATCGCGTTTTTAAATGTGTTTTTGCCGTATATAGTGGTACCTTTTACTTAGACGGGCTCTAACTTAAAAAAAAAAATCAGGTTATGGGCCTGAATTTGACATACAAGCAAGTTTCAAACGTGTCAATTACAATACGTTTATGCCCTTGCATGTGGGAAAGGAGAGCCACATTCGCTGATTCACTTTTAGCCATTTATGGAATGGGACAAAAAGTCAAACACACAAATACGAAAGTGGAACACTTGCAAGGATCTGCCATCTCCAGCTCCTGATGTCTCTCTGTAGGCCACGCCCCCTTGCATCCACGATACAAATATTACAGTACATGCAGTAGGCCTACTTGCAATCGTAAATATACATACTGCATATTACATATTAGGGCTGTGCAATTAATCAAAATGTAATCACAATTTTATATTTATTATCCTCCACAATTACAAAATATTGTATAATCATAAACAAAAATAAGATTATTAATACTAATTTTGAGTTGTTTAAATGTATATGTTTGCACCTTGTTTTATTTTAAAATGACTAAATTATCTAGACAAAGTGAAATTTCTGCATAAATTCCGTGGAAATGCTGAAAGCTGAATGCTAATAAAATATTTTCTAAGTGAGATTTGAACCGACACACTTGTCTCCGTAACGCCAGGCAAGTATTTAACAAGTGAGCTAACTTGGCTTGTTGAAAATCATGGCTAATGGCCTATTTATATGGAAAAGTCTTATCTGAAATTACCCTCCATTCATTTAGATGGAAAAATGGAACTGATATCCAATGGAAAAATGCAATAAAATAAAATTCATGCAATAGCGCCACCTAGGCATGCAGCACCCGCCATTCATTTAGATGGAAAAGTGGAACTAAGATAGTTGGTATACATGTAATCACGTAACATAATTGCCATGGGTACATTTGCAATATACAGTTGGAGGTGGGATTCGAACCCACGACCTCCTGGTTTACTGGACAATGTATTCTACCAAGTGTGCCACTGAGCAATAACACAGAGCTGATAATGATGAGAAGTTGTATGTATAGAAGTGGGCGTGGAAAGTGGGACTTAGAAAAAGTTCAATGTCAGTCCCATTTAAAATGAATGGGGGAAAGTTGATATTCAATATTAAATTGTGCAAATAGTGTAAGTACTGTGAAATCAGACGGTATATTCCCAAGACGGCGTGAATTTTGGACGCAAGTTGAAATTTGAGGGGTGTAAATCGGAAGTATTAAGTGGGAGTTATAACGCGGCAAAAAAGTGTGGAGAATAAAAAGCCGAATAACATATTTCAGCATTCACACAATAAATCTTATTTAGACTAAAAGGTACTTGCATAATTGTAGTGTTTCAAAGAAATGTATTATTTTTTATATGTAATTTGTATGTTTCAAAATGTTCTTGTTTTGTATGAAAAAACTAATGATCGTCCGAAACGTGATTTCACTTATTACCAAATTAACCGTGATTAATATTTTCTTCATTTACATATCCCTCATGGCGAGCAGCGATTCACTGTGTTTCTTGACTAGACGGAGTGTCCGGGGTGACGCTCACCGTTCCGTCGGTGGCGACGGAAGGGAGCAACATCACGCTAACGTGCAGCTCGGGTGGAAGCGAGCTCACCTTCCAGTGGGGAAAGGACGGCGTGGCCATCTCCGAAGACGGCAGGATCACCATCATCGGCGGGTCGCTGATCATCAACCCGGGCCAGCGTGGCGACGCCGGCGATTACACGTGCACCGTCAGCAACCCGGTCAGCGCCTCCGCCACCACGCGGAGTCTCACCGTCTTCTGTGAGTCAGCTTGCATTGTTATTGTGATCATTTTCTATAATTGTCGTTGAAATGAGGGGACGAAATCGGTTTGCAGAGGAATGGGAAGAAGACATTTGTGTAGTTTTCTTGTTTTTCTTTTTCTTTTTTTTATAATAAGAGAGCTCAGAATTGTTCATTCAGCAGTTTTATCGATTCATCATATCATAATCATTGCTCTATCTTTTTTTTTTTTTTTTTTAACTCATTAGTTCACTTAAAACCAAATAAAAATCATTACCCTTCACCTTAACCGGATACTTCGGATTCTCGCCAGAGTAGTCAAGTTCAGAAGGTCAGGAGACCAGAGGAAAGGTCAAAGGAAAGAAAGATGAATCAAAGTGAAATCCAGCATTAACCAAAACACCACCACCTGCCACCCACATGGTTACACAACCAGAATCTTACACCAACCCCAGAAACCTCTAGATTCCAACAGATTAGGGACATCTCAAGAGACCAGAGGAAAAACTAAAGAGAGGAAGGGGGGAGTTGTTTTTCTATTGTATTTGTACTTTTAAATGAAAAACCCCCCCAAAACATTTTAAAATTATGTATTAATTCTAACAAGACTAAAAAAAAACAACTTTAGTTACATAACTTTTTTTCATACTTTTACACCTGTTTACATAACATTTTCTAGACGAAATGCTACTTTTGTGTATTGTTACTTGATTTGCATAACACGTCAAATAATTTTCTCCTACTTTTGCGACTATTCAGGCAACGTTATGACTTTCTTACTCAAAGCTAAAACTTTTGAAATTTTTTTGACTATTTGTGTAACAGTCACAACTTTTTTTTTTTCCCCCAAAAAAATATAAACACAATTTCTCAATATTACAAATCTACCCTACTACTTTTTTTTTTTCCTCAAATAGATTATTTGCAATATTACCACAATTTTTTTCTCAGTTTTCCACATTTTTTCCTTTTTAAATTAGTAATTCAATTATTTGGTCAAAAAACATGTTACAGTTTGAAGAATAAAGTGACTTAAATGCAAAACTACATTTTTGTATTATGAGTCTGGGTTAAAAAAAATAAAATAAAAAAATAAAAAAATCTTAATTTCTGGCTAGCACTTGAATCTTATTGACAAAATTGAAAAAAAAAAAAGTTACGAGAATAAAATAAAATTGTAATTACCGTTTTTATTTTTTTAAACTACAAGTCTGTTCAGGGTATAAGTCACACCACCCAAAAAAATGAACCGTGAAGGAAAGGCGGAATGATCGACCACAATTTTGACCTTTGACCTTCAACCTTTGGTTTGAGTCCAAGCTCTAATTTTACGAGTTGCACCTGAATACAAATCACAGCACTGGCCAAACTGTGACTTATAGTCTGAAAAATACAGTATGCAAGATAATTTGCAGAATAAAGTCAGAATATGCATTTGCTAAAATTACTTTTCTTCCAGTATTTTTTCATCTGTATACTTATAAAATATTGTATTTTTTTCTCTCATATACTATATTGACACGACTCTCGTAACTTTCCGTCTTTTTATGCTAAAATTTAGTAGGCCTATTTTTTTTTTATATATATATATATCATGAGTCACACATATTTCTGCATAACATTAGGCTTTTTGTCTCTAATAGCTTTAATATTGTCATAATTTATACATTAGTCACAGAGAAGTCAAGGCAACTGTTGAAAATGCAAATAATACCGAAGCTGCACCCTTATCCATAATGGTGCATAGATCCATAGTAATTTTTTTTTTTTTGCTAGCTAATTAAAGTGAACCTTCAGTTCCTTGGTGGAGGTAGTAAATCGGCTTCAACAACCCAGAAAGTCTCTTGGTGTTTGGAGGTGAAAACAAATCAATAGTAAGTGTATCTTGTGATGCTGATAACAACCTGCTGTGTCCATCACTGCACCAGATGGGCCCGACATCCGTTTGCTCAACTGCGGGGAGAATTAAGACCTTTTTAGGATTCGCCAATTCTGCCTTTAGTCACGTAAATTTTATTTACTGTCAATTTTCATTTACAGTATATATAGGGATGGGAATGGATAGTATTTTTACGATGTCATTTGTTAAAAAGACATACGGGAAAAAGACCTTGAAAAATGATCGACTTTAAAATCGTAATCGCAATATTGAGGAAAAATAATCGCTATTAGATTTTTGTTCTTTTATTTTACTAAATCATTCATAATAATATTGTTTCTGTGTTATCTTTCTTCCCTACAAACCACCAGACGGACCCGACACGCCGGTCCTGACCAAGGACGCCCCCAAAGACTGCGTGGGAAGCGCCGACATCCTGGCGGGCCAGATCCTGCGTCTCACCTGCCTGTCAGACTCGCTGCCGCCCGCCCTCTTCACGTGGCGGCGCGACGGCGAGCCGGTGGCGTCGGCGCAGCCCGACAGCGGCGCGCTCAGCGTCCAGACGTCGTCCACGGACGACAGCGGCCACTACTCGTGCACCGCCCGCAACGCCGTGACGGGCGGCGAGTCCGAGCGGGCGACCGACGTGTCCGTGGAAAGTGAGTTATGGCCGAGGTTGACCTCTAGGCGGATAATAATAATGATGGCGCTGGGTTTTAGAATGGCGTCCCCCCCGCTTACCCCGCCTTCCGCGTATCTGTCTTCATGACAGCAGAGGGACACAATGCATCCTGGGAGATTGATCTGGCGGGAATGTGGTCAAAGTCATTCGGTGACACGCACACACCTCCACCTTTTCGTTTCATTTATATTTTTTTCTCTCCTCCTCCTTATCTGTTCTCTCTGGCCTCATTATCTTTGTTTGTTGCCGCTGCCAAGCTGAAAGGGCAAAGCAGGGTTTTTTCTTTTTTTTTTTTCTTTTTTTGTTACCACCATAACTCAAAAATCAGCCCACCTAATTTCCTCAAAACTTTAAATGGCTATTTAATATCCACAGGGTCACTTTGAGACAATAAAAATACTGTTAAAATTAGGGAGAAAAAAAAAGTCGTAAAGTTTTGAGAATAAGTCGTAACATTCCCTCGTTAAAAAAAAAAAAAAAAAAAGACTTCATTTCACTACTTTTACAATGATTTTTTTCCCCACGATATTACCTCTTACAACAGAAGTTGTAAAACCAAATAAAGTGAATATTAAAATTCCATCTTTATTTATTATTCTTTTTACTAGAATAAAGTTGAGATTTTACTTGTTACAAACCGCGTGTTATAATCTAGTGTTGGGGCCACGTTAAAATAAATAAATAAATTACTAGAAAAAAAGTCATGCAGTCAAGAATATAGTCACAATTACGAAGGACTATGACAATTTTTATGAAGCTTTTTACCACTTTGAAAAATGTCCTAATATAATGACTTGTGAAAATAACAAAGTCACACAATTTCACTAAAATTTCAGTAAAATTTCATAATACAAAGTATTTGGGACACTCTTAAAACGAAAGCCCTCTTAATTATACAACAAATGACAGGTGCTAGCCTTGGGGCCTGCCTCTGATGTTTGTTCATGTATTTCTTTCAGACACGTGTCTGGACGTCGGCGAAGTGGCGGGCATCGTGATTGGCAGCTTTCTGCTGCTCGTCATCCTGGTGCTGCTCATCGTGCTGCTCGTGTGTCTCGTACTAAGGAGACGGGGTAAGGATGTTTATTAGTTTCTGAACAATTTTGTGAGATGTTTTTTTCCTTTCATGATTGTATGTTACTCTGGTAAAAAAAAAAAAAAAAAAAAGAAGAGACATTTGGAGATATTTTATTACCTAAAATAAGGCTATAATACTATCAGATGTTTATACGAATGTTTATTATTAGAGAATGGCTTGGTTACTATTTTCGTTCCCAGTGCAAGTCTAGTACAAAGCATGCAGTCTTGTGTGCATGGGAGTTTTGTTTTTTTTCCTTCTTCTTCCTCTCTCTCTTTTGGTATTTTCCAAGACGTGTGCAGGTAGAAATGTGAATTTGCACCATTATGGGAGTGAACACAGCTGGCTTTTTTCCCGACCGATGCAAGCAGCTCCCCACATTTTCTTTTAAATTGAACGTAGGAGACGCACGTGGCCTACACTCTAAAAAGAAAATTGTTGAACCAATTTGAATTACAAATTGAATTGTTGACCAACTTGAAAAAAATAATAATAATTTCAAGTGGTAACACACGATTAAATGAAGTTAGTCCAAAGTGAATATATTAAATATGAGTTCATTAAACTTAATACTTTGGATTGGAGTCACTTTGGATTAACTTTTTTTTTTCTTCTTCTTTTTTTCTGTTCTTTTTTCGGAATAATATGTAATAATAATAATAATAATAATAATAATAATAATAATAATAATAATATAATCAGGTGAATATATTAAGTTTAAGGAACGCATAATCACTTAAACTTAATATAATCACTTTGGACTAACAATCCTAATTTCATTAATTATTAATTAATTTAATCATGTTACCACTTGAAGTATTATTATTTTTTTTTAAGTTGGTCAACAATTAAATTTAGAAATCTTAAATTGGTACAACAATTCTCTTTTTAGAGTGTAGCTATGAATGAATCAAGATTTCAAATTCTTTCCTATATCAATCAACATGACTGTTTAATTGGATTTAAGGCATTTATTTATTTTTTAGAGGGCACGCATTTTTGTTGTCAGCTTTTCGCAGTTGCATTTCATAGCAAGTCATGTTCTGTTTTTGTACAAATATCCATTCATAAGTATTTCTTCCATAGCACCTCCTATGTGACACAAAGTATGAGAAGGTAATTTAAAAAAAAAAAAAAAAAAAAAAAAAGTGTTACTACCTGTTTTATTTTCCTGAGGCATTTCTTTGAGACAAGGCAATTAGTTTGATAATGATCTATGGGCACAGAGGTATATTTGAGGAAATGCCTCTCACTAAATCTTGTATTTACTGTCCAGCTCTTGCTATTACTGGCACCACTACCACCGTGTACATGATTTTGAGGCTGTCTCCTGGTAATTGTTTGCGGCTGTTGTTGTTCCAGCGCGACAAAGGCGAAGAGAAGCCATCATAGTACAGAAGAACCACACAAATCCCCGGCCTCAAGTAAGCCAGCTCGTGCACGATTTGCTATTGATTTGAACCAGTGTCTGACGGCGCCATAGAGATCCTGACGTTGACGTCGCGCCTCCCAAAATGGCCGTTCGCGCAACCATTTTGGCATGATAGGAAACATATCTGCCACTTTGAATAAACGCCACACTTAAAGAATGAAGACAGCTGTTGTGAACCAGCTACCAGAACAAGAAGAGGCAAAAAAACAACAACAAAGCTGCAGTCTACCAAAAGAGGAACCAATGCGTAGCCAATGTTGCACTTTGTACATGGTAGCTGAATCAGCAGATGCTAACTGTTAGCACACGCAAAAATATGGGGGAAATAATCTGTTGTCGTTTATTTGTGCCTTTATGGTTTAATAGATATTACACAGTTGAATTTAATAACTGGCCAACACTAGGGGTGTGAATTGCCTAGTACCTGACGATTCGATTCGTATCACGATTCACAGGTCATGATTCGATTCGATACCGATTAATCCCGATACGAATTTATAAGTCGATTGTTGCGATTTTTTTCATTCAAATTTAGAAAATACTAATCAGTAAGCTTGTAGAGTGTAAGATTTATATGAAAATGTATTATTTATTTATCTGAAATTTCAGTCTTATAGAGGTTGTAATCTGTTCCATGTTTGAACAGCATTAAAATAAAATATTAAGGCTTAATGTTCCTTCATATAACATTCTTCCATGCTCGAGGTGTGAATCCTAAAAAAAAAAAAAAAAAAAAAAAAAAAATTGATTCTGCCGATTATTGAATCGATTCGAGAATCGCGCGATGTAATATCGCGATATATCGCCGAATCGATCGATTCCTGACACTTCATCGGCAATCCAAAATGTCCTTTTCATCATAGTGACTGTAAATGCTCTTGGGCGGATAAACACAAGTTTTCGAACTCCATGCCATTGTAATCCATTAACGATGCACCAATAATTTCCTGCCGCAGGGGGGCGTGTTCAGAGAAATTCACGTGACGTCAGGGTCTTTATTGAAAGCTAACCCTCCTCCCTCATTTTTCTTCTGTCCGCATTAAGCCTCCAGATCCACGCGCTAACCTCGCAAGGGATCTGACCCAAGTTCCCGACCCCCCTCTCTTTCAATCGAACCCGCCAGCCCGCCGCTCGGCCGATTTGTACGCCACCCAGCGCCAAAGACCCGCTGACCTGCAGCTGAACCGCTTGCAGCGAAGCGGCCCTCAACTCCTCGGCAACGCGTCCTCGTACCCGCCCGACGGTGTCGACAACCCGTCTTTCGCGCGCGCCGACCCGCAGCCGACCAATTCCAATGTCGTCATCCAGACGGGGGCTGCCCAAGGCGACGGGGTCCGGCTGAGCTTGACGCAAGGGTCCCAGCAGAACGCGCCGATGCCCACCATCCACGTCAACCTCAACACCTTCCCGCAGCAGCAAGCCGCTAATAACACACCTCAAGTCGTCGACGTGGGGCAGTTGAATCCCAGAATGCAAAGCGGGTCAGCCCACCGGGGTCCAACTGCGAATCCTCAGGCTCAACCCGACCTCATTCCGACGGGATACACGCACTCCCGCAATGCCAAGACGCAGACATACCAACAGGAAGTCCGCGGTGCTTCCTCCCGGCAGCAGATGCCGTGGGATCTCCTGCGAGGGACGCCGGCGTATCCCGGCGGGACCCTTCCGAGGGGGCTGACCTCCGAAACGACTGACTACACCAGCCAGCCGCCTTTGCGACAACATCAAACGCAGCCGCGAGGTCGAAATCCTTTCAGGGAGGGTCGGGAAGGCGGGACCAGGAGCCACTCGGCTGATTTTTGGGACTCGCGCACTCTCAGAGTGCCGGAACTTGAGCCCGCCAACCACTCGCCCAGAAGCCCCCCGATGCAAAGGGAAAGAGATTTGCGGGTTCCGCCTGGCGCCCAACCTACTTCCAGTCAGGAAACCACGCGAAGCAGCAACCCGTTCGCAAACCAGCCGGCTCCTTTGAGACAAACGAACCCGTTTAGTGTAGATACCAGAGCCTTGGCTGATCCGAACCACCTCCACCAAGCGCAAGTGGCCCACCAGCAGAGGGCAGCACTGGCCCAAGCGGCTCAAACCCGCAGCGCCAGCCAACCTCGCCAAACGGCCGCCGTCCCGAACCAGCGACAACCCAGCACCCTTACCCAGGCGGCACTTAAATCCCACACCGACAACGCGCAGACCTTCCAGAACCGGAGACAACAAACCCAAGCAGCCCTGCTTCACCCCGGAACCCGGGCTCAACCAACTTCTGCGCCCACGGGGCCGCGACCTCCCACCCCGCCGCCCGTTATCCCACTCACTCGGTTCCGGAGCCTTCCCAGGACTCACGTCCGTCACAAATCGGATCAGCACCGCCCCGGGCATGGCGGGCACCGTCAGCATCCTGCGAAAGGGGCGGCGGCGCACGGCCATGCTCACACCCGAGGCCACGCTGCCCACGCCGGTCATGGCCGTCATGCTGCCCACCCGCACCAGGTGAGTTGTTTTCAGTGCTGTCAAATTCTCGTCATTGTCAAGAATTGCTGTCACTATCGAATAGTTTTAGAATCTATTAACTCCCAAAAACGTATAAATACGTTCTACTTTAAATATTACCATGCTCCCAAAGACGTATTTATACGTTTTTGTTGAATTAATTTTATACTAGAGCGTACAGAAAGCTTTGATACTGCTTCTGACATGAAGAGGTGACTTAAAGCAATGGCAATTTTCTAAAAACGGCCATCAGGTGGCAGCAGAGGATAAGAGATCAACCAGGGCCATGTTGCGACAAGCTCTTTCCCCACTCTTTTCAACAGATTTGTGAATAATGATGAAACTTAGCCATATTTTACTGCTAATTGCTGCAAAATGGAAACGGATAGAAATATCATTTTTTCCCTGATGAGAGAAGACACTCTAATCTTTCTTCTGGTAGGTTCCATGTTTTTTATAGCAAAAGAACAGAATATTCTGTGGGTCTTTCAAAATCCAATAAAACAGCCGGGAGCGAAGGGGGTTGCTTCGGTGAAAATGGCTGCCAGTCATATGCTTAAAATGAGAGGATTTGGAAAATAAAAACAAAACCAAAAAAGGCTCCAAAATATTACTCGATTGTCGATTAATTTGATAATCAATTACTTGTTGATTAATCGATTAATTTTTACAGCTATGTCAAGAAAAAAAGACCTGTAATCACATTACATTTTCACCGCATTTTATTATTATTATTTTTTTTAAGCGTTTGTCAGCTTTTAAGCGCACGGCTGCTTGTCGTCGGTCGCGATTCTCCTTCCGCTTTGTCTTCTTACGCTTGGTGGTTGTTGCACATCAACAATGAAGCGTTTGTCTCCAGCATCAGGCTCACCGAGGGAGGCCGAGGTGATGACAGATGTCGGCACGCCGTCGCTTCGCCTCGTCTCGTCTCGACGCTCAAACTAACAGCTGACGAATGGGAGTTGTGAAAAACACCACAACAACAACAGCAAAAAAGGTTCCTTTGTCCTCAATCTGGTTAAAGAAAAAAAAAATGGTGGATGAAGCTGCACAAGCACGTTTTACAAGATTTTCCTTAAGACAAGTTCAGTGAGTGAATTCTTTTTCGTCGTGTCGATGTCGTGTCATCATTGAAATGATAACGTACTGTAAGGTTGTGTCTTTGTGAACACGAGTGAAGTCTCCAGTTTTTTTTCTTTTGCGTTATTTGTGTTTCTTTTCTTTTAATAATGTTATATGTGACCTCACTAGTCTATAAATGACATTCTGATTAATATTACATTTGTGGAATATGAGTAACGAAGCAAAATACAGCCATTTTTATCCATCTCAGAAGGCGGCCATTTTGCAACTTGCTGTCAAGTGAAAATGACATAACAGTTGTTCAGGCAACAACCAATCACAGCTCAGCTTCAGAAAACAGGTGAGCCGTGATTGGTCGTTGGTCGCCCTGAGCATTGTGCCACAAGTTGCTTGGCATGCATGTTTTTCTATTATTTGATTTGTATTTGTTGGTTCAACTTAAGTGTTTTAATGTCTATCTTCTTTTCCACCATGCAGTACTGCTGATGTTGTGCCTTTTCCAGGAATGACTTTATTCTGGCTTCTGATTGGCTAAAATGGTCCGGTGGGGGTTACATTGTCACTGTTTGTGTTGGTGTGCACTTTTTCAGTATTTTGTTTGTTTTTGTGTTATTTAGCATAGTATGATTATTCTTTTCATGGATTCGCCCTTCTTGTCGCTTTTGTCTTTTTTGCGGATGACTTTCTTCTGACTTCTGATTGGCTCAAATGTTGGGAGTGCGATTTGATAGTTTTGCTTACTATTTTTTTAACTGTCTCTGATGAATGAGCTCCTCTTTTCTCAGTTCACCACTGTTCTTGAGAATGACTTTCTTCGGGTGTTTGATTGGCTAAAATATCCTGGTTGTGGTTATTGTGCCAAATGTCACTTATTAATGTTGTTTTTAAAATGGTTTACATTTAACTTAACCCTATAAAGCCTCAACAATGAAAAATATGAGAAATAAATCTGATTATTTGTAAATAACGTTTAAACTTTTTTTTTTTTTTTTTTTTTTTTATCAACTTCCACATAAGACTTTTGATCTGTGTCATATTTTATACACCCGGTCACAATGCTCTAAATCCATACATTTATAACTGTCAAAAATATAATAAAATAGACATCAAACATATTAGCACGGAAGCGTATTGCATTCAATTGAAAAAAAAATATCTCTTTTTTCTAATTTTTTGGGGAGCTTTGTTTTTTTGAGTAATTTTTTTTCTGTTTTTCTGAATACTTTTTCTTTTACTGAATATTTTTTTCTGTCATAAAAAAAATATTCTGAAAAACAGGAAAAAAAATACTCAGAAAAACGGGGGAAAAATATTAAAAAAAAAAAAAAACAGAAAAAAATATTCCGTTTTTTTTTTCCTTGTTAAAAAAATAGTAACCTCCACGACACATTTATTTATTTAATATATGTTTGGCTTTATAGGGTTAATGTTATTTTCAAGTGTTTTTAAGTGTTTTATTAACGGTATGATTTGGTCTTTCCTCAACTCACCGTTTAGTAGTTCTTTATAGTTCGACTTTCTTCTGCCTTTTGATTGGCTAAACTGGCCCGTTTATTTTTTTCCCAATTTTATTTTAGAATTTTATTGTTTTTGTTTGCATATTTTTTTTGTAAGAATACCTCGTGCCTTTTCCGTAAAGGATTTCTGATGGTCTGTCACAGTATTTATATGCACCACCTGATGATTTGAAAAGCGCATCCTGCCAATGACTACAAACTTTTTTTTAAAAAAATGCCAAATTATGCGTGCACGAAGCCTACATGGGAAAATACTCAACCTGGCTAAAGGAAATGCAAATTCCAGTCTAGCGATTAAGCTATACGCCGCTGTCCTCATGTACAAGGCACTATTTATTTTGCGCCTTCTGTTTACGGATGCTCGCCGCGACACTTCTCAATTAAGAGGATTGGCCTCGACGGAGCCGGCGACGCGACGCTCGGCTAACCATGAAGGGGATCCCACAATTGGACGGCTGCTTATTAATTAAAGGCTTTTATGCCACGTAAATGAGTTGGGGGAAGTAATTGCACCCATGCATGAGTGAGGTCAGCACAAAGGGACGAAGCCCGAGGCGCTTCCCGCTGAAAAAGCCAATTTACTGTCTTGCGCCGGGGTCATAATCATCAAGGAATGTCATTATTGCTTTATGTATTTATTGATTTGGAATTTCCGCAACTCAGGGATGTGCTTCAGAATGTTTTATTTCGCTTGTGGCTGATTCTATTTCTTCATGTTGTGTACTGCCAAGAACAAAGCTGAACGTGCCAAAGGTAACAATGAACGCAAATAATAATAAAAGTCTGCTTACTATGGACATCTTATGAATTGACAATTTGTCGTCTTTGTGATTGAATAGCACTTTATCTCATTATTTCGAGTAGGCATGTATTGATTTTCAATATTTGACCCAGAGTGTGCTGAGGTTGAATACTGCAAGTGATTTTTTTAACAAGCATGATTTTGAAACCAATTTTTAAAAACTTTTACAACAATTTTCTGTTTCCTAAGCATATTTATTAAGCCTTTGATTAAAAAGTAAACCCATCGCTTGGTGTTAAGTTGTGTTGTGCGTGTTTGTGTAGCACACGCCGCCGGTGAATAGGTCAAACCTCTCACAGACGCTTTTTAAGAGCACTGTTTATTTTTGCCGCTCGCGTTTTTGCCGTGTTTAAATTTAGAAAAGTGAAGAGCTGTCAGTGCTGCTGGAGTAGAACAACACAACCTTCCCGTGCGGTGGTGTTGTGGCTCTCGAGTCGCTTGCAAATACTCGATGTTGAATGACTGTTTGATTGCACGCGGTTCGCAGTGTCTCCTCAGCATGCCTTCATTGTGATGTTGTTGAATCATTAAGGCTTTTCACACGCGCTTTTCAACTCGTCGGCGATGTAACCCTCCCAAGTGGGGAGAAATGAAGAACACTTTCACACAGCCACCCTTTAGTCAAGTCAAATGTACTTATTTTTATAAACTTTAATCATTTCGATTGACCATCTACCTAAATAAGTGTTGAAGTTGATACCATTCAATCGGCATCTAACAATAACGGCACTATCGTGATATTGCGATATTAAGGAAACCCCACTATAATGACAAGTTTGCCCTATATTATTTATTTGGTTGTTACTAACTAGGGATGTAACGATAAGTACGATATCGTGATATTGCGATATTAAAACTGCCACAATATTGTCATCGTCATGTTCATGATATTTAAATGCAACGCAACAGATTTTTTTCTTTTTTTCTTCACTCACTCATTCACACACGTAAGCTTCTGTGAGTGAGTGGGAAAAAAAATAATAATCCGTGCGTGCTTTCAAATTGCCGCGCGAGTGACGTCACGCAGCCGACACGTTCGCCCGGCCCCGTTTGCGACACGCCACCCCCCGCTCTGCGATTGGCTGAAGGGGTGTAAACACCGTCTTTCCACTGAAACGTCTCGCTCTTTACAAAACAAACACAAAATGGCAAAATACAGGCTGGGGAGGTGGGGGTTTAGGACAAAATCACCACCAAAGATTAACATGAACACAGATGTGTAGACTGAGAGAAAGTTAAAGTGTGTACATCCTGTATTTAAAAAGTGCATTTTCCTGAGTGAATCCGGCAGACAGCCCCTTTAATTACTTGCATCATTTAAAATGAAAAATATATAACATTCTGAACATCATATGCAAACATTAAATGCGTGTAGTCATATGTTTATTGCTACCTTTAGCGTAACCATCTGCTGTCAAGCTTAAGGATCGTCTGCGGTCAAAATTAATAATGTGATTAATCTGTATTAATACATGGTTAATGCGATAATTTAATGTGATTAATCAATGAGTTGCACATTAACTCTGACAGCACTAATTGTGCGTGTCTTTGGCAAGGTTTTGTATATGTTGTGCATTTTAATTTCATGAAACCCTGACACGCAATGGCTTCTCTGCCATGCGCACAGATCTCACAATCTTAGATTTTGAGAGGTTATACGGCTGTGCAATTGCTCGCACGTGTTACCTTATGGCCATCATGAGTTGTCACTAACTTAAAAAAAATAAATAAATCTAGCTCACCAAATTCCAAGTCAATTTGCATGTTCCCCTCACAATAAACCCCCACCGAGGATTCCCAAGTGGAGAGACTCTGACGAGTGGAGGTGTGCCAGAGGCCTGGCGATGCTGAAAAGTGGTGATTTATGGGAAAGTTGCGACGGCGTTGGCAAATGCGCCGCGTTCACCGGCGGTTAAGTGGCTTGTTTACGGGGCGCAACAATTGAAACGACGAGACAAACGCCGGCGCGGCTCGTCCCCATTTGCATGTAAATCTGCTGCCGTTTTCGCCACAAGGATGATTTAGTGCAGGACGGGTGGGCCACTCTTTGGGAATGCTTACACATCCCTTTGGAGGCGTAAATTAAAGCTCGGTTTGGTTTTTGTGTCTTGATGAATGTTCACGACATGCGTGTGTGTGCTCAAACATAAACACACACGTTCCACATCTAACTTTGACTTTTTCTCCTTACTCAGTCGTGGCGGTCGTAAAATATTTATGAAGCTTAGACTGCAGTTGATTTTTTTATTTTTATGTTGTGTTTAATTGACTGAGGCGGGTGACGACATGTTGTTGACGAGCAGCAAGCTTTGGAAAATGGCAGCTGATGCAGTGTTGACAAAAACAAACACCAACAGATATTACCCAGGATTCCAGATAGCTTTCAGAATCGATTGGATTCTTGATTCGAAATGGTAACACTTAAAGCTTGTGGTGGATTGCTGGAAATGGATGACAGACAGCGTTGAAAATGAACACATGCTAACTGAACAGGGCTTTGAATTCAACATTGAGCCTCGAATCGAAACCCTGATCCTCAGCCTCCCAACACTAAACCTAACCCGAACTATAACCCTCCACAAATACAAACCTTAACCTTCATACCTTCATTCTTTTTTTTTTTCTGGGGATAGGCCGCGATTGGGTCAAGTGAATAAATGAGCTTCTGTGTGGAGGTGAATGCGCCAACAGCGAGTTGCAAATTAAAAAAAATAAATAAATAAATCATCAGTGCTATAATGGAGGTCCTCATTAGATGACACACGCCTTTATCCATATGATTGACAAAAATGGCATTTTAAATTTGGAAAATGTACATCCCAGCCCAGGTGTAGTGAAAATTGATTTGTAATTGACACCAATACGCATCAATATGCTTTGAGAAAATTGGCCCCCCAAAAAATTGTGAACCAAAAAAAATAAATTCTTACAAAAAAAATGCTGATAAAACGCCAATATGCGTTGCACCTGAAAATAAATAAATAAATAAATAAAAGTAAATATTGTTTAAAAAGATAAATCAGTGAATAAATGAAATCATGGGTGCTGAACTGCGAATATATGGGGGTACACTGCGGTAAAGGAAATACATATAGAAACGTTTTTGGGTGAAAAAAAAACTTTAAAAAATTAATTAATCAATCAATCAGTCAGTACTGGAGATCCACATAGGATGATACACCTCCTCAGGCATAGCGAAAATTGATTTGTAATTGACACCCGTTGATATGCATTGAGAAAATTGACACCCCCCAAAAAAAAAATTGTGTCATGACTGGGTCATGCCAGGGTTATGTTTGGGTCAACTGGAAAAACACTATGTGATGTCAGGAGCTATGTGATATCAAGAGTCTTTAATCCCTTTACTTGGTCAACAGCCAATCTGATAATTCCATGCCAGTCCTGTTACTCACATGTCTAGCCATAGCCAATCCGATCAATTGACTGTTTATTTAAGCCAAACCAAGAAGTGTGTCTTTGTCGGATTATTACCTCGGCTCCTCCGGGCATCTCCACAGCCCAAGGCTTGGCGTCTCTTGATTCTCGATCCATTCTCGTTGTTTCTCTTCTAATCAAGTTTGTTCTACGCCTCTAGATGTTATGCGAATAAAGAGTTAAAATCTTATTTGTGTCTGCGCTTTTGGGATCCGACCTCAGATCATAACATTGTGAACCAAAAAAAATTATTCAGTAAAGACTGATAAACCGCCGATATGTGTTACATCTGAAAATTGGGGTTGGCTTAACATATATGAAATTACACATTGTAAGAAAACAAAACAATCAGTGAATAAATGAAAGCAGGGGTGGAATTTTATTTTTTATTTTTTTTTAAATCAATCAATCAATCAATCAATCAATTTGGAGTGCGGGTGCATTCATCATCCAATTTGAAAGCCCAAAAGTTGTTCAAAATCCTGCTTGAGCCTCACTTTACTTGTTCACCCTCACTCCCCAAAGCCACACGTATAGAAATAGAAAACAATTTCAATCAATTAAAGTGACAGACTCATTTCATTTGGCACGCTCATTTGTTAGTGCCAGCAGCTCTCCCTCCACCTCAAGGCAAATGCATGTAATTAGCAACTAGTCAAGGTCATGCTCCAAACATGATTGTGTTTGTAAAGTTCACAAGCCAACTCGTCTTGACTACCCTTACCCCATAATTGTCACTGGCATCCACCTCCACGCCATTTGAGGCGTCCTTCAGCGACAGTCTGTGCACGGACGCCATTTTAGAGACTATTGTGAACATGTCGTCCCCTGAGGGGGGCATCAAATAAAACAAACGTATGGACTTTATGACTCCGCAGCTGACTACATTTTGTGACCCTGAATTTACCGCTTTGCTTGAAAGGGCTGTTTTGGATGGGGCCTTACATCCGGCGGGGGTGTCCTTGAGCAGGACGCCGAATCCCCGACGGTTCATAACTGTAAATAGCTTCAGACTGGAGTGTCTAAAAAATGTAAATGGTACGCTCAAACTGCCACAAGGGGGAGCCGTGTGAGGTTCGCAGCGTTTTTCCCTCAGGGGACGTCCCCTCGCCATCTGTGCAGCATCAAAGCCCCTCCCCTCCCACCCTCGCAAAAAATCATTGCCAATCATAACATAAATTAAATCGACAGGCTTGTTGGTGAAGGTGAACGCGTGCCTTTTGAGAGTACTTAACAAGAAGCATTTTACAAGAAAATAAAAGGCTTTTGTGTCTTATTGCTGTCATATTTGTATGGCATGCACGCGTTTTCTTAGAAGTGAAAGCCTGCCTCAAAAACATTTAGAATAGTGATGCAGCTGCTGCTTTGAATTCAATTACAAGAAGGGGAAAAAAACACCTTTTGTAAGTGATCCTCCTAAGCTCACCTCAAGACGAGCGCATCAAAGAGAAGCGTTTGCTTGAAACACTGCGGAAGGAATAATGATCACAGAAAATCGAAGCAAAACATGCTGGCTGAAAATTTAAAATCAGACATGCCTATCGTCGGTTATTATAATTTTTGAATACAAAAATTACTTCTTTTGTCTGTTTGTTTTATTACCTCCACCAAGGAATTAATTTTTTCTGTAAAGTGTCTTTGTGTACTTAAGCAATTTTGGATCAAAGAGAAATTGAAACAATTTTGAATTGTGCTGTATTCTAATTTATTATCCTGACAACATCTGAAATCACCACAATCATTCCACCTCAAATAATTCACTGAATGATTTCTGAAGTTATCATGTGAAAACTGAGACTTGCTCAAATACATGTTTGTAATTTGTCTAGAATTTTTTGGCTATTTGGGAAAAGTTTGCAATGAGCATTATTGGCAACAGCTGGACTGTAGTGGAAAATTATTGATCACAATGGATGACTTAAATAACTTTTGAAAATGAAGCATATAACATATACATGCTTGTTAATGAAAAAAAAAATCTATGTTAAGGGAAAAAATACATATGATTGTTATATGTGCACATATTCATTTTAAACACATTACAATTATAAATAAAATAGAGAATCTTTGTGTAAAATAACACTATTTTTATTATTATTTTGTGTTAAAGTAAAATGATAAAATATATTAAAATATCTAATGGGGAAAAATTAAAACATAAAAGTTGTGTATACTTAATGAATAATTTATCGCTGAAACCTCGTAAGTCAAAATTTGCCAAATTGTTATATTTTTTCAAAAATCTATACTTTTGATCAGTCCACATGCATGGGTGTCATTTTTACAAATTACTGTCCAACCTCAAGTGAAAATGGTTTGTTCTCTTTGATGGTGTTAATGGTTGCAAAAAACATTGTTTTTGGGATGTCATGAAAACTGATGATTTTGGCAGTACTGTAGTAGATTTTGGCCCAACGCCAGCGAAATGTTTTTTTTTTTTTTTGTGTGTAAATTGATAAAATATAAAAACTATATTGAAAATGTAAACTAGTGTATATTTCATAGATAGATAGATAAACATGTTTTCTCCAGGTACGTCTGGTTTGAGGTTTTTGTATGATTTCCTACCAAACACCTGATCAAGTAATGGCAGACTATTTTCCACCAGATATACAAAAAAAAAAAAAGTGTCCATTCCTGTTCCTTCACAAATCCACATAATCCAACAGGAACGCTTCTGTTCCTAGACCACGCATCATCTCATTGATTCAGCGTGTCACCGAGTTCCCACTTGACAAGTCCGTTTTTATCTAACAAAACACTCGACGGTGTTCTGAAGCCTGCAGGCCTGTTAAAACAACCCACACGCGTTCTCATTCAAAGGTGTACCCACCAGAAGGTGACCGTGTTCAGCAGATGAGTTCGTTGTGCGACAACTTCCTGTGAGTCAGGCCAAAAAGAGCTCTTGTAAATGTGACTATATGAGAGCAGCGAGGCGTTGGTGTTGGGTGGGTGGGTGAGTTTGGGGGGGGCAGTCTCCTCTCCGTCCTACACGTCTGCAGTGAAGATCAGTGGAGCTTTTAATAGCGCGACTCACTTGGCGCTATTTGCACAACACAGGCGGCGTAGGTTTCATTTTCCAGCACAAGACCGATAAAGTCATTGGGGTATTTAGGCTGCGAGAGACTGATCCAAAAGCAGCGGGGGTCCCGCTTATTGCCTGGCTGTGAGAATTAAGGATGGTGCAGCGTGTGAGGCAAAAAAATAAAGACGATGAAATGCATGACTGCGATTTGCAAACACACGGCGTAAAACATAAATACTTTGAGTTTTTATTGCTCTTTTTCTCTGTGTTTACTCATTTAATGTGTTCTTATACACCCACCAGTTTGAATTTAAAAATAAAAACATGGCCGACGTCATACTGCTCAAACATGGCTGACAACACATTCCAAAAAATAGTCCACAAACATGCCATACAAATTTTGAGCATACTCCACAAATATGGCCACCAACAGGCTCCACAAACTTTGCCAACATCACGTTGCCCAAACACGGTTTATAAAAAAGTCCAGAAATATTTCCAACAACACAGTCCACCAACATGGCCGACAATACATATCGGATACACGTATAACAAGTGGCTGAACTCGCACCCAAAGTCCACGTTATCGTATTCGTTTGTTCGTAACCAGTGAGTCCCTAATCAACTCAACCAATTGCACTTTCACCAAAAAACATGTCATAGAGAGAGAGAAAAAAAAAAGAAGAGAAATCCAATTTGATCATTCATAATGGTAAATAGAATGTAGTTACATCGCACTTTATCTACACTCTATGTTGTCCAAAGCACTTTATTAAGCTTAATATTCACTTTTTTGAAAACATATTGGAGTGTACCAAGACTATATGTAGCTGACGCGCTAACGTAGCCACATCAACCTACGGAAAAGTTCTCCTTTTTAGTTTAAAATAACTAACTTTAATCTCTAGGATGCTTCACCATGCACTGGCCAACAACAGAACCCAGAGGTTTTTTTCTTTTCCTTTTGGTAAATCCATTTGTGTGTCTGTCGTACTAGCTAGCTAGCGCTAGGCTAACCTAGGCGGGTTCGTCTCTCTGGTCCAGCATCCAAGTTCGTAAACTCCAAGCTAGGACGGCGAAAGAGGCCAACAGCGCTTAACGACAAAGATACCGCACACTTTACAAACATGGCCGAGACTATATGTAGAGGATGCGCTAACGCAGACGCATCAACCTACGGAAAAGTTCTCCTTTTTAGTTTAAAATAACTAACTTTAATCTCTATGATAGAACCCAGAGTGTTTTTTTCCCCTTTTTTCCTTTTGGTAAATCCATTTGTGTGTCTGTCATACTAGCTAGCTAGCGCTAGGCTAACCTAGGCGGGTTCGTCTCTCTGGTCCAGCATCCAAGTTTGTAAACTCAAAGCTAGGACGGTGAAAGAGGTCAACAGCGAATAACGACAAAGATACAACACACTTTACAAACATGGCCGACGGGATACTCCAAAAATATGGTCGACAACACACTTCATAAACATAATCCACTAAAATGGCAGTTAAACAAGTTACAAAAGCAAAATGTCAGCCAACATGCTACAACATGGTAAACAAGTACAAAACGCTCCAACAACATGACGATGTTGTACATACATGGCCAAAAAAATAGTAAATTAAACATGCCACAATATGCCCCATATAGTTGTGTTGTCTCCTTGTTAGTTGTTCAAATCAATCGGAGTGTTTTGTGTGTATTTTGTTCTTCATTTGGTGTGTCCCCTGCAAAGCAGCACGATGTGTGCCCTTCCAAATGTCAGCTGCGGTCATGTGACGGCGTTAAACGGTGACATTTACACATTTCTTCTGTCAGGGTTCATTCGTAGCAAAAAAATAAATAAAAATCATTTGCTCTCATATATTCCTTGAGCGCTTTTTGTAAAATATGTTGAAGGTCTTCCAGGCGGTGACATTTTGTCTGAAACGGGAAACTATCAGACATTTGCATGCCTGTGCACAACCGGCCGAGTCAGCAGAAACTTTGCGACGTATAATACGCTCCACATGCATTTGTGCGCTTCACTGGAGACATTTTAGATAACAGGTGGAAGTAAATGTTTTATGTTTGCCGTCGTCTGCGTTGCCGTGTTGGCGGCGGACTTGTTTAAAGCTTCGCCGACGGATTTCTTTCCATTAAAGACCTTGTAATAATCATTTATCTGTCAGCGTCTCTCACCGCCGAGATGCTTTATCTACTCTCTTTTACAGCAGATTACTTTTATTTCCTTCCTGGAAATACAGTTTAATATCTCTTGTCTGATTGTTTCTTAATAGATAATTTTACAATTGTCTCATAATAGGATCTTGCAACTGTGTCTTAAATCCCTAAAACAAAACCTAACCCTATTGATATGGTAAATATCACAATATTGTGGAGAAGTTTGTAATATAAAATTGAGCTCATGATGCTGCATACAAACTCACAATATTGTTAAAAAATAGACTTGGCAATGTCATTGTCATGTGCTCCAATTGGCTCAGTGGTGCAAAGTATCATGGTCTATGTGGTTCACAAGGCAGTGTTCGTGTGAAGCAGGCGGAAAGTAATGTTTTTGATGGATATTTTGAAAAACGTTTGCTTGTATGACTAATTAATGGAAGTGATATCCTTTTCAGTGACCAAAACATTCATAATTAAAATTAAGATGCACTCTTAAACCACTAGAGGGTGCTACAACTGCAATGTGCTGCTTTTGATATCATGACGTGACAATGATGAAATTGCAATGTTAATATTGCGATATCACAATATTTTTGTTATCATTACATCTCTACATAAAACCCTAATCCTACCCAAATTGTAATCCTACAAAAAACGTAAATCCTGAACCTGAACCCGCCACTAAATGCACCCCAATCCAAAATTAATCCCAACTCTAGATGATCTCTATCCTAAACACAACCCATTTCAAGGACACTTGTAATTGCCGCAATCAGCCGCCATTTGATGCGAATTCTCACATCAGATTATGTTTTGTCCTTTTTTACAATGAGACTCATCACAATCTGGATGCTGCTTAACCTTTCCAGACATTTTTATCGTCTTGATCCAAATACTAGCAGCTTTTTGGGGGGGGGGGCTCACCTTCAGATTTATCACCGGGCTGGCTTTCACAATGCAACCGTCTTTTTTTTATTGGCACTGAAGTGGCCAACAGCATCAAAAGCCCAACAGTCGTAAGTCATCCAGACACTTGCCGCCGCTAAAAATAGAATGAATGAAAGATGTGATTGCTGTGTGGCAAATAGGCAAATAACGCAGGTCCCTGTTTTGAAATAAAGGGATGGCGCACCTTGCTAATGATCAACATCCGTCATGCTTTGTTTACATTGGAACGCAGGTGACGCAAGCACGTTGATAATAATGCTCAAAGCATGACTTGTGTGTCACATTTGCAACCACTTCTCTTAACCCGAAGAGAGCTCAACACGATCCCATCTCAACACCTGAAGCCCCTAAATCCAATTTCCCCAAATCTAACACAAAATCTAAGACAAACCCTACTGTATTACAAACCCTAAACCTATCCAAACCTTTAATCCAAACTGGGCCTGAAGCCCATCCCCCACATTTTCAGAATTTAGCAAAAATATGCTTTGTCATGACTGTGTTTTGCCTGTGTGTTATTTGGGGCCAGGGTTATGTTCGGGTCATGACCGTACGGTCAAGTGTCTGTTTTGAACTGATGTAACCATCATCTGGTTTCAACTGGTAAAACGCTATGTGATGTCAGAAGCTATGTGATGTCAGGAATCTTTAATCTCCTTATCTGGTCAACAGCCAATCAGATAATTCCATGTCAGTCCTGTTACCCACAATGTCTAGCCATAACCAATCAGATCGATTTACTGTCTATATAAGCCTTTCTGAGAAGTGTGTTTTTGTCGGATTATTCCTCTGTCCAGTTGGCCAACTGCTCCTACTTTCCTCGATGCCTTCTTGTTGTTTCTGGTCAAGTCAAGGTAGTTCCACGCCTCTTGATGTTATGGGAATAAAGTGTTAAACTCTTATTTGTGTCTGCGCCTTTGGGATCCAACTTCAGCACATAACATGCTTGAAATCCTGTAGAAAAATGTGTCTGGCAAAAACCAGGGTTGAATTTTTTGGCTCTGATTTCTAAACACTGCTCAGTGCTCATCATACACGAAACACCTCATCTTCAGGTAGAATTGGGACCTTAATCAAGGTGAAAGAAATTAGGAACAGTTCCAAAAATGTAAAAAAAAAAAAAAAAAAAAAAAAAAAAAAAAAGCCAACTAGAACTTTAGAGTTAATCAGGGGCACTTCAAATGGTGACAAGTGTATGTTGACTCCCATTTAACAGGAGTTTGAGTCTGATTGGTTCATTCTGAACACGGCCACACCCCCACTCACAATAGGGTGTGCACATTTATGCAACCATATTATCGCAGTTGTTTATTCTTAATTTAATTTTTAATTGAATTGTCCAAGTTATATGTCAAATTCATGGTGATTTTTTTTTTTTAAATGATAATAACCTGGCATTTGACCAGGGGTGTGTAGACTTTTATAATAACCGCTCTATATGTGCTTAGTTAGGGTGCTTATGTGACCAAATGCACTTCCCAGTAACACCTGTTAACCTTATAAAGATTCAAACGGCATTCAACAATCAAATTCATTTTTTGTTTTTTTTTTGGTTTGGGGGTCAAGGGTGTGAAAACAGCCGAGTCATCCATCATCCACCCGAAGCAATTGTTGACTTTTTCATACAAGTAATGGATGTCATCATAAAAGGGATTAAGGGCAAGAGGACGCCATGTAGTAGCAGTCAACTATACGAGATTATCTGTCTGTTTATTAATTTACTGCATGTCTGACTGCGTTGTAAGCGAGACGCCCTTCAAGCAGCAACATGGCGGCTTAGCAGAAACTCATCTCGTCTGTCGAGACGGCGGTGGGGGAGTGTGTGCGGGGGAGGTTGTCTTCTTATTCGCCGAAAAAGTGAAGGGACGCGTTCAGGTTCATGCGCTTGGTTTCAAGGGACGGATTAACAACAACAAAGAAATCCTACCCTAAATTTGACAAACCATAACCTTAAATAACCCTAACCCTAATCAAGGGCTTTTAAATATGCACCAAAATGACCAGCATGACAAGGGTCCCGTGAGTGGATTTTGAATTTGGAATCCGGGCCCTGAATATGCCGCACCACTATTTCATTCTCAACAGGCAGTCCCTTCCCGTACCTAAACCATCAACACTGCATCACTCTATAAAGACAGCAGAATAAACACTTCAATGTGGACTAAATGTACTTTCAGGCATCACAGGGTGGACTTTGGCATACAGAAGTCTTTCACCTGTCACCCTTAATTCACCTTTGAATGAAAACCTTGTTCGTGATACGAGTCGGTAAACAATAGGCTGCTGTTTGATTAGCCCTGCCGTGCCGTATGTCGGCGTGTCCGCAGGTCATCTCCTGTGTCAAATGCCCTTTTCACCCCCCACCCCCAACCCTCGCTCTAACAACGGAACGCATCCATGCAGAAGCGCAGATAACCGAATATGATTTAATAACCCGCATCAGGCCGTGCGAGCCCCTCGCCCAGTTACCGGGGAGACGCTGTTTGGCGAGCTGATAAATTGCAGCAGTGCAATAACTGCCGTTATCCGCGCGCTGGATGTGTTCGGGAGCGCCATGTAAATAAAGTGGAAATGGACGGCCGGCTCGGCGTAAAGAGAGAGATCCAATAAAGCGAGCTGAGCAAGCACACCGAGCGAGGGGACGGGCCAAGACGGCCACAAACGTGCCGCCGATTAAGTGCTTCTGGAACAAGAAGTGATTTGCAAAAAAAGTGAGAGGACTTTGGAGACATTTGGGGGAATTGTGTGCACCTTGTTGGATGCAAGGTAAGAACATTTGATTTTGTTTAAAAAAAAAAAAAAAGAAAAGAAAAGAAAAAAGTGCTTCAATGTTTTTTGTGCAGCCAGTATAGTAAAAGTGTTGTTGATGGTGAGACTTTGAACAAAAATGCTCTTAGCATGATCAATTAGCATGGTAACTGTGGTTCAACTTGATCTGATATTAATATTCATCACTATAAGAATTTTTGTGGTATTTTTATGGTATTTGTGCTTTTGACAGTTTTGACTGTCATTTTTTTTTTAATTCATATTTTAGCTGTCTGACAAATGATTTTTTTTTCTTTCTGAAACATGGAAAAAAAATTGGAAAGATTTTTGGATTGAAAAAGTTGCAAATGCTCACAATTAAGAATTAGCATGCAAGTGGCTAAGTCACTTGTATCATTGAGTTAATATTGTTACCATTATGTGTTTTTGACAGTTTTGAATTGCTTTTTCTTTTCTTTTTAATTATATCAATAATGCCCAACAAAAAGCACACATCTCGTTATTCGCATTATTTGCTTTTCTGAATTTGTTTCTGAAACAACATTTGTGGATACAGTACATGCTTTTCATTGAGTGGCAAAATTCTAGAGCAGCGTTTACCAAATGTTTTGAAACCGAAAGCTACTTTTTGGTTACTGATAAATGCAAAGGGCTACCAGTTGCATGAACACTTTTGAAAGAAGAAATTTGCTTACATTTGGCAAATCTTCTCTTGATTATGAATATGTCTTGTCTGGACGAATGCTATTTTTTGGCCATGTGATACAATAAAGACCTTTGAACTATTTTATTTTTTTCATAACAAAATAACTTTTTTATTTTTAACACCAATGCCACATGTTTGAAAGAATCTTTATAATCGCAAAAGTGGAAATCACTGGGAACAAACTGGATTTTTTTTTCATCTTGCGTCGAAATTTCATAAACAATGCATATTTGTATGCATATGCTGTTCGTTTTCTACACTGAAAAATCCCCACGTTTTGTTAATACGGAGATTTTTTAATCAATGATAGTTCGGCGGTCAGTTTAATTACAATGAGCTAATTCATTTATTTACAAATAATTGGTTGTTTCATTTTATTTATATTTATTATAAGTAGTGTTTAAATTCAAATTATGACTTTGGCTTCCAGCAACAATATATATTTTTAAACATATAACCACATTGCTACTGTAAATTTTACACTTAATAGAAACACCAATACTACTATGTGATTATTTTTTCCTGGAGAGAAAAGAACTTAACATGAATTGATTAAAAACAAACTTTTCCTGTTTTAGATAGCTGAACCAAATGTAAATCTTAAGCCTATTAGCTAGATAGATATGTAGGTACTTTGTTTTTCCAGTTAGGAAAATTAAATATTGAGTGTTCAAATCCAATTACTTTATGTTTGCAAATGTTTTTGTTTTTTTCTTCCCGTCAAGTAATATGGCCTTCTATGAAGTGGAATCCAGTTAATCTCAATGATTTATTGACGGTAAACGCGGGGGCTGCATGGTAAAAAAATAAAAATAAAAAATAAAAATAATCGACCAAAAGTGTGCAACAGTTTATTTGGTATGTGCATAATGACATCAGAGAGCATCATGGAGTCAAAGTGGTTCATCACGTGGAAATGTTTGTCTGCCTTTTACAAGAACACCAACGGACAGTTAATAAAGAAGACGACACTCCATCGTGTTTGTGAGGAAGTTGAATTTATACGCTTGTACGCAAACTCACGTGGCGTACGAAAACACAACGACATTTGGCGATAGTCGTCATGATGATAGTGTTTTATTATTATTCGTTAATCTTGAGAGGACAAACTGTCCTAGTGAAAAATAATATCCTGTCATATTGAAAAATGAGAACCAAAAAAAAGGTTCCGATATCAGTGGTTCTTAAATGTTTTACAAGTACCACTTGAGGAAGGAAAAAAACCCAAATATAAATAAAGGCGGAATTAAATCATTTATATAATTTATATAATTCTAATTATATCTATTTTTTTTAATTAAAAAAAAAATCACCCGCGACCCTTGTGAGGAATAAGCGGCCAAGAAAATGGAAGGATGGATGGATAAAACAATCACAAAAATCTTACCTAAATAAATGTTTGAAAACTATTTTAAAAATTAAATACATTTAAACATTTAAAAGCATTTACAAACGAAACTTATGACATTTAAAAGCAAAGTAAAAAAAAAAAGAAAAAAAGTTGTTTCCTAAAATTAGTAAAAATGTACAATTCAAGAACAATATGTTGAAAAAAAAAGAAAAAGTTTTGGCTTTATTCTCATAGATTTTAGCCTGGATTTAAAAGCATTTAGATTTGGGGCTGATTTCTGTTTGTAGCTTATTCCATTTGGGTGCAGCATAACGGCTAAATGCTGCTGTACCATGTTTTGCTTGAACTCTGGGCCCCACTAATTGATCCGAGTTTGTGGACCTCAGAACCCTACTGGGTTAAAGTCTCTTCTAGAACTTGTGTAAAAATCTTTAGAACTGGAGTCACGTGTTCTGGTCAGAACCTGAGCTGCATCTTTCTGAATGAGCTGCAGCTGTTTGATGCTCTTCTGAAGGAGTCCGGGCAAAAGACCGTCACGAGAATCAAGTCTACCGGAGATAAAAGCATAAAAGCTCAGTCAACAACTCCAAGGAACTTCCTTGGACAAAGAACTTTGCTAACTAGACAAAGTGAAATTTCTGCAGAAATTCCATGGGAATGCTGAAAGCTGAATGCTAATAAAATATTTCAGAAGCGAGATTTGAACCAACGCACTTTCATGGCAAGTACAGTATTTAACATGTGAGCCAACTTGGCTTGTTGAAAATCATGACTAATGGCCTATTTATAGGGAAAAGTGTTATCTGAAAGTACCCTCCATTTATTTAGATGGAAAAATGGAACTGATATCCAATGGAAAAATGAAAATAAATAAATAAATAAAATTCACGCAGTAGCGCCACCTAGGCATGTAGTACCCGCCATTCATTTAGATGGAAAAGTGGAACTAAGATAGTTGGCATACATGTAATTACTTAGCATAATTGCCATGGATACTTTTGTAATGTACAGTTGAAGGTAGGATTCAAACCTCCGACCTCCTGGAATTGGACAATGCATTTTACCAAGTACTCCACTGAGCAGTATCACAGAGCTGGTAATGATGAGAAGTATGTATGGAAGTGGGCGTGGAAAGTGGGACTAAAAACTCCCATTGAAAATGAATGGCGAAAAGTTGATATTTAACATTAAATTGTGCGAATACTGTAAGTACTGTGAAATCAGACAATATATAACCAAGATGGCGTGAATTGGCTGAAAGCATTCCCACAATTATTAAAACAGAGTTCTGGAAACTTCTTGTGGCATTTCAGAAAAGCACAAATAGTGAATAGACAAGATTATCAGCACATAACAGAGAATTGGTTCCGCCAAATCTGCCAATAGGTGAATCAATGAGTTGTGATTATGGTAGGGGAGTACTGCACTCCCTTAGAATGTATTGGGAAGTAATCACTTTTCTCGTTTCCAGTTCTTCCGCAGAAAAAAATGAGCTAACCGTCGGGCTCCGCAAACCAGAAGCAGCTGTCTCGCCAGGGTTCCTTCCGATCCGCCGTGAACCTCCGCCGGTCCGATGTCTCTCAAGGAGCTGTCCATGCAGCAGTGCAGCACGGAGCTGTGCCTGTCCGTCTACGTCATCACCTTCGTGCTGGGCTTCCCGACCAACGTGCTGGCCTTCTACACCTTCTGCACCAAAGTCCGGCAAAAGGCCACGCCCATCGACATCCTGCTCCTCAACCTGACCATCTCGGATCTCCTCTTCCTGCTTTTCCTGCCCTTCAAAATGCAGGAGGCGATGAACAACATGCTGTGGGAGATGCCCGACGTGCTGTGCCCCATGTCGGGCTTCGTCTTCTACATGACCATCTACAACAGCACCTTCTTCCTGACAGCCGTCAGCGTGGAGCGCTACCTGGGCGTGGCCTTCCCCATCCAGCACAGCCTGAAACGCCGGCCGCTCTACGCCGTCGGCGCCAGCGTCTTCTTCTGGATCTTCTCCTTCACCCACCTCAGCATCGTCTTCATCGTGCCGTTCATCGGCGCCTCGGACGAGCCCGTCAGCGCCACGGCGGAATCCAACGTCACCACTCCAACGCCGACGGCGACTCCGGACAAAGTTTGCTACGATAACTTCTCTCCCGCACAGCTGGACGTGCTCCTGCCGGTCCGTCTGGAGCTGTTCCTGGTTCTCTTCTGCATCCCCTTCCTCATCTGCAGCTTCTGCTACATCAACTTCATCCGGATCCTGTCGCGGTTGCAGCACATCGACCGGCGGAGGCGTCTGCGGGCCATCGGCATGGCGCTGGGCACGCTGCTGGTTTTCGCCGTCTGCTTCGGCCCCTACAACGTGTCCCACGTGGTGGGTTTCATCACCTGGCGCAACCCCGAATGGCGGGACAAGGCCCTGCTGTGCAGCACCTTCAACGCCTGCCTGGACCCGCTCATCTTTTACTTCTCGTCGTCGGCCGTGCGGGGTACGGTGGGCAACGTGATGAAGGGGGCGAGGGCCCGACTGAGCGGGTGCCTGTCCTGCCGGCCCCCGTTGCGGGCCCCCGTTGCGGGCCCCCAAGCAGGGCGGGGACGATAAGGAGAGCAAACAAGAACAGATCAATGCTATCTAACAGGCCTGGTTTATTTCTTTATCACCGCCGGCAGCAGGAAATTAATGTCATGTTTATGTTTGTCGCACGTGAGCCGTCCGTTGGGGTGTGTTGTGACGCCATGTGTCACTTCCCCGAAGGACCGCTCGCTGCCTGTCAGGACGAGCAGAGCGCCTTGGAAACAAGCAACGATTTTGTCACATTTTAATGAGGTCGTACGAAGGCGGGATGTGGACAAAGACACCAGCAAAATGAATATGAAAAGATATCAAACTACCGGTAGTGTACAGTTTGGTTTTGGATCGAGTTGGGATTGGGGTAATCTTATTTTAGGGTTAGGGTTTCGGTTAATTAGTGCTACACTGGGTGAGGTTTTTGTTAAGGTTTGGGTCAGAGCCCAATACTTTTGTTTTTTTTTTGGTGATAATGGACTGCAAAACAACAAAACACTCCACTTTAGTGTCAATCATGTCTTTGCATTAAGGCATGTCAACGTGAGCACACTAGTTTTTTTTTCTATTTTTTTTTTTTTTCACACAAGCATGTCACGTAAGTTGTGTCTGTGGAATTAATCAAAATTATGCAACTGTTAATTCCCATGTCCATCATTAATATGACTACTATACAGTTTCAAGTTCCGGTGTTACTAATTAAAATTCTGTATTTTAGCAACGTACGTGGAGTTGGCCCCTCACCCTGCGCAAAATTTGATGGAAATAGTCTGTTTAGTTTGTGCTCCGTTTGTGCAGGTTTGTGCCATAAAAAGTTTTGTTTGTGTTGTTACTGTTTTGCAGTTATTAGAAATAATTTTTTAGGTCATCCAGAGTTCACCCAGCCCCCCATATATTGAGAAACGGACCTGAAATTGGTCCATTTGTTTGTGCTACGATTGTGCTGGATTGTGCTGTTAAAATTTTCATTTGCGCTGCGACGGTTTTATAGATATAACATATTTAATTTATGATGACGTCATCCAGCCCCCCATTTCGTTCGAAATGGACCCAAAATGGTGCCAATCGTTTGTGCTCTGTTAGTGCTGGTTTGTGATGTTAAAATTTTCGGTTGTACTGCGACGGTTTTATAGATATGACATATTTAATTTATGATGACGTCATCCGGCATTCTGCATCTTTGTCTGGAAACATACAGGGGCATATTCACTAAAGGTTTGCATCGCCTTTGCACTGCGCTAACCGGTAAAAATGGAGCAATGGGGAAGCGCCTAATTCACTAAACATGCGCAGATGGGGAAATTTGTTGCTAAGTGCACTGTCAACCAAAATGCTCCACGGTGCGCCGGTGTTACTTGCGCGTATGTAAATTAGGTAATTTGCATAGATTTGACGCAAAATATGCCCACCCCAATGCAAATGAGACTCATTGATATGCAGCGTCTAATTCACTAACGCCTGCGCAAATAAACACACCGCATTTGCGTGACGCAAATAACGTTTTTGGAAAGCATGTATTAACCTGCCGCAACCTCGATCTCGGGATCATGACAGCAGTGCATGCCATTTGCGGCACAATATGCACGGTTTATCACACAGAGACAGAGAGTGAGAGTGCCAACCTCTGAAAATATATTTTAAAAAACCATTGCACCAATAATTTGTACTTTATGAATGAATGACATCATTGTCGTCCTCTCTGCTCTGTACAGCTTAATAACAGCGTTTAATAATAAACGCTTACTCTCGGTCCAACCTCGCTTTCTGATAATGTCATCTTTCTCGCAACTGTTACTATAACAACCATGTTGTTGACTCAAATCCATTGCCATGTGTGGTAAATCAGGTGCAAATATGCTCCAAATTGTCACTTTTGTGGGCGTGTTTTCGCCGGTATATGATTAGAGCAATATCCTTAGTGAATAGGTGGGTAACTGGGCGCAGACTTCGGGTGCAGTTGTGGTGCAATATTTCGCGCTATTACCGCATTCTTAGTGAATATGCCCCTCTGTATTTTAGCATTCTGCTTCTTTGTCTGAAAACATACAGTGATTTGGATATTACAAGAATGTGCATTCATATATAGTAATTTACCGAATTATTAGTTAGCATCTGACATTAGCGTTAAAAAATTAATCACTCGATCTCTAGTTACTTTAGAGTAGAGATCTGGGTTAGAGTTTTCTTTGTTGAGTAGGTACTAACCCAGAAATCAAGACCGTTGAGGTTAGAAGTTGATTTGGGTTAGCAAGTTAGCTAACTAGCTATGTAGATAGATAGATAGATAGATAGATAGATAGATAGATAGATAGATAGATAGATAGATATCATTCCGTGAGGGCAATTAGATCTTCTGACTGGGAATTGAATCTAGGCTCCAGCTGTGAAAGCTCCAAATCTTAACCACTAGGCCACAAGTAAATTTGGGGTTTTGATTATGGTCAGGATTTGGATTACATTATGTAAAGGTAACGTTTAGTATTGGATCAGATCTGGGTAGGGTTACATAAAGTTAGGCATAGTGTTTGGGTGCTTATAGGTGCTTGATTCGGGTTAGGGGTTTGATAGGATATGGGGCAAATCTAATACCCACACGTTTACGAGCTTTACTGGCTCTTCATAGCAGAGTCGCAACAGTAGTCATGTTGTGGATTTCCTAAGTGTCACTTTTTTTTTTAAATTTATTTATTATGTAAATATGTGTAGCATGGTTGCTGCCTGCTGCTGGACACCAAACATTCACCAAGACTGGACGTCATTAAAAGTCCAACATTCATGCGCTTGTGAGTCCTCCGAATTAAAAAAAAAAAAAAAAAGAAAAAAAAAAAAGGTGAAACTATGACTCACTATTTAATCTAGTGCTTGTCGTTCTTGGTATTATTATAAACACTATTAAGCCTTATCTGAATGGCCTCATTTCTTTTTTCAAAGTGTCACAGCAATGCAACCGCACACACGCACACACTGTTTGTGTCAGGTGTATAACGCATTCAAGTAAATGAGCAAACATTTTCCGGCAACACAAAGCAAAGCAGAAAGGGGCTGTTGTGTTTCCATGACTCACAATGTTTACGCTATTAAACGCACAAGATAGCGCCTCATTTTTCCCCAGCTCGTATGAAGGTATTTGTATTTGGCAAATCCTTGACAAACGCAATATTTCCCCCCCAAGCTCCCGGATCTTCAGCTTCCTACCTTTGTGGAAAACATTCCTTGCATCATTGTTGACAATGGCAGCAGGTCAGACGGATCAGGCAATAAGAAAGCTGACATGGAAGTGTTTGCCAAAGGCAGGGCGACAATATTGCGATCGCACATGGACGATGACGACCAAGGCAGAATGGGACGTGCACAGCAGCTTTGAAATAAGAAGTCGGCTATTTAAACGAATAAAAACATGCTTTTTTTTATTAAAACATTTTTTTTAAATCTTTTTTTTTCTTGCTATTTTGAAAGATGTTTAATAATAAATTTTAAGGGAAAAGGCCTTTTTAGGGTTTAAAAGCATTCAGTGTGGGGTTTCAAGGTTTGAAATTGTGGTTTCAAAGATGAGTTAAGGTTTTAAATGATTTAAAGCCTTGGTTCAGGTTTTAAATTAGGGTTTCAAGCCTGGGTTAGAGTTTGAAATTAGGATTTCAAGGATGAGTTAAGGTTTTAAATTACAATTTAAAGCCTTGGATAAGGTTTTAAATTAGGGTTTCAAGCTTAGGGTTTCAAATCATGTTTGAAGACTATGTTTGGGCTTCAAAGTAGAGTTTTAAAGTGGGGTTAGGTTTTCAAAGCAGGGTTTCAAAGTAAACTTTCAAATTAGGATTAGGGTTTCAAAGAAGGGCGGCACGGTAGTCGAGTGGTTAGCACGTCCGCTTCCCAGTTCTGAGGTCTCCGGTTCGAGTCCAGGCTCGGAACTTCCTGGGTGGAATTTGCATGTTCTCACCGTGCCCGCGTGGGTCTTCTCCGGGTACTCCGGTCTCCTCCTACATTCCAAAGACATGCATGACAGGTTAATTGGGCGCTCGGAATTGTCCCTAGGTGTGCGTGTGAGTGTGGATGGTTGTTCGTCTCTGTGTGCCCTGCGATTGGTTGGCAACCAGTCCAGGGTGTCCCCTGCCTACTGCCCAGAGCCAGCTGAGATAGGTTCCAGCACCCCCCACGACCCTTGTGAGGAATAAGCGGTCAAGAAAATGGATGGATGGATGGATGGTTTCAAAGAAGGCTCAGTGTTTCAAATTAGGGTCCAAAGTAGGGTTTCAAGATTGGGTTAGAGTTTCAAATCAGGGTTTCAAGACAAGGTTTTAAATGGGGATTTCACACCAGGTGTGTGATCGATTCTGCCTAGCAACAAGTGACCATGCACAAAATAAACCCACCGATTGTTGTACATTCCTGTACAGTGGATGGATGGATGGATGGATGGATTTGAGATATAATGTTATCATCATAAAACACTATTAGCCCATGTTGGACTTTCAAAGTGTCAGTTCAGGTTTTGGGTTTGAAATTAGGGTATCAAGTCTTTAAAATGTTAATCTACATTTTTTATTTTCATTGTCTGTCATTGATTCGGAATAAGGACATAGTTGCGTTTCTTCCACATGAGGGATTTGTACATCATAAAAGGAACATTCCTCACCGCCTCGTTTCTTCACCATCAATACGAGGTAAGGCGCGGACAGGCCCCGCCATTATTTCTTGCTCTGTCATGAAAGCACTCGGGTGAAAAGATGAACTCGCTGAGAAGGACTCGAATTTTCACAGCCTTCCGCTCAACCTCGTCAAGTCACTAAAAACCCTGAAAATGGTTCGAGTGTCAGCGAGGCCTTTGCTTTCAAATCAGAGTTTCAGCACCGACAGGAAGTGTTGCCTTTCAAACTCGGGTAAGTTTCAATGCTCTGTTAGAATTTCAAATTATGGTTTGGGCTTCAGAACAAGGTTAAGCATTCCTAGTAGGGCTTCAAATGTGGATTATAGTTTCAAATTAGGTTTGAAAGTATAATTTGGGCTTCAAATTAGGGTTTGAAATTTGGGTAATCAGAGCTTCAAGCTAGGGTTGGGGTTTCAAATTATGGTTTTAAAGCAGGGTTGGGTATTTCAAATGAGTGTTTTAAAATAGTGTTAGGGTTTCAAAGTATGGTTTTAAATCAGGAGTAGAATTCAAAATTGGGGTATTAAAGTATAATTGGGGTTTCAAATTAGGGTTTAAAACTGGGAGTAGGGTTTCAAATGAGGGTTTCAAGGTTGGGGCATGGTTTGAAATTACATTTAAAATAAAATTGGTGTTTCAACGTAGCGTTAAAAGTTTTAAATCAGAATTTCAAACTAGGAGTAGGGTTATAAAAGAGGATTAAGGTTTTAAATTAACGTTCCAAGACAATTGTTAGTGTTTAACTCAAATTGTGCCTGGCACCAAGTGACGGTTTCGCAAACGAATCCCACCAATTGCTCTCCATTACACCAGAGAGTAAAAGAAAACTTGTATTTGAGTGGTAAGTTGTCAACATGAAAGCATGTTTATGGTTTTGTTGTCACGCCGCAGAAGACAGAAAAGTTTGCACAAGTCGACCCCATAAACAGGATGTACGCCTAAAAGGCCATTTCGCCACAAACCATCCATCAGACCAGGCGGCACTTTGGCGTAATTTCACCGAGCCGCAACTCAAAGTGCATCTTCTAACGGTTTGTACTGTAATTACCTTTGCTTCATAATCTTCTTTTTCCCTCCCCACACAACAACACGATCGACACAGATTTATGCCAATGGGAACGGCCACTCTTTGTCCACCTCAGCAGGATCAAACTCGATAAGACGAGGCTGCCTGCTGCAACAACGCCACAACCAGCCAAACAATGTGTGTGGGGAGACAAACAACAAAACTGAGATAGCATCTCCTTGCTTGCTGAGATGGGAGAGTTGTTTTCCCATAATGCATTGCGGCACACGTTGGCTTGATTTGGAAGCAACATTGATGTGCAAAATTTTGTTTCGGTGGTTGTTTCAGTAACTAACGAAGTAGCTAAGATAGTTCGGTTTGTCAGTTTTTAACAGTTGGTTGTTTAGTTCGCTGTTAACTTCGCAGTTCAGTTGGTTGGTTAATTTGTCAGATTAATAGTTAGATGTTTAGTTTGTTGGATGGTAGTTAGATTAACAGGTTGTAGATAAGTTAATTGGTTAAGTAGTGTTTGTTTATTTAATTGCATGGTTAGTTACTTGGTTCGGTGCTTGATTGTTGCTTAGATGCTCAGATGGGTGGTTGGTTAAGTTGGTTTATTAGTTGGTAAGTTAGTTGAATGTTATGCTAAGTTGCACTGTACATGGTTGTTCATGGTTTGTCGGTTCCTTTGTTATTTTAACTTTTGGTTCTTTAGTTGGTCGCTACTTGGCGTGTTAGCTAGTTTTGTTGGCTTGTTAGTTGGATGTTAGTTAGCAGGGTTGGGATGTGGTTTATCACATTTTCCAACCATACATCTCTTCCCCACTTAAAGCACACATACATGCCCCGTAGATGGTGTAGAAAAGTGTTAAGTAAGTTAGTTTCTTGGCTACTTGGTTAATTTGTTCTTTTGTTGCTTAATTGGTGAGTTATTTTTCTTTTGATGTTTTTTTGTTGTGAGTTGGTACATTGGTTGGTTGAGACCACATTATAAAGTCAAAGAATGTTGAAGAAAAATAAATAAACAAATAAATAAAACAGAGGCAACAGATAATACACTGCAGCACACATTGCGTTTTATGTGGAAGTAACACAAACTGGCTTTGTCATCAGCAAAGAAGCTTCACGGTGGCATTTGAGCCCACATGTTGACTCTTGTTTACACGTGAACCTGCTGCGCTTATGAGAGCCTCTCGAATCAGAGCAGACCGAACGGAGGAAGCTCATCAGCACACTTTGAATTCCCTCAGCTTTCATTGATGATTGATTGCTTGATTGATTGACGGCTTGATAGGCTCATTATTGGGAATTACAAATGCACCACTTCATACAGCCTTCAAGTTCATCTGTTGGTTATTTAATGGGTTGGTTGAGTTGTTTTATTGGGTTAACTTAATTATTGGTCGTTGTGATGGATGGGTAATTAGTTGGATGGTATTTTAGTTGGCCAATTAGTTACTTTTCTGTTGAACAGCTGGCTGTTTGGTAAGTTGGATGGTTAATTACTTTGTTAGTCATTTACACTTGTATGGTTGATTAGTGGGCTGGTTAGTTTGTGGTTTATTCAGTTGATTAGTTACAGTAGTTAGTTGGCTAGTTGGTTCGTCAGTTACTTGGCTGGTTATTTGAATGTCAAACACTTGGTTAGTTGGTTAAATGCATGGCTGTTTAATTAGTTTAGCTGTAGTAGTTATTAATAGTTAACCATTGATGTTAACTTACTTGTTAGGTAATTGAGAAACTGGTTAATCAATTGATTTGTTAGTTGGATCATTAGTTAAAAAGTTGGCTAGAGGTATGGTTAGCTACTTGTTTAGTTATTTGGATGGTTAGCTACTTTACTTTTTTAGTTTTTATATTGGTTGCTTTAATTTATTATATACTTTTATATATTTTGCATTGTATTTTAATCTTAATTATGTCATTACACTTCCACTTTTCACGTGTAACAGTCCACTTATATTGGGGCCAAGTGGTAGCAGTAACCCATCACATCCAGTAGATGGAGCTGTTTGGTACGTAGCATCCACTTTGTAATACACATTACCTACATCAGTGACTTGACACGCCATTGTTATTTTTATTTCCAGTCGTGTCTTGGTAGGATTCTACATACAGTTTGTATACTGGAGTTCAGTCCCACAAATGCTGGCTGAAGAGTCAACAGAAGTATTCCCAGTAGACCACTGAAGCAGAACTCTACCTTATATTAACCACACAGAATCTCAATCTATTCCATTACAGCTGGGCTGTATTGCATTTGACATCTTAAGACTTCATATCTCTCTATGAAGTTAGCCGCGGG
The DNA here is from genome assembly GCF_051991245.1 of Festucalex cinctus. Classification (NCBI taxonomy): domain Eukaryota; kingdom Metazoa; phylum Chordata; class Actinopteri; order Syngnathiformes; family Syngnathidae; genus Festucalex; species Festucalex cinctus. The sequence continues at coordinate 16,423,904 of NC_135417.1, forward strand.
GCGAGCCGGCACACCGGTTGACGTCGCCTGTGATGAAGATGACACTTCATCTGGTCGGGGCGAGGGGGCGGCGAGATTTAGTGTGTCCCAGGGCGTCGTTAGCCGAGCGTTGGGCCAGCGGATCGACCCCGCGGGAGTGAAAATATGAGGGAGGAGATCAGTTCAGTGCTTCGGAGAACACGCGGCGGACGCCACATTCATCACAGGCTGCTCACTGAGAAGCACCACGACGCCGACCTGGATCACTAGCAACTGAACACATCATACACAGGTGTACCTTTGATGAGCTACTTACAACACGCGCACACCATGATCAGACCATGATTGACCCACAACTGGCCGATGAGCTGCCTGATGAACCTGAACCATAACCAGGCTGTGATATTAGATCCCATGGGTGACTCAAGCTTAACTGACATTACAAACCAACAGGAAATGAAAGCAAATAATCACCCACCCCCTGTGACCTCACTTCCTGTCTTTGCATAAACAAAAACCCACAAGAAAGACTTCTGATAAATCAAAACTCCAGATTGCTCCCTCCACTTAATAACATCTTTAACTTCACTTTGTGGATTCCGAGGAAAAAAAACAAACATCTGTGGTGACAGAAGTCAAAGATGACAAGTTCAGCAACTAAAAGGATGATAAAAACGATCTTGACTCCACAATGACACATGCTTTGGTGTGTATGTGTCAGTGTGAAGTACAAATAGGTCTTTTGTTCAACACTAAACACAACACAATCTTTGCAGGCATTCTCAAGCTTGCTTACAAATAAGACTTTAGTTTAGTTTGCATTACTTTTAGTTTTTTAGGGAGTATTTGTCAATAAAAAGGTCACAAAGTATTATGCAATAAAGTACAGTTCCCAAATGCCGTTCGACTTTCTTTCTTCAGTATTGTTGTTTACAGTGAGCCCCAAAAATTCATGTATGATACTGACAAAGACGAAAACAAAGTACATTTTTGCTATTAATGTGTAGTTAGTTTTAGTTATAATGAAAAATGAAAAGGTTTTAGTTTTAGTTTAATTAATAGTTTTCATTAACCATCATAACTATCATATCATACTCTGTCGTGATTGGATCACGACTGGTACACCATGAATGGACGAGTCCCATGATTGGCCAGTGACCGTCTATGGTCACCTTATGACTGGACTTATGACTGGTCAATTACTGCAACATAACAAACATTGATTGGCTAATGATAAGATCACAGGACCAATATGGACCAAAATAGTCCATATCTAGCCCATGGTTGGGCCATTACTGTCTTATGAACAGCCCCTGACTGTAACATTGTCAGACCACGACTGGGCATTGCTGACCTGTGATTGTTCCATGACTAGACTTGATTGGAGTATGACTTGATCATGAAAGGTCCAATAACCGGATCATGATTATCACACGACTGGACCGGCACAAGTCCCATGCCTGGGCCAAGATTGGTCTAGAAGAGCTAGCCCAGAACAGACACAGACTGACCCAAGACTGAGACATGATCGGCCCAGGACTCAGTCCATGACTGATTCTTGACGGGCCTATAACTGGACCATGACTATTCCATAATGTCTCATGATTGACTCCTCTGAAACCAGCCCATGCTAAGCCCATTTACGTCACCTGTCAAGTCTCCCTTGCGACACTTCCTGGCATTATGTCTACATCATAAATCCTCGGTTATTGTTGTTAAATGTCATAAAAAGTCTCCCATCAGCTCTCAGCGGCAACAAGCAACATTTAGACTGCGGTTGATTGACAAGGTAAATGGCAAGAGTGGGCCGCCGGCTCACAAGTACTCGAGTAATGAGAGGTGGGCGACTTAATGACGACGAGGGGGGATGGCGTCGCGGCAGCGGCACGACTCCCTCGTGTTGTCTGTAAGAGAGAAGTCAGACCAAGAGAGAGACGAGACGCCATCTGCGGCTGTCAAACCCAGGCTCATTACATATTCACCGCTAATTGTAGTTGTTTCACTTTATCTGATTACACACTTCGTACTGCTGCCGAGGCGCCAGCCAAGGAACGCGTTCGCGGCGGCACTTTCGAAGGATTGTGTGCTGCTAAGTAATGCGTTGTCATTAGCGGCAAACGTTCAACTAGGGGAAACGAGATTCTGTGAAAAAGGAAAGCGCTTTAATTAGTTTGTGGAGTAATGGAAATAACTTTCAACATCATACAACTTTTCATTAATGCAAAGTTAATATTTGTAAGTGACATTTTTACATATTGTAGGCTGTTGTTTAAAGTAGAATGTAGAAGAATAAAATGTACATCTTACCTTAAATCTTCCGTTGTCGTCATTCGGTTGCTCATCACACAGCCCGACATAAAGCAAAGTACCACACCTTCTCTGGACAATGACAGGCTCACGTTCTGCCCATGACTGACCCATAATTGGTCCATTATGGTAAATTGACTTTTTATATAGCACTTATGTTGCCCAAAGCACTTTACAATGCCTCTCATTCACACTCCAGTGCCAGGTCCACTGGGAGCAAATCAGGGTTCAGTGCCTTGCTCAAGGACACTTTAACATGGTGACCAGGGGTGAGGATCAAAGCCACAACCTCACGGATGAGAGACAACCACTCAATCCACTGAGCCATGCCGCCCATTATCAGCCTAGGACCACCCCTCTACTAGAGCTGACCTGATTGGACTTCTCCTTTGACCGAAACCTGACTGGACCAAGCCTAGACTACGACTGGTCCTTCAGTAGTCCATAACCAGCATATGACTGGACACGATTTGATCACGATTCTTTTCTCCACCCCCCCCCCCCCCCCCACACACACACACACATTTAGACTAATAGACTAATCTTCAAATTTCTGAATATTTTTGTACATTTTAAAACATATTTACAATGTATACAAAACCCTAAAAGAAAAAAAAAAAAACAGACATCTTAAGCCAACTAAGCTTTCTCAACAGGTTTCAATTGAAATAGTGCAATTATAGCAGCTGTGGTCGATATTCTCCCAGACTACAGGAGGCAGTAAAGAGTGCCAACGACATGTGAACAACACCACAATAGAAGTTGAACATGTTTTTTCCTCAATAAACTATCGACAAAAACAGTTTGGGATGAGTTAGCAAAGTAAATAAAACACAGAATTGGAAAGTAGAAAACACTTTATGACAGCGGTTGCTCACCCGCGACACTGCGTAGTTTACAAATTCTCGTAGGTGCGCGAGTGAGCAATGTGGACGCGTTGCGGCGCGGGGAGAGTTGCGTACCCGTCGGCTGTCGGATAAGGTTCCGAGGTGGCCGCGCTGGCACCAGCGGGGGGCGTCCCCACGCCAGCTGTGGCCACAGGCCTGGGGGGAGCACAAACCGAGCCGGCCGGCCTGGCTGTCTCCCCGCGACCCCACGGCTCCGGGCCGCCGCGGCCGGGCGGTCGGAGCTCCTGCGAGCCTCCGACTCATCCGCGGCCTCGTGTTTGTGTGAGTAAGTGGAGGGAGGAAAAAAAAAAAAAAAAAAAAAAAGACCACACGGATGCATCAAGCATAAACCAAGCTTGAGCTTGCATAAAGTTGAACTGTATAGAATGTGCCACAGACGATCTTGCCGATCTGTCAGCTTTATGAGATCGTCAACACATTAAAGTTCTTAACGATCTAATATCGTCATATCGCCCACCCCTACGACTGGCCAATTACTGGCCAATAACCCCATGACTGCCCTTAACTGAACCATGACGGCCCCATGACTGACCCTTGGATGGATCAAGATTGGCCCATCGCTCAACCCATAGCAAGCCCATGTCTGGCCCCTGATCCACTTAACTAGCCCATGATCAACTGTTTGTGCACAGGACCATGATTGGTCCATGACAGGCCTTTTGACTGACACCTGACTGGAACATGACCAAATCATGACTAACCCAAGACCGTCTGTTTACTGCCCAGTGAATGGCTCTTTTACTAGACCATGATCGGCCAACGACAGGACCATGATTGGTCCATGACAGGACCAAGGCAGGGCCATGAACGTCAGCCCAGGATAATCGGCCCATGACGATCTGTATGGATCGCTGTGTGTACGGGTAGTGTATTGCCATTCTTTCCTATCTAGCTCAGTGTGTACTAATGCAGTCATTAGCAGCGGTAATGGCAGAGCGGGGCCTTAATAGACTCGTAACATTGACTGCGCCCATGAGGAATGAACAAGCCTGAAGATATTTGGTAAACATTGGACAATTAGGCTAATGTACGGCATTCTTAGGCTGCTGTAAAAGATGAGCGCCACAGCCATCACTCATAAATAAAACAATGGCACTTTTGCTAATGCTAATGCACAACTTCCAGGAAGAAAATAAATCAAATGTCTATCAGCGATGGAGAGAGAGAGAAAACGGAGCAACACGGGACAAAAATATCTGCCGAAAAAATGAATTCATTTTCCTCTCTGCTGTTTGGGGGTGCGCACATGCGATCCAGGAGCGACCGATCGATGCGCAATTAGGGGAGCCTCGTATCAGGTGTGATGAATTATGCTCTCTGGCTTTACGAGCGCTCTTGCAGGCACATGATCAATTGGGCGTGTGCGTGTGTCCCGAAAGCCATTCGGTCAGAGGTATTGATTAAGAGGTTGCACATGTGCAGCCAGATGAGAAATACACTCAAAGCGCTGTAATTATTCGACTACATCTTGGAAACAATTCCAAGAAATCCTCTGGAAAAAATAGAGCGGATAAACATGAAAATAAATTCATTTTCAAGCGGCTGAAACTGGAAAACAAACAGTCAGCCTCTGAATTCAATTCAAAAGGACCTCAAGTAACACGAGTTGTGCTACACCAACACCTCATCAGCATACGCACAGCAAACTTCTCATTAGCGTGAGCCCACTCTTGATTTGGAGGATAGTTATTTATACACGCAAAATAGGCCACATTGCGTTTATTATTCATTTGACATACTGCGTGGTGCAAACATACACTGTGGCATAGTTACATCCTCCGACTTCCAAAGTCCTTGGGGGAGGCAATGAGGTTCAAATTAGGAAAGACTGGAACGCTTCAGAGTGGCATCAAAATACTGTAGGCCTGACGGCCTGTAGTCTGCCTATGACTGGACTATGATTTGCCACTCGACTGGACTGTGATGAACACATGAATGGACCATAACCGGCCTTTTGGACTATAATTGGCCAATGCATCGACGACCTGATCTTTCAGTTAATAGACCATACGGGGTCAATGTTGGACCCTTTGCTGGCCCCCCAAAAAATGCCCCTCGACTGGACCATGAGTGGACCAACTCATCAGTGGTTACTCCCGTTACAAACCCACCACTGCCCTTTGACCAACCAATATCCAGTCCATGATCAGATGAGTTTTAACTATAACCTTGATCTGGACCATGGTTGGCGCAAGACTGCTCTGAGAACAACCTATGGTTGGCACATGACTGCCCCTTGATTTGACCGTGACTAGCCCTTGATTGGACCATGGCTGGCCCAAACGTACCTTGGCTGGACCAAGGTCATCCAGGGACCATCCCGGAACCAACCCAAGATTTCCTTTTGACTGGACCATGCAGGCCAAACATCCCTTCTTGCGTCTGCATTCTTTGAGTCATGATAAATCTACGGTGGCCCTTAAGGTTTCTAGTTCTACAAGTCGTTCTAGTTTTCCTATGACCTAGTGTAGGATCATAGGGGTATAGTAGAAGAGGTAACACAAAGACCTTCCACCTCTGTCAGTCTTTGGAAATTTCCAGGAGTTGGTAGAATGGCATGCTTGATGGTTCTTGATGTTATCTTTCAAATTCATTTCTGGGTGACCTCATCTTCCTTCCACGGATCCTTGAAGGACGTTTTGCGCAAGGCTTGGTGCTACCCTTTGTCATTGTTTTGCTCTTTTCGGTGCTTATTTCTATTCCGTCTCCAGTTGCCATAATCATCTAGTCTCGATAAGTCAGTTTTTCTCTAGTTCCAGCGGGTTTGGGAATTCTTCGACAGATCAAAGGGACCGTGGCCGACGACTGGACCATGACCAGGCTCATAATTGTTTAAATGTTTCGTTTCCATCATGACATGTGGAGAAAATGGCCACAATTACCCATAATCCCTCACTCCCCATACACTGTAATCCATGACAAAGCCAACAACTTTTAATATCATTTTTTGTTGTCAAAATCCATCCATACAACGTACATTAACGTGCTTCGTTTTACTGTAATTCCCCGTTTCCCCCACCACACATTGAGAAATGTTTTTTGTATGCATTTCTTTTCCAAAGTTTTTCCATCATCAAGAACACATTACATAGACACAAATGTAGCGTGACTGGGAGAAAAAAAAAAAAAGAGGAAAAAAAATCAGCAACTTAGTGAAATTTTACTTTTCTGGATTGTGTTTAGTTTTTTTTTTTGTTTTTTTTTAATCAACATGCACAAATGGTGAATTTCAATGTTTTCAGCACCAACTTCACAGCATACAGTCAATACGACAACTGACGGGTATAGTTTTTTGGGGGGAGGGGTGGGGGTGAGGGGTTATTGCTGCTCGGACACATTCATACGGCTGCTGCGGTACTCTTGAGACTTTTTTTTTTTTTTTAATCCATTCCTGATAATTGAACTTCATCCACCATACAACACCACATGGACGGCAAATTATTACATGGTTTATTTCCCCATTGACAAAGATGCTCAGACAAGTGGACACATACGCTCTATATGACGGGATGAGTGGTACAAATGATAATTATAATAATAATAACTCCTTGGATTGTATTTTTAAAAAGCTTGTCATGGCAAAATAGGAAAACTTTACACCTTTTTTGTTCTTTTTTTCTCCAGTTATTTAGTATGAGTGTGAGAGACGTCTCAAAGTATAAAAATTAAACCCCCACCTAAAACTTCTATCCAACCCAACCACCCCAAAAGGGACTCATTATCAACATGTTTTTTTTTTGTCTTCTTCTGACATGGAATTACTATTCATAGGTATTCAAATACATATTAACATCATCAGCATTGGTAGTAGTAGCAACACCAATAAAGAAAAAAGCGAGGTAAAATAGACACAGGTGGTTTTGGTGTGGGGGGGATGAATGGAGTCACAACAGGGCTAACATGCTATAAACAAGCAACAAAGCTGAGTGGGGGCGGGCGGTCAACTGCCCCTCCGCACCTGTACTGCATATTTACATTGGTGATGTGGGATGGATTGAGAGACGGGTTAGGGGGTGGGGTGGGGGCAGTGAAAAGGCCTGGGTAGTGATGCGGGGGGATACAACAAGATGCCCACCGCCGCCAACCCCCACCCAGGTCTTTTTAATTTTGTGCACATTTTGACATCATTCGTTGCAGGTTTAACTGCTGCACGGTTGGAAATGAAAAAAAAAAAAAAAGCCATACAGTACACTATATATAGAGGTAATGTTAATGTTATATGGTCAGTTGTGGTCTGAAGTTTACGTAACGCTAATTTAGAGCATTTAGTGATGTGATGAACTGATCGACCGATTGATTGAATGTGATTCACTTTTGCATTTTGGTTACCAACGTGGAGAAGTTGACGCCCCGTCTTGAAGAATTGATTGAGGATCTTGAAAATCTGCAAAAAAACATGTCCGTTGTTGTTGGACATTTCCATGTTGCTCTCGGTATCGGGCAATCTGATGATGACATCACTAAAAGCTCCAAATGACTCACATTCAAGTCGATAAAGCTTATATGTAAACTTTTGACCACCACTGTGTATATATATATATATATATATATATATATATATATATATATATATATATATATATATATATATATATATATATATATATATATATATGTGTGTGTGTGTGTAGCCTTAAACAGGGCACATTACCATACATCATGTCCACCATATTACCACAGCGTGACTTTGATGATTCACTTTTCCCATAAGGCAGACTTTGTAGGTCAGTCATTAGTACATACAGAAGATACACGTTACATCCCTTTTGTTATGACAGCCATTTTCCTCACTGGTCACAATAATCATTTATGTACACTCAAATCTGCAAGGCATTGTGGGAGACGGACATACGATGAAGGTGGGCGGGGGGTGAAGGGGGGTGCAGGTTGGGCGTCTCCGGTTTGATGCAATGACTCAATGCATATTCTTTTTGTTCACAGTGATGGGTTCGTTAATTAAACAATTCAATTCCGTTCCGTCGAGGGGCAGGGAGGTGGCGGGCTTGGGGGGTCTTCAGAAGGGTTTGTTGGTGGCCGGCGTTCTATTCCGTTTCCGGGGTTGTTGGGGGTCGATTGTTACACCTTCAGCAGCACGGCGGCCGAGAGGGAGATCCAAACGCTGAGGGCGACGCTTAAGCCTGATTGTAGAGCGCTCGCTCGACCCTGCATGGCCCCCGGTCCTTCAAGACCAAAGTCCAACAAGGGAGGAAAGAGAGAAAATATGCGTAAATATGAAGCATTTAAAATCAAGAACAATACGATAGGATGTTATCGTCACTGTCATTTGGACATTTGCAATTTACGTATCATATGTGATGGCTCCTCTAGTCATTTACTGATAAAAACTCATCAATCATTCAATATTTGTATAGTGCATTACAAATTGACTCACAAAACAGGTAAAAGAAAGAAAAAACAAGCCCCTCTCTCACCTGTGAAATGTCAGGCTGCACAATAGAAATAAATAAGACCAATAGAAATAAACCATAGAATAAATGAATGCGAAAGCCAGGGACAGTTGGTCACACGCACGCTTACACGCAACGTATGTTTGATGTAATTGACACGATTGCTTCTCTCGCCAGCTGTTCAGGATAACCGATTATGTGAGCAATAGAAATAAACAATGCCGACAGATAATCCATGCGCTGTCACGCACGGGCACATGCACATTTGATATATATACAGTATGGAACGCGATGGCTCCTCTAGCCGGTTATTAACGATAATGGACACCTTGCACAACACAACGACCAGAAAGAATAAAAAAAAAAAAAAAAAAAAAAACTGAGCATGCCAGAGGAATCATAGTGATGTATAATTGGCTGGTCTCATCATATTTGCAACAACTGCTAATTAACCTCCTTGATTCCCGTCATGTGCCCATCAGGCAAGCTCGCGGGTTGTGTGGATGGAGGATCGAGATAACAGGACGGCAACGGTGATGTCATTTGGGCAGTAGCCGGCCTTACTAACACAATTACAAAAAGCATCAATACTGCAGGAAAAAAAAAATGTGATAACAGCAATATACTTCATATGAAGCAGTTGGGTATTATTAATATCTAATTTAATTACACAAACATTAAAAAAAACAAAAACTGCAACAAATTCTGCACTGACCAACCAATCAGAGGACGGACAGAAAAGTGCAGATGTGGGCCGGCTGGTTGGTCCTGTGCAGCAAATTTCAAATCTGATAGTTAACGAAACATTCCCATTTGTAATATATGTTGCATGAACCAGCAATGTGGATTCTGAAGGCCCTGGGCAGATTAATTTCACATGGCAACACAGAGGCTGAAATCTGATTGGACAAAAAATACATACCGTACATGTATGTGTACAGAAAGCAGTGCAGTAAAAAAGGAAAAAAAAATAAAATAAAGACAATTTTTAGGTCGTCCAAAAAATGACCCCCCGGGTTGCAGTTTGGACACTGTATATATATATATATATATATATATATATATATTTTTTTAAATCCCAGGAATGCTTTTCAATAATTTGAAAAAACACAAGAGCATGGATGTGACTTGGCGTGCGACAGTCTTTCCAGCCATAGAGGGAGAAAAAACAAAAATCCTCCCGCTCGTTATGCTGGCCGCTGGGACAGCCAGGTAACGTTTGCACAACTTGTCCCAGTTCTGAGCCACCCACTGCAGCGGGTTCTGCACGGTGGGAATTTGCGCAGTTTGCCAACAATCACGGATGTCGACTTGTGCAGTGGAATAATTCCCTGTTCTAATTTGATAGTGTGGGATGAAATTTTCACCACATGCTTGCCTATGTGCAAGGGGAACCATGTGTTTTGTGTGTAATTACTTCATTCTAGAAATTATGATCTTATGAAAAACAAAGTAATATTTCCCATTGGAAACGCAACACAAAATTAACATAGACTGAACACACGTTCAAAGACAAAGTCAGCCTTCAAAATAAAAGCACAGCAGTACAATTAGTGTACCTACACTTATTTAGCAGTCACACACGGACAATTTTGTGCTCGTTAACCGAATGTGACTTCTCAATAAACCACCACGGGTCCAAAGTAAGTGTGGTGAAATGGTGTTGTCACACTGCAGGCTTTTATTTTGAAGGTGTGACTTTTCATAGGACATATTATAGCCCAAGGTTTGTTATCATCTTGACTTGTTAATAAGAGCTTGCATTGTGGAATATGACATCATTACGTCTTGCAAAGAACTTCTTACATAGAAAGCAAACGAAATCGAACTCCTCCCGGGCGGCCATTATTATTATTATTTTTTTTTTTTAAGAGAAAAAAGATTTGAGAAATAACTCGTAGCTAAGTACAAAAATGGTTCTTCCCTCCTCGCCGTCTTCTATATGCTAAGTGGTCTTATTAAATATTGATTGATTCAAGTCCTTTATTTATCTTTTTTTGACCTCCCAGAAGGGTTATAACTTATAACAGTTTGGTATTTTTCGTTATAGTTAGTTTTTATTTCGTTTTGACTTTTTTTTTAAATTAAGTAACTTTTAATAATTTCTTAGAGCAAGTTTGTAAATGTTTTTTTAGTTCAGATTTTTTTTAAATGCTTCATTTTAACTGAGTTTTTTTTTTTTTTTTTAATTTTCACGTTTGTTTTAGTTTTTTCTTTTTAACCATATAGTGTGTCGATTGCAAGATAAAAAAAAGGGTCACTAAGTGTTGTTTAATAAAGTAAACTACAATTCTCAACTACTGTATATGATCTTCCTTCTTCTGTAAAGATGTACAACAATACTGAAATAAATACACTTAAAATTAACCCTGAAAGCGATGTATAATATTATAAGACAGTTTTGCTATCATTATAGTTAATTTTATTTTAGTTAGTTTTCTAAATATGAGATGTTGTTTCAAGTTGGAATGCATTGAGATTATTTTCCAAAATTGTTGAACCCAACCTCCAACCATTTATGAGTAAACCAACACGCCTCATTTGGATGCAATACTGGCAACAACTCGGATCAGAAAATCGGCAGGAATCAATGACACGGAGGGATGATTCCGGCCGTGGTTTTTGGGTCGGCACACGTCGGGAATTAAAGATGTTTGTTGTGCTCTAATGACGGCCGGAGCAGATTTGGAGGGAAAGGAGGGGAGGATGATGGAGAGATGGGCTGACACGAGTGGGAAAACGGGAGCTGCAAGATGTATGAGGCTGACAGGAGAGTGAGTCATTGAAGGGGCACCGGCTGGGATAATGGGGAAAGAGGAAGAAAGGCGGCGAGAGATGAAGGACTCGCTTACGACGCTAATGCCCAACGCGGGCGAGAGGAGTTGACGAGGGGAAACGGAGGGGAAAGCCGATCGGGCTCGCAGAGAGATGACATCTAACGAGGGGGAGGCGGCGCTGGGGAGACATAATGGGGCGGAGAGAGAGAGGGGGGGGGGGGGGGGGGGGGACATACGGAATAGCAACATGCTGGCGTTGGAGGCCCCCAGACGGTTGGTGGCGAAGCAGGTGTAGTTGCCGAAGTGCTTCTCCGTCACGTTGTTGAAGAGCAGAAGCGAGCGCGTCTTCTCGTTCTTGATCCGCAGGGTGCGGTCACTGTCGCTCTCCACCAGCCTGCCACAACCGGAACAAGACAAGACGGGAAAATGGCATCTTTTTTCTTTTTGGTGCATTTTCTATGCCAGCACTCCGTGACCTTAAATTTCAACCGTCAGAATCAGATTTATTGGTTAAATATGTCTTCATACGAGAAACTCGAAAAATAACAATAAGCAACAGGGGGTGACAGAACGGGAAGCCTGACGGGTCACTAATTAGCGTCCCGAGTTTCTTAGATTGGGGGGGCATGAGGAAGGAGGGAAGCTTAATCTGTTGGCCTAGTGTTATTTAAAAACAACAACAAACACTAAATAATCCATCCATTTTCTTAACTGCTTATTCCTCACAAGGGTCGGGTTAAATAATTAGTGTCAAACGTACGGCCCGCGGGCCAGAACCGGCCCGTTAGGAGGTCTAATCTGGTCCCTGAGGACAGAAACAAAAACTGCAGTTTTTTACGAAAATGAACTGCTGTTGCTAATTTTTGTCCACTGTATGGCGCATTGACAACAACTTATTCTTAAATTTGGCTGTTACTCAGGGTTTGATGCAAACATTTTGCGCTCATTTTTATTCAGAAATTTCAAATTATCTGCAATAACATAATAAATTAATGTACTTGTAATTATTCGCATAAAAAAACAATAATATTTTGACCGTTATTTTAAATACAGATATATAGATCAGAATTAGGTGAAAGTGGCTCATGAATTAAAATGAGTTTGACCTCTTGGGTTAAATGAATGGGCTAAATGAATAACCCAAAAAGTTGGGTCACATTAGGTTATTTTTTAACTGTGCTAAAGTGCAGATTTCATTATCTTTACATCACAAGTGTACCATAATCTTAAAATTTCGAACATCATCTGAAAAACAAACTAATTTAAATCGAAAAGAATGCAGAAATACGCTTTTCTCTCTCTTATTCTCCATTTGAAATAAATGAATATGGGCAAATTCAAAGTCATTTTTCCTCAGTTCGAGGAGTTCATAGATTTGGCCAGAATGAATATGTGGGAAAGTGACACGGTGACCTTGCCCCATTTGTGGCCAAAATGTCCTTTTCACCTCATTGTTTCACGCTGTTGCCCATTAGGCACAACTTTTGTCATCATTAGTGTGTGAGTGCTTGCATTACGCGCCAAAGAGCCTTTGAGAGGCCACTCGCACCTTTGACCTTTTTGACTTTCTGCCCATTATAGAGGACAATTTCTGCGAAATTATGGATAGCATAAACAGCGATCGCTTTTCGCACAGAAGCTGGAGTACATTTCATTTTTTTTCAACTTCCTATTCCTCAAGAAGAAATGCATAAATATGTTTGTTCTTTTTTTTGCCAATTTTTTGATTTGCTCCCAAAAACATACAAACACATTCTATTTTAAATATTGTTATGGTCCCAAAAACATATTTATACGTTTTTTGTTTGTTTGTTTGTTTTTTATGCTAGAGCATATAGAAGGCTTTGATGCAGTTTCTGACCTGAAGAGGTCACTTAAAGCAATGGTAGTTATTACAAAAACGGCCAGCAGGTGGTAGCAGAGTATAAGAGATCAACTAGGGCCATGTTGCAACAAGCTGTTTTCCCCAGTGTTTTCAACAGGTTTGTGAATAATGATAAAACTTAGCAATATTCTAATGCTTATTGCTGCAAAACTGAAACAGATAGAAATATACTTTTTTGTCCTGATGAAAGAAGAGACTAATATTTCTTTTGGTAGTTTAGTGTTTTTATAGCAATAGAACACAATATTCTGTGGGTCTTGCAAAATTAGTCAAAATTCAGTAAAAAAGTCGTTAAAGAATAATAATAATATATTTGTATTATTATTTTTTTTTAATTTAGCTTGAATAAATCCAGCGGCACAGAAAATGAATGGATGGAAAATTGTTAGCATTAGCATTAGCAATGAATCATCCTCACCTGTGCTCGTCCCGGTACCACTCAAAGTTGGCAGGTGGTACAGCCATGGCTTCACATCGCAAGATGACCGTCTTCCCCAAGTGGGCGTGCATGTTCTTTGTGTCAGTGATGGTGGGCGGGTCTTGCGGGCCGAAAACAAACAAGATCTTAGATAGAGTCATATGATTGGATGATGACTGTCCAATGAGGGGAGGAGGGGGGTGTGGCACTCACAGTTGACGGTGACTTTGACCTTGCGCTGATCGGGCGGGGCCACGCCGTTGTGGGTGATACACTCGTAGTCCTCGGCCTGCTGCCGCTTGATCTCCGTGATGTCCAGGAACTCGCCCTCGCTCACCAGGCCGTCTAGTGGCCACACGAGGAACACACAAACACATTTTGCCACTGCTGTTGAAATTCTTCCTGTAAAACCACATTTTACCGTCCATGACGACCATTTTCATTGGTTGACAATCGCCATCATGTCCCGCCCTCAAAACTCTCCCCATTACAGAAAGGCAGCGTACAGAACGAGACGTCCTACATCATCTCTGACAAGGAAATCCCGCTTCTGAATTGTCGCCGTCAATCAGCAAAACACACGAGCGGCCTCCACGCTTACACACACACAAATCCACGCTAAACGCCGCCATTATTCACGTCAGAGATTATCACGCCGCCTCTAATTGAAGATTAGAAGCGCGGGATTATTAGCGCGGGTGCCGAGTCGGAGACGATGATTCCGGGGACAGGCGGGAAGGGAAGGCGAGGCTTTTGGCGGTGCCTGATAGCCTCGGTGCGCTGCTGCTCACTGGTCGCATTAGTCACGTCGACGTGGCGCTTGTGTGTGACATCACTGGCGACAGAAGCGGGAGGAAAGAAGGATTTGGGGCACATGTGCGGAGAAACTGCAGTTGGGGGAGCGGGATGCGGAGAATACACAATGAGCTATACAAGAGGATGAAAGGCACAGATGCATTACTTACGATATAGGGATAGTATCCCACTTCTGACATCTTTTGTCTGGTAAGGTGCTCTAAATCCAGATTTGAAGGACGGTTTCTGTTGGCCTTGGTTGCTATGACTCTCACTCGACCCCATGGTGTTCCACAGCGTTCAATTTTGGGGCCCCTGCTGTTTTCATTTTGTTCTTTGAGCTGTACTTGAAATCTAGATTCTAACCAGTCTTTTTTGGGTTTAGCCCTACAAGCCCACTAGTATCATTTAGGATACATCCTAGGACGCATTCTAAGTTAGCCCCACTTCTGACACCATTTGTCACTGAGGAGACAAACTCCGAACCCAAATTTACAATATATCCCACTTCTGACACCATTTGTAATGTGACTCTAAGAAGAAGTATAATAAACCCACATTTGAACCTGAGAGTTGAACAACAATCCTACGATTCCTTCAGAACGGGCACAACACAGACTCCCTGGCGGATAAACATGCCACTTCTGACACCATGTGTCACCGATTTCTAAACACGAGTATAAACCCTTAACCCCGATTTGAACCTGCACCTACTGGGCTGGAAAAAAAT
This sequence comes from Festucalex cinctus, assembly GCF_051991245.1. Classification (NCBI taxonomy): domain Eukaryota; kingdom Metazoa; phylum Chordata; class Actinopteri; order Syngnathiformes; family Syngnathidae; genus Festucalex; species Festucalex cinctus. The sequence continues at coordinate 16,439,111 of NC_135417.1, forward strand.
CTTGCAAAAAGTCTCCGCAGAATGGCGCGAGATGAAGGGGGGGAAGCCGTTGGAGCTGCAAAGGGGGCGACAAGTAATGATGATGATATCTGACTGCAGCCAGCAGGCAGCTACTGGTACAATGCGGTATAAAAATACAACTCCATCAAGCACTTAGGAGCTTTGGAAGGAGCTTGACTCCTGACCACCTGGAGAGGAGGCGGCGGGGATGAAAGTGAGAGGAGGTTTTCCGGGGTTCAGCACTACAGAGTGTTTTCCAGCACTTTGAGCCAGAGAAGATCACTTGAGCTCTCGGCACCTCTTGTCTTTCACGTTCCAGTAACAAAGTAGAAAGAGAGCAAAAGTACTGTGGTAGGTTGTCATTGAAAGTGATGTCGATTTTAGTAGGAAGACTAAAAAGAAAAAAAGCTAAATTTATGCTTCAGGGTCTAACTGTCGCCATCAAAAAAGTCTTCTGAAGCATAAACCTGAACCAAAAGCCCTAAAACTAACCTTTTCCTTTAACGGGAAGTCAAGCCCCCAAATTCTTGACAATACTATATTATATGTGCCCTCACTAGTCTAAATATGACATTCTGATTAATGTTACATAGGTGGAATATGAGTTAAGCAGCAAAATCTGGCTGTTTTTGTCCATTTCAGGGGGCGGCCATTTTGCTACTTGCTGTCACAATGTCACAAAGATGACGTCACAATTGTTCAGGGCTCAGGCAACGACCAATCCCAGCCCACCTGTTTTCTGAAGCTGAGCTGTGATTGGTCGTTACCTGAGACCTGAGCAACATTGATGTCTCAGGGGCGGCAATTTTTCCACTTGTTGTCGACTGAAGATGACATCAGTGTTGCTCATGGCTCAGGGAACGACCAGTCCTAAAATCGGATTTTTATTCATAAATCATATTCCACAAATGTAAGATTAATCAGAATGTCATGTTTAGACTAGTGAGACCACATATAACACATATTATTGTCAAGAAATGTTCAAGGTTGACTTCCACGTTAAACGTAATCTCCACCAAACCCTTTAACTTGATCTTACCTTAAAAGCGGAACCCCAACCCCAATCCTGAATCCTAAAACTAATTAGAGAGAATAGGTCTAGGTCGCATATTTAGAAACCCATCGACTCAGGTATGGGAAATAATCACCTCGTCTCAGGAAGAAAAACAAAACAAGAATCCGACTTTGGACTTCCAGGCTTCGGGGTGGTGGGGGAATTTTCTAACCGAAGATGATGCCTTAAAATCGGACACAGGAGGCCAAAGAAGACCCTCCATGGCTGGAGCTCCGTGAATCATAATCTCAGAATTGTAAAATTGTGGACGTCCAATTCCCTGCGGTTGAAACCTATCCCTGAATCCCTAACACCAACTCTTACTATAACCGTAACAATCAACACTAACTTAACCCAGGGCTGGGCAATTCATTTCCCAAAAGGGGCCATGAGAGAAACTGGAACAGTTGTCAAAGACTATGCCAACATGTTAACCTCAATTTGGTTCCATTTGTTTTGCATGGTGCTAAACCATATTGCACCATTTACAGCATTTTAACATGACATTTTTGGCGGAGAATATCGAAGCCCACCACCACAGCTCCCTTAGCTTTGCCCTTTGTTTGTCCTTTCACCCTTTGAACTTTTTGCATCATGCCATTTGCACCATTTAAACCATTTGCACTATTACAGAATTTTAGCTGTTTTTTTTGTTTTTTTTTGGAGCGAAGAATATCTGCTCCATCATGGAGCCCCTCGGTGAGGATTGAGTGAAGTCAAGTGAAACGAGACCTGTGAATGGATATTCCGTATATGCACAGCTCGCCAACAGACAAAGTAATGGCTTTTAGAAAACCGCGGTTGTTTGTTTACATTCAAGTGAGGAACATCCTTTCACCTACTCGCAAACAATTAAGATGACAATTTCACCATCGCCATCTTTTTAAAATGAAAGCCAAACAGCTTCACTTTGAAAATGCTCTTCAATGACAAAGTGTAGCTTAAAGGTTTCAAGTAGGCCTTTTTGTGGAGGACGTTGATGGACTCGCCTGCTCATCTTCCTCACGAGGACACTTTACTACTTTCTGCTCCAGCGCACGCATTTTTCAAAAAACGCTTTTGTTTTTTTGTCTCCGCTCGCGGGGGCCGCCAATCTCCTCGACAGGGGAAGCGAATCTCGTTCTCGCAAAACGCTCAGCGGCTATCAGCGACGCACATTCGTTTTTGTGCCTGTTTTACGGTGATGGCGTGTCAAGTGATAAGCCAACGAAGAAGAGACCTCCACTATATGCAGGTCAGGAACGCCGCAGATGGGATCTTTGTGTCTGATGACCACCACCAACGTCAGACCTGAATGACTACATTAGTGGTTAGCCGTTGCTTGACAGCCTATCACTGACAAGATGATTTTTTTTTTTCTATGAACAGAAGGCAGATTTTTTGAGACTGTAGTCCTCGTTTTTAGCAAATAAAAGCTTCCCAGACAAAAGGCGTTTTAAAAAAATGACTTTTAGGAAAAAGAGATTGTAATTCTTGTTCGATTACAACTTTTTATCTTGACAAAATAAGCCTTTGTGCTTATTTGAAATGTTCAATACCACTTTTTTTTTTCTCAGACCGATACAAGGACAATTATTCACTATTTGAGTACTCACTGATACCAAGTATCGATACTAGTACTTCCATCCACCCATTAGCCGATCCGCTTATCCTCACTAGGGTTGTGAAATATAGTACTTTCGATATATAAAATTCAATTGAACACAAAAAAAACTTGTAAACAAAGAATTTCTTTGACGCAGATAATGATTCACCAATATTCCAAACTGCCGCAACATAGCGCCAAATTACTGCTGAGGAAGACTTACTCAATTTTTGATTTTTGCCTTGTGTACTAGATAAATTTTAAAAGAAGAAAAAGACCAGTATCGACCTTATACAATAATACATGGTAACAGTACTCACCTATCCCTCGAACGTGAGCTGGGATTAGACCGTCGTGAGACAGGTTAGTTTTACCCTACTGATGATGTGTTGCCGCGATAGTAATCTTACTTACTTGCTTATTTGCATGTTATTGTACTCTTGCAATCCCTTGAAATGCCACAAGAGGGCACCAAAGCCCTTGCTCATAGAAAAGCAGTAATTGGTGTGAATGGCGACTGTTTTAGCTCTAATGAAAATCAAAATCGTCTGTAAAATATTTTTTGATGAGAATTTGTAAAAAGTGTCGGAAAGTGGAAGCGTTTGCGGATCAGTTTGTGATATACAGTGTTTATGGTTTAAACTATTAAAGGGGAAGTCAACCCCCCATTTTTTTTTTTTTTGACTATGTTCTATTCAGCCCCACTGGTCTAAAATGGCATTGTGGTTAATATTGCGTGAGTGGAATATGAGTTAAGCGGCAAAATCCAGCTGTTTTTATCCATCTCAGGGGGTGGCCATTTTGCTACTTGCTGTCGACTGAAGATGACATCACAGTTGCTCAGGGCTCAGGCAATGACCAATCACAGCTCAACTGCTTTCTGAAGCTGAGCTGTGATTGGTTGTTACATGAGACCTGAGCAACTGTGATGTCATCTTCAGTTGACAGCAAGTTATAAAATGGCCACCCCCTGAGATGGATAAAAATGCCTGGATTTTGCTGCTTAACTCATTATTCAACTAACACCATATTAACCACAATGCATATTTAGACCAATGAGGTTACATATAACATATTGTTGTCAAGAAATGTTTATGGTTGACTTCCACTTTAATATAGGTGGTTATATACCGGTAAATTTTAGGGGAGCGTGAATTATTGGTGGTTTTCGGCGGGGCTTTGAACTCTCACACCATTACAACTTTTTTCCCTCTTAAAAATATCATAATCAACTAAAATAAAAAGGTAAATATGCATCTCTTAAATTTGTATGACATTTAGTTCTACAGATGGTAGTGATTGGATTATGAGGGTCTCCTCAGTAATTTTCCTCCATGGACCCTGGACCCAAAAAGTTTGGGAACCCCCGACGTACACAATAGAAGTGACTCCAAACACACCCGACCTATTGTTTTTCAATGAAGCCACTGAATAATAGCAAGTGATGTCTGCTAGTTTCTTGCTGTCTCCCCGGGCTTGTCCACCCTTCTTTCCCCTTCGCTAGCCCCTCAAGTCATAGGCAATTGATGCTTGCTTGCTTGCAGACATGGAATAGCAATGCGGTCGCTATCTCCAGAGAGCTGACGGGTTGCAGGGGGTGGGATGCTTGGAGGGTTGTGGGTGTGAGAAGGCGTTGGAGATGGCGAGGGGGCGGCGAGGGGGGGGGATTATTGCTGACGGAGGAGAAACGCTGTCGGCCTGCGAGTCAGGACAAATGTTCGCTGCTTGCAATGTACGTGTGCGTGTAAATGTGCGTGAGTGTGCGGAAGGGTTCGGCATGTGTGCAAGACTGCAAAGATGCTCTCGGTGTTTGACGCAGGCATGCAAGCAAATGGACAGAATGTATGTAGTTTTTTTTTGTTTTTTTTTAGTTATTCACATTTTGTTCAAGTTCAATAAACAATTAAAAAAAATGGTTCTTTGTAAAACAAACAAAAACAAACACATGAATAAAAAAAAATAAAAATAAATAAATAAAAAAATAATAAGAAAAAAAACTAAACTTTCCGGAGACTCTCCACACTTTACTTTGTAGCCAGAGGTAGAAGTGAAATAAAAAAATACAGATAAATGTTATGATAAACCACAGTACATGTAATCTATACTCTGTATTGGTAAGACAGTGTTGCCTTGAGATATGAGTAACCTGTCTCACAAGTTTTGAGATATAAGTTGTCATTTGGCCAAATGTTTTGCTTTGAATTGTGAGCTCAAACTTGACACGAGCATTATGCAGTGGTAGGTAAGACAAATCAGTTTACAATTGCCACACTTAACTCATTTGCTCCCAAAAACATATAAATATGTTCTATTTCAAATATAACCATGCTCTCAAAGATGTATTTATACATTTGAATGTTTTTTTTTGTTTCTTTTTGTTTTTTATGCTAGAGCATATAGAAGGATTTGATGCAGTCTCTGAACGGAAGAGAATGCTTCAAGCAATGGTAGTTAGTATAAAAACGGCCAGCAGGTGGCAGCAGAGTATAAGACATCAACCTGGGCCATGTTGCAAACAAGCTCTTAGATTTGCGAATAACGATGAAACGTTGTTATATTCTAATGCAAACTGCTGCAAAATGGAAACAGATAGAAATATACTTATTTTTCTTGATGAAAAAAAGAGACTCCATGAAAAATAATGAAGTTACCACATTATAAATAATGAAGTTACCACATTAATTACAGGCAAAATATTAACTTTTTATTACTGAAAATGGCTCAGTGAGTCAAGTATCGCTTTAATAATGCCATTACTGTATGATTTTATAAGGTACATTATGGAGTGGTATTTTTTTACCCATTACATACGTGACATAATTTTTCTTTTTTAGGAAGGCTGGAACTGATCAATTGTATTCCATTCATTTCATTGGGAAAAGATGATTTGATTTATGAGTGTGTCTCAAGGCACAACTGTACTGCAAGATTTTTAATGAAACAAATTGCTTGAAGCGAGTCAAATGTTCTGACACAAAAACTGCTTAGAAGGCATACAAAGCACAAGCACATTCTGATTTGACAGATTTGATCTTAAATGTGAATTTTGCAGCATTCCTAAGGAATTAAGTGCTGATATTAGCAGCGGACATCATGAGGAGGAAATCTGTGTGCAAGCAGAAGAGGACAGTAGGTTGTGCATCCTTTGCCCTAAGAGTCTAATTACATGGAGTTCAGTGGTTGTACACACTGACCTATTTACTGCGGCTTGTCCCAGTGATCTACAGTGTGCTGCTGCTCTTGCCGCATCTCATGCGCTGCTGGTGCCGAACTGAAAGCAGGAGCTTTGCTCGCAAGTTTTTTTTTTTTTTTTGCCTCGGCTCTGAGGCAAACAGCTAATTATCAGACTTGATGAAATGTTGGACAAGTTAAAGAAAATAATCCTCGGCAGATTGGAAGAGCTTCTCGTGGACTCACACGCACGTAACAATGGAGCAGACGGATATGAATGCATTTGATTTCGAAACGTTAAAGACAAAATTGAGGCAAATGAAGGACGTTTGCGTTCTGCTGGCTGCCATTCAGCGTATTTGACATTTCTCATGAGCAAAATTAAAAAAGACGTCGTCGTAAAAATAGACTTGAAATGACTGCGCAACACAGTACAGTGCTTTATTCTGTTGCACTAAATAGATGACAGAGAAGCATCATTGCAGCTGAAAGAGGCTGCGTGACGCTAACTCAACGGCCAACATTAATGGTGACAGAACAAAGAGGAATTACATTCAGTCCTGATCAAATCTAATCACAGGCCACTTATCAGGACAACCACACGCTGACCACCACGAATCGCGGAGGTGGGTGCTCGTTTGCTCGTTTTTAAAAATAGCCTCCCGTGAAGTTCCAAAAGTGGCGGTTAGCGTCATTTGGCAGCACCACGCCGCTTGACGTGGGACCCCCGATGAAGACAGATGCCGATGATTACGGGTGGCGCGGCGGGGATAATCACGGGTAATGAGCGGTTATTTGGGACAAAACACCAGGACGCGAGCAAAATACAGCAGAGTGGATTTTCAAGACGGAAGAGGCCAGACTAAGCAGCTGGCTTTAAGGATGATGACACGGGATGCTGATTGAGGATTGATGCCAGATGCGGAGGGGAGGGAATAAAAAAATAAAAATAAAAAAGGTACATACACTTCTGGTCCTTCCAGGTGACGGTGGGCTCGGGCCGGCCAACAGCCAGACAGAAGAGGTTGACGTTCTCGCCTTCGTTCACAGACACGTCTGTGGAGATGTTGACGATTCTGGCCGGCACTGAGAAAATACAAATTCAGATTTTTGGCAACAATATCATACGGAGTAGGTCTGGGCAATAAATCAAATGAATTTGATTAATCGTCATTTTAAAACATCGAATCGTTGAAGAATTGCTGAACGTGAAATCAAATTTTGTCTTCTGGATAATTAAAAGCTGTTGTTCTTATGTTCTGTTCAATCCAGATTACTAGGGATGGGCGAGGACCGATACCAGGTATCGGTATCGCCCAGATACCAGCCTTTTTTCAAGTACTCGAGTACTCGTGACGCAGACGAGTACAAGCGACCGGCAGAGGGGGAAGACGTTAAGTGAGTCCTCCTTGCCTGTAACTGGTGCTAGCTTGCAGCAGTTTTTCACCAAAACTTCACCGGTTTCGAAATACTTCAAAATTGTGAATCTTAAACTAAAAGAGCATTTTTGTGTTTTATTTTCAGCGTTAAGACTATTGAAGAGTGACTGTGCTGTTTTTTAGTCAAAATTAAAGGAAATATATTTGTTTAAAAATATCTTTTAGTGATTTATTTTTTATTTTTCAAAATGTACTACTGGTATCGGCAGTTGGTATCGGTATCGGTGAGTACTGAGGGTCTGAATATCGGTATCGGTCTGAAAAAAAAGTGGTATCGAACATCCCTACAGAGCACATTATTGTGAGTTGTAATTTTCCGCAAGTAGCAGAATGCTGGATGGGTGGTTTACAAGACATATTTACAATCGCTAACAACTACTTAATTGTGGCAATTAAACACTAACTATGAATGTTAAGTTTATGTTAAGTTTGTGACAGCTCAGGCTGTTTGAAAGCGCTATATAAATAAAGTTGACTTGACTTGACTTGACTTGACTTGAAATACTGTTCAGACTGTCAGAAATTATTTTTAAATAAATGAAACCATTAAAAAAAAACATTTGTTGGGTTTATTAGATTAAAATCGGAATCGTCCCGATTGACTGAAAAAAAAATAAATAAAAATTTTCTTTATTTTTTTTGGCCATATTACTAAGTCATAGGACAAAGTGATCAAGCTCCGAGCTCATGGAGCCTAGTTATGAGAGTTCCCTATTTCATGGCAAACCGTTTTTTTTAAATGTTTTTTTTTCTGTCCAAATGGAAAGACTTAAAGTCTCAACTTTTTGCAATTTTGCATTGTCGTGACGATTGTAATTGAAAACCGGTTCAAAAATCGGAATGACTAGATTCTTACCAATTCCCAAAGCCACAAGAGTGACCCAAAAGGCAGAAAAATAGTGAATTAACTAGTAGGGGTGTAACGATAAGCGCGATATTGTGATAAAACTGCCACAATACCGTCGTCGTCATATCCACGATATTTAAATGCAACACATCGGTTAAAAAAGTCAGGTTGATTTCCATTTGTGCAGCACCCTCTGGTGGCTAGTTTTTTTTTAGTTTTTTTTTTTTTTTTTTAAGTGCAATTCAATTTCATTAGGGATGTTTTGGCCCTTCTATACTTAAAGTCTACACTAATTGTCAGATGAAGGGGAACTTACTATGCCTGTGAAGCAAGTCAATATGTGGAAGAACTCAATGTGTACGTGCATTAACAACATAATAATAATAATAATAATAAAAAAACAAAATAACAATAATAATAATAACATATTGATATGTACAAAAGCACAATATTGTGCGTTTTTTAGTATGAGTTCTTTTTTTTTTTTTTTTTTTTTTTTTTTAACAATATTGTGGCCTTTTCTAAATATCACCAACCTCCCCCACAATATCGTGATAATTATCGTATTGTGAGCTTCATATCGTTCTAATATCGTATTGTGACGTGTGGATATCGTTACATCCTTATTAACTAGTGAATCCTCAAACTGCCCCCAAGCACAGCCCAAACCATATGACGGAATTTCATAACTTTCATTAATTTAACATTGTCCATCTGAACGTCGTTCCAGTTCATTGGTGATTGGATAAAATCCCCATAAGGACTGAAGGTTCAGGTACAAACCCTAGAAATGATCAACAACTGCAAAAAGAACCAAATGGCAGACAAAGTTAGCGTTTCATAGCATAAATTCTACAATTGTTCTTGTACGTCCTGTCATGCGTGTACCGGATTTTGTTGTCAATTGTATGCACTTTTTTTCTAACACTCCAAGGTGTGTTTTTGTGTTTCATGGTGAGTCATACCGCGCTTGCACAACAAAACAGACAGCGAGTTTCACAGCATAGGTTAGCTACAAAATACAAACATACCTATTTTTGCGTATCCTGCCATGTCACATTTCACGTCAATAAAACAAACTAGTGCTGCATGCTAAAATTTTCCAACTCAAGGAATGTAATTTTTCCTCGTAGAATTGATCAAGAGTGTCAATTCCCTCTTGATCCAGAAGCCGGGCAACAACAAACCCGATTAACCGGCACGGAGCGTGCAGCACTCCGGCTCATACTTAAATTGATAACGAGACGGCCCTTGAATTTAAACGGGCCATTATCATTGTTTTTAATGAGCTTGGCTCTCATTTCACTTGCCGGGTAGCCGACAGCAGCGGCGGCGAAGCGGCACAATAAACAAACGCTACAATTGCAGCGCTCAGCAATACAAACATATAAATATAAATGTATATTTGCGTATGTATGTCGTGCGCGTATGGTGGTCTATGCCAAGATTTGGAGCCCTCCAGACATGATTGTTTGCTTGCTTGGCTGCAGTTGGCAAAAAGCACTTCAGTCAGCAGCTCTCTGCCACCTGTCAGCCATAAACACATCCTGTTCTTTTAAGGCGATTATGATTTTTTGAAGTTGTTAGTATAAGAATTCTGAGAGGAGAACAGATGTACAATTGGTTTTTAGCTAGGTTAGCTTAGCTGAGATGGAATATCAAATCAGTAAAATGTATATACATTATTATGTATTAGTTATTTTGAGAAACTGCTACATCACAGTGTTCTGGGGTGATTAGGCAAGTTTGGAGTTTTCATGATTTTGGGGTGGTCCACAGCCGTGTCCCAACTACAATAGTTCCGTCCCTGCCCTGATCAGACTTGTAAATTCAGAACCAGAACAAGAGCAATCTGTAATAAGTTGACAATATTGAAAGCAGTCTTTACTCCAGGGTCATAATTAATCATGAATATGATACAGAGCAGAATGTGGAGCCCATTGCAGCTCTAGTTACGAGACATCAATCCTTTGGTCTGTAAAGGATATACAGTAGACGCTTGGAGGAGCTGGGTTCAAATGTCAGCAGTTGTTTCCTCACCGCTAATCAGTGATCACTGTGCCTTCTGCGACACTTTTCGAGCGCTTTTCCGAGCAGATGCAGTCAAGCCTCCGCGCGCCTGTCAGCTCGCGTCTAATCTGTCTGACTTCCCAAATCAAGACAAACAAGTTCACAGATTCTGCGGCGGGGAAGTGAGAAAGCGCTCTCATCCGTCCACTTTGTCAGGAGCCACCTGCGCTTTTGGCTGATATTTACCTTTGCACATGAGCCGTAATGAAGCTGTGACTCATTCATACATATGACTTTGCTCGCGTGCTAAATCGTCGCGAGGGCTTGTTAGTTGTTGATCGCGCATTTAGCCATGATTTAACAGGAAAAGGCACATTGAACCACCCATAAAACCTACTGATTGCTTCCGCAGTGTCAGGCGTCAATCGCAGCCAACAAACGCAATGCGCAATTAAGTCATTTAGCAGATGTGGCAGTTGTGAGCAGAAGGCACGACGAAGGATGACCTTGAGATAGACGGACAGACTGATGGTGGGAGATAATATTTTCGTGTTTCATGGCGAATTGGCAACCTTGTCACTCTGTATTATATGATGAAAAATTATTTTTGTCAGATTAAAAAAAACAACAAAAAACTTTGGTCAGTGACCTGTTACCCTGGGGTTCAGGAAGTTACTGGAGCTAAAATGGTGGCAAAATATCCACACCAAATAAAAAAAAAAAGAAAAAGAAAAAAAAGTATCATTTGCTAGCAGCCTAGCATACAAAACTAGCAAACAGAATCAGAATAAAGGGGCTCATAAAGCACCATTTCTGTTTGACAAGTTAGTTTGAAGTTTGAAGTTTATTGAACATATATATATATATATATATATATAAACACAAAAACAAATAACAAAGAAAGTTAAAAGTAAAAGAAAAGAAACATCCAATAAATGTCAATTTATATGTTCAAGGGAGTAGGAAGAAGTTGAAAACTTATCCAGTCCTACCCCTTATTCTTCATATCCTATCACTTATTTACAATAGATTACATTTTAATAAAAGAAAATATATAATCCTACTCATATAGCGTATGCAAATAAAATGAATAGAAATACACAATAATAATACATCAACATACTTTATCACGGCTTTTTGATTTGTGTTTGTGTAGTTCAAAAATAGGACTTCAAACCAGTAACGTTAAATTAACATTCCATTACGAATAAGTCATGCTAGCAACGTGGCAGCCATTTGGCTAACATCAGCTTATTTACAGTGCTAATGCTAGCTTAGTAGTGCTATAGTGCCACTGTTTTCGTGAAGATGGTTTTGTGTTCTCTGTGACTATCACAACTACATTAGGGCTATACCGATTATCGGCTGGGCCGATTATCGGCACCGATATTCAGCATTTTGACGAATATCGCATCGGCCATTTTGAAGAATCATATGGCTGGTAATATGAGGACTACAGATGGAAACTAGCATTGTGCTAAATCTGGTGCAGCCATCTTTTTAATGTTGCTGCACACTGTCCTTTTAATAAACTAAACTTCAAACTTCAATAGATCCATTAAAAGAAAAAAAAGTCTTAACTTTAGGGAAATAATTAAAATTTATTTTTTTTCCCCCAATTTAAATTTTCAGAGATGCTGCTGACCCTGGGAACTCTCTGCACCTTCTGTTTTTGTTTCAAATTAAAACTAAGATAAGTAAAAAAAAAATAAAAAAAACTTCAGATATTTTGAAATTTTGGAATACTTTATTTAGTGTAAAAAACAATTGTTTGTTTTTATTTAACTTCTGAAAACATGCTACTGCCCCTGGGAGATCCTGGGACTTGTTAGATTTTAAAAACAAAGATGTCTATTGACTAAGATTTAAAAAAACAAAAACAAAAAAAACAAAAAAAACAGTAATTTAATAACCCTAAAAGTTGCTCAATAAACATATACTTAAAAAAATCAAATAAATAAAAAATTAAGAACTGGAGTTTCTATTTTTTACAAATTTTGATGCCAATATTTTCCCTTTTTAGTGAAAATGAATATCGGCTCCAAATATCAGTTATCGGCGTCATTGACTACTAATAATCAGCATTAGTATCGGCCCTGAAAAAAACATATCGGTCTATCTCTAGACTACATAGATTGATAATCGTGAGTTTGTTTTGATTCAAGCCCTTCAGAAATTGCCCAAAATCCAGAAAAAAAAAGTGAAAATAATGACCATTCAAACTGCTATCGATATCCATTCACACCTGTTATGATGAAAAGTCACAACTTTCACAATTAAGCATTAGTCATATTTCTAATATACCCGGTTCAAATATGGTGGTGATCAGGTGATAAATATGAAGTTTTTGTTGTGATACAAAAGAAACTGTGAAAAACGGCACCTTCAAACAAAAATGGCTGACTCTGTGCGTTTGACGTCACAGATTCTATGTTGATTTTCCTTCATCCTGTAATGATTGTAAGACTGAACTTGAGAAATAGGCAAAATCATTAAAAAATGGCCCCTTCAAATCAAAATGGCTGGCTCTCTGTATGTTTCACAAGTGTACCTCTTATCTAGCCATAGGGAGAAATAAAAAACAACATAGGCTCCATTTTGATTTTTTTTTTTTTTGCCAGGGTCTTCCCAATCCCCGTGTGAGAAAAACAATCCCAAATTCTGACCTTGCACGATGAGGTAGACGTGGGCGATGCGCGGCTTGTTGTTTGCCTGGAAGGTGCACGTGTAGGGCCCCTCGTCGCTCACTTGCACCTTGTCGATGTGGACCGAGAAGTCGCTGTTGTTGCTATTGACCAGCGTGACGCGCTTGTCCAGTGACCACTTGTCGGTGCCCGTGAACAGAATGTTGGAGCGGTTCAGCCAGGCCTTGTGCGTCACCTCCTCGTCGATCCGACACCTGCGAGGACAAATGAAAAAAGCATTTTAAGTTGACAGACAGGGGTAGATCTAGGCAGCGCTCTATCAGTAGCCATTTTCATCTCAACATTTTCAGGCATTCTTTTTAGGTGATTGTTACAGAACAAAAAGGTTGATGTTTCAAGCAAAGGAGAGCAGAATAAGATGGCTGCCGTATATGCAGTCAAATGAACACTATGCAACTTTCTAGGCGGCACTCGAACAGTAGCAATTTTATCGATAAACTTTCAGGCATGATTTTTATATGATTTTTATTTACAGATGTAAAATAGGTTAGATTTTTATTTTTTTTTTTAAATACAGTATACCTGAAACAAGATGGATGCCACACGTGTGATCAAATCGGTATATTATATATTCTAGGTGGCAATCTACTAAAACTTTCAAGGGTTCTTGCTATCCCCCTGACTACCAGGAGAAAAATATATTGTCCAATCATGTTCATTTTGATATTCCCCAATATTTGTGAAGTAATTGGAATACTGGCGAAAAAAAAAGAAAAGTTTTTATTTTTAAGCTATGATGTGTCCACTACAGAGGACATTTTTAAAACTTAAATGCTAGGCTCAAATACAGTTAATATAATTCAAACAATACTTTAATGTGTTCTTAAGATTCTTATAGAACACATGCTAACAACATTTAAAGGCTAAATTTGTTCAATAAATAGTGGATACACTTACTTTTCCTCTTCCCTAAAAAGTGCTTGCACTGAGGGAAGCCATTTTCTTTTATGATGCAATCAAAGGTAGCAAAGCCCCACCCCTACACATTTGGTATCATTGGAAAGCTCTTAGTGTCCTCTATAGTGCACAAAGGAGTTAATTCAATCGTATGCACTGGGTGGGAGATATTCAGGTTTAAAAAGGTCCACTACAGAGGACAAATTTGAATTGCTGGTAGTCAGGAGGATATGTTTATGGTTTACTGCTTGAAAAGGTTGCAGTAGAGAGCAGTTTGTTTTGAATAATACCCAAACCAAGATGGATGTCATACCTGTAGTCAAATCAGTACTTCACATTTTCTAGGTGGCACACAACTAGTAGCAATTTTAAGCTTTACATTTTCAAGGATTCTCGCTATGTGATTATTGTTAACAAAATGTTGTAGTAGAATAGAGAATAGTGTGTTTTGAATACCTGGACCAAGATTATGTCATATTGTTCCTGTGGTCACAACAATAAATAACATTTTTCGAGGCAGCACTCTAGTAGCAGTTTTCCTCTTGAAACTCTCAGAAGGATTTTTGTGATTATTGCTTAACGAACTACAAAGTTCTAGGTTAAAGTAGTTCCCTGTTGGGTTTTAATTATAGATGAATCAAGATGGATGACAAATCAGTATTCTAAATCTCTCTAGGCAGCACTCTACCAGAAGCAATTTCCGTCTGATTCCAAATCTTTCAGGAGTTCTTGTTACATGTTCACTGTCTACAGATCGAAAAGGCTGAATTTGAAAGGAAAAGTGTTTTGAAAAATATCCAAACCAAGATTTCCTATATAGTATATACACTAACTGCTTTCTCGTCGGCTCCTTCCAGCAGCAGTTTTCAGCTTGCTCCACAACTTTCAAGATTTCTCACATTACTTGTTAGCCTCTCATGTTTCTTGAATGTGACAGTTTTTTTTTTCCTCCCTGGATGTTTTTCTATCACCTTGCCTTGTCAGCCATGCCAGCTTCCTCGTGTGTGTAGTTTCTCGTCTGCCCTTGCCTGCCTTCTTCCCCACCTGTGCCTTCTCTTTGTTTGTTCAGTCTTGTCAAAGCCTTTCTCTCTCCTGCGTCTGTACTTCTTGTTAAATAAACACAAGAATTCACGACGCTTCCTGTCGGCCTTGAGCTGTTCTTCGCTTTGCGTCGGCGTCCGCGCGCTCCAACCGACAATAACGACGCTGACGCACATCGACTGCATCCCCCTCGAGTGTTTTCACAACACCCGACATGAAAAAATCTCCCCAAAAAGTGTTCTGTTTGATTTAAAAAAAAAGAAAAAAAAAAAGGATGGTCCGTGAATAGCACATGATTCACGTTATATCAGAGCTTTGTGCCGCCTCTGCTCGTCTATTCACAAGTGTCCTTTTCTATCCATCTCATGATGAGTAACATTCTACGCATTAAAACGATACAGCCACTACGCCAACTCGAAAGCGGGCTTCCAATTGAAGCCTTACTTACGAGTAATCATGGCCGATTATGCAGTGGCACTTGACGTCATAGTTAATTCGTTACACTGCAAAAAACTAAATCTTAACTAAGATATAATTTCCTAAATTTAACCTAAATTTGCTTATTTTGATTTGACAAGTTCTTTTTACTTAAAATGAAATTGTCAGACAATATCGCTGTGCCTATTTTTAGATATGTTTTACTTAATTATCTTATTTGATCAAGCAGTCTTAGCCTTGAGTGTTAACAGCCAGTTTTAAGTACTGTGAGGCTCAAAACAAGCATTTTCCACATTTTAAGATGACAACTGCCCAACACCAAAGGAGTTTCATAAGATGAATTTTATTATTTTAAGATTTTGCATAATCTAGAAATAAGATAAATTGAAAAATTACAAGTATGAAAACAATCAGACAAAAATGCAATGGTTTGTGGTTTCGTTATAATTAATAATCTCATTTTTCATATTTCCAATATTCCAATATCCAAATTCAGTGGTCTAGTGGTAAACACATATGTATTTTAAGAAAATAGTTCTATTTATTACAGTTTGGAAAAAGCCAATGTAACTTGTTTTTAGTATAAAAATACTTTTTTCAAGATCGCTATGGTTGATATGGGAATAGTATTATTTTATTATTAGTATTTTTTTTTATTTATCTTACAGGTAAATTTAAGTAATTTTTTCTTATTCCGTTGGCAGATAATTTTGCTTGTTTGAAGTAATAATTTTCTTATTTTACTATATTTTTTTCTTAAATTCTCCACTGTCCTTTTTGCAGTGTTCAAATAATAGTTTCCCATTCAAATGAATGGAAATGTGTTTGAGCTGTTTCAGCGACCACCCACCCCATCTATAGGACACCCCCCCCCCCCCCCACACACACACACACACACGCACACACACTAAAAAAACACACCAACAAATGCTTTTGTAACATGTTAAGATTGAACATTATAAAAAAAAGTGACAACAAAATTGAATAGAAACTAAAGAATGTGTGCATCATTCTGGTGGCCAGTGTAATACAGAGCAAGAATACCAAGCTGCAATGTCGTTTTTTGCAGAGGATAAAGAATATTTGTATGAGAGAATCGTGGCATGTCTTCAAATACAAATCAAGTATACAATAATAATTACATTGATTCTCGTTCTGTTAGCTTGAAGGTGGTGATTTGCATTGAGTGTTAGCATTAGATTTGTCCACTAGCTACCAAACTCTGCTTGTCTTGAAATTCACGGTCACAAGTTACTTGTGACTCAAAATTTTCAAAGTAAAGCAAAAACAAATCAGCAGGGTGCTCACGTTAAAACTATGCTGAAATAAGTACATCACATCTTTCCTCTATTTGCTTTGAATAATGTATAAAGGCAGTCATTTTTCTCAGCAGTGCTCATCCAGTGACAATTTTTTAGCTCAATGCTTTTAGTCTTGTTACATAAATACTGTTTAATGATATAGATATGTAAAGTTCAAAGTACTGTTGGCCCATGTTTGTTTTGCATATCTGAACCAACATGGCCGATACACTCGACTACTTTCTCGAAACTGTGGTCAAGTAAGCACTTTACATCTTTTAAAAACAGTAAAGTAAAGCCCAGTTTAATTTGAAGAAAGATAACACAAAAATCAGTATACTTCACATTTCTATTTGGTGCTCTACCAGTAGCAAGTTTCTGCTGATATTACAATTATGGTCAAGTAAGTCCTCTACATCTTTCAAAATTGGTTTAATTTGTAATATGAACTAGTAGCAAGCAATTGACCTTCAAACTGGTCAAAAAGATGACATTTAAAGGTTTCCTGTTACATGATTATTAACTCCCCCTTTTATGTTGGTTTCTTTGGTATTCTGAAAATGTCCATGCGTCATTGAGACAGCAAGTAAACCACATCCAGCTCTTCATGTAGAAATGGACCAGCGTAAAAGAACTGCAAAAACTTCCGCATCTCACCAGCCAAAAAAAAAAAAATCACATAAAGTTGGACTTTCTTCAACATAAATAGTCTCTAAGCTGACGTTTGTCTCGCCGATGCTCAGACAAGGTTCGGTGCGAGTAATTCCGCCATAAAAATGACAAAATCTGTGTACAAATGGCGTATTAATCTAATTTTAAACTTAATCACGTCTGCCGCTGCTGCCTCTTCTGCTGCTGCAGCACTTGGAGCCCAGAGGAAATGAGAAGCGTAATAACATCAAATGTGGCTTCGTCTTAATGGCCCGCATCAAACTGCATCGTCTGGAGCAGAACAGAAAAAAAAAAAAAAAAAAAAAAAAAAAAAAGTACTCGAGCCACTTGGGCAAAAAAAAAAAAGTGATTTACATTCAAGTGGAAGTTTATTTATAAAGCGCTTTTGTGTTTTGTTTGTCAGCCGCGGGCTGTCCAGCGAGTACGCGCACACGTTTGATTACAAAATAGGCCGTTTTTATTGCCGCTCGTGAAGTCATAAAGGCCTGATGAGAAATGTTACATTGGGAGTCATTTTCGCCCAAGAATGCCTTCCTAACCGTCTGCCCTCTAATGGCATGCGAAAACGAAAAAAATAAAAAAATAAAAAAAATCCCAACAACAAATAAGTTAATATTCTGACCCAAATAGTGAGAGATGCTCACCAACTTCCTTCAACCTTCACTTGAACTTGACTGTGGAACATCACGGGTTTGGGGGACAGGTTTGGGGTAAGCAATGAAAGAAAGACCTGGTTTGAATCGTTAAACATATCTCCAGAGAGTTAGCTCTGCATTGTTTACATCCAACAAACTGCTGGGTTGTAAACTGAAAAAACAAAAACAAAAAAAACAGGTGACATCGATTGGGGGGGAAAAAAGTCCTCAAGGTGTGCAGGATTGAAGGAAGTTCAATAGATGGAGAGTAGCTTCAGGCTACCACGATCGGGGATGTTAAAGATCTGCGTTCAAGCAAATATTGATTCTTATGAGGCTCTGAAATAATACTTACTGTTGCGACAGTAATGTGTTGGGAGCTGTCATTTTCTAGTCAGCACTCTATCTGTAGCAATTTCTAGCAGATGCTAATACTTTCTGGGATTCTTGTGACATGATTATTGTTTAAACAGCTACAAAGTTAACGTTTAAAGAATATCCCTTTGTTTTTTGTTTTTGTTTTTTACACAGTATTCTGATTAACATTTCATTTGTGGAATTTGAATTAAGCAGAAAAATCCACCCATTTTATACATCTCGGGGGCAGCCATTTTGCCACTTGCTGTGGACTAAAAAGTGACATCACAGTTTCACAGGGCTCAGGTAACAACCAATCACAGCTCAGCTTGCCAACGTCACATGAGCCGTGATTGGTTGTGAGCTGAGCCCTGAGCAACGTTTCGATAGACAGCAAGTGGTAAAATGGCCGCCTCCCGAGATGCGGAAAAACGTGTGCATTTTGCTGCTTAATTCATATTTCGCAAAGGCGATATTAATCAGAATGGTGGTCTTTCTAGGTGGCGCGCTATATATAGCAATTATCAGTTGACAGTAGGTCCTTGTTTGGTTTGAATAATATCCTGTCAAATCCGTAATCCCTGTCATTCTATGCAGCACTCTATCCGCAGCAATGTTCAATTATGATTAATTACAGTCCTCACCTTTTGTCCTACAAAGTGGTAAAACCTGTACAATACTTTCAATAAATGTGAGCTGAGTTCCGAACATTAAAACGTGATTTTTTTTAAATTCCTCACACAGATATTAAACTAGACTTCAATATGTTTCGAATAGCATCCAAAAAATATCTTGTCAGCTCACTACCCAAAACAATTTTCAGTTGATTTCAAAACTTTTATGAATTCTTGTGATAAGATTATCCAAGTCACTGCCAGCCAGTGTTTACTTTGAAGAGATAAACTGCTATCTAGTTTGTTGTGGGATAAACAGAGCTGAGAATATATAGCACAATGTGGGCTGAGGAGGATCTGGCTGCATTTGGTGTGACAGGTGTGTGTGCGCGCGCGCATGTGTAAAGACAAACAGGTTCTTCAAATGTAATTAGCGGGCGCAGGTGCGAAGGATCAAGACTCACCTCAAAGTGACGCTCTTGCCTTCTAGAACTGTAATGTTGTCCGGCAGGTGCCCAAATTCCGCTCCGTGCACGCTGGAGCCTGCCAAGAACAGACGACGGGAGAGTCCGGTGAGGATTAAACGACGGCAACAGATGGGAAGACAGATGTTTGCGTGAGAGGAAAAAGGGTGACGATATCGAAACCATTTGAAAACACTGTACTACACATGCCAGGCCAGTAGATGGCAATGAAAGGAAACACTACATAAATGTGAACTGACATTGCCATTATTCTCTTCCAGCTACAGAGACCTTAATGTGAAATGTACGAGAAACTTTCTCATTCTAATGAGTAACTTTCTCATTAGTGCGAGAAAGTTTCCTTCAGGTGTGCATGTCTTGGCCACCAGGGGGAAGTATAACAAACTGTAGATTAGATGATTAAACACAAAGAAGACGTTTGGTAATATTTGCTGTTTTTTCGCAGAGTAGAAAGAATGTAAGCCTGTGAGTATTGTTATGTTCTGTCTGGATTTGTTAAGCACTGTTTCTACTCAAATAAGTTGTATAAAGGTTTAAAACCTACCATTATGTTGATGCTAGTCTAGTCTATAGACCCTTCCAGTGTGACGTCACGTTGAAGTGCGCCCCTAGCGGTGGGGGTCAGGGTGTCAATGCGAGTGAATTAGAAAACAATCAGTGTGAGCTAGAAAATAGGTCAAACAGTTGATAAATCAGCTACCAATGCTATGGTGAATTTGTGCGCGGATGCTCTAATAGCTCAAACAGAGATGAGATTCTTTCGGCTGCCGGCAGCAATTCTAAACCAGACGGAAGACAGTGAGGTGAAAGACAAGCACGATGGCTTGCGCGACTGCGAGCAAAACTACGACGCAACTGCTTTGCACCCACAAAAAGTAGGAGGATATGCCTAGATCATTTTATATCAGGTAGTTTTTCTCTTTTTCATATACAGCTGGTCATAACATTAACCTCTGATTGGAAAATCGAGGGGGACGTGATGAAAGTGCCATATTATCTTTAGTGAAACAATCATGCTTTTTTTTTTGCATAAGTATTCAAGTCATTTTGAACAAAACGTTAACGATTTGACACGGTTATTACAATTAACACTTTAACTCGGGCTTGATTTCTGCTGAGGAATGTGTCGTAAACGATGTGTGGTCTGTTTGTCAGCAGCTAGCAAGGTAGCATATATATCGAAGACTTCGATATACAGCAAGATGACACAAACGGACACATACAATTTAACGAATGACAATTTTCATGATGAAAGTAGTGATCGGCATACTGTTTCAACCAAAAACAACATACCTTAGGCTTCCACTTCCAATTTGCCCCCCAACAAACGCCACTTTTTTGTAGCTAACGGCTCCAAACGATAATGGTTTCAATGATTCGCAATACAGTGGTACCTCTACTTACGAAATTAATTGGTTCTGGAAGAAAGTTCTTAAGTAGAAAATTTTATAAGTAGAGACGCATTTTCCATGTAAATGCCCTAATCCGTTCCAAGCCTCCCAAAATTCAGACATAAATGTTTTATAAAGCATAAAAATGCATCAAAACATGTAACAAATACATGTTACAATTAGATTATTGCACAATAAATGAGAGTTGTGCATAATGTAACAAAAGAAAGAATAAAGTAAAGAATAAAAATGATGGTCATTTACCTTTTTAACTGCTGTCCTCATCGTTTTTTGCCCTCTTTGGTTCATGTTCCTCTCTCTCAGAAGTGTTTTTTTTTTTTTTTTTTTTTGCCTGGTGTTTTGTAAAGAACTGATCCATGGATGTTTTTTATTTTATTTTATTTTTATTTTTTATTTTTTAAACAATCCTTCGGAAATGTCCAAGGCAAACATCATCTTAGTGAGCAAACGCCCGACTGGTGAACACTTTTTCTGGGCGATTCTTTTAAACAAATTCTGAAACTTCATGGAAACTTCCGGTATGGCGAGGCATCTTTTTCAAAAAAAAAAAAAAAGGCCCGTCTCGTCGCAATTAAAAACTTACTGTGCCTTCATCAATCACCAATTGTTTGAATTTTTGCACAAATTCGTTGCCCGTTAGTTCATACATTTACGAAAAACTATCGGAACACCTCATGGGCCGCGGGATGAATGATGAGGACGCTGTATAGACACCGATCTAGTATACGCTCATAGATACCTATGGTAGAGGTTCCTCTAAGCCAATGGGGTGCCAGAAACATGCACAAACACCGATCTAGTATACGCTCATACCTATGGTAGAAGGTTCCTCTTAGCCAATGGGATGCCAGAACGATGCACAAACACCGATCTAGTATTTACGCTCATAGGTACCTATGGTAGGAAATAGCCATAGCCGAAAGTATGTTGCGTTCGGTAATGCATTTTTATCTTTCGTATCTAGAAATTTCTTTCGTAACAAGAGGCAATATTTACCCGTTGAGGCGTTTCGTAACTCGAAAATTTCGTATGAAGAGACGTTCGTAAGTAGAGGTTCCACTGTATTGTAGTGTCCTACTCGGGAAGTTTTTTTTGTGACACTTGACATATTTCCCACATTTGAACGAAAACGCCCGCCGAAAATCAAGCTCTCTACATTCATAAGTTATGATGTTTGACCCCCAGGAGGCGCTGCGGGAGCTAAGCAGTGACGTCAGCTGGAAGGGTGTATATGCGCTTACAATTAAGCTAGCAGACTTTCGTAATAGGAAGTTATACGGTTTTGGTTGAATACACACTAGGTAATAATTGTTGTTTAGTGTTTGTTTGCAGTCAACTTCAAATGCGAGTGGCAATAAACAGCTGTGAACCAAAACTGTCACCTTAAAACCAAGGTTGTCAAGTCAACGAAACCCCCCAAAACAACTGTCAAATCAGCAGTTCTTTTAAATTAGGTTCTCTGCTTCCGTTCTGCTTCTTTATTTATGCACGACATCAAAGTAATGAATGCGCTAAACAAAACAAAAAAAAGTCACAATGTCGCCGCTGACCCTTCCTGCGCCCGCCGGAATAATCATTTTTGCTCCCTCCAACCTCCGCATGCATTCTGCCAGGATGTTCGTTGAACAGCACTGATAATGAGCCCAAGGAAAAGGATTCACGCGGAGGTGCCGGACCGTGAAATGAAAGGACAGTAACAGAAGGGACACACACCCACACATACATATATATACACACATACAGACACACAATTGGACAAGCACTGGCACATCCAGAGAGCCATTTGTTAAAGAGGAAATGTGATTTGTGCCGGACACTGGGGTGAAGCAAAAAAAAAAGAAAAAAAAAAGTTAATTTTTCCCCCAACTTGGCAGGAGTGCAAATAAAGATAACCAAAGACCTACTTTGTACATGCCTGTCGGCCACTCCAGGCTTTTTCTGTCCACCTGATACCACCCACCAGCTACCTAGCTAGCACTGACCTCAATATACCAGCAGGTCTGAGCCTTCAGCTTTCAGAAATTCATCTTCATAAAAGAAGGAGAATGCCAGCGAGTTCCATAGCTGCTGAGCACCTGCGCTCCATTGTGGAGCCACGCGTTTTTCGTCTCGGAGCAGTCGGCCCGCTAAGCGGACGGGAAGTGAAGTCAAGTGCCGACGTGTTTATCATTTCATCAAGATAAATGATGCTGTGCGCGGAGGTGATGTGAAGGATTCACGAGCGGGATTGAGGGACGCCCACAAGTCTGTGAGGCTGCCGTCTCATTCGGGAACGTTCAAATGCAAACACTGAATCCTAATCGCGTTGCTAAGTTAGCTTGTTTCCATGATCGCATTTTGCAAGCCATGCTAACACTGAAAAAGATCTCAAAGTGGAAACAAATACAAAGTCTTGATGGTTATCATTTTCACTATTGTGTAAGAAAAAAAATCCACTTTAAGATGCTTTAATTATGTTAGCATTTTAGGCTCGAAATATGCTATCATGGAAACGCGGTAGCAAGTGGTAAGCATTGTCGTTCTTAAAAACTCATTTTCTCCTTTGAGAAAAAGTTAGCGATTTGGATAAAACACTCATGAAACACTCGGGGTAACTCTATATCAGCTTTAAAATAGTCCACTTTGAGACTTTTACGATGTTCTAAACAGTTTTAAATTTTAAATGTCATAGAAATACAGTAGGCCTAACATTATTTTGGACATTTTTCATTCCTAGCGTTTTACGCTTGAAAAGTGCTGTCATAGAAACAACTATGGGCATACTTAACTTTCGCATCCACTCTTTTTCCGTGTTACGTTAGCAATTTTAGGGAAAAAAAAGAGAGGAAACAGTAACACTTTATAATAAAAAAACATATATGTCATGACCTGTTGGACCTGCCGAGTTTGTGTCTCTTTGGCGCCCTCTGCAGGCGTTTTCGCATGGTTGTTTTTCGGTTGATTTCAGCCGTGTTCCGGTGGGTGATCATATGACGTCTTGGTTGGTAGTGGGCCGTGTGCAGATCACTCACTGGTTTGCGTGCTGGCGACATTTTCACGACTTCCTGTGTTGCTTGTGCCACAGAGGAGCATCGCCTGTGAGTTTATCTTTTTCCTTTGGTGTTGGTTTCATTTATAAAGGGCATTTGATATTCTGTTTGCGTAGCCGGCACCAGTTATGTTGCAGTTTGTCCACAGCTTTGTATCGTCATTATTATTATTGTTTATGCATGTATATTTGAGTGGCATAACACTGTATTGTATGTTTATATCGTTTCAGTTTTACAGAATACAAAGTAGAAATGTTGAAGACAACAGTAAAACGAAAACTTACTCCAGCCTCTTCATTTTTTCCACTTTGACTGTTCGCTATCTGTCAATTTGTGTTGGGCACACACATTGAGGACAGAATAGTAAAAAGGCGCCTTCACAACGACACTACAGCATCAAGGAAAGGGAAATACTGTTTAAGATCAAAGCTATAAAGAAAATTGTTCACATTCATTGTTGGAGGAACTCAACAATGTCACATGCAAGTGAAGCTGGACAGGAACAATTACCCATCGGAGATGATTTTTCAACAGGAAAGCTCACTTCTCCCAAAGCAAAATCCCAGTATTCTTTCTCCACCTCCTCAACTTCCTCCTCAGCAAGCAGGGCAGCAGCCAGAGCCCGGGCTAAAGTTGAAGCGGCACGTGCAAGTGCTCCCTTCATCCAGCGAGAAGCAGAATTAAAATTAGCAGAGGCTCGTCTAGCTGCACAACTGACAACTTTACAACATGAGAAAGAAATAGCTGCAGCTTTGGCAGAAGCTGAAGTCTTCGAAGCAGCAGCAGAAGCGGAAGCTCGAGAGGACAACAGGACTCGCTGCGATTCTGTTCATGCCACCATGCAGCGTACCCGCGCCTATGTTGAACAACATTCCAAATTACACCTCAGTGATGAGGAGCCTCCAAAACTTGACCCATATTCACCATCCTTGTTGTTACCCAACAAACAAAATGTACAAGCAGACGAAAAAGAGCAAAACCCTATAATTGAAAGCAGCACCTCTCCCACATTGGCAAAGATTAGTGTTCCTACGGCAAGGCAGCCAGAGAGGGCTACGCCAGTGGTTCGCCATTGCTACATGGCAGACGACAACGGAGCACAGCAACCCAGAAGGCCAGTGCCAGCAGATCACCGACAACCCACTGCTAGCTCTCCCTTCACGCGGCCAAACAACAGCAGAGCTCCATTACAGCCACATATTGACGACAGGACTGATATGAGTGATATCACAAGATACCTAGTGCGTCGTGAACTTGTGAACTCAGGCCTCATCAAGTTCAATGATCGCCCAGAGAACTACTGGGCTTGGAAGTCCTCATTCCAGAATGCCACAGGAGGGCTTAACTTAAGTGCCAGCGAAGAACTTGACCTTCTAACAAAATGGCTAGGAAATCAATCTTCAGAGCACATTATGAGAATTCGTTCTGTGCATGTCGTTAACCCTGCTGTAGGCTTGGAGATGGCATGGAACCGCTTGGAGGAGTGTTATGGCTCCCCTGAAGTCATCGAGAGGGCTCTTTTTGAGAGGTTAGAGAACTTTCCCAAGATCAATTTCAAGGACGCTTTAAAGCTCAGGGAGCTTGGAGACCTACTAAGGGAGTTAGAGTCTGCAAAATCTGAAGGCTACTTACCTGGTCTCTCATACCTGGACACTTCCAGAGGAGTTAAACACATTGTTGAAAAACTCCCATACAATCTGCAAGAGAGGTGGTTAGCTCAGGGTTCTCAATACAAAGAACAGTATAATGTATCCTTTCCTCCATTCGCTTTCTTCACAGATTTCATATGCAATGAAGCAAAGAGAAGAAACGACCCCAGTTTTACTCTTCCAACCAGCACTGCAGCTCCATCCAGCAGTTCCCATAAGTCCACCACGGTTCAAAATAGGCCTGATCAAGCGAAAGGAAAAGCAGGAAACTTTGAAAAATATGTATCTGTTCACAAGACTGAAGTTGCATCACAACACTCAGCTTCACAGTCATACAGCACAAACAGCAAGCCAAATGACATTGATAAGCAGTGTCCTATTCATAAAAAAACCCATCCGCTGAAAAGGTGTCGAGGTTTTCGAAGCAAGCCGCTGGAAGAACGTAAGGCTTTTCTAAAGGAGAACGGCATCTGCTTTAGGTGTTGTTCCTCTACAACTCACCTAGCAAAGAAATGTGAAGCGGTCTTGAAGTGCACCGAGTGTCAGAGCGACAGCCACATTGCTGCACTACACCCAGGACCTGCTCGTTGGGAGAGCAGCAACCCCTCGTTTGAGCACGGCGGGGAGAACAATGGAGAAGCAAGTCAGTCAGATGTCACATCCAGATGCACAGAAGTGTGCGACAGTGGGAAGGAACCTAGGTCTTGTTCCAAAATCTGCCTGGTGAGAGTTTACTCCAAGGCACACCAAGACAAAGCTATTAAGGTCTATGTTATTTTAGACGATCAAAGTAACAAGTCATTAGTGCGATCAGAATTCTTCAACCTCTTCCAAATTGAAGGAATGGACTCACCATACACATTGCGCACATGCGCAGGTACTACTGAAACCTCAGGAAGACGAGCTACAGGATTCATGGTGGAGTCCTTGGATGGTATGACAAAAGTGGCGCTTCCCACACTCATCGAGTGTAATCACATGCCCGATGATCGGTCAGAGATCCCAACACCTGCAGCTGCACAGCATCATGCTCATCTGAGGTCCATAGCCCACAAGATCCCATGCCTAGATCCAGATGCTCAAATATTACTCCTTTTGGGACGCGACATCCTTCAGGTGCACAAGGTCAGAGAGCATCGCAACGGTCCTCCTAACGCCCCCTATGCTCAGAGGCTCGACCTTGGCTGGGTTGTCATCGGCAATGTCTGTTTGGGATCAGCACACAAGCCAGAGTCTGTCACCTCTTTCCGAACCAACGTGCTTGAAAATGGGCGCCCGTCTCTCCTGTCCCCATGTCCTAAGCACCTTAAAGTGAAAGAAATGTTTTGCAACACATTTGATGACGGCGGTCTTGGCAACTCAATCTTTGAAAAGACCAAAGATGACGATAAAGTGGGCCTCTCCATTGAAGATAGGTTGTTCCTCGAGCTGATGAATAAAGAGATGTTCATGGACAACACCAACAGTTGGGTAGCACCACTTCCATTCCGGTTTCCACGCCCACGACTCCCAGACAACCGAGAGCAGGCTCTGAGTCGCCTTGCTTCCCTTCAACGCACCCTAGCAAAAAAACCTGAAATGAAGAGTCATTTCCTGGACTTTATGCAAAAAATCTTTGATCGTGATCAGGCAGAACTGGCTCCCACTTTGTCAGAGGTAGACGAACGATGGTATCTACCCATCTTTGGTGTATACCACCCACGTAAGCCAACCCAAATCAGGGTCGTCTTTGACTCCAGTGCGCAACACCATGGCATCTCGTTGAACGATGTGCTTCTAACCGGTCCAGATTTGAACAATACTCTGCTCGGAGTCTTGCTGCGTTTCCGAAGAGAGCAAGTGGCTGTGATAGCGGACATAGAGCAGATGTTTCACAGTTTCATCGTAAGGGAAGACCATCGAGACTTCCTTCGGTTCTTCTGGTTCAAAGACAACAATCCCTGCAACGAAATCGTCGAGTACAGAATGAAAGTCCACGTATTCGGCAACAGTCCGTCACCAGCAGTAGCCATCTACGGTCTTCGTCATGCAGCACAACAGGGAGCAAGTGAATACGGCATGGACGCTAAACACTTTGTTGACCGAGACTTTTATGTCGACGACGGCCTTAAGTCCCTTCCAACAGCTGCAGAGGCCATCAGCCTGCTTAAGAGGACACAAGAGATGCTAGCTATCTCCAACCTGCGGCTCCATAAGATAGCATCAAACAACCCTGAAGTCTTGGAAGCCTTTCCTCAAGGTGACCATGCAAAAAGTCTCCAGAATTTAGACTTTGATGACAGTTCAGACCACATCCAACGCAGCCTCGGGCTCAGCTGGGACCTCAAACTTGACCTCTTTACATTCAGAGTGGAAAACTGCAGAGAAACCATTCACACGGAGAGGCATTCTAGCTACTGTAAACAGTCTTTTCGACCCTCTTGGACTTGCTGCGCCAGTCATCATTCAAGGGAAATTCCTACTGCGAGAACTTACCAGTGGCGACGTGCTCGACTGGGACAGTCCTCTTCCTGACGAGAAGAAATCTGAATGGAAAGTATGGGAAAGCTCCTTACAAAGTCTGAGTAACCTAAAGATTCCAAGAGGTTACACTCCTAGTACTCTTACCACCGCCTACAGGAAGGAACTCCACATCTTCTCAGATGCTTCAATTAAAGCCATAGCAGCTGTAGCCTACCTAAAGGTGTTCAGCAGCACTGAAAAATGTCACACTGGCTTTGTCCTAGGAAAAGCTAAACTAGCTCCTGCATCCGCCCACACAGTCCCGAGATTGGAGCTGGGAGCAGCTGTATTGGCAGTGGAAATGGCGGAGTTGGTGGAGAGAGAATTGGATGTCAGTATAGATACTATGCAGTTTTATACCGACAGCAAAGTTGTTTTGGGATACATATACAACCAGACCAGACGGTTTTATGTCTATGTCGCCAACAGAGTACAGCGAATCAGAAAATCCACCAAACCTGAGCAGTGGCACTACATCTGCACCACCAAGAATCCAGCAGATGTTGCCACACGATCTGTACCTGCAGCTGAGCTTGCTGACACAACCTGGCTCACCGGGCCTCATTTCCTGTCCCTTCCTGAAGACGTGTCTACTTCAGAAGAGGAGCCTTACCACCTTGTTACTCCAGATCTGGATACAGAGGTGCGTTCTCATGCTACTACACTGTCTGTTCTTCCAGCTACTCTGGGCTCTCATCGATTCGAGCGGTTCTCATCCTGGAAGTCACTGGTGCGAGCCATTACATTCTTGACACACATAACTCAGTCGAGACGCAGTGCCTCTAAAACCCAACTTCAAGATTGTAGCGGTTGGCATCATTGCAAGAAGCTTCATACAGCAGAAGAGTTGTTCAAAGCAGAAATGCTTATCATCAAGTGTGTGCAAGAAGAAAACTACAGAAAAGAATTCTCTTGCTTGGCTGCCAGAAAGAACATTTCAAAAGACAGTTCACTGAGGAAACTGAATCCTTATGTCGATGATGATGGTCTTCTAAGAATTGGTGGCAGGCTCAACCAGTCTGCACTTGACACAAGAGAAAAGCTGCCTCTTGTCATCCCAGGCCGCAGCCACGTTGCGATGCTACTCATCAGGCATTACCACGAAAAGGTCAGACACCAAGGCCGCATCTTTACAGAAGGCTCTATCCGTACAGCAGGATTCTGGATTGTTGGGGCCAGAAGATGTATAAACTGGGCCTTGCGCAAGTGCATCACATGTAACAAGCTTCGTGGAAGAACTGTCAAGCAAAAGATGGCAGATCTGCCTCCTGATCGCCTGAGCTCCGAGCCACCCTTCACCTACGTCGGACTCGACGTGTTCGGTCCTTGGAGTGTCGTCACAAGACGGACCCGTGGCGGTCAGGCTAACAGCAAAAGATGGGCTGTGCTTTTCACATGCATGAGCACACGCGCCGTGCACATAGAGTTGATCGAGGCAATGGATACATCAAGTTTCATTAATGCCTTGCGCCGTTTCTTCGCTCTGCGTGGACCTGCGAAACAAATACGTTCCGACTGCGGAACCAACTTTACAGGCGCCTGCAAGGAACTGCAAATGCTCGTAACAAATCCCGAAGAGCCCAATGTCAGGAAGTACTTGGCTGATGAAGGCTGCACTTGGGTTTTCAACCCTCCCCATTCCTCCCACATGGGGGGAGTTTGGGAACGGATGATTGGCATCTCTCGACGAATACTGGATTCCATGCTTATGCAAACTGGCCTTTCACGCCTCTCGCATGAGGTGCTGTCAACCTTGATGGCAGAGATTGTGGCGATCATTAATGCCAGACCGCTTGTGCCAATCTCTTCGGACCCGGACTCACCTTTTCTTCTGACACCTGCTTCACTCCTGACACAGAAGGTGTGTACTTATCCTCCTCCTCCAAGAACCTTCGACAGCAAAGACCTCCATCGCCAGCAATGGAGACAGGTACAACACCTGGCCAACATCTTTTGGAATAGATGGAGACGTGAATACCTGCCAACACTTCAAAGCCGTGGCAAGTGGCAGGACATTCATCCTAATTTGAATGAAGGCGACTTGGTCCTGCTGAAAGACAGCCAGGTGAAGCGAAATGAGTGGCCGATGGCTCTCGTCATAAAAACGTTCCCTGATCGGGATGGGAAAATCCGGAAGGTCGAACTCAAAGTTACGAGATCTGGGTCAGCAAAGACTTTCTTGAGGCCAGTCTCCGAGACGATTCTTCTGAAGAGTGCGGAAGACATGTGACACAGTTAGCTATTTCATTTTGTGTTTGTGTTTACAGATAGTGGTATTTTATCATACCAGGCAGGGAGTGTCATGACCTGTTGGACCTGCCGAGTTTGTGTCTCTTTGGCGCCCTCTGCAGGCGTTTTCGCATGGTTGTTTTTCGGTTGATTTCAGCCGTGTTCCGGTGGGTGATCATATGACGTCTTGGTTGGTAGTGGGCCGTGTGCAGATCACTCACTGGTTTGCGTGCTGGCGACATTTTCACGACTTCCTGTGTTGCTTGTGCCACAGAGGAGCATCGCCTGTGAGTTTATCTTTTTCCTTTGGTGTTGGTTTCATTTATAAAGGGCATTTGATATTCTGTTTGCGTAGCCGGCACCAGTTATGTTGCAGTTTGTCCACAGCTTTGTATCGTCATTATTATTATTGTTTATGCATGTATATTTGAGTGGCATAACACTGTATTGTATGTTTATATCGTTTCAGTTTTACAGAATACAAAGTAGAAATGTTGAAGACAACAGTAAAACGAAAACTTACTCCAGCCTCTTCATTTTTTCCACTTTGACTGTTCGCTATCTGTCAATTTGTGTTGGGCACACACATTGAGGACAGAATAATATATATTAGACTTTCCATTGTTAGCATTTTAGGTAAAAAATGCTGGTGGCGAATTAACTTTCATACTTCTATTTAATGTTAGTTTTTTAAACAAAAAACAAACAAAAACAATAAACAGTCAGAGTTTTTTAGTTTTGAAAAACAAACACTTTGAGATACCATAAAAATGACCTCACAGTGGAAGTTTAAAGCCAGTTAGCTAGCTAGCTAGTTTAAAGCCAAAAACAAACTTGACATCGCCAACTGGCCTGGCATGCTTACTACAACATTTTCAATCAATTTTTGTGAAACTATTCCAAAGGAAACTTTTACTAGCTTACTGTGTGTGAACTTTATAAAGACACAGCAGCAATGCATGGTTGGCAAGGTTCAAAAACTGTGACAAACTTTGCTTTATTTATGATTTGTATATATATATATATATATATATATATATATATATATATTTTTTTTTTTTTGTATTTGTCACATAGTTACGCCGCCCGTCGGCCTCAGAGAGTCGTTGGTCCTTTTCATGTGTTCTCCCAGCTACACTCCCCGCTTTATTTGGGTTAATTCTATTCGCTTCCAGAGCTGGGGGCTTGGATACGCCTGTGACACGCTTTCATAGATAGCCTACATACCAAGACGGGAAGGAGAGGGGCTTTCACTGTCGACGCGCGCACACATACACTCCCATTGAATGAGTGACAACGTGCACACCGAGGTTACATCGTGGCGAGGTGCTATTCCCCATTTCCCTACTCAATTGCTATTTTCACAGCTCGATTGGCACCCAGCATGCCAAAACCTGCACGGCGCTCCCACAGCACAACAACCGGGTCAACACGCACACACACACGCACACCCCGGCACACCGACAATGTGCTGCATGCTCGTCACATTCGAATCGGCGAGCCAAAGCAGCAGGGATGAGTCTCCTTCACAACAACACTTTGGTTTGGTGAGAAATGTTAAAAATGAACAGCACACAGCTCTTTTTTTTTTTTTTTGAATATTTTTTTTTTTAGCATTTTAAACTCTTCCTGAAAGTGAAGTGAAGTGTTTATAACGCATACGAACTTTAGTTATTTGAGCACAGATGGTGCATCAACACGTGTAGACAGTAGGGATGTAACGATATTCAAACATCACGATACGATATTAATCACGATATGAAGGTCACGATACGATAATTATCACAATATTGTGGGGAGGTTGGCGATACAAAAAAAGGCACAATATTGTAATAAAAAATGCACTCACTATTGTACTTTTGTACATGACAGCAATGAAAAACATCAATATTATATATATATATATATATATATATATATATATATATATATATATATATATATATATATATATATATATATAGTATATTGATCCCTTTGGGATGGCTCCCTCTGGAAAATTTACATGTCCAGCAGCAATGAGAACAGATAATAAAATAAAAAATAATTCAATCAATCAATAAATAAGGTTATTACACCAGAGATTAAATTAATAATAATAATAATAATAATAATAATAATAAGAAGAAGAAGAAGAAGAAGAAAATAAAATAAAAAATAAAAATTCAATCAATAAATAAATAAGGTTATTACACCGGAGATTGTATTAAATAAATTGCAGTTTTCTTAGTCACTTAGAGTAGTAAAAAGTCTTCTTTGTTTGTCTCTTCATGACTTCATTATACTCCCCATAGTGGCCAGGTTGTTCACATCAGGAGGTGTTCCAATGAATTAATAATGATACACAAACTTATTCTTTATATTCTATTTATGTTATCACTGTATGTTTTATAAGTAAAAATTCTAGAGTGCTTTTATCCTGATTAAAAACATGTTCCTACTAAAAGGAGCTGGATGAGGATACAATGTGGTTAGGCAACAATTTCATTGGATTTTGATGTTTTATTTTTGGGGGGGCGGTGGGAGAGTTTGTGCACGGAAGAGAGGGGCTGCGATATGGAGCCAGAACGCCACCATTAAGTTTTGGCATGGAAAATCCGTTTTGGCCTTGTTAAAAAAGAGGTATTGGCACAATCTATGACAACGTCCTGTCACATTCAAAAGTATTTCTTTTTAAACTTTTTAAACTCCACTTAATGCCAGTGTTTTGGCAGAGCAGCTAGTCATTTTTCCTTTTTTGCCCAGTTTCCAAATGATTTGGAATAGGTGAGTTGACACGTAGAAGCAAGTTCAAGTTGAATGTTCAAAAACGAAGGAAGTAGAAAGTAAAAAATAAATAAATAAATAAAAAAACACTGAATGTAGAAGACAGGAAGTTGACAAAGCAAAATAGCAGCATCCAAATTAATCATAATGAACTCCATCCATAAAAAGTAATACGTTTCTTTTTTTTTTTTTTTTTTTTTTAATGCCAGCATTTGATTTTTACTGGATTCTTGTCAGTACCAATACTAATTTGTGTCATTTCATTCTTAGGGCATTAAATCACAACTGTACTGTTCTAGAAGACTGTTCGCCTCTCATCTGAACAGGCTTCATCAGCAAGGCTTAGCTTCGGACTGCAAAAGCCTGAGTTGGCTAAAAAAGGTACGCGTTACATGAATATACATGCACATAATGGCCCACATTAAAAAAAAAAAAAAAAAAAGGCCTGCTATCACTGTGTCCTTGCTGTGACCTGCTGTCTAGGTGCACCAAGGCCAGACTTTCATCCACTCACCTTGTGACACACGACCACCCGCCCACATTTGTCTGCCTGTTAGGTCATTTTTTTATGAGAATAACATTTAAAGGACATTGAGGGATTACACATGCATTTATACGCCACATTGGAGGATAACCATTTTTTTTTTTTGTGAGAGTGCAGGTTTATGTGCAGACATTCGGGTAATAGCCTTCAACGGGGGCATTTTGTGTGTGCGTGTGTCGCAGCGGCTCGGAAGCCGGGCGTCTATTATGTGATTTGTATTCTCTTGACTTTTACATGCGCTGTGTTTGTAATTGCACTCGCTGCCGGCAGACACTTGTGAGGGGCGCTCTATTGAGCTGTACGACTTTAGCCCTGGCGTCTTCCTTTGTGCTACTCATCTATTTTGCATTGCCCTTGACAATCACACTCACTCACACACGCGCACACAAAGGAACGAAGGGGGTGACTTCCTCTGAATGCACGATCACCATTCAGATGGGAAACAGAGGAGGCTGTAATAATAATGAAAAAAAAACATGCCAATAATGCATTTTAATGCAGGCTGAAATGGGTTTTGTAGGCGTGTCTGGAAAATTAAAGTCACAGCAAATGAGGAGGACGTGGCGGGAGGATGACAGGACGAATGCAACAGCAACAATGGCTTGCGCCCGACACGGAAGCGGCGCTCAGATCGGGAGATCAGAAGAATGTCTGACAGAGTCTCCGTGATAAAGTGTGAACGCACGCACGGGCTACATGCATTGCAAACGTGCGACGTGCACAAGGCCCGTGATGTCATTTCAAATTGTTATAATTATCGGCAAACGTTTGCAACAGTGGGAGTGGAACGGACTGAAACATTGTTGTTGTTCCATTTTGACAACGATGGGATGGCCTTTGTGACAAAGCCCATTCACACTCATTTGTTCCTAGATCTGGTACAAGATTTAAATCTGAGTTTGATCAAACAAAGTCTTTTTCAACTTAAAGAATGCGCATTACAGGATCACGAGACTTCTTTCCAGAGGGATCTGGATCAGGATTATTTTCTTCTTTCCATAGTGGATCTGAATCAGGATTGGATTTGGTTCACTTCAAAGGTGGTCCTATGTCGCTACACGCAACCTCTGTCTTTTTTACCTTGAAAATGAATAACACTGTTGCTGATCCTGTTCCATTGTGGGTTTGAATATGGACTGGATGTCATCCATGTGAACATGTGGGCCTAAACCCGGTCCAAGAAACCTCTTTTTTTCTTCAATGTCAAGAACAAATCACAGAATCGCCAATCATTTCCGAAATGGATTTGGATCTGGATTTGCTCAAACTAAATTTTGTTCATCCCCAAGAATGAGTAAATTACCTAAATTACAGAGAATCACCAGAATTCTTTCCATCACGGATTTGAATCTGGATTAAACTTGGCCTATGCTAAAATGGCCCTAAATCTAGTAGATTATCTGGAATTTTCAAAAATAAATGACACAATCACCAATGTTTACCATGGCGAAATTGAATCTGTATTGGATTGGATTATATCTAGAATGAATGACAAATATAACCACCAGAATGCTTTGGAATGGACTTTAATCTAGATTGGGTTCGGTCCGCTTCAATATTTATTTGTGAATCTTCTTAATAACTCATAAAACAGTTTCCTTTCCGGTGTGGATTTCAATCTGGATTGGAATTGGTCCGCTTTAATGTTGGTCCATAATCTAGTATACGAAGCCTTATCTGTTTCAACCTTGAGAATGAATGACATAATCGCCAATCCTTACAGTGGATTTGAGACCACATTGTCTTAAAAACAAAAATGTTATTCAATCCCATGAATGAAGAACACAAATCAGTCCTTTCCATTGGGGACTGAATCTGGATTTGGATCCACAACATGTGTTCCAAAACCTGCCACAGGATGGAAATTTTACAATCCGATTTCAAGTTCAAACAACATAAACCACATCAAATCTAAGCTGTAATGTACGGCGGTGTGAAAGCAGCCCGAGTGGCTGCGGGGCAGAGAGCAGAGCGACATGCACCCGCATAATTAAGAGCGGCATGCTGCAGCCAATTAAATATTTACACAGGCACCCCGATGATACAAGGAGGAGGCACGAGGATTATCAGACGCGAGGAGCCGCGGGCAGGAGGCGAGGCGTTGGAGAGGTGCGGGATTAAACATTAACCGGCACCGATATCCCTTCTTTTCCTCAGGTGATCCCATTAACTCGGACCAGACGCCGTCGCGTCCACTCGCTAATCCACGCCGTATATCTCCGAGTAAGAGATGCGGTGATGCGCTTTGAGCGAGGAACAACCTTGAAGGTAGCAAAGGTGTTCCCTTATAGTAGCTTTGATAATTTTGAGAACCGAGTAATAAAAACAAAAAATGCTAATTTAGCTAATATCAACGACTGAAAAGTACACATTACTTGTGTTTTCTTTTTTAGATTATAAATAATCACCAAACGCTGTTGGTTTTTAGACTGGCACAAGACAATGCATTCTCCACAAACAAATCTTGTAGCCTAGAACCACAGATTGCTTCACCGAGTCTGTTGCCGTCGTGAATAAATTCACATCCAACCATGTTGGTTGTCCCCATTTTTTTTGCATTTGACCTCAATCAATCATTAAATCAACGGCGATCTCAACTGTGGTTGACTTTATCACTCTCCATTTACAGTAATTTTTACGTATCTATTTTTTGGGTACTGGTTAGTAGGGATGTAACGATATCCAAGCATCACAATACGATATTATCATGATATGAAGGTCATGATATGATAATTATGAGGCCGGCGATACAAAGGTCAGAATATTAAAAAATAAAAATAAAAAAATAAAAGAGCCCATACTATAACAC
This sequence comes from Festucalex cinctus, assembly GCF_051991245.1. Lineage (NCBI taxonomy): Eukaryota > Metazoa > Chordata > Actinopteri > Syngnathiformes > Syngnathidae > Festucalex > Festucalex cinctus. The sequence goes on from NC_135417.1 coordinate 16,475,302, forward strand.
AATATTGTGCTTTTGTACATAACAGAAATGCATATAAATAACCTACAATCCTAAAACACTTAATATTGAAGCACTAACTTGCTAATACAAGCACACATTGAGTTCCCCCACGTACTGACTCGCTTCACAAGCATTTTACGTTCCCCTTCATCTGACCATTAAACAGGCCATTAAAGGGCCAAAACATGTCTTGTGAAAATTAAACTGCACTAAAAAACTAGCCAGCAGAGGGGTGCTAGAACTGCACAAATGGAAATCAACCTGACTTTTTTTTAACAGATGTGCTGCTTTTAATATTGTGACATGACGACGACGATATATTGTGTCAGTTTTAATATCGCTATATCACGATATTGCCGTTATCGTTACATCCCTACTGGTTAGTGAGAAGGGGTACCAGTTTGATACCCACTTTTGAAATACATTTGCTCAAGTTATTTAGGGGTAAATTGTCTCTTCATTGTCATTGCGCCTACTAGTTTGCTAGTGGTTTGTTCATGCACTACACTACCAACTTTTGAACTATACTATATACCCCCCCACACTCCCCAAATATTGTTATTTTCAAATTTGTACCAATATAAGTGTAAAAGTATAGCAACAAGGAAAGTGAGGAGCAGATGTATGGTAATTTGTTGCATCTCACTGGAGAGCTATTATTTGGATCGGGCACGTATACTGTACTTATTGTGTGTACTTTGTACCCGCAGACGTCATTTTGGTGACCCCAAAAATAGAGAGTACGTATATCTTATCAATTGTGGTATATAAAAATATAAAGTCAAAAAAATATATCCAAGTATAGTCCAGATAGCTGAAAAATGTACTCTCCACCGCATTTGTCGGCCACCATTCCGCCTGAAGGGAAATCTGACACCTGTCAGAGACTGAAGGAGTTGTTTGGATTCTATCTGCCGAGGTCGACTTCCTCCCCTCCAGGGCCACAAATGTTTGTTGCTCCCAGGAGGGAGGCGGATGCACACAAATGCGCCTTGTTTGTGTCATCCGTGAGGCCTCCATATTCAAACGAGTGTGACAGCCAATAGACTTTCATCCCAGATGTGCGCCTAAATGGTCAAATCCCCGCTCTGAGGGGTCTTGACTACTCCAAACACCGATGCAAGTGCATCTTTCTCTTGTGATCCAGTCGTTCTCTTGACTTTAATATATATATATATATATATATATATATATATATATATATATATATATATATATATATATATATATATATATATATATATATATATATATATCGGCTGTTTGCATTGATTGGTCGGACGATTAATTGGTCCAGGCCATGTTAGGATGGTGTAGGACTGGGTTGGATTGGTTTACATGATTTAGGAACATTTCTGCTGGCATTAATATATCAGGTTAGGGTTAGATTTACTTTATGGTAAGATTAGGGTTTTACCATTCTATCTTCTTACACTTGCAGATTCCTTACACTCTCGTTCCAGTTCTCCTTTGCTCATCTCAACCACAGTCCACATCTCCCATGTACCCACTCTCTGCTTGTTGCTCCCATAGCGCCAAACACCCCAAACTACCCCTCCCTTAATTTCCTCTCTGCATCCATACCACTGCTGCTTCCATTACTTTATTCACTCTGTCCGTCGCTCATTCCGTCCTTGCCTTGTTCCATCCCCAGCAGCTTGATTTTTCTCTCCCTCCACCCATCCGTCATCCCACCGCCGATCCATTCCACATGACAACTTTCACTCCCTTTCGTCATTCCTTTCTTCCATTCTACTTTTCTTTCTAGCTCACTCCATCGCTCGCCGTCTCCCATTCCCTACCTCGCTCCAATCCTCCCTCCCTTGCGCCATAATTTCCCCCTGTCGTCCATTGCTACCTTCATCCCTCCTTCCCTCGCTACCCCTCCTCCCCCCTCCCAGCCACTAATCCCTCTTCACACAGCAATCAATAGAGCGCTGCCGAGTGCAGGGAGGGAGACTCCAAGTTCTCAATGCAGCACTTGTGCAACCTCAATAGGCAGCAGCGCTAGATCACTGACGTTGAATCGAGTACGGCGGACAGACGAGAAAATACCGTTCTGCTGTCTTTTTCCCCCCCCTCTCTTTTTCTCCACTGCTAAACACCTTAGTGCTGCTGAGCTCAATAAAATAGTTAAACTATTACTTGGTTTCGTACAAGGCCCTGTGGACGCCCCTAAATGCACCCTGTGTACGAGTAATTTGACAGATTTGCAGTGCCCGGGTCTGTCATTGCTCCAAAAGACGAGCTTCACAAGTACATGCGCCCCAAGAGGCAAACAACTCATCCTCTGGTGACAATACTGTGACGAAAAGCAACAGTCATACAAAACAGAAAATACAAGAAACAAACTTGTAGAGCCCTTGTTTCTCTAGGTCAGAGCATTAAAGCTATTTGTTTCAGTCACGGCAGAGGTATTTTCAAGGACATACGTACAACCTTGTAAGTATTCCTTTTGGAAGATTGTTTAACATTTGGACTACTTGGTATCGGTTTGTGATGGTGAAGAAGGAGCTGAACCAAAAGGCGAAGATATCAATTTACCAGTGAATCTACAGAACCCTCATCTGTGGTAACAAGCTGTGAGTTGTGATCGAAAGAACGAGATCCCGGATACAAGTGGCCGAAATGAGTTTCCTCCGCAGTGTCAGATTTCTCCTTTAGAGATAGGGTGAGAAGCTCCTTCATCCAGGAGGGACTCAGAGTTGAGCCGTTGTTCCTCCATGTTGAAAGGAGCCAGATGAGGTGGCTTGGGCATTTGATTAGGATGCCTACTGGACACCCTCGTGAGGCCTTCCGGGCAAATCCCAACATGAGGAGGCTCGCTGGATACGCTGGAGAGACTATATCTTCCCGTTGGCCTGGGAACGCCTCGAGCTGAATGAAGTGGCTGGGGAGACAGAAATCTAACCTTCTCTCGAAAGCTACTGCCCCCGCGACCCGACCCCGGATAAGTATATGCATGTATGTATGTTTCGGACTTTACTGACTACATTTACTTCAAAAGAAAACCCATACTACTTCAGAGAGGTCCAAGAACATTTGGGGTGAGATCTGCAGCTGCAAATATGCAACTGGAAGTTAGGTGGCACTTACCAATGAGTAAAATTTCCAGAAAATTTTAGAAAATTTCATGATGAACGCAAAATGCACGATAACTTTTACAGGTTAGCTTAATTTTATTCTCTAGACTTTTGAATGAAAATGTACAACTGTTGGATGACTGGTTAGCATGTTCGCCTCCCAGTGCTGAGGACGTAAGATCGAGTCCAGCCTTCGGCCTTCTTGGGTGGAGTTTGCATCTTCTCCCCGTGCCTGCGTGGGTCTTCTCCGGGTACTCCGGTCTCCTCCCACATTCCAAAGAAATGTATGGCAGGTTAATTGGGTGCTCCGAATTGTCCCGAGGTGTGCTTGTGAGTATGGATGCGTGTTTGTCTCTGTGTGCCCTGCGATTGGCTGGCAACCAGTTCAGGGTGTACCCCGCCTTCTTCCCGAAGCTAGCTGGAATAGGCTCCAGCACCCCTGCGACCCTTATGAGGAGTAAGCGGTTAAGAAGATGGATGATGGAAGATGGATGGATGGATGTCCAACTGTTCAGAGTTTCAGTACTTTTTTGTACAGTTTGCGTAGGTGAAATTACGTTCACCTGTGAAGGGAATTATGATGCACGTCAGGTTAATTTTGAAGTTTCACCTGTGAGAGTTAGTCAGAAGATGCATTCTGTTCTATATGAGCTCTCTTCCTTGCAAGGAATACTCCCCTGGGCTTTCCTGGTGTTTATTACACTAATATATACTTTTTTTTTTATTAGGAGAACATGGCAAATGTCATGATATTAAGTCAGAACTGTCACAGCGTGCGGATACGAGGTTTTCATTGGATAGAAATGCTATAAATACACACAGCACGCGGGAATACTCGCTGTGTTTTCTTTTATGAAGCACATTCATAACACATTTCTTTATCGACTGCCACCCCCGATGGCTGATTTGAGCCATTTGTCAGCGGGAAAAAAGACGCTGACATTTTTTTTCTTTGGAAGCCGTGTGCATACATACACCGAGGCCCACGAGGTAGCTCTATCTGGACTTACTTCTGGTAAATATGCCTTCATTAGGTTTTTAAAGGGTACATATTATGGAAAATTGACTTTTTAATTGCTTGTATACAAATAGTCATGTCTCTGGAGTGCCTGCTGCGCATCAAGTGTGAAATTAAGCAAGCATGTAAATGTCTGCGCAGATTCTCAGTTCAAACGTACTAACTCCCTCAGACAAAAGCTGGTTCATGAACTCATCTCTAGAGCAAACTCAGCAATGTTGTTTATGCAGTGCAATGTAGTGAATGCAATGACCTGTACATTGGAGAGACCTAACAAACCTTGAATAAACGCACGGTGCAACATAGGAGAGCCGTTAAAAAAAAGAAGGAACATTCCTTTGAAAGCAATCATGACCAAATTGTGGATAAGAAGGAATGCTGATGTGAAAAGAAGTATCAAAGAAGCCATCTTGGTAAAACTAGAGAGGGTCTAGGGACACCAGGGACAGTCCTGGCAACAACAACAGCAACCAGAGACATAAAAAAGAAATAGAATAACAAAGAAGCCTTTCAGATTGAAAGTGAAACGTCTTCAACAAACAAAAAGAGTCCAGTTGCCTCGATTCAACCATAGACGACAAATATTCTGTTTTATTACGATTTCTAAAAACGTCTGCAGTCCGCCACACATTTGTATACAAATAGTCATGTTTCTGGGTTATTTTGCACAAAACAATAGTAGGGTTGTTTTTGTACAAAATAACACAATAAATTGGGTCAAATTGATCCAAGTAGTGGTTCGGTCCATTTTTGACTCAACTGCTTTTAAAATGCATGAAACGGGAGCTTTAAAGGAGACATCCCCCCTCCCCACACACACACACACACACACACACACACACACACACAATTTAAATCTCAGGTGTCTTCATTTTGTCCAGTCGCCCAAGGATCAAGATTTATTTGGGCTATTTTTGACCCAACTGTTTTTAGACTGTAGGCTATTCGTAAAAATAAAATAAAACTTAAAAAAAAAAAAAGAAAGAAAAAAAACATGTTGGTAAATAATGGAGCAATCCACTAATTGGATCAATTTGACTCAATCTGACCCCAAAAAAAATGTGTTGGGTTGTTTTGTACAAAATAACCCAGAAAGTTAGAGGAATCAACCCAATTTAAATTTGATTTGTTTGTACAAAATAACTCAGAAAGTTGGGTCAAATTGATCCAAGTAGTGGACCTAACACAATTATGGCCCCTAACTGTTTTTAAAGAATAGCCTACACTCTTAACAGTTGGCTCAAACTGGGTCAATAAGGGACTGACCCAACATTGGGTTGTTTCGTGGGTTACTCATTTGATCCAACTTTTTGGGTTATTTCTTTAACCCAAACAATAGGATTAAAAACATAATCCAAAAAGTTGTCTGTCTCTTATTGACTGAATTTGAGTTATTTTTTTTTATCCAAATGTTTTTAGAGTGTATGATGAGGACTTATTTGGTGGCTTACACTTAAGTCTCCTAAGTGGGAAAATACAAACAGGCAATTACTGGCTGATAGTGACAAGATAAGACGAAAAAACTGTTCCAGCACGGAAGACTTGAAGTCAACCGAGTGTCTGTATTTGTTTGCGTGATGGACAAGTGGACAACACAAGCTGCCATTTTCCGACACAGTGGAAAAGCAGCGCTAATGAGCACAAACAGATGTTTTGGGGACAATAAGGACGATTTCCATCAGCATGTCCAAAAGCGCACAAAGCCAACGTTCACGGCAAAGTCTCAAGACAATGCTGAGCTGGGTAGAAGCTGGGGGAGGGGAGTGGGGGATATCTCATTTAGCTTTGCAGTCATAAGCCTTCACAGCAAGCACTCGCTCGCTTACTAATTCCCCTCTGCTAGAACTTGCTTCACACTGACAAAGAAGTATTTTTCTGTGTGTGTGTGAGAAAAAGGATGTCAAACGGCAGGATAAGAGCGTTTAGATGTTGTGACTGAATGCAGGGCAATTAGCCACCGCTGTAAATAAGCAATCTGAGGAAAGGCTTTTGTTGTTGCTGTTGTGTGCGTGTTGAATTTTGCGAACAGACAAACAAGGCGCGACAACTACTTGGGCAACAAGCTCAAAGAATAAACGTGTGCATTGTAATCGGGGTACACATATCAAGATGATCAATCGTGTGTTCTATTCAAGAAGATCATCTAAACAGGACCTGTTGTTGAAAGCCATCACATTGATTTTTTTCTTTCTTTCTTTTTTTTTTTCTTCCAGCGACTGAAAACCATTTTATTTAGCAACATGAAATTTGGAAGCATATTCTAACATGAGATGTACCAAGCATTCATTACGGCTCAATTTTGCCATTTCCATGGAGTCCTTTCAGGAAGAATTTGCCCTGAAGAGTTTGTCCTGTTGCTACTGAATTGAAGATAACTATACTAAAACGAGACAGGAAAAAAAAAAAAATCTTTCAAAAAGAAACATGTTGACACAACTTGTTGAATGCCACCACAATAGCACAGAGGAGCCGGAAATTATACTGGGTAGACTTTCAAAAACTCAGCCCCCAGTGACCATTTTACTTAGCAGCATGAAATTCTGTAGCAAGGTCTAACATGTGGAGATGTACAAAAAAGTCTCAAGGACACATCTTGTAAAACATACTAGAAGGTCATTTTAGTTTGATGTCACCATTTCAGGCTCAATTCTGCAGTTTGCAGTCCTTATTGGATGAACGTGTCCTAGAGATTTTGCCTGATCGCTGACAAATTTGATGTAATTGTTAGATTAGACCTCTTCATGATTAGACAGGTGACAAGCTAAGACAGGTGACTGACACTAAATTCAGGAGAAAAAAAAATCATGGTGTTTAGTTGTATTCAAAAATAAATGTCATGAATACATGGCTTGTTGAAAGACACAATAGAGTAGCGAAAGCCCCCAAACATTTCACTCTCACTCCCTGACGCTCATGACACTCACCAGGCCAGGCCTTTTCAAGCCACACACACTCAAAGTCACAGATATAGTGGGGAACGTGAGGATGGCAACACCAAGTAGACAATAAATTCATGTCTCAAGCACATTTTGTTGTTTAATATAATGGATTTTTTATACAATTACTCTATTAATTGATGGGATAATTCATCTCGTAATTGATTCTAAAACTATTCAATAGCTGCATCCTTGTCTATTAGGGGTGTTAAAATAAATCGATTCGGCGATATATCGCGATACTACATCGCGCGATTCTCGAATCGATTCAATAATCGGCAGAATTGATTTTTTTTTATTTTTTTTTTAGGATTCACACCTTGAGCATGGAAGAATGTTATATGAACGGAACATTAAGCCTTAATATTTTATTTTAATGCTGTTCAAACATGAAACAGATTACAACCTCTATAAGACTGAAATTTCAGATAAATAAATAATACATTTTCATATAAATCTTACACTCTACAAGCTTACTGATTAGTATTTTCTAAATTTGAATGAAAAAAAATCGCAACAATCGACTTATAAATTCGTATCGGGATTAATCGGTATCGAATCGAATCGTGACCTGTGAATCGTGATACGAATCGAATCGTCAGGTACTAGGCAATTCACACCCCTATTGTCTATCATAAGTGTATTCAAATGAACTGGTGGTTGGACATTTAGGACAACTTTTCAAATAGCTGCATTCTAAAATGTAATTCTCTATCCATATTTTTGTTATTGAATCAATATTGAATGGGCTCTTGCTTACCCATCGTTTGACAACTTTTTAGGGTTTCCACTTGAGTTGTTGCGTAGCCGTGCTAACAATCAAATAAATGAACGTTATGAAAACAATAGCTATTGCTTTTTGCGAGGTTAATTAATATAAATGCGAGCTTGTGTAAATTGCTTGCCACATGCAGAAGTCTTCATGCATGTATGCAGGTGCATGCGTGAGGGAATTGATGAAGTGTGTGTTTGCGGATTTCCGTCTGTTTGTGTGCAGTTTTGGAAGCGGGCCGGCTGTGCCCACAGACACGTTTACAGCTGTGCGCGGCCTTCATTTGCATTCCAAATTGCAGTCGGCTCACATACGTGCGTGTTTGGCTGCGAGCGCCCGAAAGTGCCACAGCACAGCAGCGTTTGCCCCAAAAGCAAACATTTCTCAACCAAACATAATAAGAGCAACCCATTCACCACAAACAATTTGAAGTCTTCAATGAATCTAATATCAATGTTTTTGGAAAGTGGGAGGAAGATCACACAAGATCAGGGAGAACGTACATACATTTCCTCACAGTCCATACTCAAACCCGAACCTCAGAACTTTGAGACATGTGTATACCAATACCAAGCCAACGTAATTGGTTAATTACAATTGTTTTATCAGCCAGCTGTCCACACACTGTATGTAGTTATTCACTTTGTAAAATGACACAACAATCATCTATTGCAAACTATTTTGAGGACCCTTATGGACCCCAGTGTGAGAACCGTCGCTCATGAGACCGTTACAGAACAAAACCGCTGACAAATTCGCCGACTGGCGTCCCCAGCGGAGTCTCGGGCCAGCAAATCAAGCGGCGACTGAGGTAACTTGTAATTAAACGACATCGCCGGCGGCTAATTTGCCTTTTCATTTATCTCAGCACATCGGCATTATTTTCCTATTGTGCTCTTTATTTCCTGAGGACGCGCACCGTTCCTATTGTGGCAGTTATTAATCTTTCACGGGCCCGTTGCCGACATAAACAGATTCTTAAGTCACCGTAAGTTATTAGAGAGCCGTCTCCTCGGAGCTGTTTGGATTGGATTAATGCTCCTTCATGCGCAGCGGGCGGGGGAGAAAAAAAATAAATAACCGTCGCGGCTCGCTATTTTGCTGCGCACTTGTGTGTGTGTGTGTGTGTGTATGTGTGTGGGTGTGTGTGTGTGTGTGTGAATTTGCTATGGATTTTCCATACATTTTGTCACAATTCTACACTGAGAGGAAGAACTTTATTGCTATTTGTTGGGATGGTAGCCAATGTCAAATAACTCTATTATGGCTTCACTATTCATAATTTGCAACCTAATTATAATTTAAAGGGATGATTTCTTTACAGGGCAGCACGGTTAACAAATTAGACTTCACAGTCAGTAAGTACAAAACGAAAACAGCTTGCAACATATTTTCGGAAATAGGCACCTCACTAACACACCAGAGAGCAAAGCTATTTGTATACAAGCAATTCAAAAATAAATTTTCCATAACCTGACCCATTTAAAGCAAATCTGCGCAGCATGGTTGAGGTACCTGCTTTCTATCTTGGTGGTCCCCCCTTAACAAAAACGATGAGCGAGCGCCTTCGTCGTTGGCTGTCCTTAACGACGGGCACCTAGCACGTGATTCAACGCGCTCGATTGAGCGTAAAAGGTGCCGCTCATGACTAGCGGCTGACCCGTTGCAAAATCAGAGGGTCATGAACTCTTGACTGACAGCCTCACCGAGTGACAGGAGTGGGAAGGACGCGTTGTCTTCAGCTGTCACGACAGACATTCTTTTGTTGATGCGGATGTGCGCTTTGGGTCGCCGTCTCGCTGAAAGGTGAAATTCGTCTTCATCTTCAGTGTTGTAGTGAATGTGTGGATGGCTTCATGGGGAAAAAAAATAATTCCCTCAAATTTAGTTAGACTTGAGATAAAAAGAACACAGGAGATGTAGGGCACCGCTCATAGTTTTATTCTCAATGAAGCTAAACAACCGTCCAACTGGCCAATTAACCGACACCCCAGCAGAGATGGGAAAAGTAGTGACGTTCTCTATTTGAGTAAAAGTACAATTACTTGTGTAAAAAACAACTTTGGCAAAAGTAAAAGTACTGCCCAAATAACAGGTTGATCAAACAACCAACCAACTGACTGATGGACCAACCAATCAACCAAAAGCTGGACCAACCCACCAAATGACCAACCAAGCCACTCATGCAGTAAACAAACCAATCAATCAACACATGGACCACTTGACCAACCAACCAAATGGCTGACTAAATGACCCACCAACAAATCACGACTGATGGTCTAATCAACTGACGAAATGACCAATCAACCAAGCAGTCAGTGAACCACATGACCAACTGACGAAATGACCGACTAAACAACAGACCATTAACTAATTAACTAACCAAACAAGTAACAAACTGACTGATGGAGCAACATACCAACCAACTGAACGACAGAGGCAACACCCAACTATTACTTAAACAGCTGACTAGCAAAACTACGACTGCTGGACAAAGTGAATAGCCAACAAACCAACTGACCGCACTACTGAGAAACCAACCAATATACTCATGGACCAACCAAAACAAACAACTGAACGACCTAAAGAGAAAACCAACCAAATGACTGATGGCTCAGCCAACACCTGACCAAACATCTGAATAATGAACTGACCAACAACTTTCTTTTAAAACAACCGATTATCCAATTGACCAACCAACTGATGGATCAACAAACCAACCATCCATCCATCCATTTTTTTGACCGCTTATTCCTCACAAGGGTCGCGGGGAGTGCTGGAGCCTATCCCAGCTGGCTCTGGGCAGTAGGCGGGGGACACCCTGAACTGGTTGCCAGCTAATCGCAGGGCACGCAGACACAAACAACCATCCACACATAAGCACAGCTAGGGACAATTCAGAGTGCCCAATTAACCTGCCATGCATGTCTTTGGAATGTGGGAGAAGACCAGAGTACTCGGAGAAGACCCCCGCAGGCACGGGGAGAACATGCAAACTCCACCCAGGAAGGCCGCAGCCTGGACTCGATCTTGCGTCCTCAGCACTGGGAGGCGGATGTGCTAACCACTCGTCCACTGTGCTGCCACAAACCAACCATCAGCAAAATTACAGACCAACTAAACAGCAAACCAACTTTTGTTCACAGCCTCCCTGGCCAAATGTTTTCTCCCTCTTTCCAAAAATATTTGTTTCTTTCTCCAACTGAGTTGTACTTGCGATATCAAACAAACCTGGTGTTGACTTTATTTATTTCCACTCTACTTTCGCCAATATCCTGTTACTTTCCTCAACTAATATTTTTTTATGACTCTTTTTTTATGCATTTTGATCACAGCCCCTTTCCTCTTATCTCCCGCGCTCCCTTTTGCACTGCCAGCGCTCATCTCCTCCATCCGCTAATTCAGAAGCTTATCTGAGCACCGGTTCCACAAAGCTGCATGATCCCTGTCGCCTGGCAGCCCCCACGCGGGAATCATGAGTCAGTGCTTCATGATGGATGGCGACGGTGGAGGGGAGGGGGCTTCGTGGGAAGGGTAAGGAGCTTGACAGACGGTCTGGGGGAGTCCGAACTCGAGGGGAGGATGTGGGGACGGCTGGTGAGTGGCGAACAGATGGCAGCAGATTTTTGGCGAAAGCAGGCGGAGAAAGCAACGAGAGATTCCTGTTGGATGCGTAAATCTAGCATTTTGGGGAGTTCGAATGGAGTTTAAGTTTTCATCTGCTTGCTGATTTTTCTTGTCACATGTCGCGGCAGATTATGTCAGGAATGAAAAAAAACTAAAATTGTTCCCAACAGTAGAAAGCAGAGCAGGAATCTGTTGTGCGGGGAGTGGGGACTGGAGTCTGATTAGGTCGTTGGAAATTCAGTACACAGTCCACACTGCCGCAGACATGAATCATAGAGGAGATACTTCATCATATGGAGGATACTTGGCAGAGATCTCTGTGGCTCTTATCGTCTTGATTGTTCTAGCCTAGCTGGACAGATTTCTTCTCTTCGCAACTGAACAACCAATCAACCAACTAAAACATCAACAGACCAAACAACCTACCAGCCAAATCGACCAACTGGTTAAACAACTGACTGGAAAAGCAATCAACCAATTGACCAAACAACCAAATAAGCCACTGGTGGCCCAACCAATCAACAAACCAACCAAACAACCAACTGATTTCCTAAAAAGAAGACAAACTATTACTGTTATACTCTGCAAAAAATGAAGATTCCATGTGGTTTATCTCTAATAAATAAGAGCTTATTTGTTTGTTGTTCCGAGGAAACGCCCCCAAATCGTGCAGATTGTTAGCAACAAGGCTAATAGGCCATACTTTGTATTTGCTCCCTTTTCCCTTTTTTAGTGTCAAACTATTGCGCTCACTTCGCTCCTCTCCTCTTGGCCAAAATACGCATCAACTGTCTGTCACCCTCATACACGAGAATATAAACTGCCCTCACCTTCACCTCGCCACGGCGTACAGGCTAGCAAGCAGGGAAGGTGCGTCAACACTTTTAATGCCTTTCTCCGCTACACGGTAAAAGCAGTGGATAAAGAAAGTCTACACACCCCACTTCAAATGGCATGTTTGTGTCATAGAAAAAAGGTAGATGAATTAGTCATAAAAAAAATCCTGCTTGATTGGTTGTGAGGTGAGGGTGTGCTCACTTGTGCAACCACATTATCTCAGTTGTTTATTTCTACTCCCCCTCTGTTAAATATCCAATTATTAATTGTACAGGTTATAGGTCACATTAATAGTGTAAAAAGTTTTGAAATGATTTATCTTGGTACTATTTTTTTTAAACTATCACAAATGCCTGTCATTTGACCAGGGGTGTGTAGACTTTTTATATCCACTGTAGCTTTACTCTGTGGCTCTCAACTTGATAGCAAATCCTTGTCTCTTGTCCACTTCATCTGCACGATATGCCTCAGGCAACAAGCAGGAGCCCCTCAGAGTTGATCCCTAACCTTGTCTTTGGGACAAGCTAAAAAAAAAAATAAAGGGGCTGGTGGTGGTGCTTACAGAAGTGAATGCTAGAATAATTCTTACCTCATTTCAACTGCTGAGAGCCTAAAAAGGCCTTGAACATTATGTGGAGAGCTTTTAATGGGAGATTCCATTAGGAAGCATTTACTCTCTCGCACTATAAATTCTCCCTATGCATTTTTAAAGGAGCATTCTGCTGGGTTTCCAAGTGTAAGGTGCTCTTGTTATGGGCGATGATGACACTGCAATCATTGCTATATTCCAGTGAGGAACTATGACAACTACATTAAAGAAGACGTTTGAGACCATCCCTATCCCATTACAGTTTGGGGGTTTATCAGTGCTACACAGGTTGCAATTCCCTAAGGATGTGTAAAATTGGACTGCCAAAAACATAATTGATTTTGAAAAACAGGTAAATGATAATGGGGTGAAATGTCATATTGGTCAGTATGTTTTGCAGATTGCTTAGTAGGACATTGTAGTAAAAATTCACCACTACTGTATGTAACATTCTGAATCAGATGCTTTTAACATCCAACTGATCAAAACTAGGTGACAGGACAAACAACTGACCTGCACACAAAAAGATAATCCAAACAACCGACTGACTCACCAAATGACTTACTAAACATACAACTAACTGACTGGCCAAATGGTCAACCAAATTATAACCAGCACACTATTTGACTTAGAAATAACCATTCAACCAACTGACCAATGGACCAAACCAATTAATCACTCGACGAACAAACCACAAGACCGACCAATCGCGTGGCCGCTCATCGAACCAACTAACCCATGAAATAATTGACTGACAGAGCAAACAAACAACTTAGTAATGGACCAGTCAACTAGCCAATCATTAAACTGACTGACTGACCAAATTACCGACCACCCAATCAACCTACCAAACAACCGGTTAATTGACCAAATAACCAACCGACCATACGAAGAACCGAATGACGGACAAGACGGATGGACCACGAATAAATTGACCAACAGAGAAACCAACTAACCAAACACCCATCCACCCAACTAACTAACAAATGGACCAACAAAACAATTGTCCAACAAATGAATTTCTCCACTAACAGTCCAAATTAACCCACCAAGCAATTAACTGAACAACAGACTAGTGGATCAACAAACCAACCAAAGAACTAACCGGCCAACTGACCAAATTAATGACCAACCAACCACTCAACAGACTGCTGGGACCTACCAACCAACCAATAACCAATGAACTGACAAAGAAGCCGACAAACCAACAAAAAACACATTTATTAGATTTTAGTACAAAATAATGGTCTCCAATATGGAGACATTATGTGTGGCTTTACATGTGCATGTGCATATTTTGCGTATCTTCTGCCAGTGTTCCTTTACGATCAGAATAGCCTGAGGTTACACTGAATGATTTATGAATTGCGGGGAGATTTAACATGCTGAAATAGAAGCACTTCACGCTGTTTTACGATAACCTCTACAGTGAGCTACAGTGTGTATAGCACCCGTCTTTAGGTTAATTGTGTTGACCCAAGCTGACGCGCTCGTGGGAGTTGATATACTTTGAGGCCGGGCTAACTTTCACCCCCCCTGCCCTCCAACTTATGCTCCTCTTCGCGAATAAACAGCAACCTGACAATATTTACACCTGCTCTTTTTTTTTTTTTTTTTTTTTTTTTAGCAAGTGTTCCGATAAGTCTAGTGAGTGACACGGATGACAGTCATTACATAAAAACTGAAATAAAAACCAGAGGAAGCTCAATTAACATTTCAATGGCCTCTGTGCGACGTCGTCATGAGAATGAGCGGCGCTAATGTCGGCTACACTCAATCAAAGACAGGGAGGGGAAAAAAAGAAAATCAATGCGCTTCATCACGGGGATGAAAATGCAGTAGAAGTGTCGGCGAATGCAATGAATGACGACAGTGGGGGCGGCATTTATGGATTTCAGGCCACACGCTCTGTGATGAACCAATTAATTACTTCTTTCGCAAAATGTCAGAACGACGATGCAAAATACCAATTGCACTTTGCGGCGCTGAGGTTGATGTCTTAACATTGATTGGGACAAAAAACTTAGATTAACTTGTATAGATATAAATTGTTGTTTGAACTTTTTGTGATTGGAAGTTCCTCTCAAAACCTGGAGGTTGTGGTGATGAGCATTAGAAAGTGGTTGACAGTTGACAGAACTGCCAAACCTCCATCCCTCCATCCCTCCATCCATCCATTCATCCATCCATCCATCCATCCATCCATCCATCCATCCATCCATCCATCCATCCATCCATCCATCCATCCATCCATCCATTCATCCATCCATCCATCCATCCATCCATCCATCCATCCATCCATCCATCCACTTAGTAGGGTGATATGGGTGATCTGCAGCCTATCCAAGCTGACTTTGGACAAGAGGCGGGATATACACCTGTACGTTGGACCAGCCAATCCCAGGGCACATATAAACAAACAAGTATCACTAGAACGATTCTATTGAAGCATGTTTTGAGAATGAGGGGGGCAGCTGCAGTCCCCAGAGAACACATGCAAAGACAGAATGTACAAACTCAGCACAGAGTCGAAAACTGAACCTAGGTGCATAAGTACAGGCGACAGATGGGTGAGGCTAACTGACCAAGCTTTTCACCCATGCTTCCTAATATGGAAGGAGCCAGGTGAAAAAGCTTGATGATTTTATTATTCTCTGAAAGTTTGACAAAATTTCCTCTCTGATGCCAGTTTCACCTATCAAGATGAAATTAGTTGGAAATGTCTATCGTAGCAAGATACACCAAAAACTCAGATTTTAACTAGTGTTGTTCCGATACCGTTTTTTTGGCTCCCGATACCGATACTGATACCCAGCTTTGCAGTATCGGCCGATACCGATACCATACCGATACTTAAGTTTTTTTTTTTCCCTCAACATGAAAAAGCTGTCCTGCCATTGGTTCAGAGCATTGAAGGACCAATAGGATATCTTAGATCGGCATGCAGTGAACATGTCACATATCAGTGAATGTTGTGCACCAGCAAGACACAAGATGCTGCACCCAAAATCCTATATTAGCGTTGGAATGAATGGTATCGGCATGTTACTTGTGAGTAGTCACCGATACCGATACTACTATTTTTATGCCGTATCGGCACCTCTGCCGATACCAGTATTGGTATCGGAACAACACTAATTTTAACAGGAAGTTGGCCATTTTGTTTTGAAACAGCCATTTTGGATGATTTTCGGGCTCTAACTTTGACAAACTCCTACAAGGGAATTTGACCAATTGATAGGGAATTTGACCAATTGATAAAAGGTTGACAGATGGGCGATGCTAAATGGCCAGGATCAGATGTGGACGCAGAAATACAATGGTAATTCCAAGGATTATCGTAAAGTTTGAAAAAAATTAGCCAAACACTAATTCAACCGGTCAACACAAAATTTGTCGGCCATGTCTATCACAACAAGCTGCATGAAACAATTTCAAAAACTCATACCCAAAATTGATTGCAGTCATTTTGGGTGAATTCCACGGCTTGTACGTTGCCAAACTCCCTCTCGGGAATTCTGTTAAATGAGCCGGGATTGAAAACAGGTGTCGAACGGCGCTAAATTGCGATGCTTCTTTGCGAATAATATAACATCTAAGGCTTATTTTGTGGCTTCACTATGAAAAAAAAAAAAAAGTGAGTCCAAAGGCCATGCTTATTGAATGCTGCTGTGTGATGATTAGACAACTGTAAGTCTCGCCGCACATCTGTCACATCACGACGCGCTGCAGCCAACTCCAGCTGAGCGCCATCCATCTTGCAAGCAGCTAATGATCATGCTTTATTGCTCTCTTCGCAATAAGAGCGCATCACAGTGCTCTGCGCTAACCCTTCTGTCTCCCCTGCTGGAGGTATAAACAAAGCGCAAAACAAGTTAGATGCAACTTTTCCTCCTCCCCCCCATCCAATTTATCTCCCGTCACCGCACGCCATCCTCTTTTCATGCGCTCCATCATGCCGGAAAGCAGGTGAGCGAGAGAAGGAGACGGAAGAAACTGACAGCCTTCATCGTTTGTCGCCGCTACAGCTGCTAATCTGAATGCCGTTAATAATTGATTGAAGCCTGCAACCATACATCTGCGGTGGACTCTCCCCGCTTCAATTTCGCCAGCGCATTCGTTCCATCTTTGCACCTCTCACCCATTGCGGTGCTATCAAAGAGCGCATTTTTCCATTTGGTCGCTCGTTCTTTTTCTCTTGATGAATCGACACGAGCGTCCTAATCTGTTTCTCTTCGCTCGCCGTCGCATCGCAATACTTCTCACACTCTCGTTAAACAAGCACAATCTTGAGATGCTGCATTCAATGCGACCCAATTTGATGGCCGTGAAGGTTAAAGTCAAGTTGATTTGGAAATTGGCAGGAAATCAGACTCGAAAACTGCTGTTTCACTGAACTGCTGACCATGGGAGACAAATATATATGTTGGGGATGTTATGAGATTGTTCTGATAGACATATGCAAGCAATTTTGTATGGACAGGTCAAACTGGTGTCGGGGGCTTTCCAAGAATCCTTCAAATGATTTTGCCGCCATGCTCCGCTGACATCAGACATATGTGTATATATATATATATATATGAAAAAAAAAATAGGATACTTGCTTTCTAATCAGGACAAATTGAGTTTCATTTTCCAACCTGGTCAAGTATAAGTTTTGGAAATTGCCTCAATACAACTGCTACTTCATGTTTAATAGAAGGCCAAGGGTCCTTGGGACGTTTTTGGGCATTGTGTAACAGTTACAGGACTAGTTTTTCAAACTCTCTGAGAAATTATCTTCAAATGTTGACACTTATCAATCCATCCATTTTCTTGACCGCTTATTCCTCACAAGGGTCGCGGGGGTGCTGGAGCCTAGCTCAGCTGGCTCTGGGCAGTAGGTGGGGTACACCCTGGACTGGTTGCCAGCCCATCGCAGTGTTGACACTTATTTTTTCTCAATTTAGCATTGCCTCCCTGTCAAAGTTATATGCGTCCGATTTTTTTTATTTTTTATTTTTTATTTATTTATTTATTTATTTTTTATTTTTATTTTTATTTTTTTTATAGGTAGAATTCCCTAGTTAGAGTTCGTCTAAGTACAAGCCGTGAAATTAACCCAAAAATGCCTGCTTCAAATCAAAATGGCTGACTTCCTGTTGAATTTCAGGCATGGATTTTTGAGACTTTTTTGTACAATCTGTCCAGACAGACCCAATTTGTGTCTGTGGGTCAAACTGTCGCAAATCTTTAGAAAAATGAGAAGCCAAGAAATGATCCTCAAACTTTGACACCATGCTCTTCCCACATTAGATGGAGTAAGAATTTTATTTCTTCACTATTTAGAATCACCCATCCGTTTAGGATGCCTGCTAAAAATTGGGGCTCATTTGGGAAAATTCCCTTCTAGGAGTCTGTAAATAACTAAATAAATAAAATAAACTGCTGATTCAAACCAAAATGGCAGAATTCCTGTTCAGTTTAGTTTTTTGTTCATTTTTTTTTTTTTTTTTTTTTTTTAATCAATCAGTGAAACTTGTGTCAGAGTTTTTTCTACCTGTCAGAGAATCCATGAAATTACCACTGGTCCAAGTAACTGTAAACAATTGTATGTTTATAATCACAGGGTAGCCTCTGTGCTCGTCGGAAAATCTCTCCCTGCATTACGATACAAACTGGCAGCAGGCCAAGCACATTACAAATCTGAACGTAGCCAACCGTGTTTGTTTTGTCAGAAAAAAATAGCTGGCTCTCATAAATTCTCCAGTTGATGGACACTTTGAGACCACCGGACATGTGCGTAATAGGAGGAAAGGGAGTCCTGATGGGGCGGGAGGGGGCTGCCTGGGGGCTCCCGTTCCACAATTCATGTTCCCTCTTGTAGTGCAAAAAAAAAAAAAAAAAAAAGAAAAAATCAAAAAAATCAATCTCATCTTACCGCGTAAGATGCTTTTAGCCCGTGTTGCAGACTTATACATACGTAATAATGTCTCAGGGCAGGCATCCGCAGCCACGTAAACACATTTAGAGGTCTCTAAGCAGCAGCAGAGTGTTTGGGTGTGTCTGTGTGTGTTTTTACATGCATGTGTGTGTGTTGACTTGGCTGTTGTCAGAAGGCAATCACGGGCTGGGCCGTTAGTCAAGGTGGCCTGACAGCCCCTCAGCTCATTAAGTCAGAGCAGCAAACTTAGCATGCCCACAAGCACACACACTGAAGTAACTCCCTGTTGCCACTAGTTGGGTTTCGCTATCTTTACACAAGGTAAAGGGGAGCATATATTCCTAAAGGAAATAATGTATTGAATAACTTATTAGCCTCCAAGGGTATACGAGACTCTGTTAAGATGCGAAGAACCAATGAAAACATGTTTTATGATGCCCTGTTTTTTAAATACATCCACTAACTGCCAGGAGTGTCCTTCAAGCACTCCGCGCTTCCTCCACCATTCATTTTATCTTCAATATAAGTGAGGTCTTCACGTTAAAGATAAGCCGACTGCCTTTGCGTTGACAAACCGAGTATCGACTTTCTTGGATGATGAAAGGGGAACTTTGCAACAACACACTGTATGTGCCAGCACATATAATTGCTGTTGCGGAATAGAAATTAAACGGAATAACTCATCATCTGCATATTCAGAGAAATCGTCATCAGTGCTAGACCGCCAGGTGGCATCGAAGCAGCCTGGCCTGCAAACACTGTGCGCTATTGGATTGTGTGACTGTGAGCGATGGCTTTAATCATTTGTGCCTGTGTACACCATGGCCAACATTCTCGTAAAGACGTAAATTCTCTACAAAAGACAAGTGTTGACTCACTTTAAACCAAGTCTTAATGTAGTTGGATGTGGTTAAACAAATACTTCCTCACCCATTTTGTTTTAAATACGAGGGAAGACTTCACAATTTCAGTTAAGACAAGAGCATATCGCCTTTACTTTGTTTTAACAAACCAAATATCAACATCAGATCATTACTGTAAGTGCACTGAACTTCCACCGTCATTATTATTTTGAAACACAAGTGACGAATTGATTGCCTTTAATTTGTTTAAAAAACAACAACAACAAAACAAGTGATCTGAATAGGTTTAACAATGCTGTATAACTAGCATCTCCGTTGACCATTAGAACTGAGTCCTTTACACTTCCATTTTGTCTCCAAGCCAAGCCAAGATTGCTCTACTTTATTTTAACAAAAGAAGGACTTGCTACCTAATAACCCCCGTAAGAAAAAAAAAAAAAAGGTTTTCGTCCAAACAAGTCTGACTCATGCAGATGGGTCAAAATTGGATAGGTAAAGCCTGAATCCAATTGAGGGGTAAATGTTTGAGAGTGTTTAAGAAGGTAGCGAACGTTGATTTCTCACAAGGGCTCGTCCAAGGACACAAACTTTCAAACGTTCGTCAGACATTCGCCAAAGGTTTTAAGGTTTTTGTTTTTCTTGTGGCAACAGGAAAATCTGTCATTAAAACTGTTGGCAAACATCTTTGTGACCTTGAACAAACCCTGACGAAAAATCAATATCTGCTACCCTCAATCAATATCTGCTACCCTGGTCTGACAAGATTGTCAATACTTGGTTTATTAAAACAAAGTAATGGCAAAGTAATTGTCCCTCTTCTATACAGGAGTTCCTCGTAGGACACTCATTAAAACATTGGCTGTTGTTTCCCAATGATGTGACTAATGTAATTATCGGTGAAATAGGTCAAGTAAAGTTCATGTGAGAGTGGCTTCTACCTGCGACCTGGAGGGCAAAGTTGTTTCTGTTAAGGGCGACAAAGGCAAAGGGGTGGGAGAAAAGCTAAATGGCTTTTAATTAATTTTTAATCAGGAGATAATTTTTCCTCCTTCTCACCAGTTAGTGCTCAGAGATTGACCGAGCCCCCCTTAGGAGGCGCCCCGGCAAAAAGAGATTGGATTTCGAAACCCCGCCGGGGAGCCGACGGCTGGCGTATTGTGAAAATTTAATGGATCGGTTGATTGTCAAAGAAGCTGCCCAGATCCTCAGAAGATGAAAGGGGCTGGAAAACGGCGACACTTGTGGCCAACTTGGCCCGGGAGAAGCTAATCCTCGCCGACAAGAACATTTCAAGGGGAAACCAAGAGCTGATCAACACATCACCTGCGAGTTAATAGGAGCGTTGACACGGGTTCAAAGTGAAGCTATCGCGGCTGATACACGAGAGGACAATTAGTGCTGCTACATTTGGGGCGGGGGGAGAAAATGTGCAAGCGACGTCTGCACCAGGCAACACCTTCGTCTCGCATCACGGAATGACCTGACCTTTAAGCAAAGCCCGGCATCCAAGGCAACTTTATTACAGTATTGACTTGGTGCAAAATAGACATTTCATCCTGAATGTCATACTGTTGATGTCATCGTTTCCTGGGAAACGTCTTTATGAAGCTGTAGATCCATGTCATCACCCAAGCCCGTCACAACCTCCCTTCTAACCTCCCTCGCTTTCGCCCTGATGGTATTCTGAGACAGCGCCAACTACAAACTTGCATTCATCTTGATTTAAAAAAACAAAACAAAACAAAAAAAACACACACCAGTGGTAATAATCATTTTGTCTGTCCATCATCTGCTACAAAAATCACATTGCAGCTTTTCGGCACTGGCTTGATTAAACGAAAAATAACTACTGTTTTTTTATCTTGACAGTCTTTCATTGTTTTCGAAATAGAAAGAAAGCACATGTTCAAAGACCGAACACCACCTGCCGCCTGATCACTGACTGCCTGAAACCCACAGACAGAAACAACTTACAACTTAAACCTTGTTGGTACAGCACCTTCCAACATCAGACAGGAGGTTGCAAGTTTAGAAGACAAAGACCTTAACACAGTCTTCACAGACATCAACCCCCGACACGACGCAAGTCAAGAATGAGCTTTCTCAACCATGTCCAACCCTTAACAACATCTTGGGAGGAAACCAGATTCCCCAAAAGGAACCTTCACCATTTAATATGCAGATACCACTTGCTGAGGAACTTCGTCCTGGCCCAGACACACCCTGGACCCAATGGAAAACCCTGAACCGCCTGAGAACAAGAACAGGACGATCCAGGGTTGCTATGAACAAATGGTGCTACAAGATTGGACCAACCATCTGTGAATGTTGAGAAGCAATCCACATCATGGAGCACTGTCTCACCTGCCCCCTACGACCCAACCCCTGTAGCCAGAAAGCAGGCAAAGATCCGTTTGAAAAAGATCCATCTACAACAACGTCAATGGAAGTACGTCCATTACAGTAATGTACACTTCTGGCTGCCCACATTAGATTCATTACCCAAGGCTACTGGTAATTGCTTTGCTAAAATCAAGTAGCAGCAATTGATTTTAGGCCTTCAGTCATTGTCTTCACTTGCTTTTACTACAAAGTGAATGGGCATACTTGTTTGAAGGACAAGTCTAGCTACCCACATTACATTCATTACCCGAGGTTGAAGTACGGGCGACTGACTTCACTTCTTCCTGCTACAGTCTTCCCTGGTCTTCAATAGAAAGTGAAGGGAAGTCCAAGTTTAAAGGTCGGTTCAGTACGCGAAGGTGACATTCATTGTACAAGATTGTCAGTACTTAGTATATTAAAATAAAATAATGGCAATCAGTCATTGCTGGCACTTTCTTAAAACAGTAGCGGCGATCATCATAAATCTTCATCTTTGTTCGCTTTCACAACAAAGTTAATGGACGTACATTTACAATACAGCTCTGGCTTTCCCCTGCCACTATGGCCGCCCCTGTACAGGTATCCTTTTTTTTTTTTTAATCACTCTCCAAGGCAGGAAATGGCAACGGGAGTAGGAATGTCACGCCAGGTTTATCGGGCACAAAGCGCTTTTTCGTGCGGGAGTGACTGTTGAGTAAGAGGCTCTGGTGTGTTTCTGACATAGTGTGCAACGAGGGGCAACGCAGCAACCTCCGCTCATGAATAAGAAATCGGGCGAGCTCAGGGGACGGAGTGGTGGCGGTAAGGCTGCCCATTTGCACGCTTGGTCAAACCGACGGAGGATGACGGGAGACGGAGAAACACCATGGGGGTCGGGACACACAGCTGTGCACTTTGAGGATGATGTGAAGTCCTCCATAGCATCGTTGCTAATTACATGAGTGAGTTCAATGGAAATCTCCATAGTGGCACAGCCTACGGCAATAAATCAGAAATAAACACGCTTCTGTTAGGGCTGGCAAACACTAACGTCGCTAATGACTCGTATTGTATGGGCACACACGTGCTAACTAATATTGATCCACAGCCTTCGCGGTCTTTCTCCCAACAAAAGCAAAGCAGTCTAAAGCTCTGCCGCACTGTAACATTCCTGACTGTGAATTATTTGTAGTCATCTCTTTATTTTGATGTACCTAGTGACACCAGCATTCACATCAGTAATGTGATGTACATCGTGTACGTATGTGATCAATTGTGCTGATGATGCTTTTGTCTACTGATTATTTCTAGTCACTCTATTTATTTTATGCAAGGTGGTGGTTACAATGAACAACTAACAAGAGTAGCCAAAGTGTTAATCATTTGACACATTTTGACCTTTGACTTTGAATGCATGCGCATGGTACCTAGCATGTATAACCAACGGTGCTTCGTAGTTTATTCTCAGTCCTGTAAATGATGAAAGTCAGCATAAAACAAAGCTTCGGGTCAAAATGTGACCATACAGTGTTCATCTACACAGGTTAAATTGAGACCGGAATGGATTAAATGAAAACAACAAAAATGTTTCCATTGTTATTGTGCTTAACTTACCAATGAAGAGCTAACAGCCACCTAATCACTTATTATTCTGTTGTTTCAGGTCTCTACATTTTGTGTTAGCTTAGCAGCTGGCTAAGCCAACTATAACTATGGCTAACAATGGCTAAGCTATGGCTTCTCCATCCTCTCCTGGTACTCCTCATCCTTTCAAGATAATCATACTTTAAGTATCTTATTTGCCGTAATGGAGGTGAAGATTAGTGACGTGTTTAGCCACACTAGCTAGCCAGTCACAGCTCGTAACTGGTGTGGATTCTGAGAACATTGGCATTACCCCGGAAGTGATTGAATCCATTTTCACACAAAGGCAGATATAGCCTGCGATAATGTCGTCACGAAACAGTTTAGCAAAATCTATACTGTAGACCAAAGGTATGCCCTCTGCAGTAATATTAGACCTAGTCAGAAGTCTGAACGTACAGGTGTGCAGTTTTGAGGTTGTTTTGCAGTATGCCTCAATGACCCATAAGTATCATTAAAAAAAAACAACAACAACAACAACAACAATATATATATATATATATATATATATATATATATATATATATATATATATATATATATAAAGGCATGGACTATGACTGAGGATTATTTTTAGTTGTTTTGTTTATTATTACTGTGCAAGTTAGTTGTTATTATGAATAACTGGGAGGATAGAAGGCACAAAAGGAAGATAATGAGTGCAACACAGACACTTGCCACTTCTTCCTCTTGCTGGCCTCCCTCAAAAGTAAACAACTCTAACTGGTTGACACAGGCCTATAACCCTCCAACCCCCATGGGTCTCCTCAAGCTCTTAATGCACCTTTCACTATGACTTGAGAAATGTGTATGTTCTGGATAGCACATGGCGCCTGTTAACCACTGACCCCATGGCTCTGTGCAGAGAGTCCAGGCTAACCACGTGCAGCCCAGCAAATTAGGCCATAAACAAGTCAGACGACCGCGGGCACCCGGCAAGAGAAACAGACCCAACAGATCCAACCCGGGTCATCTAATTTAAAGACGCCAGGAGACGCAGCTGGAATACCCTCCCCAGCGCCACCCAAGCAACTGCGGCTCTTATTTAATGAAGACCCCGAGTGGAAGGGAAGAGCAGGATTGATTGGGTTTGCACGACACAACCCTCCGAACCAAACAATCTAAGCAGTGGCGCAATCTCAACACCGCACAACCTTTCAAGGCACATTTATTTCAATAAAAAAAAAACAGAGGCACGGCGACAACTTGTCCTCAACCTCTCGGCTTGTTCCACAATGCAGGGAAGACTAATGGCAGAGCTTTCCCATTAGCGAGCATGAGGCGTATACTATGAAAGAGACACCCGATTTAATGAACTCACTCCAAATGGCTCCTGAGGAACACGAGTTGTGTTGATATCAGGGAACTTTTTAATTAGAGATGAAGGGGGGACGATGCGCAGACGGCCCTGGCAGGTCAGCGGCGGCTCGAGAGCGAGGGAAGATATCAAGAATCAATTTGGTGAAAGCGGAAGGATGTCGTGGCCGAGAATAATAAACATACCTGTTGACGATAGACGCTAGATTTATTTGCTGCGTCGCGGCTCCCCCAACAGTTTAAAGGTGCAGTTTATTTTAAGATACACAGTGGTAGCACCACCTACTGGCAGGAAGTCCACCATTTTGAATTTCCTTCAAAAAAAAAAAAATGTGGCCTCCCTTTTGGCTTTTTATAGAGGTTACGTTATAGAACTCTGTTGTTGCCGTGGCGACGCTCTGTTTGCTAAGGAAAATTACTGTTTGATTTGTTTAAAGTTTCATGTTTGAGGATTGTTGTTCAACTTACAAAAGAAAAAAAAATCTAATTTCAATGTGACAAAGTGTCTCGGGCTGCAAGGACCCTTCATCGCTGCTCGCAGCTCTAGTTATAATAATACTTTATTCCATGAACCAATAATTCAAATAATCTATAATACTGGACGTAGCAAAACAGCACCAGAAAGAAAGATTAGGATTGAAATGGCAACAATTAGTTCTATACATTTTTCCATCCAATAATCAATTACCAAAATAATCTACAGCACTGAGGCTAGCGTATTTACAAGTGGATTTTCTATTGGAGGTGTAACTACAGTCTTGCTTGGCAGGTAGCTGGGCCAAGGCGACCGCTTGCAATTGATGACCTTTTGATGCTCGGCTGTGCATGCCTCGCAAAAAAAAAACGAAGGCGGGAGAATTGGAGGAATTTATCATCTGATGTGTTCATTCCAGCGGAAAGACCCAACATACCGACAACAGGTCGGGAGAACTCGTGCTTGTCTCGGGTCCGATCAAGGGAGAACAAAAAAGGTAAACAAGTGCAGAGATGGGAAGGCAACGGGAAAAAAAAGAAGAAAAGAAGGACAGACTCGAGGGAGGATTAAGAGCTGAATGCAGTGTGGGGAGAAAGTAAGGAAAAACTCATTTACAGCAGCCGATCGGAGACGGCTTGAAAGTTTCTGAATAAATGTGAGAATTTCAAGCAATCCGCCTTATAGCAACAGCACTCGCGCTGCTGAGTCCTCAGAGAGAAAAACATCTCCAGTCAAAACTTCCTCTCGTCAAACTTGTACAGCTGCAGGAATTCCAACTCGCTTTATTAGCTCCGATTTCGCATTTTCTTCACCGGAGAGGTTGGCAGCGTGTTGCTTATGAATGGAACATACGGATTCTCTTATGTTAACATCCATCCTCGCTGCTTATCCTCAGGGTCAAATTTTCTGCGCAGCTTTCACCAACGTTACGGCTCATTTAACTGCGTGAACCGCTACACTACCATGACCCAATGTGTCACATGTTACGCTCGCTCGCTGATATTGAAAGACATCCCTGGACTGGACTGTCTGAACTTAAAGTAAGCTATGTGAACCAATACACTACCAATTATCTGTGTATGTACAAATGGAGCTATGTGAACCAGTATTCTGTCATTCACACATAATGCCACAGTACATACGCACAGACACTCCTTGACTGGTCAACTGTCAATCAAACTAAAAGGCACCTATGTGTGAACCAATACACCATGAATGATTCATACAGTAAATTCTTTAGTCAGCTTTGCAAACTACTATACTAATAGACTCATAGTGCCACAGCGGATATGTAGAGATGCCCCTGGATTGGTCAACAATCATCATCTACTTTGTATATGCACACATTTCCAATGATCCATAGTGTATATGTAAGCTATGTTAACCACTATACTACCAATAATCCATAGTACCAGAGCACATACATAGAGACAATCCTTGACTGGTCAATGTAACCAAGAGTCAGCTAGGTGGACCGCTATACTACCAGTGACTCATAGTGCTATACTAAATATTTAAAGACACCTCTTGACTGGTCACTCACTACATCATGAATAATTAATAGTGTACTGTATACATATTATTAGTCAGCTATATAAACTACTATACTACCAGTGATCCAAGGTGCTAACGGCAGCTATGTAGAGTGAGACACCCCTGGAGTGGTCAGCATTCAATCAAACTAAATGTGAGTTATGTAAATAACTAGACTACAATCACTGCACTATCAATGACCATTATCATATCTCAGCTGATATGTAATGATATCCCAGGACCGGTTGGCAGTCAATAGAGCTGAAAGTACGAACTACTATATGCAGTATGTAAGTCAGCTATGTGGACCACTATACTACCAATGACACATAGTGCCATCATGAATATATAGACACCCCTTGACTGCAAGTGAGCTATGTGAGCTACTGCATTACTAATGAGAATAATAATAGTCAACTATCTGATCCACTATACTACCACTGACCCAATTTGTAGAGACACCCACCCCTGGCATTGTTGGCAGTCAATCAAACAAAAAGTGAGCTATGTGAACCACTACACTACCAGTAATACATTGTGTAAAAAGTCATCAATGTGAACCTCTATGCTACCAATGACCCATGACAGCACTGAACTGGTATCATGAACTAGAATAAAAGTAAGCTACGTTAACCATTACACCACGAGTGATTC
Organism: Festucalex cinctus; assembly: GCF_051991245.1. NCBI lineage: Eukaryota > Metazoa > Chordata > Actinopteri > Syngnathiformes > Syngnathidae > Festucalex > Festucalex cinctus. The sequence continues at coordinate 16,502,937 of NC_135417.1, forward strand.
AAAGGTCACACTTTCCAGCAGATATGCACCACTACACAATAGTCTGTATAATGCATGCTTCTGCTCATCCTCCACAAACATCACAGCTCTCACACTTGCCAGCAGATGTGTTTGCAAATGTGTAAATCCACTGAGATCATACAGTGAGCAGGGGAAAAAAATACCCTCTAAAGCTCCATGCCAGGCAATGCCACTTGTCATGTGTCAGTCATAGAAGCGCACGGATCATGGGGAAAAGGCGGGAGCAAAAAAAGGAATAGACGAGAAAAGGAGGGGAAGGAGAGGCAACCTCGAATAAAGATGCTTAGATGTTTGCCGCGGGAACGTTCTCCTCCGGGTAGCGAGCCAAGGCAACGAGAGAGAACCACAAGTGAGAATCTCAATGAGGAGCCGCGTTAATGTAGCAATGAAGTGTTGCGAGAAGGTGCGAAAATGGCCCCGGGCTTGTTCGCAGATGCTACAGCTGAGCTAGTGGAGCCTGTCCCCTTTAGGCGAAGCACACACAAGCGTAATGGGCACCCATAGTCAGATAAAAGGCTTGGAAGTTTCACACGTTTGGTATTACCATTTTGATTTCTAATGTGCAAAAGTGTGTCTGTGATTTCTTTTAGCAATATTGAACGATGTAATTTTGATAACCTTATCCAACTACCCATCTTAACCTTAATTACGGAGTGAGTATTTATTTTATTTTTTTAATAACCAGACTTAATGCCATTTAATATCTAATGTGACACTGTTTATTTCTATTGTGCATAAAATGCGTTTTTAATGGATGCACTAGTGATTTTTTTTTAGCATGATTTGAAGGAAATTTTGCAGAGCTGTGTGAGAGAGAACTTTTACTAGGTTTCTTCTGTTCAATTTCTAATGTGCTTCTGCTTCATTTCTAATAAAAAATTCCCAAGTACTTTTGAGTAAACCTAGTGCTTATGTACAACAGTAAATTCCATGGGAACTTGTGTGCTTGAAATAAATTTTAGTTGTCGCTGTTTCACTTTTAATGTTACAATAGTGTTTTTGGTACATGATTCTGATTTCTTTTAGCGAGCTGGTTCTACGAGGTGATACTCTGATTTTAAGTAATTCCCTGGGGTATTTCATGGGTGAAAACACATTTTGGGTGCTTCTCTTTCATTTCTAATGTGTAATAAAATGCTTTCGGTACATGAACATTGCACTATGACGTAATACTATCAGTGTTACTGTAATTATCACCCAACATATTCACAGTAATTTTAGTAAAATTGAGTTCTTGCATGTGTAAAAATACATTTTGCTTGCTGTTGTTTCATTTCTAATGTGCAAGAAGTGCTTTTGGTGTGTCTCTGATTTCTTTTTACTATGACCCAATACCGATTACTGCAGTCACCATCCAAAATGTTCTTAGCAATATTAAGTAAATTTTATGAGGTTTTAAGTGCAAAACAATCTATTTGGCTTGCTTTTGTTGAATTTCTAATGTGCTAATAAGTGCTTTTGGCGCATGTTTCTGCATTCATTTAAGCATAATCAAATCTTTAAAGTATTTTTTTTCCAATATTGCATGTGCGAAAATACTTCATGGTTGTTGAATTTCTAATTTGCAAGAAGTGTTTTATGTGCGCAAGTCTCTGACTGTGGACAAATATTTCCCCCTTCAAAAATACAATAACTGATTTTGATCACTGTATTCTTGATTGGAAATTTTCATATGGTTTCATCTCTTGTCAAGTTTATCGCTGAGGATCCGACTGACTCCAAGGACGCACTTGGGCATCCTTGATCACCGCTGTCAAGACGGCTGGTACTGCGTATGGAAATGCAATACACGCAAGGACAGACGATGGCGGTAAACATGACGATTTCAAAAGGGAACGCTAGAAAAGAGCCACTCGTCTCCGAGCACCCTTGACCAACATGCCAGGCCACAAAAGAAAAACCGCCATCAAGGCCCCATTTGCATGACGTTGGCAGCGGGCGCTTTCATCATGCCAGCGTGGCGTCACTGGAGAGCTCGCGAGAATCCCACCCCATCCTCCCAATCTGCCATCTTGACGTCTACTCAAGCCACCACCCCCCCCCCCGCCCCCCCCCCCTCGAGGCCGCGCATACTTCCTGTAACTTTTTTTTTTTGCAAATGTCAATGCCAGAAAATAGCGCTTGTTGCCATGGAAACACCCTTGTATAGGATGGGATTGAGAGAGAGCAAGGGTGGGGGCGGTGAGGGGGGCGCTGGGGGAAAAAAAATCACTGCCGCATTGCTTGACTTGGATAAGTGTGAGTGAGTGGAAGTGTGTTTTTTCTGATAGAGACCTTATGAATGAATGTGTGTGTATGTGTGACACACACACACACACACACACTCGCAAAAGGAGGATGCAGCAGAAGGAGAGGTGCCGTGTGTTTATTATTTAAAAGTAGACTCCTGGCATGTGAATGCGTCACACTGATCCAATTGTACGGTGGCGTGGGGGCCGGCGGGATGTTTGATTGGTGATATGGCTTCATACGTGGTCGGCCCATTTCAAAGCCCAAAACCTGTTTAACGCTTCCCCGCCGAGCCAATGGCGGGATTACTGTGGCGGAATGGAAGCGGCTCAATTCCGAAGCAATAGAACGGCCTTCACTGTTGGCACACTATAGAAACTGAGGTGGCATATTACACGGGACGAGTAAAATGGTATTTTGTTCATTTGCGTAAATTAAAGTGGCTGGAATACTGTATATCCTATTTCCACACCGCAACAACGAGGCACTCTAAAACAGTTACACCAGTGTAAAGCCCTGGTCCAGACAGTGGCTGTTACATCTGGCTTACTGTTTTTGTTTGTTTTTCACCTCACTCTTCTACTTTCTCTCTGAAAAGTGCACACACTCATGGCTAACAATGAGGCACTCTAAAGCAGTTGCACCAATGTAAAGCCCTGGTCCAGACAGTGGCTGTCACATCTGGCTTACTTTTTTTTTTTTTTTTACCTCACACTTCCACCTTCTCTCCGTAACGTGCACACACTCATGGCTAACAATGAGGCACTCGAAAGCAGCCACACCTGCTTGAAAGCTGGTCCATACGCTCAGTCGACATTTCACAGTTTTTTTTTTACCTCACTCTTCTGCCTTGTCTCCGTGATGTGCATGCACTCATGGCTGACAATAAGGCGCTGTTCAGCAGCCACACTAGCCTAGAGCAGCCATCCATATTCTGGCTGTTAAGTCAGAGATTCTCTGCATGACATAAGTATACTCATGGCTGACAATGAGGCGCTCTAATACAGTCACACGGGCCCATGTTCTAGCTGTCACATCGCACTTATTTTCTTTGGTTTGATCTCAATCTTCCGCCTTGTCTCCGTGATGTGCGTGCACTCGCAATTTAGCGAACAACGAGGCGCAGGCATGCTAGTTTGAAGCCACCATCCATATGCTGGCTCTTAAGTCAGACTTTCTCTTTTCTCATGGGAAATGTGTGTGGACTGATGGCTAACAAGGAGGCACTCTAAAGCAACCATACCAGTGGAAAGCCCCCATCCTCATGTTGGCTGTTGAGTATTCTCGTAGTTATAAGTTTTTGCGCATGGTGTTTTTTTGTTTTTTCAAACATGTACATTTTACTTGATGCTGTAATTGAAATCTCTTGGTTACATCCGTGTCTCCGAATCAACAATAATATTCCCGGGTCAATTTGACGAGGGATGAGCGTGGTGGGGGAGCATCTACCGTCTGATCCCCTCAGGGGCATCGATGGCGGCAGGGCAGAACGAAGGGGATTGAGGAGGTGAGCGGAGCGAAGCGACGGGGAAGGCGGGAAACGGGCTCGATCAATGACACGGCGGAGCGCGCGGCTGCATAGAACAAAGCGCTCCGGCTTGCCGTGTTGATGTGTGGGGGAAATTGCATCTTCAAGGAAACGTGCCCGATGAGACGACGGGATCAATAGAGGACGGAAAAAGAGAGGGCGGAAGGGAAGGACACGAGGGAGGTGACGGGGCTTCAATGAGACTTTGTAACCTTCCTCTGATGCTCTAATACAGAGGTGGACAACTATCCATTCCTTCTCATTCCAACTCTGACATCAAGGCTCATGCATGCACCAATTTATTGCTTTAGAATTGATGTTCACTGTAGTGACGGACTAACTACATCTTGATTGTTACACTTCACCCATTATAAGAATTTTTCATGACATCATTCATGATGTGCATGATCACCAAATGAATTCAAAATGCAACCATTAAAAGTTGCTGTGTTCCTGTAGGGAGGAAGAACTTTTGGTGAGCGGACCTGAAAGGCCATCAGGCACTCACTGAGGGAGTTCATGGTGGAAAAAAGACACACACGGGCTCCTGCCCACATTGCATGCATTTTCTTTATATCTCGCCCGTGTTCACTATCATCTCTCGTTTGTTCACGCACGAGGCCGCTCTTCACTACACCTACACAGTACACATGCAAAACACACAGGCACGCACATTGGCCTCAGTCGCTCGCTCAGCAACAGCCGAGGTCAGGATCAAGTCAACACCTTAGGGCTCGGAAACCTCATCTGATTCCTGCTCCCAGTGGCCTCCCCCTTCGTGTAATCCTCATCTTCTATTCATGTTTGACTCATTTCCTGGCTTGAAACCCGATTTCAAAATCACATGCACGAAATCCACATTTGGACATTTTAGAGCTTGTGTGAAACTTCATTTAGAAGCATGACGTGAAACCTTAAAAGCTAGTTTGACCTTGAGTATTGAAAACCTAATTTGAAACCTAAAAACATGCTTAAAAACCCATTTTTTGATACCCTAAACCTGGCTTGAAACCTTAATTTGAAATCTCAACACAGGTTTGAAACCACAATTTGAAACCTTCGATCTAGTTTGGAACCATAAACCTGCCTTGAAACCCTAACGTGAAACCCTAACATATGCTTGAAACACGAATTTGAAATCTTTAACGCTTGTTTTGCAACGCTAATTTAAAACCCTACTTTGGAATCCTGACCGAAATGCTGAAACACAAAATAGAAAAACCTAACCCAGGCCCTAACTTTGGAAATGGAGAGTAAACCTATCTTGAAATCTTGCGTCTTGAAACCCTAATTTGAAACCCCATTTCAAAATGTTAGCCCAAATGTGACACCCTAACCCTTTCTTAAACCCAAACCTGAAAGGAGTGTGTCCTTTAATTAGTGACACAACCAAATTTACAGCTGCCTCACTTGGTTCTTGAGGGTCAGCCATAACAAAAGAGGAAGTTCTTTTGGGGATGTGTGGGGGTTGGGGTGATAGCGGTCTCTCACTTCCTCCCGCCTCCGCTCACATGTCAAAAGTGTCCGTCACGGTTGCATTTAGCGAGGCGGCGAGCGTTCTCCCAGGCTGTAATGCCAGCACGTGTTAGCCGCCGCCGCCCACCATCTTGTCACTCACCGTCTGACGAAATACAAACAGTCCGAGAATCAACATCAAGTGGATCAGCAAACGTCGCCGTCTACTTACATTGGGGCCAGAGCCAGATTTCTAAAGCAAGCAACTGGTCGTCAGACGCTATCCTTTTAAACCATAATCCTTGTTTGAAACACTAATTTGGAACTTTAACCTTTCCTTGAAACCCTAACAAATTCTTAAAATCAAAACCCTACATTGAAAACCTAACCCTAGTTTAAAATTGTGTTTACCTAAAATGTTCATTATACCCAAACTAGTAACCCTACTCTGCAACCCCAATTTGAAACCTTAAATCCGTTTGAAACCAACCCTAACCTCTTCCTTTGAATCCCTAACCCCAACTTTGAAAACCTGACACAGACTTGAAACCCTCATTTGAAAACCCCAACCCCGCCAACTTTCAATCCAACTATTTCTATTTTCATCATCTCCTATGGGGATTATTTCATTTTTGCTATGAACGCATTTGAAAACATTTTGAAAACTATTTTTCTTTTAGTTTGACGCCAGACAACAGGATGTGTCATCTCCATTTAAGCGAGACACACAAGGACGACGACAACAACAACTAGATGCGTCTGAATCGCAGTTTCTCCTCCTCCTCCTCCGCATCGCTCGACACCACTGTGCCTTTCGACGGCGACACAATGGCAGCGATTATCCTGTTACTCCGCCTGAGTGACAAACACCTTGCTGGGATTTCAAAGTGCGCCCAGTCATCGCTGCATGATCATCCCTGTCACAACATGTGATTCCTAAACTACGTGGAAATCATCAGGTGCCACTTAATTGGCCTAAATATTTGACAACAAATGATAGCTAACAACAACAAAACACATGGCCTACCTAGCCTTTAGTTCGTTAATTTAATGCTAAATTAGCATTAGCATTGCTAATGCTAACACAAATGGGCCTTTAAGCCAGTGGTTCAACTGGTGGGTCGTCTTTAATTCAATTCCGACATCTAGCCATCCATTTTCTTGACCGCTTATTCCTCACAAGGGCCGCAGGGGGTGCTGGAACCTATCCCAGCTGGCTATGGGCAGTAGGCGGGGTACACCCTTAACTGGTTGCCTGCCAGCCAATCGCAGGGCACACAGAGACGAACACCCCTCCACACTCACAAGGACACCTAGGGACAATTCGGAGCGCCCAATTAACACTGCCATGCATGTTTTTGGAATGTGGGAGGAGACCGGAGTACCTGGAAAAGACCCACGCAGGCACAGGGAGAACTTGCAAACTCCACCCAGGAAGGCTGGAGCCTGGACTCGAACCCGAGTCCTCAGTACTGGGAGAAGGACGTGCTAACCACTCAATCACCGTGCCGCCCTCAATTCCTACATAAGAGGGCATAACAACGAGTAAATATAGTCTAAAATAAATGATGTGTGATGCACAAGTAAATAACTTCATAAAAAAAAAAAATCCACAATGGAGTGCAGGTCACAGTAGTTGAACCACAATATGGCGAAGGATGTATTCTTTTAATAACATTTTTGTCTGGTGGTGGCCGTGACATTTTCTACTATGAAAGACGTACTTTGGTTCAATAAAGGTTAGTTAGAAGTCTTTCCCAACCTTTACAGAATGAATGAATGAATAAAACGTAAGCCTCGGGGCTTACGTTTTATTCATTCATTACGTTTTTCAAAAAAATCTCATAGCAAAAAGAAACTTCACAAAAAGTTGGCAAACTTTAATGAGCATATCGTACGCAAACAAGCTTGCTCTGCCATTCGTGTTGGAATATGTGTTTCTTAACTCATTCACTCCCAGCCATTTTCACTGAAGAAACCGCCTTCACTCCAGACCGTTTTAATGGATTTTGACTGATTTTGCAAGGTCCACAGAATATTGTGTTCTATTGCTATAAAAACATGGAACCTACCAAAAGAAAGATTAGTCTCTTCTTTCATCAGGAAAAAAGTATATTTGTATCTGTTTCCGTTTTGTAATTAGCATTACAATACAGCTTCATCATCAAAGTTTCATCATTATTCACCAACCTGTTGAAAACACTGGGGAAAACAGCTTGTTGAAACATGGTCCTGCTTGATCTCTTATACTCTGCTGCCACCTCCTGGCCGTATTTGTCATGCCATTGTTTTACGCAACCTCTTCTTGTCAGAAGCTGAATCAAAGCCTTCTGTAAATACTAGCATAATTTTTTATTTTTTTTTAAACGTATAAATACATTTATGATAGTGTAGGACAAAGTATAAAAAACGTAATTATACGTTATTGGGTTTGACTGAAATACTGAAATGTATACTGAAATACCACAACACCTATGCTATTCATTAGCCCATATAAGGTATTTTGCGTTGTATGTTAGCATTTAGCTACGTTTAGGGTTAGGGTTACACCCTAACCCTCAACTGAAGGTGATGATGTCATTTATGAGGAAACACATGGTCACGCGGCAACTTTACCTATCTTGTGCTTACATTTACATCCAATTATCAGCCGATGAACGCTGGGCGTCGACCTTGCTCGTCCTTTGGAATTAGAAAAGCCACCGATGCCCAGCGTCCCGCGCTCCTCCCTCATCTTACTTTTAATCAGTGGGAAAAAGATGGGACTCGCCGGCCTGTCTGAGGTAATCAACATCGGGCCCCGTTCAGCTGCGCTAATTGAATGGGCTCCTGATTATCATGCGCCACGGGTTGTCCACGCCTCACTCTTTTCCTGCAACCCCCCCCTTTCTGATCTCGGTATCCCTGGGAGAATCTTTGTAGCTGCTCACGATTCCCACTAAAAGTCGGTGAATTGAAGTGGAGGATGCTGGTGGGGAGTTTAACAAAGCAGGTGTAGCGTACACATGTAAATAAAGTTATTTAATGTAGCCTACTGTTGAGAACACAGTTTAACCCTGAATACTTCTATAATGGTAATCACCTGCGTACAGTAAACCCCCATCGTTGTAGGTTCCAGGTTCACGGTACCTCTATTTTGCAAATTTTTGGCGGGACTGTTCAAAACTATTTTGGCTTGACTAGCGTTTAAATCGGGTGTAATTCCACTATTGACCACGAGATGTCAGCACATTAATCTAATTTGATACAGTATGAATTTGAAAGAAGAAGAATAAAAAAGGAAGTAATTCAGCATAGCAGTTTTAGTTGAAGAAGTCATCCTCTATAATCTTGCTTTTTACAATTTATACACACTAGGTATATCAAAATTAGAGCGTTAATTTTCAGTTAATTTAAAGTTCCTTTAACGCAACTAATTTTTTTTTTTACGTACGTTTAATGACCGCCCCTTACTTGGAAAGCCTGTAGGCTACTGGGGGAAGTTACCGTTGAAACACAGCAGACACGCCCCCGTCCAAATTTTGCAGTAATGAATTTAATAATGCATGTATTTGTGGAGACAGGGGTCAAGTTGTATTTTACAATTGTAAAATGTGCAGAATTTGCAAGTTACTTCATGTTAAGATTAGTTAGCTTTTAACTTGAAAAGAAAAATGTACTGATCTGTCACCAGTCTTACAAATGCAATTATGCTATCTAGTGGCATAAAAATGACCTCAATACAAATCAATATCACACTCATTTGTTTTTTTTCCCAGTATAGTACAACTTATTAATTTTAACTCATTTTTATGAATTGTTATGAAATTACAGTATCAATGACTAAAAGATGCAGCCATCTTTCTATTAGTTGAACATTTGTTTCCACTTTTAGGTCAACAAGAGTATGAAAACTTGGAAAAATGTTATTTAGATTTTATTGTACATTTAGAACAGATATAAAATGTGCGACTTATTGAAGTCATGCGATGAATTACGATTAAAAGTTTGAATCGCCTGACACACCGGCCCTAGCCTTCTCTTTTGAAATTGCACAACTCGACATTGAATCAATCACCTCGACATGAGACCGAATGAGCCGAGCGTGCGTCCTTTGATTTGGCTGAAAGTGTTGCGAAAGACCGCCAATTCCCTCTTCCCACAGAGAGCAACCAAGGCCGCGATTGAGGAGAAAACAAAAGGACCCCCGTTTCATATTCAGTTTTGCATATGGAAGAAATCACGGTTACATCATTGGTAAAGCATGTCCTCAACAGTCTTTTTTTTGTCTGTTGTTGCATAAACTGAAGAAATACTGATGAATGTGGGGGTAAGTGATGTCACACATCCCACCTACAAGGCCTCCATCACCACACACACCACGTTGCCCCTTTGGAACCTGGAGATGCAACACCACCGTAATCATCCCAGCTCTCCACCGGCACACTAGCCACCCTCACTCGCACTCCCTCGCCAGGCAGCTGCCGCTGCTCAGGGGGCTGCCATCTGGAGAGCAGCTGACCACCGCTTATCACCCCCCCGCCAGCTCATCACACAGCTGGCGCGGGGGAAGAGGAAGCTCGGAAAGAAAGAGAGCGAGGATCATCGACACGAAGCGGGAGGACTGGCAGGTGAAAGTGGGGAGCTTGTAGCCCAGGATGAAAATCAAATGAGGTATTTAAAAGGCCGTCAGAGAGCATTAGAGGCCTAATTGGCAGCGTGAAATCACAACGCCTGACAACAGGATGCGCCAAAGAATCTGCAGCATCAGCACCCATGGCCAATATGTAGCGACTCCTGCGGCTGATTCTCAAAATTTTTCTTCAAAATCATTAAAAAATAATCATACACTGACTTAATTTAATCCAGACGGCTTTTGTGGGGTTTTACAGTATTCAAATTTGAATGCAAATTTGGACCGGGGTTTTACAGTAGTCTTAATGATATGCAACTTTGGGGTGGATTTATGGTATTCGATTTCAAAAGTGCAGAGCTTTATTTTTATTTTATCATATGCAACTTTTGGGGATTCAGATTTGTCGTATTTTTGGCAGCATAGATTTAGGGAATTAATAGTAATATTTTGACCGGAGAAACTTTGAGGCGTTTTACTACATTTGCACCTTTTGAGGGATTTATGTTAGTCTTATTTTACCTTTGCAGATTTGTGAGGCTTTTGGCTTTTGGCTATTTAAACGTGCACACATTTTGGGGGATTTACAGTAGCTGTAATATTGAACTGCATAACTTTTAAGAGATTTATGTTATCTTTATCTTTGCAATTTAAGCAGGACTTTCTGTATTATTATTTTAACTTAACTTGTAATTATGGTAGTCTTATTTTAAACCCTGCAACTTTTGGAAGATTTATGCCCTGCAAAATTTTGAACTCATGGAGCATTTACATTAGTCTTATTTTTGCCTTCACAGATTTTGAGGGATTTTCTGTCGAATAATTATAAACTACGTTAGACTTTGGTATTTATGGTAGTCCTATTTTTAAATGTGCAACTTTTGGGGGATTTACGGCAGTCTTATTTTAACGCTTTCAACTTTCGAGGGATTTTCTGTAGATTAATTATGACCTACGCAAGACTTCGCTATTCATGGTAGTCCTGTTTTTAAATGTGCAACGTTTGGGGGATTTACGGTTGTCTTATTTTTAGACTTAAAACTTTTGGGGGATTTTGTGTAGATTATTTATAACGTTCGCAAGATTTTGGTAGTTACACTATGGTAGTCCTATATTTAATTGTGCAACTTTCGAGAGATTTTCTGTAGATTAATTATGACCTACGCAAGACTTCAGTATTTGTGGTAGTCCTGTTTTTAAATGTGCAACGTTTGGGGGATTTACGGTTGTGTTATTTTTAGACTTGCAACTTTTGGGGGATTTTGTGTAGATTATTTATAACCCGCGCAAGATTTGGGTAGTTACAATATGGTAGTTCTGTAAAATAATTAGAACGTGCACAAGATTTTGTATTTATTGTAGTCTTATTTTTGACTGTGCAACATTTGAGGGATTTATGGTAATCTTATTTTTACCAATGTAACATTTGGGAGATTTTCTGTAGATTAATTATAACCTGTAGATTAAGTATGATCTGTGTAAGAGTTTGGTAGCCATTGTAGTCTTATTTATAACTGTGCAAATTTGGGAGAGATTTACGACTTGTTTTTACTTTGCAACTTTTGGGTGATTTTCTGTAGATCTATTTTAACCTGAACCAGATTTTGGTATATATCAGGGTTCACCAATTCTGGTCCTCGAGGTCCGGAGTCCTGCAGGTTTTAGATGTTTCCGCCTACCAACACACCTGATACTAAAGATCAGGATCATTATCAGGCATGCTGATGATCTGATTATATGAATCAGGTGTGCTAGTCGGTGGAAACATCTAAAACCTGCAGGACTCTGGACCTCAAGGACCGGAATTGGTTAACCCTGATATATACTGTAATCCTATTCTTTTTGGTGAAATCTTCTCACCTGGTGAAATGAACATATTTTTTGCATAGTGCCGAAAATTGCAATCGAGAAACACCATTGGGTATTCGAGGTGACACTTAGCGCATGTCTTATCACTCCAATCATGTCGTGAGTCACTGTAGCTTGCCTGGATGCATGTGTAATAAGTGTACTGGCATGGCAGCAATGCTAACATGCTCAAGCGGGCTAATTAATGTACGCCGTTAATCATTGCAACCTACCCCCTTCCAACGTGGTGACCTCTAGCCTCTTGCTAGTTAACTACACCCTCCGTTCGACCCGCCGCTCCAATCGCGATTGTCTGCGGCGTGCAGTTGCATCCGTCTCTTCCCTTGGGCTTTTGCTCACAGCCTGATAGCAAGACAATTCCTTGGCCTTTCTCTTGTATTCATTTCATAAGCACTTATCATCTCCTCGGAGGGAAGCAAGAGAAGAATGCTTCTGCCGCGTCCGAAGGGAGTCGGCGGCGAGAAATGTGCCGATTTAATCAGGTTCTCGACGGTTTGTGGCATCGGCGAGGTAAATGTTATGCCCGACGTTCCCTCATTACGCCGCTTTGAGAACTCAATAAAACACTCGGGGGCCAAATGACCGGTTGTTTGGGATCATTATAAGCTCGCGAGCCACCTGGCGCTGGCTAACCTTCTCTGGTGCGACATGAAGATGAGCGCGGCAATCACGTCCTGGCGCTGGAGGATCAATTTACGGCCAAGATGGAGGATGGAGTGTTGGGGAAGTTGCATATGAAAATACTTGCTTTTCTGGCCAGTGGCTAACCTTTCCAAAAAAAAGCTGTCAGCTCTGTCATGTAAATATGCATCGCGTGGGGAACCAGCAAGGAAGGACAATAGAGCACAAACCAGCTGCGGGATTTACTGCAACTTTATGGGGAATTAAGGGAGACTTATTTTAGCTGTGCGGCCATTTGGGGATTTTTATGCTTGTCCTGTTTTCTATCTGTGCTACTTTTGAGGATTTATTGTAGCTTATTTTGTACTGCACCAAGATTGTGATACTTTTGGAATTTTCATTAGAGTTAGTTTTTAGATTTCTATCCATCCATTTTCTTGACCGCTTATTCCTCACAAGGGTCGCGGGGGGTGCTGGAGCCTCTCTCAGCTGGTTTTGGTTAGCAGGCGGGGTACACCCTGAACTGATTGCCAGCCAATCGCAGGGCACACAGAGACGAACAACCACCCACACTCACAAGCACACCTAGGGACAATTCGGAGCACCCAATTAACCTGCCATGCATGTTTTTGGAATGTGGGAGGAGACCGGAGTACCCAGAGAAGACCCACGCAGGCACGGACGGGGAGAACTTGCAAACTCCACCCAGGAAGGTCGGAGCCTGGACTCAAATCCGAGTCCTCAGAAGTTTTTAGATTTGTTTTTGCAATATAGTTAGTTGTAATTCGTTTTCAGAGCTGGTTTGTTTTTGTTTTTTTTAATTATTTTTACTTTTTTATCGGTTTTATGTGTGTGTGTGGGTGTATTTCTTTTGTACAACATTTTAAAAATATTGTTCTAATTATTGCAGTAAAAAGTAAAAAAATAAATAAATGCATGTTTTAAAAACATTTTGAAAGCAACAATCCGGAAATCAAGTACAGGTACTGTATAACAGTCCACAGATTTTGAAGTACGTTTAGTGCAATACTGCTTCTTCTTAAGTTCTAAATTTTAACTTGCTTGACTGTAGTGGGGATTTATTCTAGTCTTATTTTATCCTGCACCTTTTTGGGGGGATTTATGTTTCTCTGATTTGTATTTATGCAATTTGGGGGAGGGATTTACCATAGTCTTATTTGAACATTCGCAAATTTGGAGGGATTTGTGTCAGTCTTATTTTTATTTTTAACTTGTACATCCTTTTAGATATTTATGTTTCTTTCTTTTTATTTATTTATATATATATTTATTTATTTATTTATTTTTGCAAATTTTAAGGGATTTGTGCCAGTCTTAGTTTTATTTTTAACTTGCACATCCTTTTAGATATTTGTATTTATTTATTTATTTATTTATTTATTTATTTATTTATTTATTTGTTTGTTTGTTTTTGCAACTTTTAAGGGATTTGTGTTAGTCTTATTTTAACCTGCACAAATTTGGAGGGGATTCCCAATAGACTTAAAGTTTATCCTGTGCTACTTTCCGGCAGTTCCTGATGAGTTGAGCAACCAGAAGGAAAGACAATCAAACCCAACTTGCATGCTGTATTGACTCCCTCTTGGGAAATCACAAGTCCAGCGACATCCAGCAGACCTCATATTCACAATAGAGCCAGAGGTGGTTGGGTCCCTTCCCCCACAGGGATGAGGAAAGGATGACATCTTTAATCTGTATCCGTGTCTGGCTCCTGGTGAAAGCTGATGGAGACACTGTGGAAATTTTTGATTGTGCAACTTTTGGGAGATTTTACATTTGTCTTATTTCAATTTGTGGAACTTTGAGGCTTTTCAATTGTAGCGTTATTATCTAGCTGCACAACTTTTGGAAAATATACAGTAGTCTTCATCCATCCATCCATTTTCTTAACCGTTTGCTCCTCACAAGGGTCACGGGGGGTGCTGGAGCCTATCTCAGCTGACTTTGGGCAGTAGGCGGGGGAAACCCTGAACTGGTCGCCAGCCAATCGCAGGGCACACAGAGACGAACAACCAACCACACACAAGCACACCTAGGGACAATTCAGAGCGCCCACTTAACCTGCCATGCATGTCTTTGGAATGTGGGAGGAGACCGGCGTACCCGGAGAAGACCCACGCAGACACGGGGAGAACATGCAGACTCCACCCAGGAAGTCCGGAGCCTGGACTCGAACCCGAGTCCTCGGAACTGGTAGGCGGACGTGCTAAGCACTCATCCATCGTGCCGCCCCTACAGTAGTCTTTTATTTATTTATTTATTTATTTATTTATTGTGAATCAGGAAAATGTTAAGAATGTAAAACAGAGTTCTTTGTTTGTTTTTTGACGCTGGATAAGTTACGAGGGATTTTCAGCAGACTAATTTTTACACTGCAGCTTTTGGGGATTGACTTTGGTCTTATTTTAACCTGTGCAACTTTTGAGGGCATTATGGTCATCTTATTTTATTTTCTGGGAGATTTACTTTATTCTTGTTTTTAATTCAGAAAATAATTCAAGGATAAAACAACAGAAATTTTTACACTGTGTGAATTTTGAGGGATTTTCAGCAGACTAATGTTTACACCGTGCAATTTTGGGGGATTAATGTTAGTCTTCTTTTAAATTGCAATTTTGGGGGAATGGCTGGGATAGGCTCCAGCACCCCCACAACCCTTGTGGGGTGACATGTTGGATGTGTGGTTAGCATGTTCAAATTCCTGTAACTGAGGACGCAAGATCGAGTGCAGGCTTCGACCTTCCTGGGTGGAATTTGCATGTTCTCCCCATGCCTACGTGGGTCTTCTCTGGGTACTCCAGTCTCCTCCCACATTCCAAAAACATGCATGGCAGGTTAATTGAGCGCTCCGAATTGTCCCTAGTTGTGCTTGTGAGTGTGGATGGTTGTCCGTCTCTGTGTACCCTGCGATTGGCTGTCAACCAGTTCAGGGTGTATCCCGCCTACTGTCCATAGCCAGCTGGGATAGGCTCCAACAACCCCGCGAGCATTGTGAGGAGCAAGTAGTTAAGAAAATGGATGGATGACCTTAGTCTTATTTCAAGCCGTGATTTGTTGAAAAGCGATTTAACACTGCACAACTTTTGGGGGATTTATTTTTTTTTGTCTTATTTTATCTGGCGCAGCATTTGGAGGATTTACGGTCATCGTATTTCCGATTATAATTGCAGGAAATTTGTGCTTAATGTTATTTGAATCGATGCAATTTCTGGGGTTTTATTTTCACATCTTGATGTAAATATGTGTTTGGAAGAAGAGCAGTCGAGCCAGCCTCTCGGGAAATCACAACTACGGCAACTTCAAGTAGCCCTCAGATTCACGAAGCCGCCCCAGGTTTTTTTTTTTTCTTTTTTTTTTGTCGGGATAAAGAGAGCATGGCTGCTTTAATCTGTATCAGTGTCTGGCTGCTGGTGACAGCTGATGCGGGGAGATATATACACGCTGCACTGTCTAGCATTTAACCCGCATGACACGTTCCCTGATTCCCGCCGGCTGCCTGACAGACACGGGAATGGCGCCGTGGACTAGCGAGAGTCTCATTACGACCCAGGAGGCCGCCACTCGCTCGGGTGCCTCACCAACCTGCGTGCGCCTTCCGAGGCCTGCATGCTAAGAGGCCAGCTCGCCCTCCCCCGGGATGAACGATGCGTTCGAAAGCGCGGGTGACGTTATTAAGTCTCCTCAAGACCAGAGGTGCCCTGTTTGTATTTTGGGGCGATCAATAGGCCCTGAAAGGAGATTTATGAGCTCCTGACAGCGCCGTCATGTAAATACGTGCCGCGCGGGGCAATCGGGCCAAGAGTGCACAAACCAGATGCGGAATTTATTGCAACTTTATGGGGATTTATGGGATTTATTTTAGCCGCGCAACCATGCGGGGATTTTTATTGTACTCCCTGTTTTTATCTATGCAACTTTGAGGATTGATGGCGGACTTGTTTGATCCTGCAGAAATGTTGAGGTTTAACAGTAATCTTGTTTAGACATTTGGAGGGCTCATGTGAGTGTTATTTCAGCTCAGGTAACTTTTTGGGCTATTTAATTTTAAGTGTTTAATTTTAATTAGTGCAACTTTTTCAGATTTATTGTGGTCATTTTATTTTATTCCTTCTAGTTTTTGGGAGATTTATAGCATACTCATTTCTTATTTAGCAACTTTTGAGGCGTTTTCAGCAGAATAAGTTTTACTTTTTCTTTTTAATGATATCTAAACTGCACTTTTGTGGGATTTACCTTAGTCTTTTTTCAAGTTGTTCAACCTTCTGGAAATTTATGCTAGCCTTATTTTTAATTTATCAACATTTGAGGAACAACCAGCAACTTTAGAGGGTTTGTGTAAGTCAAGATTTGGGAATTCACAGTAGTTTTATTTTTTTATCTGAGCAACTTTTAGGGGGTTAACGGTATTCTCATTTTTGTTCTTATTCTGGTTCTTATTTCAACCTATGCAACCTTTGTGGGATTTGTGTTCATCTTATTTTAACATGCACAACCTTTTGGAGATTTGCAGTCTTATTTTAATGTACCCAAGATTTGAGATGTATGGCGGTCTTATTATAACCAAAACCAAATGGTGCAAGTTTTATTTTTAATTTAGCAACAGTTGATATGTTCATCATGTTCATCTATTACCTGTCCAACTAAAAGGAGATTCATGGCAGTCTTAACTTTGAAGATTTTGAGATTCATGGTGAACTTAACAACTTTTGATGCTTGTCTTATTCCAATCTGTGCAACTTTTGTGGGATTTATGGCATTCTTACTTTTAACTGTGCAGTTGTTGAATGATCTACAGCAGGGGTGTCCAAACCTTTTCATTTGAGGGCCACATACAGAAAATCAGAAGGACGCAAGGGCCACATGATGCTATGAAGAGAAATTGTGTTTCGTAATAAAAATTGTACAAATAATTTATTTGTGCTTTTGCATATTTAGAAAAATGTTACAGTATATAAACCCATTTATTTGTAATATGGCAGTAGCGTTATTATAGTTTCGGAATTTTTCAATTTAGTTTTTATTTAGTTTTGAGTTTTGTTTTCTTAAATTTAGTTAGTTTTAATTAGTTTTCAGGGTGGTTCTGTTAGTTTTTTATTAGTTTAAGTTCTTTAATAAATTCTTAGTTGTAGTTTAGTTAATTTCAGTATTAGTTTTAGTTTTTTGTTTTTTTAATGTGTATTACTTGTGTGCAATATTTTTCATTTTGTTTGTTTTATTTTAGTTAGTTTTGTTAACATAACATGTAGTTTCAGTTAGTTTTATTTTTTAAAAAGCAACTTCGTTTTTATTTTATTTTAATACAAACGTGTTTTTTTTTTAAGTTTAGTTTTTTTTTCGTTAGTTTTAGTTAACTAAAATAAACTTGAATGTTTTTCGACACCCTCCCTTCTTACTTTGACCATCTCCAAACATTTTTGTTTTTATTTTATTTGAACTGAGTCAAATGCCATTTTTAGCATATGTCGCGGGCCACTAAAAAGTGGACGGTGGGCCGCAAATGGCCCCCGGGCCGTAGTTTGGACACCCCTGATTTACAATCTTATTCTAACCTGTGCAACTTTTTTTTGCTGGATCTCAAGTAGAAAATATGAGCTAGTCCACGAGGAGGAAGGACAATCGAGCCGTCTTGTCACCCTCCCCGATAGCAGATCGTTCTGAAAGCGTGAGTGACGTTATTAAGTCTCCTCAAGTCCCGAGGAGGCCCCGTTTGTCTTTTGCCGATCAATAGGCTCTTCCCAGAGAGGCTCTGAAAGGCGATTTACGAGCCATGAAGTACATGCACGCTGGCGCGGAGCCAAGCGCAAGTCCCAAGGTTCCCTCCATTTTGCACTCTTTCGCACACTTTTTTACCGCTCATTTGCCACACCATTAAATACCTTCAGCTGCTGAAGCCACCGCCGCAACACGGAGCGACGAACGTTTGACATTAGCACGGATGAACGGATTCGCAACAACTCCCAGAAGTCTGTTTTCTTCCCACAACTCGAGTAAACAATTTAGCCTTTGCTTGGATTTTCGTGAAGACAATCACTTTGGTGTAATGTGAAGGCTGATGTTTATGCTCGATAATTTTCACGGGATTTCATGGGATGTATTCGTAAATCCTGCAAAACTATTTGCTTTAGTCATTGTTTTTCGCAGGAAAAACAGTTTGATTAAGCTAAGTTTCATTAAACACAATATATGAGAAGTCCACTTTCATGAAGGACAACAGAAAATATATAATTACAGTTGAGAAGCTGAAATCAGAGGATTTAGACAATTTTAATTCAACAGGACACTAAACGATTAGTCGATTATTAAAGTGGTTGTCGGTTATCCTGTTAATCAATTAGTTGTTGATTAATTGATTACTTTTAACAACTCTAATTAAAACTGTGCAACTTAGATTGGATTTACAGTAGTCAGTAGTCTTGTTTTAAAACTGCACAACTTTGGAAGATTTAGAACACACATTTGCAATTTTGGGGAATTTTCTGGTATAGTGTATGCAACTTTTTGGAGATTTATTATACTCTTAATTTTAAGCATACAATTTTGGGGGGATTTACATTGTGCTATGTTGGGGGATATACTTGTATTGTGCATGACTCAGCGATTTATTCATGACTTATTTTATTTTATCTTGTTCAAATTTGGGGGGATTTACATACAGTATGTTAAAAAGCAGCAAGTGCAACATTGTCTCATTAAAAGTGTGCAACTTTGAGGGATTTAGAGTACCTTGCAATTTTAGGTATTTTTTTTGGTAGTAGCGTTGTTGCCTTTTTGAGGATTAATGGTATTTTACAGTATTGTAACGTGCAATTTTAGGGGGTTCTATGGGGGGAATTTATGATTTTTAAACAGACAACTTTTGGAGAATTTACAGCTGTCTTCTTTAACCTGTGCAATGGCAGTCGTATTTTAACCTGCAAAACTTTGGGGATTGTTTATTGTTATCTTATTTTTAACTGTATAACTTTTGAGAGATGTATGGCAGACTTATTCTATGAGAAGTGACTTGTGGCGGATTTACAGGTGTACATTGGGGGGGGATTCATGGTCATCCTACCTGCACAACTTTTGTGGGTTTACAGTAGAGTCTTTTTTCACCGTACAACATTTGGGGAGTTATGGTGGGCTTATTTATCTGTGCAACTTTGAAGGATTAATGGTAGACTTACTGTATTGCAAGCAACTTTTGGGGGATTTACAGGAGCCTTTTTGAGAGGAATTTGTCATCCTGTTTGAACCTGAACAACTTTTGGGGATTTATTGTAAACCTATTCTAACTTTTAGGAGTATTTACAGTAGACTTTGAACCAGGGCTGGACTGGCCATCTTGCGTAGAGGGCAGATGCCCGGCGGGCTGGTGTCCTTTGTTGCCTATGAGGTGCTATTCAATGATTTCTTTCCTCCATTTTACCCCAAAAGACCGGCCCACAATTTAGAAGGAGCAGCCTATTCATCCATTTACAATATAGACATCAAACTGAACCAATAAACATCAGTGGTAGAGCTACGTAGCCAAGGGCGGTCAGAAAATCGGGCTGGGCCAGTGGGCGTAAGTCAAAATGCCAGGGCCAATTATTTGTGTCAGTCCAGTCCTGCTTTGAACCTGCACAACATTTGTGGGATTTGTAGTAGTACGTAATTTGTTTTCCTGCTGTGTAACAACATGGTCGTATTATTTCTAACAGTGCATGAAGGTTATAAACGGGACGAAGGAAATGCAGACCATCCTCGATTGACACTCCACGCTCGTCATCTACACCAACCTTCCTTTCTCTTTCGAACGACTCCACCAATTCAAAGTCGCTCATGTGTGCATTTCGGGATGTCCTAATGAGTTTCTGGCACAGCTCGGGCCGACGCGGGGACGACACTTTGATGCCAGGTGCTGAGCGCAAAATATGCTCCTGTGCAGTCGTCTTCAAAAGAAATCCATTGCTGCAGTATCAACACATAGACTTTAATGACTTCTTAGCAGCGCTGCGGAGCTAATGTTCCCACTGCGTGCGTGCGCGCGAGCGTGATTGCACAACAAACGAGTGAGGTCGGCTGAAACTCAGCAGCGGTGTGCAACACGGGCCAAGAACGAGGCCGTTACACTTTAGCGCCAAGCAATTAAAACGTGAAAAAAAAAGAAAGATTAGATGAACATCTGGAAAATAGACTGCCTTGGCAGCGGTTTGCCGTCAATTGTTTGAGGATCAACATGAAAGCTTTACTGTCAGCATATAGAAAGTACACAAAGCGGAAACTTTTTAAGTCACGTACATGATGTTGTGGATTGTTTGCTTAGCTCAAGTTAGGATTCTGCCATTTTGTTAAAAAGAAAAAAGAAAAAGAAAAAAAGAACACAGTGGTACCTCTACTTACGAAATTAATTGGTTCTGGAAGAAAGTTCTTAACTTCACATAAGCAATCCCGTTCGCTCCCGGCTGTTTTACTGAATTTTGACTGATTTTGCAAGGCCCACAGAATATTGTGTTCAGTTGCTATAAAAACATGGAACCTACCAAAACAAAGACTAAAGTCTCTTTTTTCATCAGGAAAAAAAAAGTATGTTTCTATCTGTTTCCGTCTGGCAGCAATTAGCATTAGAAGAGAGCTAAGTTTCATCAGTTTTCACAAATCTATTTAAAATTCAAAGTAATTTAGCTTTTTTTTCTAGATGGCCCTGGTTGATCTCCTTTGCTCTGCTGCCACCTGCTGGCCGTTTGTGTAATAACTACCATTTCTGCAACCGTTCTTTGCAGTTGAGAGGCTGCATCAAAGCCTTCTGTATGCTCTAGCATAAAAAACACAAAACATATAAATAAACATATAAACATATAAATACGTCTTTGGGACACTTAAAACATTAAAAAAAAACGTATTTACACGTTATTGGGAGCAAATGAGTTAAGTAGAAAATTGTGTAACTAGAGACACATTTTCCATGTAAATGCTCTAAACCGTTCCAAGCCTCCCAAAATTCAGACATAAATAAAGCAGAAAAATGCATCAAAACATGTAACAATAAGATTAATGCACAATAAATGAGAGTTGAGCATAATGTAAAAAAACAAAGAATAGAGTAAAGAATAAAACTTCCCTTTTTAACTGCTGTCTTTGTTTTTTGCCCTCTTTGATTCATGTTCTCTGTTTTTGCCTGGTGTTTTGTAAAGAACTGATCCAATGATGTTCGTTTTTTTTAACAATCTTGTTTATTTTTATTTATTTATTTATTTATTTATTTATTTATTTTTTATTTATCGCTCACTCACTCACGCTCAAGTAAGCCGTGCATCATCTCCCGAAGGCAAGTGACGGTTCCACTCCTCCACCTGGAGCCCTTGTTCTTTTTTTAACAGTCCTTCAAAAATGTCCAAGGCAAGCATCATCATCATTCAGGTACGACGGCGAGGCATCCCCCCCCCCCCCCCCCCCCCCAAAAAAAAAGGCCCATCTCGTCGCAATTAAAAACTTACTGTGCAACGTAGCCTTCATCAATCTATCTATAGTCACATACAGTAACAGATCCCTCTTAGCCAATGGGATGCCAGGAAGATGCCAGTAATAGCCAATGGCAGAGCAGCTGTAAGTATGTTGCGTTCAGGAAACTCTAAGAGCTGCGAGTAGCAGCTCATACTGTAGTTTTACCTTTCGTATCCTGAAACTTGTTTCGTAACAAGAGGCAATATTTTCCTGTTGAGGAGTTTCGTAACTTGAAAATTTCGTATGAAGGGACGTTCGTAAGTAGAGGTACCACTGTAACTGACATTTTAACCTTTGCATCATTTTGATGATTCATGGTAGTCCGCTAAACTACGCTCGTGCTTGTTGAGGGAGTTAGGGAGTAAAATATTCCATTCCCGATGTCATATGGGGCAAATAAATGCCTCCACTCAAATAAGGCGCTTGTTATTGTGAAATGAATAGACTCGCTGTAACCGGGTTTTGTTGTTCTCATAAGCACATTTATGGATGATTGGGATTTATTTTTTCCCGCGCAGTATAGCGGTCGTATGAGCTTGGATGTAAATCTCGACAGGAGAATCCATTTAAGCGCGCGCACGTCAGCGGGATATTGATAATTATGGCGGCCCAATGCGCACGTCAGCTACGTTTTTCGAGACGCTCCTCGTCATCGGAGCTTTCCAGGACACGTCGGCCGAAGGCTTTGAAAGCAAGCTGACCTTACGGGGAAGCTGAATTGACCGGTAAGCAGCCTCTTAGCGATGCATTTATGCCGATGGAAAGTCATGTCAAGGCTTCAGATGAATGCATGCGAGGGCGGAGGTTTATATGGAGATATGAACAAGACTTTGCACTTTGCAAAACAACTTTGACAGCTCTGTCAGAAGGCTTTGCAAGAGTGAGGAGGAGCATTGAATGATTTCAGGAAATTTTCAAAACCACTCACAAAGAAAGTTGGAATAAATTTGCCCTTCGAACAAGTTTCATTCAGCAACAATAAATTGATTGGACGAGTCTAGCACAACAAACAGGATGCACGATGCATCTCGAGAGCACCGGTCTTAACAGGATGTCGGACATTTTGGTTTGAAGCAGCCATTTTCAGAAAATTCCAGAGCTTGTATTGGAAATGTGCCCAAATGAGCCTCAAATGGAAGCGGATATCTTACACTCTTTATAGTGATGGATCAAAAATAACACAATTTGTGGCAAAAATTGGACCAAACCACCATTTGGATCAATTTGACCCAACTTTCTGGCTTGTTTTGTGCAAAACAACCCATTGCTTTGATTCGAAATGTTGGGTTAAATTGGCCCAAGCAGCAAGTTCAACTTTTGACCGAAATTGGGTTATAACTTATTTTTGACACAGCGGTTTTCAGGGTAACCAGATTAGGATTTTATTTATGTATTTATTTATTCATTTTTGATATTGTTGATTTGTATTTTGGTGATTTTTATTTTACAACCCCCCAATAATAATAATAATAATAATAATAATAATAATAATAATAAAAACGTAGTATTTGCTTTGCACGAAAAAAGGAAAATATCCCAGGAAAACCGGGGGGGCAAATCAGAAATAATATTGTGGTGGCGGTGGGTGTTACGATTACGCCAATTTGGGTGCCTAACAATGAATATAAAGGGCTCGACTATAGTTTTGAGTTGTAATATTACGAACCACCACTAGATGGCAGACAGGTTTTGGTTGCTCTTACACCATGTCTTATACTGCCCTATAAGTGGGCCTATTTATTTATTTACTTATTTATTTATGTCTTTATTTATTTATTTATTTGTGCATTTAGAGTGATATGAAGGACAAACATAGTATCTCAATCATACTAAAATTTTGTTAGATGTGGCCCGCCGGTCCTAACTTGCCCAGATGTGCCTTAAGTCTTTAAGGTCATTACGACAGTTGTGAAGAAAAATTAGATTTGAGACATTTACAGTTGAGAACCACACTAATATTTTTATGTGCACTCTGTAGCCTATATGAAAATAAATAAGTAAAACTAAAATTGAAAAATATATATATATATTTTGATAAAAATACAAATAAAATTGAATTGAGAAATTTAATTCACTGTATTACTTTGTGGCTGTTTTGCACTTGACAAATACTAAAACTAATACTAAAACAAAGCATTAAAAAAAAAAAAAAAAAAAAAGAACAATCCAAAACTATTAAACTAGCCTGCCTGCCACTGGTTGATGATAATGCAAATTGACAGTACAAACCACATTCAAAGAACGTGTGTGTCTTTCTGGCGTGGCAGCGAGGTCACAGATCAGTGACTTTCATGGCGACTGGTGGGCGTCGCCAAGGGCCAAGCTGTCACCGCTCCCCCTCACTTGCCCGAGGTGTGCGTATTGTACGTGTTTATACATACACTTTGTGTATTTGTGCGTTTCAGTTGTTCCATCAACGTCCCGTGTCATTAACATCACTTTGCCGCCCCCCTTCGCCAGCACGGCTGCGGGCCCTCTTTCAAGCGCGTCTATTTGCGTCCGCGGCCTTTTGTTGTCGTACTTTAAATCATTCTTTCTCAGGAGTTTCGCAGCGTGACGAGTCTAAGAAGCGCTGTCAGGAAAAGTCTCTGCTTTTCAATTCGACCGACGCCCAACGCGCACCGGAGCGGCGCTCGGGCCTCGCTGCACACTGCCTGTCGTTCACCCTGACAGCTTTTTGCTATTATTTGTTTGTTTATTTCTTTTTAAGCGCCAGACCTGCAGCATGTTTACGCCTCAATTACATGGAAGTGAATGTTCACGTGCTTCCTTTTGAAATGATCAAGTAGGCAGCACTTGACCCTAGCCAGCCTGGATGTAATAAATCGCCATGAAATGACTTCTTGAGTCGGTATGACTCGCTAGTGGCATGATATTACTACTTATGGTAGTTCTGTATTACATGCCGCTCCCACTAATATTATTATAATGCCAGCGAGGAAGTCATTTAGCGTCATTTCAACATGGATGGAGCCAGATGACTTAGCGTGAGAGGCAGGGTACACCCTAGACTGGTCACCAGTGAAGCACTGGACATAAACTGAGTGGACAAATCATCATGTGTGATTGGTCACTTTCTCACATGTACAGTATTTCACATTTTTGCAGATATTTCATGGGATCTTTTCATGGGACAACATTGAAGACTTGACACTGACATAATGAAGTGTACTGTGGCAATGTATTTTTTTTTCCCTCAAAATAATTCAATACTGTCATTCACTCATTCAAACCCAAAAACATGTAAAAAGGTTTTTAAGTCATTTGCTCCACAATAACGTGTAAATACGTTTTTTGTTTTAAATGTTTTAATTGTCCCAAAGACGTATTTATACGTTTTTGATTTTTTTTTTTATGCTAGAGCATTCAGAAGGCTTTGATGCAGCCTCTCAACTGCAAAGAACGGTTGAAGAAATTGTAGTTATTACACAAACGGCCAGCAGGTGGCAGCAGAGCAAAGGACATCAACCAGAGCCATGTAGAAAAAAAAAAGATAAATTACTTACAATTTTAAATAGATTTGTGAATAATGATGAAACTTAGCTCTCTTCTAATGCTAATTGCTGCAAAACGTAAACAGATAAAAACATACTTTTCTTTTTCCTGATGAAAGAAGAGACTTTAATCTTTCTTTTGATAGGTTCCATGCTTTTATAGCAATAGAACACCATATTCTGTGGGCCTTGCAAAATCAGTCAAAATCCAGTAAAACAGCCGGGAGCGAACGGGACTGCTTCTGTGAAAATGGCTGGGAGCGAATGAGTTAAATGTTTTGTCCTTCCCTCCCAAAAACGTGTTTACACGTTTTTTTGTTTTTTCTGCAAGAGCATACAGAAGGCTTTGATGCAGCTTCTGAAATGAAGAGGTGGCTTAAAGCAATAGTAGTTATTTTAAAAACTGGCCAGAAAGTGGAAGAAGAGATCAGCCAGGTCTATATTACAACAAGCTTGTTTTGTCACTGTTTTCATCAGGAGTGTGAATATTGACAAAACTTAGTATTCTAATGCTAATTGCTGAAAAACGGAAATAATAGATACATACTTTTTTTTCCTGATGAAAGAAGAGACCATAATCATTATTTTGGTATGTTTTTTTTCTTTGTTTTGTTTTGTTTTAGCAAGAGAACACAAAATTCTGTGAGCCTTGCAAAATCTGTCAAAATCCAGTAAAAACAGTCGTGAGCGAAGGGGGACGCTTCAGTGAAAATGGCTGGGACTGAATGAGTTCATAGCTAAAGCCCTGACAACAAAAGTGAGTACACCCCTAAGTGAAAAATTAGTCAGTCATTTTCCCTCCCAGGACTCGGGTTCGAGTCCAGGCTCCGGCCTTCCTGGGTGGAGTTTGCATGGTCTCCCCGTGTCCGTGTGGGTCTTCTTCGGGTACTCCGGTCTCCTCCCACATTCCAAAGACATGCATGGCAGGTTAATTGTCCCTAGGTGTGCTTGTGAGTGTGGATGGTTGTTCGTCTCTTTGTGCCCTGCGATTGGCTGGCAGCCAGCTCAGGTTGTATCCCGCCTACTGCCCACAGCCAGCTGAGATAGGCTCCAGCACCCCCGCGACCCTTGTAAGGAGTAAGCGGTTCCGAAAATGGATGGATTTTCCCTCACTGCTTCCATTCTTTGCAGATAATTTTGCAAAGCTACCACCTTTCAAATTCACACATCCATATTCAATTTACAAGTGGAAATACAAACAGTTTCCGACAATCTGAGCTTTTGGACTCTGACAGTTTCACTAAACGCAACACGATGATGGGTTTAGTGTTTTTGAACGCACCGCCAACATCTGCTATTGAGCAAGACAAGCCTGGCCTGCGGTCGGATTCGCAGCTTGGACCGACTTCAAGAAGCCTGCGAGCTACCGTGTCATCAACACGTGTAGCAATTCGGACCGACTGCGTGTATGATTGATGTGCATCGGGCACACACGCACGCAGCGAAAAAGAGCTTGTTTGCTGTTGAGGCTGCCACTGGAGATGGCGTGGGCGTGGATGGTGGCGGACTCTGGCAGATCTTCCTCTTAAGGCTAAAATGTTTGCACTTAACTAAAAGCACAGCCCGCCCCACACACACAAATTCACAAACACACGCCTTTCAGAAGAAGCTGCATGTTACACAAGTTCAATGCGACTGCACGCGGCAGCTATCTTCGTGATGGCATTTCCCCACACAGATTTCACAGTGGCACAAATGCTTTTAAAGGGTGAAAAAGGATTGGTCGCAATATTCAAGTCATTATTTTTAGTTGGGATGTTCGATGCCACTTTTTTGTCAGACCGATACCAGTACAAGTATTCACGTGAGTACTCACCAATACCAAGTACCAACACCACTAGTATTTATGATACATAAATTATGACACAAAATCACAATGACAAGGCCTTTCTGTCTTTGTGACACATGATGATTCGCACAAAATGTCAAACGGGCGCATTATAGCACCATCTACTGGCAAGGAAAATATATTCAATGTCGTTTTTTTTGTTTTTTGTCTTGAGTATCAGTGGTTGGTCTGCATCCTTCACAACTACCTACAGTAATAACTTGAAATAAGGCCAGTATCAACCCGATATCTGGTATTGGTACTCGTCTATCCCTATTTTATGAGGAATTATGTTTCTTGACGAAAAAGTTGGAATTTGACAACATGTTAATTATTATGAGAATTAAGTTTAAAAAAAAAAGTAAAAATTAAAGTTACATTTTTAAAAGGAAAACAAAACTAAATTTTACAAGAATAAGGTAATTTCATTAGGATAAATTTGTAATTTAAGAGACTAATGTACTTTAATAAATAAATACAAGAATACAATCACACATTTTCAAGATATTACAAATAAAAATTTTTAAAGTAAATGTTTATTTTTAAAGAAAAAAGTCATTTTATGAGAATAATGTTGTAAAATTACACAATATAATTTTACGCGAATGAATTAGATTTTTTTACAAAAATAATGTTGCCAAGAGTTGTTCATAGGATAATCATTTTATGAGAAAAAAAGTTTAACAAAAAAAAAAAGATTATGGTAATTTATTTTTATGAAAATAGTCATATTGAACAGAATACAGTTGTATTTTTATCCATCCATCCATTTTCTGAACCGCTTGTTCCTCACAAGGGTCACGGGGGGTGCTGGAGCCTATCTCAGCTGGCTATAGGCAGTAGCGTTTACCCCCTGAACTGGTTGTCAGCCAATTGCAGAGTTGTATTTTTAGAATAATGAAATACATTTTTGAGTAAGAAAATTGTATTTTAAGAGAAAAAAATATATATTTTTACAAGAATAGAATTGTAATTTTACAACAAAATCCCCAAATTAAGAGATAGTTTACATGACATATTTACACCCCCTTTCCATATTTTCCTGCATCGAACCATTTCAACTTCAGCAGTTGTAAGTTTGTTTTTTTAAAAGATCATCTTGCATGATTTTCTGGCCTCCAGTATTTTCCGGCACAAAGCGACGACGTCACGCGCAAGAACAACGCGCCAGGTCGCTCGGCGTAACGGGACGCCAGTCCAACCTCAGGTGGCGCTGGCGGGTGACTTTCAATTAGCCCGATGAGGCTAATTAATCAACGAGCAGGCCAAGTGAAGCGAACTGGTGAGAGCGAGCGTGCGAGAGCTTCCCTGTCGTCGTGTCGCGACCTTCACGCCTCGCGCGCGACGGCCCGGAATCACCGCCGGCCTCATTAGCCCGCCGTCGCGCTACTACATTTCTCGGGTTGTCGGACATATTGCCGGTGACCCGTGCGCGCGGGAACACGAAAGGTACGATCCCGGCGAATTTAAATGGATTGATCAAACAGCCTCGTTAGAATGGTCACGGGGTTGTTTTCCCAGATGCAGTCTTCGCTTTCATGAGAGGTGGCAGCACCTGGGGCAAAAAATAACTATTGCGCCACGTTCACCCCCAATAAACTATGGGCCATTAGCATTATTAGCTCATTTCACCTTTATGAACTGTACAGGCAATGTTTTGAGTCACATTTTCAGTACATGGGGAATGACATGTTAAATACTGTGTAACAAAACTAAAATGACCCTTTGACAAACACGCAAGGTACACAATTATTTTATTGGTAATGTTGGAATTATAAAATTGTGTTATGTGAATGCTAATTAGGGCAAGTCATTGATATTTAATTAATTGTATTGCTCAAATTGAACTTTAGCATTATTTTCCACAGCACTGCACTTTATTCCAGTAATATTATAGCTTTAATTTTTGATGAATTAGATTTTTTTTTAATACCAGTCTGTGATTAGCAAAAAATAAAAAAAAATCTATACTGTAATTGATGCCTATTGAAACACATGTATAAAATGATATCTACGAATAGATGAATCCACCAAACTGCAAGTATGGAGGGTTCCCATTGTAATGCTAAAACATCATTCTGTAAATTTGAGCTTTAAAACTTAATTTTTGCTTAATTAAGATTAAATTAAGATTTTTTTGTAAATTTTTTTGGTAATACCATGACTAAAAAAACAACTAAATTATTATCAAATTATGAATTTATGCTTATACGACTCATTTTTCAATTTTGTCCGCAAGATGAGTTAACGTTATGAGAATAGTCATAAAATTAAGAATAAAGTCGCGAAATTTACAAGTCCAAATTGTTCTTACATAACCAAGTCCTCAAATAGTGGGGAGGGCCATGCTTTTTTTTTTTTTTTTTTTTGCCGTACTAGAAGTGTAATTGAGCATCCACTACAGAAGGTGGCAGTGGCGCTTTCATTGTCAAAGTGTGTGAATACAAACAATTTTGATAAAGTTATTCCAATATATGTTTTTTTTTACTTTCCTTAATGTTAACTCATTCACTCCCAGCTATTTTCACTGAAGCAATCCCCTCCGGCTGTTTTACTGTTTTTGACTGATTTTGCAAGGCTCACAGAATGTTGTGTTCTATTGCTAAAAAAAACATGGAACCTACCAAAAGAAATATTAAAAAAAAGTATATTTCTATCTGTTTCTGCTTTGCAGCAATTAGCGTTAGAATATAGCTAAGTTTCATCACTATTCACAAATCTGCTTAGAATTGTGGTCCAACGTCTTGTCTTCATTATGGCCCTTAGTTGATCTATTTATACTCTGCTACCACCTGCTCGCCGTTTCTGTAATTACTACAATTTTTTTCACCCGTTCTCTGCTGTTTGGAGGCTGTATCAAAGCCTTCTGTATGCTCTAGCATAATAAAACATAAAAACGTATAAATACGTCTTTGGGACACTGAATACATTTAAAATAGAACGTATTTATATGTTTTTGGGAGCAAATGAGTTAATAAGGATACAATGTTATGCAGAGGTGTACGTAACAATTTTATAGACAAACAGCGGAGAGATGGGTAGGGATGAAATCATTTCTTCTTCCTCGGGAGGGGCGTTAACAGAGTATAAGTGAGAAGCAATAGTATAAAGTCACGTAGAAAAACTTCCTCGGACACGCTCGCTCACTTGTTGCACATGACGTCAACGTCTCGTTGGGCCGCTGATGAATGACAGCAAGGCCGCGCCGTGCCGCCGTCCCCTGGAGCGAATGCTGTAACAACCCAATTAACCAATCAAGAACCTTGTTTGGAGGGCTAACAAGCAACAAGGACACTCAATTGTGTAAACAAACATGGATTATTTTTTTTTTTAATTCACGCCAAGCGAAGCTGCAGAAGAGACAGGCCGCAGTATAAACTATAGATTTCAAACCATGTTTGTGGTTAAATAAAGTCAAATAAGTGACGCCTCAAAACGTTTCACAATAACACCCGGGGTTTGGAATTTTCCCGTCCCGTCCATTTCCGCATCGCTCGGTGAGCGGCAGGCCTCATCGCAGCGAGGCGAAGGGCAAGTATCTCTTCAACCCGCTCAGACTGTCGGCTTGTTGCCACCCGTCGCCGCGTCGCTATGGCTGCATACCAAGGCCGTTAAATAGCCGGCGGCGGTGTCGTTAGCCATCGCCGCATTCCACTTTCAATCCGCACTCCGCAGCCAGCCGGCGGCTTTGATGAAAATTCCCCATAAATTAGAGTCGTATGATAAGTGGGCCGAATGGGTAAACGCTCGCTCGCGCAAGCAAATGACAAGGTTTTGTATTACGGCAGGCTGGGACCGTCGGCATCACGTGTGATCACGGTGGAACATTGAATCACTTACAGCGCCCGGTTATCGCTCGTCTATTAGACGAGTAAGGAAAGACATTACAACAAAGTGCTTCCAATGTACTGAACTATTGTTATAGAATTAATCTGTCTAGTATAATTCAGCAATTTGAGCATATTTGTTGGACAACTTTGCCTTTCAAGGACATGTGAAATAGACAAAGTGGCTCTGAAATGTCTGCTTCAAACAAAATGGCTGACTTCCTATCATTTTACAGCAATTCTTCCTGAGACTTTTTGAAGGTATTTTGTGCAATTTCTGTTGAATGTTATTTTATTTTTATTTTTGATTCCTTTATTTTCAATGTTCAAGAATGCTTATGCTCAGTCTGTCAAGTAACTTGTCATTTGATGATACAAATGTGCCTTGTTTGTTTATGAATAATTGCGCAATTAAAAAAAAAACAAAAACAAAAGAAACAATAAATAAATAAATAAAAAATTAAAAAAAAATCATTATAGACATGTTTCCCAAATATCACGTTACCGTTTGAGGGCTAAATTTTAGAAGAAGAAGAAGAAGAAGAAGAAGAAGAAGAAGAAGAAGAAGAAGAAACATTTGGTCTGGCTTTGACAATTGACAATTTGGAGTTATGTTTGTATTTTTGGCAAATCAAACTTCGTCATCATGCTTACGACCAAAACTCAAATGTTTGGTCATTTAGCCTCACGTATTTGTTAGTTCAGCTGAATATTGGAGATGTGGTACTACAATTTAAGTTGTTTTTTTAATACAATATTTTTGCAATTTTGTGTTGCCCATCTTCCCCCATACAATAAGTTCAAATTTGGTTGAAATTAGACAAAATGTCAAGGAGGAGTCTGCCATTACCCAGGAAATGACCAAAATGGCCCTAAAATGGCAGCTTCAAACCAAAATGGCAGATTTTCCAGGTGTTTTTGGACATGAATTCTTGAGACTTTGACGTCGGTCTGCTCATAATAACATGCCTACCACATTTCATGTTGCTCAGGGAAACTAGCTGAGGGTTCTAAATTCTCCTCCTTTGATGATCACGAATGCAAGATAACCGTTTGTTGACTTTCCCTAAGAATGGATTCATAATCCATCCATCCATTTTCTTGACCGCTTATTCCTCACAAGGGTCGCGGGGGCTGCTGGCGCCTATCTCAGCTGGCTCTGGGCAGTAGGCAGGGGACACCCTGGACTAGTTGCCAACCAATCGCAGGGCACACAGAGACGAACAACCATCCACACTCACACGCACACCTAGGGACAATTCGGAGCGCCCAATTAACCTGCCATGCATGTCTTTGGAATGTGGGAGGAGACCGGAGTACCCGGAGAAGACCCACGCGGGCACGGGGAGAACATGCAAACTCCACCCAGGAAGGTCCGAGCCTGGACTCGAACCGGAGACCTCAGAACTGGGAAGCGGACGTGCTAACCACTCGACTACCGTGCCGCTTGGATTCATAATATTAGAAGGAAAAAAAATCTTAATTTCAATTTTGTATGAAGTCACTGTGCTGATTATTAAAGAAGGCTAGCATAGCAAGCCCTTCATCTCTAAAGAACGCTCAAAGAAAAAAAATGTAATATATTCTTTGGTTCGTGCACATAGTTGCTTTTCTTTGTTTCTTCTAAGAAGGAAAAGGGAGCATGTGTGTGTGCTTTCTCTGAAATCCTTGAGCTGTAAATATTTGAGTAGTTCCTTTACAAAGAGTTAGGCCCGGGAAAAATTAGCTCAACTGTATAATTAAATCGCACTAAACTATCGGGTTGTTGTTCTAAAAAAAAAAAAAAAAAAGACCTTGGCTTGTTTATGTGTTAACCTTGACAAAATGTTTTTATTTTCTTCCGGCGGGTTTGCAGAGAGCTAATTCATTGATTCAACAGACTATTTTTATCGGCTGACGTGAATAATGCGCCTCCTGAGGGGGGTCAGTGAGTAATTAAGGATGATGCCATCAGGTAATTGGCACAGGACGGAGCATAATCAGATTGAAGCTCATTTCTGGAGGCGCAAATGGGATATTGTCTCCGCGACGCCTTCCAAATAATAACAATAATAATAATGATGATAATTAAACCTACAAGCAGATCTGAATGGGTGGGTTAGGTCCGGCTTGGACATTGTAGAGCTGATTTATGAAAGTTTTTTTGCTTTATGGTGAGTCATTAAACGTCAATGTCAAGCTCCGCCTACATGCAATGATGAAAACTCAGTTGGCAATTATGCATGGTCCAGCTGTCTATTAAATTAGCTCAGATTTGCTCTTTAGGGACAAGTCTGTCTTAGAAGGACCCTCAGACTTCACATGTATTTTTGGCCAGGGATTCTAGACTTTTTTTTTTTTTATGGGTCTCCATGATAGATATGCACGTCAAGCTTGAAAGACAAGCACCCTGGACATGGCCAAAATTAACGCTAAAATGGTTGTATCAAACTTTGCTGTGGGACTACTCGTGTTATACATGTTCACCAAATTTCATGTCGTGCTGATTTATGTATTTGATTTTAATTCCAGACATCACTACAGAGTCTATCAAGCTTACATTTTTATCAGGTTCAACATGGGCGCACAATTTGGTTATTTATTTCCAGAAAACATTTGTGCCAGTTTTGACCTCGTGAGAGCAATTGTTCAAATTTATTGTTTTATGGCAAGTGTTCAAATGAAATCCGTGGCAATTTTGCTTCACCAAATTGTCTAAGCATTACAAATTTAGTAGCAATCCGACAAAATTGCTCTGAGAAGTTTTTGTTTAAAGGAAGGATCCCTGGAAATGGCCAAAATGGACCACAAATGTTAAATGCCAAAAAAATGTACTTAGCACATTTTTACTAGAATGAACACAGCTGCAAAATTTGGTGAATTTTTGATTGTGCTAAAGTTGGCTTTGACGTCGTAGATCTGAGAATTTTTAGAGTGTCGGATTTCACAGCTAGGCAACAGATCTAATCAAGGGTATGTTCGCGTTTAGGTTCTAGAAATGTTTTTGTTGGTCTGTTCATGACGACAACATTTTATGTTACCAAATGAAACTAGCCTAGGGCTGAATTTACTGCAGGGCACCACAAAATAACGAAAACTCAAACTCAAACTCTTCAAATTTGGTAGCAAATCGGACAAAACCTCCACGACGAAGCTTTCTTTGAACGGCCTACGCACCACATGCTCTGACCTTAATCACAACAAGACGGGTATAATACGAGCGGGCTGCCCTTCCGCATGTCGCCCAAACACAGACATCAGGCTCAAGACCCCGACATGGTTGGTATTAACTGTCTTGTGTAAATCTTCAGCCTGCAGATTCAACCTTGGTCACTGCAGAGACTCTGATCAAGTCTGTGGCTAATCCCCTATGACTGAGCCTGTGATATGTGCTCCAAACAGCGGGAAAGGGGGGGGGCAGAAATAAATGGTTTTCTGTGCGAATGTGTATGTGTGTAGATGGAGCTGCAGAGGCAGAGGGGATGCAGAATAGGACACGGTGAAAGATAAATGGGCAAGAGCTCCAAGTATGAGAGATGGAGCGGATATTTCGGAAAATTGGATCATGGGGCTACGACCGAAAAGGACAATAAAAACACTGCACTCGAGCAAGAGGGCAGTCACGTCCTAGATGTTTTCAGGAAAAAGGTATCCAACAACGTGAGAGTGACCTGCATGCTTGATGATAAAACAGGTGGGGAAAAGGGTGCAAAAAGAGAAAGCTGAGGGTTGACTTTTTTTGATAACACATATTTGTTTCCCAACGTTTTCTTTTCTGCCGGCAGTCAGCAGGTTTCAGGTGCTAGCGAGCAAATCGATGCCGGTTTCTCTGGCCGCAGTTTCCTCCTCTCCATCTCTGACAACCGCTACGACAGACCAATGGTATGCGGGAGAAGGATGGATGCAGTAAAAACAGGAAAAGGGGGAGGGTTGGCTCCTCAGAACCTCCACAATGTGGGTTTGTATTTGGGGAAATGATCAAAAGGGAGTGAAGAATGATGTTGTTGTCGTCTATGCCAGTGGGGGAAAGTTGACCCATTCTAGCTGTAAACAAGAAGTTCTGTTATCGTGGTTGACAACCAAAAAGACCCTACAGCTTGACTAAAATGCAGCTGTCGGAGTACAGACTACAACTGTGACATGTGATCTGTACTAGCCACAGACAGTAGAAGACCAGAGAGATCCTTGTGACCTTCTGGCTGGTCCGAAATGCTACTGATTGCGTATTGACTGGAACTGTCAGAAGCAATCGTAGTTCTCCTGCACTACAGCAGCTGCAGATGACTGATATTGCAGTAGAAGACCAAAGAGATCTTTCCAAAGACCCTAGCAATCCTAGTACTCTTGTTCTGTAGTATAGCTGCAGACGACTCATCACAGTAGCAGACCAAAGAGACCTTTGCAAAAACCCTTACAGCTGGTCCAAAATCTTAGTGCTCAAGTACTGATTACAAATCGAAGAAGCAATCCCAGTTCTCTTGTTCTATAGTAGCTGCAGACAACTCATCACAGTAGAAAACCAAAGAGATCCCTGCAAAGACCCTTACAGCTGGTCCAAGATCTTAGTGCTTAAATACTAACTAGAACTGCGTGTGAAAATGGAATCTTAGTTTTTCTATATTGGCTACAGACAACAACTACTGCTATCACAGTAGACATCAAAAAAAAGAGATCCTCCTAAAGACTCTAGAGGTCGTCAAAAATGCTGACCAGTACTGTGAGATGTGAACATAGCTCTCCTGTCCTAGTTACAAACAGCAGCCACTGCTATCGCATTTGAAGACCAGAGAAATCCTTCCAACGACACTCCAGCTTGTCCAAAATGTTTCTGCTTAAGTTTTCATGTACCGTACTAGCTGCAGACGACTGTTATCACAACAGAAGACTGCATAAATTCTCCTTAAAACCATCCAGCTTTTTTAAAATGCCACTACTCGATTCCAGGAACAAAGCTCGTGCAGCTAACATTCAAACTCACAACGTGGATATTGCAGAGGGTTAAACTGCGAGACGAGCACAGTAAATTGGCACAAATCCGGCCTGGGATTCTTGGCAGTCTGTAAGGGAAGCACTGTGATGTTTCCCATGGTGATGTCGAATCCCTGCAAGACTTCTCAAGCTTGAGGTGCTTCACAGTTCAGAGACACTTTGGATTCTACGCTGTAGTTTTATCTCATCAAACTCTTTTTTTTTTTTTTTTGGTAGAATTTGGTGTGATACAGAACCAATCATCCATTTGTCTAATCTATTATAATCTAATTGTACAAAAATGACATCAATAGAATGCAGTTCAAACTGTTTCGCTTTACTTCAATGGATATTGCTCCATGTGTACACCTCGACCACCAGGGGCAGTATAACGCAGGCATGCAGATATACAGATAGCTCAGTGGCTTTCGTAATATTTGTCAGTCTTTGCAGAGGATAAAGATAAAATGTGAGTATTGTCACATCTGTTGCTGAGAAATCTGTGTCCAAAGATTAGAAATAGTTCAAATTTAGTAGCCATCTAAGAAAATCTCACTTTCAAATCCCCCTTTAAATGACCTCTGGCCTGGCTGAATTGACCTCATGACAATCAACAGAATACGCAGTCATTAAATGCATCGTTAGTTTTGTGGATTATTTGAAGAACAGATTCCTTTCAATGTCAGGTGTGAGTCATATAGCTAAGGTGTCGCATGGTATATGTTAACAAATGGGCTCATCAGTGCCGAACGTGCCCATAAAGACTTCGTTTACTACCCCTGCTCCCCCTTAACGCTGAGCCACGGTTCCGACATTTACAAGACAGCGTTATGATCGGGCTTAGGTGAGCACGACCGGAAGATTTATGGTTGTCTGTACATCCAACGAAGACGACAACGCCAGTCGCCTCGCCGCTGGCTCGTCCCCGCCGCGTCGTGTCATAAAGTGTCCAATCAATAAAAAAAAAAAATTTAAAAAAGGTGTGGAAAGGAGTCTCAACAGGCACTGTAGCAGAACCAGGACAAATTATGTGAGGCTGGTGGAACTTCAGAAGTTGTTAAAGCAAATTTGCCTTTGAGATCAATTTTATATGGTTCTCAAATTGGGGTTCTCCAGTTGGGGGTTTGCAAAACATTTTGGATAAATGATAAGTCATGATTTTAAAAATGCATACCTGCATATGTCCATTTGGGCAGACTATACTACTACTGTACTATCTGTCCAGCAAACAAGAAAATAAAAATAACTAACAGGGGGCAACAGAGCGGGAAGCCTGGTGAGTCACCTTTTAGTGCCCAAAGTTTTTTTTAGATAAAATTTAAAAATAAAAATAAAAACATAAGGAAGAGGGAGGGATGAAATAACACTCAAGTGCTGCCCTTTAAAGGGGAGCACAGTATGAACCTGGAAAAAATCTCAGAGCAAAAAAACAAATAAAGCACCCGGTATGTACTTTGCTCATCTACACTTTTATTTGTACCCACCTCAATTTGTTAATCGCTCATGCATGTTACATCCATACTAGTCTCCAGTACTCAGAATTTCATTTTCAATATTTTAGCAATTAGTATTTTCATGTATTTTGAAGTGTGTGCTAAGAGTTGAATTGTTACATTGTTTACTTGGTTTTAATTGCCCCCTGGGGACTAATGTTTTTTTCTTGATTTGAATCGAACAATTAAATGTTTCTCCACTAGATGGCAAACGGACCTGCTTAGTAATATTGATAAAAATAAATCAGATTTTTATAGCGCTTCAAAATGAGTCCTCAAACAAGCCATCATTATACAAGTATCAATACTTTATAAAATGTGTGTAAAAACATTTTTTTCCTAAATAAAAGTGTAGTATGAGAATAAAGTTCTACATTTGAAATTCACTTTCTCCATTCATTAAACTATGATTTTAATATCATTTATTCTAATAATATTCCAAAAAAAATTTTTTAAATACAAAAAATTGCTCATTTGGTATTGTGACTTTTCAACTTTTTTTGGGCAACCTTATCATTTCTAAGTGCACATGGTAGTTAAGTTTAATTAGTGTTCCCATTATGAGAAGGGCCCTTGGAAAAATTTCTATGACCCGAAATGTTTGAAAACTCTTAAATTTTAATTGCCATCATTTTCAAGGTGGCACAACCGCAAAGAGGCGAGGTAGGTAATGCGCGGCTCTGATTGCCTGCACGGTGGCCCTTAATCTGGCCCACTCAGCCACTACTAACTGGCTCGTGCGCACGGCGTGAAAAATGTAAGTGGCTCCAATTGCGTTAGATTAAGGCAGCCGCAAAGCGACTAAGTGACAGAATAAGACAATAGCTCTCCGCGGGACCGCCAAATACTGTGATTCTGGATTCTGCTTTGCACTGGTGAGAAGTAACCAAGTAAATATACATACTTAGGTTTCTAAACATTTTTACCGACTTGACTTGAATTTAAGTAGTGAGTGCGATTACTTTTGCCATTTGTATTGCGTCTGACGCGCGTTGGTGTGGTTTTACGCTTGTTAGCTCGTCCTTGGCGAGAACGCCGGCTTGAGTGCACAATGCAGAATTGTGCTCTACTCCATGGTCGTTTATAACATAGAAATGGAGTGCGGCCGCAAAAATGGTTCAAATTCGCTACAGCGCCTTTTATTTCTCCTGCTGCTGCCCTTGAATTTTATGCAGTGGCAAGTAGTAGTAACTGTGCTTTTTTATGTATGTAGTGCACTCCCCTGTACCCTTTAAAGTTCCACAAAGAGAACTTTGAGTGCTGTCTGTGGACTACTTGTATATCTTGGATTGGTCGCCATGCAGTGGATTCCGGGGTGATTGTGAACGGAGGAAGCAAGTGGCCAGCTGCATGACAGGCAAGCTATGTGAACCACTACACAACCAATCAAATGTTCCACACTTTGTTTAACTTCTATTATTAAGCTTGAAAACCTTGACGGCAAAACGGTGGACCTAGCTGGATTGGTCGCCAGTCATGAACAGGAAATTGAATGGCCACATGCATGAAAGTGAGGCTACGTGACAATTTTTTCCTATTTACTCTGGGAGTCTATCCTAACTGACTGGGCACTCTAAAAACACAATACGGTCAAAAATAACCCAGTGTGAGTAAAACAAAATGAACCGATCCACTGCTCGGGTCAATTTGACCCAACTTTCTGGGTTATTGGATCGATAGCCAGCCAGGTAATCACAGGAGGATTGTAAACCACTACCAGACCAATCATTCTTAAAAAAATAAATACAGAAAAATAAAAAAAATTAAAAATAAAAAAATAAAATAAAAAAAAACAGTTGGGTCACACTCAGAAATAACCAAATTTGGCTAATTAAAACAATAATAATAATAATAAAAAAAATAAAAAAATAAAAATAAAAAAGGAAAACAAAAAAAAAAAGAAGTTGAGTTGACCGATCCACCACTTTGGTCAATTTGACCCAACTTTCTGGGTTGTTTTGAAACAACAAAACTTCCACATGTACAATATTCAAGTTGTCGTTTACGGGATCTTCTATTCATGTGTCAGTTTGCTGTTTCTCCAAAACCATACTGTGCCCCTCCCTTATGGGAGCATAGTTAAGGCCTAGTTTCCCCCCCTCTACCTTTTAATGTGTTTCTTTTCCATCTAAGAAAATCAGGGCGCCGTTTGGTGGCCCATCAGGCTTCCCATTGTGTCTTCCTCTGGTACACAATTGAAGTAAATTTTTGGGGGTTATTTTGTACAACACGGATCAATTTTTTGGGTTGTTTTATCAAAATGATCCAATTTTTGGGGTTGTTTTGTGCAAAAAAAACCCCATAAAGTTCAGTCTAGTTAGTTGTAGTAGTGGATCGATCCATTTTTGACCCAAATTGGATCATTTCTAAGATGGCGCACAGATTTTGTTTTTTTTTTTGCATAATTATTAAGTATGGAAGTCTAGCCCAACTGACTGCCAACTGGATTGGTTGCCATTTCATGACAGGGTTTTTGAATCAAAGTAATGACTTGGCAGCTTCTTGAAAGTCAAGCTTTGTGAACCCCTTCTTGATCAATTGCCCAGTCATTTTGTCACTAATGGTAATTTAAATGGGTAATCATAAAACAGGAAGTAAATATAACTGTCTAATTTTATGCTGGCAAAATAAAAATAAGGATCCATTTCATCCATCCCACTCAAAATCCGCTGTGATAGCCACCATCACTGCAGTCCTGAACATGAACAAGATTTTTTTAAAAAAAAGGCAGAAAACGGGCAGCTGGGTGAAGGGATTTCTGTCAGACAAAATGGCTGCGCCCGGTGGATATGTCACCGTATACGCATATTAAAACAAGGCGGCCATATCTCTTTTGGCGCCCATTCCCGCGACGGGAGGTCAGCGGGTTCCGTCGACATGAAGACGAGCGATTTGCATTCCCCTCACGAGCCGAGCCGAGTTCAGATCATTTGCCATCAAGCGGACGTCCTTTCATATCCACAGTCTCTTCTGTCCCGTCACACGGCGCACACTGGGGATCTTAACGACGCCTCGCCTTATTTGCAGTTATTTCAGGAAATTCGCCCGGAGAGGTCAGCGGCAGAATGAACAAGACAAGCATCTTTGAAGATTATGATAATGACAGGGGAGGACTTGAATAGGGAATTGTTTTTAAAAATTTTGGCCGCACGGCTCACATTTATGCGACGCCATTTTCAGCCTGGTACGTTTGCGAGCTGTCAGTGGCGGGACGTTACCCTTGTCATAGCTTCTAATTTTCATGAAAGTTAGTTTTGACTTTTTTTGTTTCTTTTTTTTTTTCTTTTTTTTTCATTATCCTGCCCCTCTTAAGAAAACAGTGGTGGTTGTTTTAAAGTCCTGTAAATTTAGAGTTAAGTGATGGGAGTCAGCACCCTAACTACATGATATGCAATGCCAATTCGAACAATTCTAGTCCAAAACTAAAGCAACACTTCTTTAACTCATTTACTCCAAAAAACATATAAATACGTTCTATTTTAAATAGTACCATTCTCCCAAAGACGTATTTACACGTTTTTTCTTTTTTTTCTCTTTTTTTTTTTATGTGGAAATACATGAACACAAGACTTTCTTAATTCAAGGTGAAGAAAGCCAGATTGGATGAAAAGGCTAGTCTCTCAGTTCATTTTGTTCACCAGTAAACCATCTATCTCGAATTTGTAAAAAGAAAAAAACATTTTTCAATTAAAAATGGGTTCGATGAGTGCAGATAGGAAACTGGTGAGGTTTACTACCTCCAACAAGTTTAAGAACCACTGTACTAAAGTACAGAGTACATTTGCCACCTCTGCTGCCCGCACAGCATAACAAGTGGAAGGTAAATAAGACAGCTGCAGGCGTGACAGATGCTAGTTAGTTCAGCCAAACTAATCATAAGGCTTTGAAGGAACACGTCGCATGAGTCGCAGCCCGCTTTTTGAAGCTACACACGCTACCAATATCAAGATGAAAAAGTCAAAGCTGGCTTTTTTTGTTGAGGAAAATGACCATTCAGCAAGCAGCCGCCCGCCCGCCACTGAACCAAAGGACCAGATGGCGTTCGACTGAAATGCGCTCGGCGAGGGCCAAGACAGCGAGTAAAAAAGTCATGCGCAAAAAAACTAAAAATAAAAAATAAAAATGCTGTCGAGTCGTTAACGGGCGCCATTTCACAGTGTTTACCAAAAAAGAAAACAAATTGGAAAAGAGCGGGTGGCAGCTTTTCTGGCTAAATGTTCAAAGGGCCGCATTATTCTGTCTGAACTTGCAAATGTAACGCTGCATTAGCCAATCATAAAAAGCTTCCGTGAATGAAATAACAAAAGGGAGAACATTTGCACTGATTGTGGCCTTTGATCTGCAGCAGCTTTAATTTAATTATTTGGGGTTGTTTTGGTAACAGCTTTCGTCACGTCATCCACATATACAAACACTTGCATAATTAGCATACGAAGCACTAAAGGGCACGCATAACTTCCTTACTTTAGTCTACAAAACCAAACTTATTTTATCTCAAAGCCAACATCTTTGGTCTTAAACCCATCATTTTTTCATTTTTGTTTTAAATCGTGAATCCAATTTCAATCCTACTCGGCCACACTGATGTTTTTCCCATTGGCATGAGCAATTACTG
Source organism: Festucalex cinctus (assembly GCF_051991245.1). Taxonomy (NCBI): domain Eukaryota; kingdom Metazoa; phylum Chordata; class Actinopteri; order Syngnathiformes; family Syngnathidae; genus Festucalex; species Festucalex cinctus. Next base: position 16,544,962 of record NC_135417.1, read on the forward strand.
CTCGTAGTCCCTGGTCCACAGGGAATAGGAGTATGTCAATATCATATGGATGATTCGTCATTTCCATATGAAATTTATATAACTCTCCAGAGTCGGGTTTTGGTGATTAGGCTAATACCGAAGCTTTAGTGTTTATTTGGACTGTTTGGCTTGATTTTTGCAGTTTTCCCTAACTCCAATCCCAAACCATAGACAGTAACTGTGAGTATAACCTGTTTTATTCATCCTAAACCAGAGGTGGCAAATCCAAGTCCAGAAAGTTAAAATGTTTGTTTGTTTGTTTGTTTGTTTGTTTGTTTGTTTGTTTGTTTGTTTGTTTAAAAAAAGTTTTAAAAAAACAAAACTGCTACAGTTTGTCTTTAGCCTCAGGTACTAGTTAGCTAGCTTCCGAGCTAGCTCCCTTGGTGCTCGCTTACCTGCTGGGGAGCTAGCTAGCTAGCTAGCTAGCTAGCTAGCACCAGGGGCTAAAGACAGACTGTGGTTTTTACTTTCTGGACTGAGATTTGCCACCTCTGATCCTAACCCCAAACCCTGAAAACAAACTCTAATCCTTTACCCCAAAGCACTAATCCTAACCCATTACCTTTATCATAAACATGTTTTCAGACTGTCAAATTGGCACAGTGACCCCTACCCAGGATGAAACCCAATGCCTCCTTCCTCTGTGATGAAAGCACTATCATAAGAACAGAAAGAAAACAGCTTGTGTCTTTGGACTAAAGAGCATGTATGCTTCAAAGAGCAGCAGGTAGTCGTAGATGTGTGCCCGCCATGGCTACAGGCCAAGGGGGATAACACAATGTGGACTGCAGTCGCGCTGAAGCTATGCCAGCCAGAGCAACACAAATCACAGCCGGCGACCGCCAAAAAAAAGCGAGCCACACGCCGACTCAAAAAAAGTAGACCAACATCTCATCCTTTGCAACCTTCGGGCCTCCCTCGTTTAGTCGCTAATGGCCGCTCTTTGGCTTCTTAAAGAGCGTATTGTGACCGGGGGATTACTCAAGAAGACAACGCAGCCAAATTACAGCACGAATATGTTCCCGCAGTCGGTCGGCCGGCCCGGGCAGAGATAATGTTAATGACGTCTGGTGGGATCTGCCAGTAGAAGGACTCCAGAGCCGCATCCGGCGTGGGCGGGAGGGGGGCAGAGGATGAAATCCCGAGCATTGCTTTGGAGTGTCACTCATGTTATTAATTAGCCTCTAATAGAATTAACTCTTTTCAAGAAGCGATTAACTGTTATGAGGAGCAGGCCGGGTCGGCAAGTCTTTTACCGGAAATGCCATGGCCAAGATGAGACGTTGTGAGATCCAGCCTGCTTCCACCAAACCATACCAATAAAGTAGATACAGTCTACCTGTATATTATAAATAAACCATCACAACTATTAATCATTCACTGTACTCTAAGTGCTTGTTGAACTATTAATAGCATCACGGAATAACGTCTGAGAGGTTTCTCTCAGTTGCAGCCGGGCGGGCCATCTGGACCTTATGCGTCAGCGGACCACCTGTGGTTGACTTTGGCTCGGTTGCCAAAAACCCACAGAGGTCTCCTCTAACAATCACCAGCAGCTTAGTGTGTGTTGCCCTCTCCAGATGGAATAAATACACGTCAAGAAGCTTGCGTTCCGAGAGAGTAGCGATGAAACTGTTTAACCTTACGCTCAGGTAATACTAAAGGTGGGTATGATTATTGATTGAAATTGGAATTATTGTTATTACCGTACTGAGCATCTTTGAGAGGAGTGTACGAGTTGTCCATTGTTGGGGTATGCTGCAACAGCAAAAAAATAATAATAAAATACCGCAAACAAATGGAATACATTAGAGGCATGAATTTTTTTTCCAGATTTTTCTTGTTCCCTATCTAAAATTTTTGTGTTTTCTAAAATTTTGTTTTTGGCTAATATTTGTATATTTCTTCCAAATACCAGTTTTATTTTGTTACCGTATATTTATGTTTTTTTTTGGGGGGGGGAAATATTTTGTCTATTTTTAGCTACTATTTTTTTTTTCATCCGGTAAATCATAATTTTTTTTTCAATTTTTCTTGCGTTCCCTCTCATCGTTTTGTGTTTTCTATTTTTTTTTTTAAGGGACACTTTACTTATTTAGCCATTTTTGGAAGTCAAACATTATAGAAATTTGATATTTCCATTTTTTTCACGTAAAATTAGTAACTTTAAAAACACATTTTGCAACTTGCTGTCGACTGAAAATTACATCACAAAGCTCAGGTAACCAATCACGGCTCAGCTTGTGAATGTCACATGACCAAACCGAGAAAACAGGTGAGCTGTAATTGGTGACCTGAGCCCTTGATGTCATTTTCAGTCAACAGCAAGTTGCAAAATGTGTTTTTAAAGATACTTATTGTATGTAAAAAAAAATAATGAAAGTATCAAAATAATTATAGACAAAATATTAACTTTTTATTGCTATAATGGGCTAAATAAGTGAAGTATCCCTTTAATATTTGTAAATTTCTTCCAAATACTAGTTTTATTGTGTAATATTTTTGTATTTGCAAATAACTTTTCTATTTCTAGCTAATATTTTTGTATTTGTCAGATGATCAAATCAAAAATATTTTTATACTTTTTCACTAGTATATTCTCAGACATATTTAAGTAAATTTCATGTATTTTTGTGTAATGTGCGTTTTACATTTGTGGTCGTATTATTTGTTAATATTTTTGCATTTTTTTGTTTATTTTTCCTATAGACTATTAAGTTTTTTTTTATTATTATATTTTGTATCAAGTCTAATTTTTTTGTAAAATATTTTTGTATTTTTCATCCGGAGAGTTAGATTTCTGTTTTCGTCATAGCTTTCGTGGCTTTTGAACTTGTAAGTTTCATCTGTAGACATATTTAAATGACTTATTAATATTCTTGCTGGCGCCAGCATGCTCGCACTACGGCAGGTACAACAAAGGCAAGTAGGAATTTTTTTTTTATGTTTTCAGCTGGGGAACAAAGCCAAAGAGACATTTTAATATTCACTCAGATGACAAAAAGCCAATATGAATGAACATCAGCACTATTTTAGGAAGCAAGGGTTCACAGTTGAAATTTCAGTCCCATTAGTAAAAGTCAGCCGATTGATGCCGATTCCATTTGATAGGCTGCGCGAAAGTCGTTCCGTCGTCGAGGATGACATTTCCCGGAGCGAACGCCACCGAGGGATCAATGCGAGCGCCACCTGTGCTGCCTGGAGCCCCTCGAAAAACTCCCGCGTCTCATCTGGAGACAGAGCTGACGGAGCTGATGTCCCCCCCGGGGGATGAGGGAACCACCAGGAAGCCTCCCCCTCCCCGCAGTCGCGCCGTCTTAAGTCAACCCGCGGCTGGGAAATGGAGGCCTGTCAGCTATTCTGACTTCTTCTCTTCTTACGTTGGCTTCTTTGCAAAAAAAATAAAAAATAAAAATGAATGTCCGTGGGTCAGTGTGATGTCCACTATCTGCTCTGTTACAAAGTGATGGACAAAATACTCGTTTTTCATTTAACATACAGTATGGGAAGATGAAGAAAATGTTTGTTTCACTTCTGTGATGTATAGTTACATCTCGTTTTACGTCTGTGATGGACAAATTTACGTGTCTTACGACATTTTCTTCTTTTCACTTCTGCATTGGACAGTTGTGGCATTTCCTCGTTTTACTTCTACAATGGAGATTGTTGTGAAATTCTGACGTTATTTTTCATTTTACTTCTGCGATGGCAGTTACAACAGTTTTTCTTCTAAGATGATGGACAATTTTATGAATTTTTCTTGTTTAACTTTTGGTGATTTTTTAATCGCATTTTCATGTTTTCTGTGATAGTTATGACGTTTCCTCATTCTACTATGAAGATTATGGAGAGTTTTACAAAATTGTCTTTTTTTTTTCATTTTACTTCTGTTATAGTCGATGATTACATATTGATTTTTTTTTTTTTTTTTTTTTTTTACGTTTTACTTCTGTGCTGATCTTCGTTTTGCGCCAAAAATGATAGTTATGAAATGCTTCTTTTTTCCATTTTACTTCTGTGATCAGCAGTTCCAAAAAAATTTTTTACTTAAGATGGACAATTTTACAAATTTTTCGTGTCTTTGTTATACATTTGTGATGTTTTATGACGTTTTTTTTTATTTATGTTTTCTGTGATCGACAGTTAGAGACTATGTAGAGTTTTACAACATTGTCTTTTTTTTTCATTTTAATTCTGTGATGATTGATGATTGATTACATTTTGTTTTACTTCAAAAATGAATAATTGTACTTACATTTTTTTGTTTCTTTTTTTAAGTTTTGTGATATTTTAGGATTCTTTTTTTAAATGATTTACTTTCATGATGATGGAGAGTTCCTCATTTTTAGAGTTATGAAATGCTCCTTTTTTTTTTCCAAATTACTTCTGTGATGGACAGCTATATTTTATGAAATGTCCTTGTTTTGCATCTGTGATGTTTTATGACATTTTCTTTTAGTCTGTGATGATGGAGAGTTATGACATTTCCTTGTTTGACTTCTGAGCTAAGGGAGTTTTGCAAAATGTTCTCAACGTTTTCACTTTCACATTTATTTCAACGCTGGTAGACAGTTCCATTTTCTCGTTTTAGTTCTTTGATGATGGATAGTTAAGACTATTTTTTTCTGATGATGGACAGCTATGACAGTTTCTACATTTGTATTTTTAATTCTGAGACAATGGAGAGTTAGGGGACTCTCTTAACTTTATTTTGGGCAATCACGACTGTCTTATTTTTCGGTGATCAACAGTTCCAAGACATTTTCTCATTTTTCTCAGTACCCACATTTTTTTTTTCAAATTTTTTTCCCCTCAAATTTAAAATGGTTAATTTGACCCTCAACATAAGAGGGGGACTAGAAGCATGCGATTGGATGGTTTTAATTACGTTCCCTTTTCCAAAGGGCTCATTTGACGCCCAAGCAATTGAATGTCACGTTCTCCTTGGAGCGATCAATCGGAGCGATCAGATAGCAGACCCCCTGAGGGACGACTCCAGTCTCCAGTTGATCGGTCACGTGCACGCCCGCAGACGCTATCCAAACGCATCGTACGACACGTGCACTCCAGTGCAGAACAAGTCGCAGCGAAGGGGGCCAAGGACAAGAATGGAAAGATGAGCGCCGCCACCACCTCTGATTCTCAGCAAGTCCGATTTCAGCCGTGTTATCACACACGCTTTGGTATGACTATGAGAAGACTGCCATGTTTTGCGACTGCTCCGCCCATTTATGTGACATGTTTAGGGAATGGTGTCAAAGTATTGGTCCATTGTTTCTGTGATGAAGAATGGTGATGATTATGTCAATTTGTCTCTTGTTTATTTATTTTTTTTTAACCTTACTGGATAGTTACCACATTTTCTTATTCTTTCATTTTGTTTCTGTAATGAAGTTACGGCATTTTCGTGTTTTTATTCCTGTAATGGTAGACAGTTACATTTCATTTGACTTTTGTGCTCAACAGTTTTTATGTTGTACTTTTGTGACGATAGAAGTTCTCATGTCATTTTCTCTTTTTAACTCTACATATGTGGTGATGGAATATTTTGAAATGTTATTAATTTTATTCCTGAGGTAACAGACAGGTATGATGTGCTCGTTTTACTTCAATGTTGATAGGTAGTTGATTTATTTTTGTTTGTTTGTTTTTCTTCTGCTTCATGGGCAACACTCAAATGATCAGTTTTTAGTGCATTTGTAATATTCACAAAACATTTTTCTTATTTTTTTGATCAACATTTTTTCAATTTTTCCCGCCCTGTAATAGTTAATTTTCTCATTTTACGTTTTATTTTCTGTGATGAGGGACAGCTAGCTAATTTTCTTATTAATTATTATTATTTTCTGTTTTTTAAATTTCTGTGATGGACAGTTTGATTTATTTTTTCACGTCTGCAAAGATTTTTTATTTTTACCTTTTATGTCTCTGATAATATACATTTTGTTTTGTTTTTTTTCTCATTTTAGCTTGGATGGATTTTTATGTAATTGCCCCACCCCCCTTTTTTTTTTCTTTTTTTTTTTGTGACTGGTCATTTAGGACATTTTCTCGTTTTACTTTTAATTTCTATCCCAATTGATATTCAAGAATGTTCTCATTTGAATTTGTTATGATGACAATTTTGTCATTTTCTCCTTTTTTTTTTACTTTTACTTGAGCAGATTTGGTCAGTGGCAGCATTTTCTTATTTTGATTCTGCGATGAACATCTGTAATGATGGCCAGTAACAAAATTTTCTTAGTTTCATTTCTTATTTTCTTAGTTTCAATTTTGCATTGACGGACTAGTACTAGTACTAGTTGTACGTTTTCTCATTTTAAGCATCCATCTTTTTTTTTCTGTACGAGACTCAGTGGGGAAAAAAATGTGGACATCCTTGACTTCTAGCATTTGACTAAACATCTAATGGTGAGCTTTTTTTTGCACAGTAGTGAACACACCTCAAGGTCACCTGCAAATGTTCAGCCATGGCTCTTCCCGAATCTTTGCTGAGTTGCTAATTGCCTCTGTGAGGGTGTTGTAGCCTGCAGGGGGTTCGCGCAATCAGTAATGGTAAACACGCAGTTTGTCCGCCTTGGGAGTGTTCATGACAATCATCGTGTCAGATGAACTGCCTGCATCCTTTGCGGGGTTGCCTCCCCGATGTAAACATCCAGCATGCCAGGCCGTGTTGTTGTTGACAGAAACGGCCGTGATTGTTTGCAAGTTTCTGTTTGCTGTTGTCTGCAGGCTGACGGAGAATGTTTCATTTCATGCCTCCGCCGCCGCCGTGCACTTTTCCATCCGCCGTCATTCGCCTTAAAGACAATCTCATTTTTCTCCCGCCGGCCGGATCGATACGGTCAGTAATAATGCATGAGTCCGAGGCCTGTCCTGTGTAGCTCGCTTTTCAAGCCTGAACGCCTCATCATGGTAACGCGCCGGTGTTGCTTTTACAGTGTCGTGTCTCCCTTTTGATGACTCTTTGCATCCATTAGAATAAGTACAGTGGTACCTTGAACTGACGAGCAGGGTTATTACAGTTTTGGAATTTTCATTTTAGTTAGTTTTTATTTCATTTTTAGTTCTGTTTTTAAATTTTGTTAGTTTTTATTAGTTTTCAGGGCGGTTTGGTTTGTTTTTTTTTAGTTTTATCCATCCATCCATTTTCTTAACCGTTTATACTAAGGGTGGCAGGGGTTGCTGGAGCCTATCCCAGCTGGCTTCGGGCAGTAGGCGGGATACAGCCTGAACTGGTTGCCAGCCAATCGCAGGGCACACAGAGAAGAACAACCATCCACACTAGAATGTACCCCCCCCCCCCACCGTGAAACGGGGAGGTTCACTGCACTCATATTAAAAATTCTGTTGACCTCTCGGCAGTATTAGGTGATGCTCTCCGGAAAATCCACAATCCCACTCTGCAGTCGCCCTCAACCTCCAACCATGCAGACCGCTTGTGCTGATCCGCCTGGGGAGCTGCATCAAATGGACTTGCCCTTGTGAGTCATTTGTATAAAGACAGGAGGGGGGGAAAAAAACGACAATGACTAATTGTCCTTGCCATTTTCCTGCATTAACTCCTTTGCCTTGATGGAATTTTAGAGTGTTGTCGTGATCTCGCTGTAGGGGGCGATAGCGGGCATTCGTTTTGGTACTGCTCAGGGTCACAAGCCTATTACAGACGACAGAAGGAGGAACAGATCAGCTGTCAATCACAAGACTGACTCTTTTACACAGGTGGACATTTTTATTTGAATTTAATAATAGACAGGAACATCATTATTGTTTTGCTTTTTGTTGTTTTTGGATAGTGTCAACATCTTTTTTATTTGTATTTCTGTGATGATGGATATTTAAACCATTTTTTTTTTCATTTTACTTCCGTTACAATGGACAATTATGATATCTTCTGGTTTTATATCCTTGATGAACAGTACATTGTTTCGCTTTTTATTTCTGTGATGACGGACGGTTATTGCATTTTCTGTCTTCGTTTTATTCTATAATCACAAATTATTTTTTTTTCCATTTCAATTTTGGAATGATGGATAGTTACACCATCGCGTTGTAGAGTTATGACTTTCTAACTTTTACATTTGACTTCTGTGATGGACATTTACGACACTTTCACATTTACTCCTGATGAAAGGCAAGACAGTTTTATTTCTGTGATGGTGGACAGTTAAATTTTCTGGCACTACTTCAATGATGGACATTTACGACATTCTCATTTTTCTGTTCTATTTATTTGATGATGCATAGTTACAAAATGTCCTGTTTTTTTGTTCTAGTCCCTTTATGGTTGCATTTTTCTGGTGCATTCGCACCTCTAGAAAATTTACGAGTTCTCGAGTTACCTCTAGAAAATTTACAAGAAATTTACTGTTGGTTTGTTTTCTAACAGCTCCATATATATATATATATATATATATATATATCAATTATTGACAATGCAGCAGTTTTATCAGAACTGTACGTCCTCCTCCAGCACCTGTTGAGCAAATATCATATCCCATAACGCAGACCTGAAGATAAATTCGCTTTGCTTTTACGGGATAACGCGACTGTCAGGCAAACACCGGAGAATAACTAGAGCTGCTATGCCAGCGAAATCAATCCCAACTTCCCAGCCACGCTTGAAACGTATCGAGCTGCCATCTTCCTGGATACTACCTCCCATAATCCAATCGGAAAGCATCGCGGGGATTGCATTAGTGGCTCATTTGCAAAAGCTGAAAAACGCTCTCCCGAGGAAATCACGCAGAAATCAATGACTGCGAAGCCTCGCTCGGCTCCCTTTGAGGAAGTTCAAATTAGGTTTGCAGTGGAAAATCAAATGAAACTTTTGTTGTTATACTCGCAGCTGGGAGGGGAGAAGGATCCTGCTTATCTGTGTCTGTGGCGCAATAAAGTGACGAAGCCTGCCAGGACTTGGTGATTTTTTTTCTCCTTTTCACAATTGGAAAAGGCAGTAAATGGTCTGGTCCAGCTACTCACCGTACGGGATTTGTGGATTTTTTTTTCCGTTCTACTACATCAACATGTCGATTTAAATTCGATTAATCGTTCAGCTCCAGTCTCCATCCCCACAGTACTCTGGAGAGCAAATGAAAGCCTCACAACTGTGTTACAAGGCCGCGTCGTCTCGTTGCCATCTGGCTCGAGCGCTTCAATCTCTCTTACACCTTCACGCTGTTGGCTCAACTCAAATAAGCCCACACTATCGATCCCCAATCTATTTTTTTTTTTACTATCTCTACTCCCATCTGAGTAGCAGCCTTCCTCTTTGATAGCGCCTCCGCTACTGCCGCCGTTGCTGTCGAAAAGCATAAATTCTCAAGCCCATTTGCCGGCGAGGGGGTGGATGAATGGAAATCTAAAGCATGAAAAGAAGAAACACGGCGTGGTGGGGAATTTTATAGCTGAGCTCATTAGGGAAAGCATGTTTTCTAATTCCTCCCTCCATAATGGCGCACAACACGCTGATTGAATGCGTTGTTATTCCCTACTCGCTGGCCTATTCAGGGATGCCTTATAAAGCAACAATATGGAGAAATGTGACCTAAAAAACAGCGGCAACATCAGCATGATGGGTCCCACACACGCGCCAAACATGTCATGCAATTACTGTAATGCGATCCTCCCTTGACTGTTATTCACTCGTCAAGTTCTGCAACGTTTCCGGGACGTTTCCATGGGAATTTAGCAGGGGGGGCGCGGTGGGGGGGTGGGGCGGGGGGGATAAATATTCCAAATTGGAAGCCTTCATGGAAATTTGGGTAATTAACTGTGAATTTACACGAAAAACAATTGGGACAAAAGTAACCTAAATAGGGTTAAAAAGGGAGCAACTCAAGTTTTTGGGTTGCTCATTTGATCCAACTTATGGGGCTATTTATTTAACCCAAAAAGTTGTGTCTAATGAATATCCCACAAAGCAACCCCCCAAAAAGAGGATTTTGTGCAACGTCTCGACCCCAAAACTAGGTTGTTTTTTGAAAAACAACCCTATAGTTGGGTTGCTTCATGACGTTTCCACTGACAAATGAATAACCCAAAAAGTTGGGCTAGTTTGTTTTGGGTTATTGTGAGAAATGATTAACATCCTAGGTGTCGTCAGATAAAATAATATCATGAATAATTATTTATAACAAAATCTTATTAAAGGTAATTTGTTATTTCAGAAGTGTGTATCAATCTGATAGCCAGTCACATTAATCAGTACCCAAGAAGTAGCTAACAGCTTCAAAAAAGGGTTGTGACCCCTGATATAATGAATACCATCACTCCTCTTGCCAGTTATTAATGGTAAGAGTCACCTTGCAAAATAGAAACAACATAACTACTTGAAATAATCCATAGACAGATAAAAGTCCACACCACTGCTCACAATAGAAATAAACACAACTATAGTAAAAAATGTGGAAATTGTATAGACCCTACAGATCATCCTCCCCTCCCATGAAGTGTGAAAATGAAAGCCCGATACTAGCCATTGCCGCCGCTATGTTAATAAGAATGAGGAGGAGGCATTTCTGTCTTTCTTCTCCCTCCTCAAGCCTCGGGGTGCATACATTACACCAGTGTGCATGAATTAGCATGAATAGCTTGGAATGGTGCGCACATATAGACACGCGCTCGTATCTCCGTGTTCCGAGAGGCGATTGGGAGGCGAAGCGTGACCGCCCGTGATTGAAGCCTCTTTGGCTAACAGGTGCCATCAGCTCAGCAAATCTTTGCTCACCAGAAGCGTTTGGAGAAGAAGAAAAAACAAGAAAAGATGAACAAATGTACACGGCACAGCAGGGATTTCACACACAAAGTCGGAGGAGGCCGCCGGCCGGACGTTGGGAATGGGCGAAGAACGGCGATTTCCATTTGCGTCGGCGCAAATCAATGCAAACGGACGTGAATGGATGCCGCTGTTGTATGAATAAAAGGAGCAAGGATTTCAGACACTCAATTTATTGGCAATAAAATGTCCCCCTTAGGAGCGTCTTCTTCTAAGTATGTATTGATTCTTTTTCAGGGGAGTCTTGCTTAAAGGCTACACCATACGGACTCTATAAAATACAGTATTTCCTCAAGTAAATGCCTGCATTATGTAGATGATAGCAAGTGTGATGACCTCAGTTTATAAACACTGACTCGCACAAAGACAAAGTTAACTGCACAGCCCATTTGAACTCTGTTGCTAGCCAAAACAGCAGCAAGTACGAAGGAGCGGCGACGGCGTCTTTAACTATGACATGTGGACACTACATGATTTGAATAAAACATCCCATGTTTCTATTTACTCAAATAAACACGTCCCTCAAATAAATTCCTCAGAAAAGCTGGTATCAAGTTCGCAGTTCATACACACACAAATGTGAAAGATTAACTGTTGAGCAAGCATAGACTGGGGGTAGCCAAAACAGCAGCACCGACCGGCGAAAGGTGCTCACTAGCTGTATCCATTAAAGAATATCGTCATGAAAGCTACAACTTCAGAGTCCATTTAGACAATTGCTAACCAAAACAGCAGCAACTATGAAGGCATGACATCATTTTTAATTATGTGGTCACACCACTCAGGTAAATAAACGCTCCTCTCGAGACAAGTTTAAAGTCCAAAAAGATACACAGTAAATTCTGTAGTGTAAACCTGACTCATTGAGGGACCAAATAGACTCAGTTTTAAAGTTGGCTAGGATTTACACTAGGATGAGAGTAAAATAAAAATTCGAAAAAAAAATAAAAATAAAATAAAAGTCTCTCAAGGGTTGAGTAATGAACTCACAACCTTCAGCTTGGGAGAGTGCCACACCATCACTTGAGCTATGCCCCTCCTACTGTTTGCTTATTATTATTACTTGTTCGTTTTTGGTCTCTTGAAGTTAGGAAGATTCCATGGAATCATGGAATCAGCTGCAGCTGATATGAGTGATGTACTAACAGAAAACAGGAGCTGTGTGGCTCAGGGAGTAGATTGGCTGTCTCCCAAGCTGAAGGTCGTGAGTTCGTTCCTCCACCCTTAAATTACTTCTATTTTTTTATTTTTTTCAATTCTTTATTTTACTCTCTTCCAAATGTAAATATTACTATTTGGTACTACATACTCTAAATAGAGTCAAATGTACTCTTTAGAATGTACTGTGTACTCCTACAGACAAAAATCTATTTCCTCAAATGATGCTCTCCCTCAAACAGATGCTGTGCACCAACTAGCCACCGGCTGTGTCCATTTAAAAATAATAAATACCTTCCTCAAAAACCTCAGTTCATAGTCACTGACATGGGTGTATAATATGTTGCTACTAGCTGAACCAACAACGCCTACAGAGGTGCGGCAACAGCATAACAAGAACATGTTTGTTTTTTTTCGTGTGGGAATCGCTCGAGACCAACACAGAACGTATACAAGTATGCAAAGTATATGCAATTGTAATTATGGTTGAGAATTGTTGTAAAACAATGTGTATTGCATATACAGTGTTTTTATGTCTTGGCGGCAGGCGGCTGTGTCTTGCTCGCTTAAACCGTAAAATGGATTTTTTTTTTTTGTGTCTGTGCTGTGAATTTGATGGATGGGCTATAATTAGCTTGCGTCGCCACATCGTGAAACTGCGATTTATATTTTCAATTGCCGCAAAACCAGTGGCAGAGACTCGGCCTCTCGTGAAACCTTGTGGCAAAACCCCCCAACAGTGTGAGTGCGAAGTGGAGTCTCACACAGTTCACTTGATCAACAGAGACCAGACTACACTGGGGTAGAGCGATGATACACCGTTCCGGAACCTCTTTGTAAAAAAAATAAAAAAGTAAATCAACCGGACTGCCCACTGACTACATTTATCTGGGGTTCACTGACTGAAAATGTGTTGGACCTCTTGTTGTGTTCTGCGATTTGGTCAGTTTACAATCTGTGAATAACAATCACATGAATCCCAAAACCCTGCGATCTGATTGGCGGAGAAGTTTGGCATGATCAGGACGTGCTTCTCACTCGCTCTGTTACATTCCTGTCTCCACATATTGGATTTGAGTTGGTCGCACCCTTTAGGGCTAACAAACATGACACTGGGAACACACGCAGACACACACTCTTTCTCTCTCTCTCTCTCCCCCCCTGCTATTTCTAATTCACTAAGCCCCCCGAGCTAAATGACAGGTAGTCAATGACCTCTATCCCGGTGCGCTGCATCTCCTACCGAGTCAGCAACAAACTCATTTCCCAACTTAAAGAGAAAGCACAAAGAGCCTCCCCCTGCCGCGCTGCTGCCAGAGAAAGGGACGCTAAGAGATTGAGGTTAAGGGCAAGGAGGAGAGAAAACAGGGCGAAAGAGATGAGATGGATGGAGGGTGAAGGTGAGGTAGAATGGGGGGGGTTATGTGGTTTGAAGTCAGACAAGATAGGCAGAGAAGCCGGGAAAAGCGATATACTATGCACGCCTTATTTACACGTAGCATCCGCTATGACAGGTAATTCAGGCAAATTCTCCACAGGGCCTGCAGCAGACGGCGGAGGATAAAGACGAAAGGAGAGAGCGAAAAGAGAGAGGGAGCGAGGAAGGAAGAAGTAGAGGGGGAGTGGGGTGGGGTGGGGGGTTTCTTGTGGGGGTCGACGTGCGCCGACTACCTGACAGCAAAAATGGCTTCCCAGATCCCAATCGAGAGGGAGGGGACGACGGCGGGGGCGGCGGTTGGGAAACATGTTGACAAAGTCTGATGGTTTTATTCAGCAGATATCAAACGGCACTTTTTTTTTTTAATTCAATTTCTCTTCACGGGAAAAGATCAAGCAGGCGGGCGCCGACGAGCAATTTATTCCCGCTCTGATTTATTTTTCTGTTGGTCGAACTCCTGCTGCATGCACATGCACGCCTTGACTTGCCCATTGGACATTATTATTTATAGAAAAGTCTAACGGCTGTGATTTTTTTGTGTGTTTTTTTTGTTTTTTTTATAATCCAGACAGGTTGAAGGCAAATGTTTGTTTGTGTTCCCTTCCCAAAATTAATGTATGCAGACTCTGCGAACGTCCACATAGTCATTTGAATCTGTCAAAAACAAACAGAAACACTTCTTTCATCTAGAGAAATGTTTGTTTTGTTCTCTCACAACTCGCGCTGACCTGGTGCTTTAGTCCTGAAAAGAACTTATATGCACACAAACACCTCTTTGATTGATAGTTCTCGCTTTTTCTTGTATTTCAAATGATCAAATCACAAAGTGTTAATTTTTGTTTCACAAATCATAATTATCAAGTCAAGTCATGACTGTTGTAACAAGTGTCAAAAGTGTTTTTCTGGTTTTAAGCAGTCAACAGGTACACCTTTGTCTTCGTCAAGAGATTATTTTTTTGGTTTCCTTTCCAAAACCCCGAAAATAACCCAGATAAATTTGGGCTGTGGATAAAGCTTTGCTGCTTTCTGCATAGTAATTTGCATCATCCTTTACCAAAATAAATAAATAAACAAACAAATAAATAAATAAATAAATAAATAAATAAATAAATAAATAAATAAATAAATAAATAAATAAATAAAAATAAGTATGCTATTATTACCTCCTGCAAATGTTTTTATTCTCTTTCCAAAAAACCCAAACTAACCCAGATACATGCATGCTCCCGATAAAGCTATGCAGCCCTACACATAGTTTTTGAATTCATCTAAAAAAAAAAAAAATCAACTTTCACCTCAAAGGAAATGTTTTGTTGTTGTTGTTGTTGTTGTTGTCCTTTTCCAAAACGCCAATCAAACCCAGACGAACTACGCTTTGATAAAGCTATGCGGCCAGCCACATGATAATTTGAATATATGCATAAAAAAAAATAATAATCAAGAGGCACATAGTTATCTGCAAAAAATTGTCTAATTTTTTTGTTTGTTTTGTTTCCTAAACCCCAAACCAAGTCAAATCTAGCCTAAAGAAAAAGCAATACCACTTATTTCCAAATCCTCAAATTCAGGAAGCCAGAAGCAGGCTCTTGATAAAGCTATGTGGCCGTCCACAGCAATTTGAATTTAACCAAAATAAATAAATAAAATCAGCACAAACACAACTTTAATCTCAACAAACATTCAATATCCTCGAGGAAAATGTATTATTTGTTGTTCTTACTTTTCCAAAACCCCAAACTATTGCAGACAAACTAGGCTCTGGATAAAGCTATGCTGCCGTTCACATTGTAATTGGAATGATCCCTCAAAAGTTTTGTTTCCTGTCCTAAACCCCAAACTAACTCAAATATGAAAAAAAGCAATGCTTTTTTTAAGCATTTAAGATAAAGGAAGGCTCTGGATAAAGCTATGTGGCCACTGCCAGCCACAGTCATTTCAATTACCCATCAATAATCAATAGGCACATTTGTTTGCTCTGATATTTGTATTATCCGTATACTGTTGTTGGCCATTTAGAAAAATGCTATGCTGCTAACTATCTGTTACACTCAGTCAATCAAATGAGACTAAACCAGTCTAAACTACATAATTATATATTTTTGTGTGTTTTGTACTGCAGTGTGTTGCAGATTATGTACAAAAGGGGAGAATCAAAGGCAATGAAAGAAAGGATTACCCCCACTGCTTCACTGGAGTAAACATACAGACACACGCACACACAGATTCTTGCATGTGCGCAAAGCTGGAAATTAGCTACGACGGCGTTGGGAAAAGATTGCGCTGATTATCGCTGTTGATGATCGCCGCATCTGCAGGTTATCGCGCTGAAGGAGGCCAACGTCAAAAGCTGACAAAAAAAAAAGTCTCCACATTACGACCAAAAAATAAATAATAAAGAATAGATGCAAGACTTGATTAAAGATTGCTGCGGGTGCTTATTTTTGCCGTTTTAATCACACAGATTTGAGGCTGTTTGTATCCTCCCCCGCGCGCCCCTCGTGTGTTTAACATTTCAAGGTATTTGCTTTTTGTTTTCCAATTCAAATAAAGGCTCTCGAATGAAATCAGTCGGCTTAGTAATTAGTGTTATCCTGTTTTATGGCCACACACACAAACTACAAAATAGTAACATCTACCCTGTAAGTGGTCAAAATGGCACTATAGAATGGTTGAAACAAAACAAACAAAAATAGCAGACTGTGTCTGACCATAGCTTTTTGAGACATTTTTTTGTGGGTCTTCTCATGATTGGCATGTCTACCAAATTTTATGTTGCCATGTGGAACTGACTTCGGGGCTGATTTTTTAAATGATCACTACAGATTAATCAAACTTGGCAGCCATGTTTCACCCACACACAATGACAAAAAAAAAAAAGAAGAAATTAATAGTTTATGGGTTTTTTGTCACCCATCAGAGTAGTATAAATCCGCTTCAAATTCGGTGATAATAATTGGACAAAATCTCTTGAACCAGTCCCTTTTGCTAGTTTCACGAACCAAAAATGATTGCTTCAAAACAAAATGGCTGTAATGTTTTGGTACGGTGGGGTTGGGTTTTTGTTGTATTTTGGGTGTTCACATTGTTTTTTGTCTGGTTTGTCTTACTTGTCTCGTTAGCGTTAACCTTGTCCACTTGCGTGTGTCTTCCCTTCCCAGTATGTGTGACCAATCAGTGCCCTCAGCCTAATGTGTTTCCCAGGTGTGTCTTGTTAGTGTCTCGTTAGTGTTGGTGTATTTAGTTAGTGGTGTTTGTTCACGTGGTGTGGGAGCATTGGCTGGTCTTGTCCTGTTGTGGTGTGCTGTGTTGGTGTTGTTTGCTGTCAAGTCGGGTTTGTCGTAAAGTTCCCCACGTCCAAGTCAAGTCTCTCTCTCATCCAAGCCAAGTCTCTCTCAAGTCCAAGTCTCTTTCACGTCCAAGCCAAGTCTCTCTCTCGTCCAAGCCAAGTCTCTTTCACGTCCAAGCCAAGTCTCTCTCACGACCAAGCCAAGTCTCTTTCACGTCCAAGCCAAGTCTCTCTCTCATCCAAGCCAAGTCTCTCTCACGTCCAAGCCAAGTCTTCCACGTCCCAGTCAAGTCATGGCAACCAGTCCGCTCATGTCCCGTCCTGTTTTCTACTTGGTTATAGTCAATAAAGTTACTCTCATTCCTGTCTGTCTCCCTGCCTTGCTTTTCCGCCATTGGGTCCATCTCCCATCATCCACTCCCTCCACGTATCGTGACAATGGCAGATTCACCGTGCCTTTTCAGCCATGGCTTCTTAACACTTTTATGTTGTTCTGCTCGTGATAGACAAAAAACATCTGTCGAGTGTACCAGTTTAAAATATGTTAGCAGTCAGACAAAATCTGTAGGACCAGTTTGTCTTTGAAACTGGGCGAAATGGCCCTCAAATGTCCACTTGCAACCAACACACAGGCTAGCAAAATCCATTAGGTGTCATGTGATTGACTGCAGGAGTTCATTTCAAGAAATAACACCAGAGCAGCCATAAAGCAAACGCACTGACCTCAAGATTAGTTATTGATTGGGGCTCTAAATGGTCACACGGCGTCTCGTCCGCATTCTGACGTGGTTTAACACGCGTTTGGGTGCTTTGTTCCCTCCACTAAGGAAGTCATGAATGACTTTCTGCGGTACATTTATTTTGCTACACAGTGGAACTGTCATCACGCACTCCAGCAAATCCTATCAGACTTCAGAACAGTATGTAATAGATACATTCCACAAGTTTTGCTTTTTCACTGGCTTTGGTGAGGAAATCTATAGAACCTGTGTAGTCATGTCTTGCATGAGTAGACGCTCAAAAACAAAACAAAACAAACAAACAAAGAAAGCCTTAATTACTTGTTCCTGAAAAACAAGAAGTTGGGCACTTTTGGTTTGAAGTGGCCATTTTATGGTTATTTTTTACATTTCCAAGGTTCTTTGTCAAAGCCAGTTTCACTAATCAGCATGAAATTAATTTGGTAGGCACCTTTATCATAAATTGACACAAAAAAAAAGTCTCCAGAAGGCTTGCACGAAGAGACACAGGAAGTTAAGAATTTTGGCTGAAGTGGCCAACGTTCTGTTGAAAATTGAACCCTCAAAGCTAATTTTACTACTAAATCTGATATGTTGTAAAATGAGATAGAAATATTTGGAGATTGACAGTTCAAACTAAATATTGGGATTTTTTAGGGATGAGGTGGTGAATCAAATACATATTTTGCATATATTTACAGTAATAACACAATACAACCATTGTACAACCAATAATCCACTGTTCCACTGTAAATATTGGAAGGAAAAACTTAATTAGGCCAAAATACATTCATTAGATCAAAACATGACATCTATTATTAAACACTGCCTGCACTTTAATAACCAAATTTCACAATGACACCGACCTCATCCGGGAAGAATCTCTGCTCCGTCGACCGCAAAAGCTTGTTACGAGTGCGAGTCTGTCCCTCAATGCAGCATAATTAAGCAGGTGGCCCTGAAAATCCCACACTCGGCTAACACTGAGCGAATATTTCCAACAAACAGGTGTGAAGATCCATTTCATAAATATTGGATTTCATTATGAGGATCCTCTCTCCAGATTATGGTTTAATGACCCAAAGTCCACACGCATGAATCTTTTAGCTGCCAGTTTGTGGCTCACTTGAGAATTGAGAATGAGCTTGCAGTGCACTTGTTTCTCTGGTGATGGTGTTTTGGAGAGTTTATATATGTTACACCCACCGCCATTAACCACACTATCCATTCGAGTAACACCACAGAACCTCACAAACATGCTATCAAGCAGGCTAAAACCCACAAGTGAGTACTGTACCTTGTACACTCTAGCACGGGAAAATGAAGGAATGGCATTTCTGGTCCTTAAATACACTTAGGATTGTTAAAAAGACCTGTTACAGACTTCCAAAAATTTGGAAACAAGAAAGATAAAATTGATCTAGCCTTATATGCTAGCTCTTTTTAAATTGCTGCATAGGCCTACTAAATGTTATTTTTGCACAAGTGCAAGCTATCCTTAGCTGCCAGTGCTAATTAAATAACAGCACACTACTGAATGTCGTTTTCTAGCTTACTTTGATTAAACTCATCATTGTTCCAAAGAAAGAAAAAATAGAACAATAATGTGGACTGCTAAAAACATGCCATAAGGCAGGCCAACAACTATGCTAAGCTAACTGTAGCTGCTAACTCTCTTTAAAGCATAGGCTACTACACAATAGCATTTTCTAGCATACTTCAAATACACTTTCACTGTTTAAAAAAAAAAGTTACAAAAGATTTACCTATACTGGAAGACATGCTGATACTGTGACACATTAGCTTTAGCCGCTCTTTTGTAGCATAGCTCAGATTCTTTCAAAGCCATAAAAATGCGTAAAATTAATTCACCTACTTAAAATACACCACAACCCTAAACTGGATTCTGAGGAACGTGCTAACAAAAGAGAATAAAACCCCATTAGAATTAGCCACTAGCTCTCTTTTGTTAGCATACGTCAAACACATTCACAACCAAAACAAAACTTGTCAACCATTAAAACTAAACCATAGAAATCCATGAGGACTGCAATAAACAGCTAACAAGCATTCCAAATCCCATTATTATTAGCCTCTTATTTTATTTATGATGGCAATGATTAGCAGCTGCAATTTACACCGAAATCCATTTGTAATTCCAAACAGGAACATCTGCATAGAGGAATATTATGACATCAAAAAGCCGAGTATGCACCCAATAAAAAAGTTTAAACTTGTGCAAAAGTCAAATATGGACTTAATCACTTGTTAATCTCTTGTATTGATTGATTCTTTGTCCTCGCTCGGGCCCCGGGAGAATTCATTATCGGCGAGTAAAGATGCAGGTGGAGGAACGCAGGCATGAAATGAATGTGGCACGGCTAATAAATAAAACAAGCAAGCGTGGGCGCCGGCACAGGCGCGGCCCTTCTGCCATATGGTGCGCGTTTGTCTCCGCCATCCTCATCTGGCACAGCCACGCCCAAAAGCCACAACCCACTTTTCTCCACTTGCCGCCTCGGATTTTGTTTATTTGACCTTCTTCCAAAAGACTGTTCATCAACACTTGGCCCGTCCCGCCGCCGTCGATTTATATGCATTATTTTCATGTCATTCTGGATATTATCCCGTTACGCGCGATTTGCGATCCCGCCGTGCCCGTCGGTCGGCAGACCGTAAAAGCTGATAAACGATGCACCCCGGCACTACTTTGACTTGAATTTTATGAGTGTAATATTGTAGTTATGTGATTACACGCAGAATGTAACGAGAATTAACTTGTAATATGATGATTTTTTTTTTTTTTTTAAAGTCTGATGCTTAAGTAGGAATATTGCACAAAAATATGCCATTTTGTCACTTTTTTTCATTATTGGATATGTGATCAAATACAATATGATACAATATAACTAGCAAAATAGTTTCTGATGGTCAAAGTGATGACAAAGTTCTATTTTTAATGATTTTTTTAATTTCTTTCTTTGGGGGGGTGTGGGGGGTAGTAGAATTATACTAATAATTATGCTAGGATAATATGAAATGAGACTTAAGACAGAAATTAATAAAACCTAATGACAATAAAATCATCCATTATTTTCTTAAGAAAATGTTTTATTATAAATTTTAAAAAATAGAGAGATTTTTATGTTTGTTAAGATTTTTTTTAAAATAGAATATTACGAGAACATTAAGATATCAAAGATGAAACATAATGAGAATAAAACTCCATAAAAATCTAAAACAAACAAACCAAAACCCCCATAATTTTCCAGTAATAAAACAGGAATATTACAAATGTTGTCATATTGGTATTATTGCTATTAACAAAACTATCAATATATTTTTTAAATGATTGCATATTTATTTAAAAAAAAATGAGGATAAGCAGAATAGAAGACAAATGAATGGATATTAGAAAAATAGATTACCTGGTAATTTGAAATATTATGAAACGTAAAACCGAAATATAACTGAAATCATCAAGTCATAATTTTATGAAGGGGGAAAACACGACACTATTTTCCAATAATAACCTCTGAATATTACAAGAAAGTCACAGTTTTGTCCCAGCAGCTGTAGCAAGGATTGATTTGTCACATGAAAGTCAAAGTTCAGATAACACACTGCACCCTATTGGTATGGCGTGTAAATGATTGACTGTGGAGCCAATTATGACACGTTGGCCTTTTAAATTAACCTGTAGGTCAAAAGTATAACAATTATAATTAATGTCAAATCAATGGCACTAGCAAAATGACTTTTCTATTGTGACCAGGAGGAAACTTTTATCTTGGAATGCTCATAGAGACAGGGTAGAGAGAGAGAAAAAAAAAAATCTTAATCGAAACGCCGTTGCGTCAATACGGCCTGATTGTGATGGATTGAAGCGAGGATGGACGGCGTCGGCCTGATGAAGAAAACACCTGCATTGTCTACCCGCATTTGTCACGTCTGATTGAGCCGCCTCCCCCCTCCGGAATACAGATCAATTGTGATTATGCTTGTCAGAGGCGGGAGAAGGAAAAAAAAAAAAAGTGCCAGCTAAAGTGGCCGTCGGCCGGCTTGATGAAGTAAACAACGCAAAGGTGGACCCGTCCCCCCCAACCCCCAACCCCCAACCCCCAACCCCCCGCCTCCTCCACGACCACAACCAGCACTTAATCAGGGACGTTAATTCTTGTTTATTTGCTTGGATTATTATGCAACAGTACCTTGACTTATAAGTGACCCTTTTTTTTTTCTTTTTTTTTTCTTTTTTTTTTATGTGAGCTGTAATTTGGCTGAATTTTTGCATTATTTTCCGAGCAATGATTTGAGTTGAGTGTCCTTCAGATGCTCCACGACTCGATAGCTGCAGAGAACTCCACGTCAAGCAGCAGTTTGGTAGTCAGTGAACAATTCTTCAGAAAAAGATGCCAAGTGTCCTTGCTTCAAGCCGTTTATTGCTACCTTCAGCTGAAGTTCTTTGGAAAACGAACGAACGTCCAATAGCTTAATGCTAAAAAAATAATACTGAAAATGGCTAATGAAAGTAACATAATATTGGAACACAAAAAGTTTCAACAACCGGGCATACATTTTCCCAAGATGTCTTAAGGAGATTTTGTTATGGTCCAAGATTAAACTTTTTGTCCATAATTCCAAAATTTATGTTTGGTGCAAACAACACTGCTCATCACTAAAATAACACCATACCTATAATGAAGTATGGTGAATGGCAGCAAAATGCTTTGGGGCTGTTTTTCTTCAGCTGAAACTGGGGCCTCGGACGAGGTGGAAGGAATTATAAACAGTCAGTGTTAGCGCAAAACCTTCAGGCTTCTACTACAAAGCAGGGGGGAAAAAAGTCAGGAAAGGCCTACTAGAACATCTGAAATTTTGGGGGTTAAATCAGACATCCTTTAATTGGTGGCGGGTGTATGCTGACTGCTATTTAGCATGAGTTTGAATGTGACTGGTTAACACAGCCACATCCCAGTTATGAGGGTGTGCACACTTGTGCAATCACATTTCAGTTATTTTTATGGTGCCAATATTAATGCTCCCGCGACCCTTGTGAGGAATAAGCGGTCAAGAAAATGGATGGATGAATATTAATGCTGCTAATGATAAGGTCTTAATTTCTATAGCACTACAACTACTAATGGAAACAATAATGTGAATGGGGCAAAGTTACTGCTTATGTCAATGTTAATGACGCTAATTTAAATCCCACCAATGTCAGCGAGTGTTAAATTTACACTAACGCTAAAGCCGCTAATTTACCAGCAACTGAAATTAAGGCTAATTTTTATAGCGATAAAGTTATTAACACTAACATTAATGTCAATGACGCTAAAGTTACTGCTACTAATGTTAGTGCAGCTAATGTTGAAGACACTAATTTCAAAGGGAACACTGCTAATTGACATGTACTGAAATTAACTAATTTCCTAAGCAACAAGACTGACGCTGACATTCATGTCAATAGCGCTAAATACTGCCACTAACATCAACGCCGTTTATGTTTATGTCACTAATGTCAATTCCGCTAATGTCGGTATGTGCTCAATTTACTAGACCTAATGTTAACATCAACAGCGCTACAGTTACTAGAACTAGCATTACTGCCACTAATGTTTTTGATGCTAATATCAATGGGTAGAAAGTTAATGTTGCTAATATCAATGAGTGCTAATTTTACTAGAACTAACGTTAAAGGCTGCTAATGTCAACAGTGCTACTGCTACAAACGCAGTTAAACGTCGCTAATAACTAATAGCTCTTAATATAATACCACAGTTACTGCTGCTAACGTCAATGCCAATAAAGCAAGTTATCAACAAAGTTAGTCACACTAATGTCAATAGCACTTAAGTTAAACTGCAAAATTTACTCACACGAACGGTAATATTGTTAATGTTAACGCTGCTAAAGCTACTCGCACTAGTGTTATTGCTGCTAACAATGCTAATGTTCATACTAATGGCACTAAAGCTGCTGCTTTTAAAATTAGTTATTGAAGTTTCTAGGTTTCTTATAAATGCTAACGCTAACGCATTACAGGCTACGTCCTGAAGACCTTTTAACAACATCGCACTTTACATAACCGGATTCAAAGTCAATAACACGGGCACTTCTTTCAGGCCTTGCTTCGTACATTATTGAACAGTCAGCAAAAAGAAGCCATATTAACACACCATTGCCTGACATTAAGCGGCTAATTGCCCTTTGCTGACACCTTCATTATTCCTTCACGGCACCACAGGTCCAGTAGCTGTGTAAAAGGTCATGTGGACATGTTCGCCAACCTCTCAGATGGGGGACATAGCGCCATGTTGCATTGCTATTGCATCTTTCCAATGCTGTTACATAGTAAATAGCAACCTCTCCAAGGACACTCAGGCTAAAGCGTTTTAATTGGCGTCATTGCTAAAACATAGCCAGCAAAGCCTCAACAAGTGCAATTTGTGATGTTGTTTTTACAGCAAACTGCGAGTCGTACCAATCCTCGGAGTGTCTTGAATAATATTTTGGAACCCGGAGTGATTCGCGTCAAAGCACTAATGGAATTTCACTGGAAAGAGCGGCATGGGCTTTTAGCGCTATCCAACCCGGGATCTAATTAGCAAAATATCACAAAACAATAGTGCGGCGTGAGTCTGCTCTCAAAGCCAATTAAAAGAACTATCTCAAGCTGGCACAATTGTTTGATAAAAATCACACCTAGCATCCAGATTGTCGCTGTTTTTTTTGTTTTAAAAAATGTAATTAAGGTTTAAATGCAGCAAATGGAAACGGCAGAGCGTTTCATGACAAAAATCTCAGACATTTCCATCATCGTTTAAAAATCAAAAGAGCTTGCTTTGATATACAAGCTCTGAAAGTTTGCGAAAAGATCAGTCGATGCTGCTCGAGAGGAGAATAAACTCGCAGCACAGCATGAATTGCAGAAGAACGTTTTATTAAAGTCACAAAATTACAACTGTTTTTCTGCCTTTTTGCAACCATTTAAAATCAAAGAGCCCTTGTTTCGACGTACTAGTTTGTAAAAGAGCGACTGAAGTTGCTCGTGCGCCGAATAGACCACTACTCGGGGTATGATCCTGTGCTGTCCTGACACTTTTTCGTAGGAACTATGATCAAAATCAAATTGGCGCAGCGGCATCTTCAGCTAAAATCAAAGGAGCCCATGCTTTGATAGCTCTGAAAGTTTGGGGGTGAAAAAGTTGAGCCGAGGTTGCCCAAGTGCCGATGAGACTCACTGTGCAGCATGAACATTTTATTACAGCCAGAAAACAGCATCAGACTGTGTGTTCAAACTGTGTCAACTTGTTAGTAGCAAAGACCACGCACAAGTTTGTGAAAGCGGAGTCAAGGCTGCTCGAGTGCCGATTGGACTGCTACTCGAGACGTACGTGGTCCTGCGTTGTCCTGACACTTTACATACTAGGAACTGCAATAAATACCAAACTGGCACCATGACATTTTCAGCTAAAATTAAAAGCCCTCGGTTCACTGTATAAACAGAAAGTTTGCAATAGTTTGCCTGCCCGAGTGCCAACTAGAATCACGGCGCAGCATGAACATTTTATTACAGCCACAAAACTGCGGCAGATGATCGTGTGTCATGTCAGTTAAGTCCTCACTTGTTAGCAATAAAGACACTGGACAAAGTTGTGACAGAGTAGCTGAAACTGCCGAGCAATGACTAGATTGCTACAAAAGATGAGATCTTGCATTGTCCTGACACTTTACATCAGAACTATGATAAAAAAAATATATATATATATATAAAACTGGTACCGTGGCATCGTCAGAAAAGGACACTAAAATGATGTACAAGTTTGTAAAAGATCAGCCGAGGTGGCTTGAGTGCTGACGAGACTGCTCCTAGAGACATAATCATACATTATACTGACATGGGAGCTAAGATAAGCCAAGATCAAAATCAAACTGACACCGTGGCATCTTCCGCTATAATCAAAAAGGGCCCTTGGTTTGATGTACAATCTCATCAAGTTTTATAAAAGAGCTGCTGCCCGAGCACTGACTAGACTCATGGCGCAACATTAATAGGGACATTTTATTACAGCTACAAAACTGTGTTGGGTGACAATGTGTCATGTCCACGTCTAACGTTCTAGTTAGCAGCAGAGACAATTTTCTGAGGCTGCCAGAGCGCCAAATAGACGGCTACTACAATAGAGATGCATAACAAGACTTTACAGGAGGCTACAATAAAACTAGGCGGGTGAAGTGACCAAAACATTCAACAAGAAAACCAAGGAAAGAAATGATCAGTCTAAAAAATGCTGTGTTATTGTTAGATTGCCAAAATGCTAAGGCTATGCTACCACCGCAGCTAACATAACTCGGGTTTCCATTCAAATGTTTCGAAATTTTTAAGCAAATATTTGTGAAAATGCGCAAAACGGACATGCGACGTATCCTCCTGACTACCAGCAATTCAAATTTGTCCTCTGTAGTGGACCTTTTAAACCTGAATATCTCCCACACAGTGCATACGATTGAATTAACTCATTTTGTGCACTATAGTGGACATTCAGAGCTTTCCAATGATACCAAATGTGTAGGGGTGGGGCTTTGCTACCTTTGATAGCATCATAAAAGAAAATGGCTTCCCTCAGTGCAAGGACTTTTTAGGGAAGAGGAAAAGTAAGTGTATAACACTTTTTATTGAACAAATTTAGGCTTTAAATGTTGTTAGCATGTTTTCTATAAGAATCTTAAGAACACATTAAAGTATTGTTTGAATTATTTTAACTGTGTTTGAGCCTAGCATTTAAGTTTAAAAAAAAAAAAAGTCCTCTGTAGTGGACACGTCATAGCTTCAAAATAAAACTTTTTTTTTATTTTTTATTTCTTTTGCAGTATTCCACTTACTTCACAAAGATTGGGGAATATCAAAATAAACATGATTGGACAATATTTTTTTTCCTGGTAGAAATGCCCGTTTCCATCCGTTCTTTTGTGAATAGTGAGAGGAGACTGCACTGTGAGATGACGTCATATAAGTACATCACTTTCTTTGCTACAAGACACAAAAAGGACATATTACTGATCTAAAATTGCATTAATGTTTTTTTGTCTCCTCAAACATATTTTATCATCCGCCATTTTTTTGTGACGACAAACATACGTGCTACATATTTTTGGGTTTTCTAGCTGCTTAGTCGGGAAAGCTGTTTCCATAGCCTAAATGAACATTTTCCTTTTTTCGATACGCTTCAAAATCCACTCACTCCAAGTGTAAAAACTTTTTTTTGCAAATTTTGGGCTTTTTTTTTCAAATTTCTGGCATTTCCATTCAGTTTCTTTTTCGTAATTTTTGAAAATTTGAATACAAATAGTTGGATGAACCGCACTATTGTCTTTAGATGCAAAGCACACAGTGACCCTGAATGCCGTACACACCTGCAAAATCAATCAGACGCCATTGCCGCCTGTTGCGTCGCTCTCTCTTCCTCCCATCACCTGCCTCTATCACACAATTTTTGTAAACCTCCCATCTCTGCATGCCAACCCCAGCACCATTTTTTTTTTGTCCCACGCTCATTATCCTTACCTCCAAGTACCCTTAGCAGCTAACAGGAAGTAAAGTAGTGTGTGTCCGTGTGTGTGTGTGGCAAGGGGGTGGATTCTTACAGGCACTATTATGAAGTGCAACAGAGTGGGGGCCTCAGCCTCTCATAGCATGTTTGTTATGCGCTGCTCGTTAGTGCGGCAACGAGCATCGCATCTTCTCCGCCCTTTTGCTCTCTATGTATTAAAGCCTGGGATGCAATTATTCCCATTCCAAATAGCAACCATCTCACATATGCGCAAGACCGTTACCAGAAAGGAGTAAATAGTTGACATAATGGGAAAGCCAGCTAACAGAATACTGGAATGTGCTAGACAGCTACCAGAATGGACAAGACGGTTGCCAAAATGTGCCAAACTGTTATCAGAATGGAAAAGGCTGTTCCAGAATGTTTTAGAAATGTGGTTCGTCCATCCATTTAATACTAGGCCACACATATAGATTGAAATTTTAGAGATAGATAAACTTTTTTTTTTTTTTTTTTTTTGCAGTGCAGCAAATACATGTACGTCCCAATTGGGAATATACACAAGCTACCAAATTGTGTTTGACTGTTTTGAGATTCTTATCGGAAGGATTACCATCCATACATCCATTTTCTTGACCACTTATTCCACACAAGGTTTGCGGGGGGTGCTGGCGCCTATCTCAGCTGGCTCTGGGCAGTAGGCGGGGGACACCCTGGACTGGTTGCCAGCCAATCGCAGGGCAGGAAGGATTACCAGAATGGAATTGAATAGTTGGAAGAATGTGTTTGACTATTACTAGAATGCGCTAAATTGTTACATGACTAGACAAGACAGTTCCAGAATGTTCTTGACCAGGGGTGTCAAACATACGGCTTGCGGGCCGGATCAGGCCCGCAAATGGGTTTAATCTGGCCCACGAGATGATTTTGTAAAGTAAAAAAATAAAATAAAATAAAAAAGTGTAATGTCGGACTAATTAATCTGAGAGCCACAATGAAAACATATTAATTTGTAATTTCACAAGCAGTCCTCAGATGAGCAATGCAACTTGTATGGGGAATCGTCGTCCTGGATGTCATTATTTTACACACAACTTAAACTATGGTTTGTTTAATTATTTTTTATAATCATACACTGACATAATTGTGTTCAATACGACACAAATTCAATCACTGGTAACACAAATAGATATTACAAGAATTAATGTCCTTATAACATTATTAACTGTGCCACACAATGCATTCTGGGAACAATATATATGCAAAACAGGTCGATTTAACACGGGTGGAACGTATACCGGCAAAGTGTTGCCGTGTTCCATTTGCATTCGTGTTATTTTTCAGAACAATATGATTACAGTTGAGCTCCGTAATTTAGGGCTGATCCACGAGAATCTGCGTATAAAGTACGGCAATTGTTTTTAAGTTATATACCGTTATTTTCCACATGCAGCCCACTTGATAATATAGTTTCCTCCATGCGGCCCCTGAGCTAACATGTTTGACGCCCCTGTTCTAGACTGTTACTGGAATAGACTAGAGATTTGCCATAATGTGCTAGACACCAAATAGTACCAGGAACTAGATACTTACCAGAAGGTGTTTTGCTGGTACCCGAACGTGCTAGCCATTACCGCAATGTGCTAGACAGTTACCAGAATGTGCTCTATTCAGCCACTATTATGAAGTGCCACGTTGCGGGGGCCTCAGCCTCTCATAGCATGTTTGCTATGCGCTGCTCGTTAGTGCTTCTTCTCCACCCTTTCACTCTATCTGTTCAAGCCTGGGCCGCAATTATCCCTGTATCTCTCACGCACTCCCGACAATGAGCGTATGGAGCACAATTACTCTTCTCCTTCCTTCCATCTCTCTTTGTGTGCGTCTCTCTTGGCTTCGCAAGATGCTGTTGAAATATGTATTGATCTGTTGTCCCGCTCTTTTTATTTATTTTCCCGACACCTAGTTGGAGTCAAGTCGGGTTGAAAATCCTTGCGCAACACGAGGCCATTAAGTTAGCACGGGTTGCACTTGCTACTTTTACCCGTGTAAACAGCCGCAAACAAAGAAGGCTAGAAGAGAAAGTAGCGGTCTATTTGCCGCTGGCGGCTTGTTGACGAAAAATATTGAGGCGCTGCTCTTTTTTTTTTCAGGAACCCCGCCACAGGCTGTCCTGCTCCAAGTCGTCATGGCAACAATGCCCTTGGCAATTAAAACCACATGAGAAATGACAAAAGTTGCGGATGAATGTGACGCTATCTTTGGTAGAATGTGCTAGATAGTAACCAGATTATGCTACGCTAATATGCCAGAGAGTTACCACCGTGTGCTAGACAATTACTGGAATGTGCTTTAGAAAAAAAAAAAAAAGCAAAAAAATCATTGGGATGTGTTCGAGCTAGACCATGACCAGAAATGAGTTGTCAGAATATGCACAAGATTTCCCAAAATCTGGGAGACAGATTGTACAAGACAGTCTCTTGATTGGACTAAACAGTTGGCAGAATGTGCTTGACAATTACGTCAATGTGCTTGACTGTTACTGAAACATTCCAGACAGTTACCAGAATAGTCTACATATCCTAAGTAGCATTAATGAAACTTTATTTTTGCAAAACCTGAACCAGGAACTTCTCGCTGGGCTAAGTTGAGCAGCCACAAATTCGGCAAAGTTTAAAAATCTCTATACCTTCATGTCATGTAGTGGGACCGATTATATCAGGAACTACATCAAAATCAAAACAAAATACATATACAACAATATACATTTTATGTCATTGAAACAATATGTGATATGTTCAGTTGAATTTTATTTCTTAAGTCATCGTTAGTTTATGGGATTTAAAGGAAAAAATAACTACACTTAGAGGTCAATGACATACAAGGTTTTTCTTTTCAATGTGCCAATTTTAATATATATATATAAAATAAGAATTAGAACTGTTCAAACTATGTTGTGTATGTACATGAATTCACAAAATCAAGACGTGAAACATCTGCATAAAAAAAATGTCAGAAATTATATAATAATTTCTCAATACATTTTCTCAACATTCTTAATATTTTAAAGTTTACCATTACAGTATTTAGAAACAAAATGGTTGTTTTTCTTTGAGTTCTTTTCAACAATAATCTCATATTTTAGTCCCAAAATGTCACTGTCACCTACAGTGACCAGTATGTACTAACGAAACAGTTCCTGAAATAGACTGGAGAGTTACCGGATTATGCTAGACAGTGTCCAGAATGGACTAGGAAGTTACCATAATGTCCTAGATAGTAAGCACTACAGCTTTTACAGGCCAAATAAAACAAAGTGAGTCATCGGGCCGGCGCTCACGAGTCCAAACACACTCACTTCAAGACAAAAGAAGAAAAAGCCCCACACAAAAGCAATGGCACGGCCCGCATTACCACCTAAGCCTTTCCCATTGATTTTGCCGGCGACTTCCTTGTCTGGTGGTAATGAGGACAGGGAGGGAAGCGGGACCCTCATCCCTGGCGGCTCCCTGAGGACCAACCGCCCGCGCTAATCTCGATTGCCTTCCTCTCCCTCTCGCTGTGTCTGTCTTTAACAACAAAAAGGCGTCGGCGGGAGGAGGAAGATCACACCAGTGGCTCTCTGCTGCCTGGCCTTTATTTTATTGTCTCCATATAATTGCTATTGGATGAGCGCTATTAATAGCCACTCTGACATGTTTATATGTAACAGACTTGGCTTCAATTGGCTTTACATTGATTTAACATTCAGACTTTTACTAGGTTTGGATTCATCTTATTCTCATCCGAGTTGGTATTGGTGCCAGGAGCTGGGGCATGAGCAGCTACTAGCAATTAACCACAACAGCCCCTTGCGTTCCACTACGCCGCACTCTGTATATTATAACGGTAATTATAACTGCAAACAAATGGCAGCTTTAATGGTTGTTTATGACGCCGGCGACGACGAAAGGGTGTGTATCTTGACGGGGTGTCCTTTTTACGGCGACCCATCCAAGCTTATCGGTCATCGCGCAGATGGGAGAGACACTAACACTACATGAATTAACTAGACCAGAGTCATTTGTCACCAGGAAATAGGAAAATTATCAGTACGTGCTAGACAGTTACCAAATAGCCACAATAGTTACTGGAATGGATTATCTGAACGTGTGAGACAGTTATTGTAATATGCTAGACAGTTGTCACAATGTGCTATAAAGTTACACGGACAGTAACTAAAATGCAGTAGACAGCTACCAGAATGGATTAAACAGTTGCCAAAATGCTCTAGACACTTACTGGGATGTATTTGACATTTACCAGAGTGCACTAGCCTGTTACCGCGGCGCGCTAGACAGTTACCAGAATGCGCTAGGCAGTCACTCGAACATGCAAGACAATTAACGGAACATGCTAGCTAGACAGTTAGAATGTGTTGAGCAGTGACCAAATTGTCCTATGGTGACAGGAATGGGCCTGACTGAATACACTAAACAGTTAGCGGAATGTGCTGTACAGTTATTAGAATATGTTAAACCATTACTGGAATGTGCTAGACTGTTACCGGAATCTTTTAGACCAATGCAGATATTTGAATTTACAAGAATATGCCTTGTACTTTGCAGAATGAACTGAACAGTTACCAGAACATGTTATCAACTTTGCCAATATGAAATGAAATACAAAAAAAAAAAAAGAAAAAAAAAAAGCACACTTGCGGAGTTAATCCTTTAGAATTTTGGGGCGGCGAACTAATGTCAGCCTTTGTTATCACCAAAATTAAATTTAAAAAAGCCAAAGAAAAAACAAAGCACACTCTCTCATCTCATGTTCTGTACTCTCGGCTCAATAACCGAAGACGTGGTAGCTTCACATTGGAATTCATTTTCCTAATCAAATAAGCACAGTGATTCCACGAAATATTAAGGCCTGATGAGTCACGGGCGTCTGACTCGTTCTCAGCAACATCTGGACTCATTTCAAACTGATTAGCGCTTAAAATGGAGAAATCTCGGCAGTGGCGGCGTTCGTTACGTAGCCATGCTAGGACTGCAACGGCACCTTGTAAAACTGTCAACGTGATAAATGAGCTTTCTTATCATTTTTCCATCACGGCTCCCTGTGGCTTCTAGTTTTAGGTCAAAACGCAGCAGGGATTTATTTTATTTTTTTTACAAAGGTGTCGCCTCGGCGGCGTGTCGGCAAAGGGAATAAGCAGATGTCGGAGTCACTGCAGCATGGCAAGCCAAAGGAATGGGAATGAAAAGCGGCACCCGAGGGTGGGAGTGAGGGGGGATAGCATTGGGATGTTGAGCGCACTCGAGGCTGGCTAAACCTCCGACCCTTCTCCCTGCGGCTCTTGACTCGGAATGGTGGCGCACTAAAAATGAAAGCTGCCAACCAGGCAAAAGCATTTGCGTGAGCCGAGTACGGAGGACAAACTGAGGATTTCACAGGGAGGAAGGAAGAGGGGAAAAAAAAAAGCTTCCAGATTAGCAACACCAGGCATCTGTTGACGCTGGCATGGCCCTCCTCTTCTTCTGCTCGCCAACACATTTGATCCAGCGGGTGTGAATGTGCATGGATATGTGTGTATGTGTTGTTGAGCTCACAGTTTCAACCCACATATGCCGCTTAAATCGGAAGGACGAGGCAGGTGACAAATCGACCCCACCTGCTCTCACCCAGTTCCTGCCATGTGCGCTCCCCTCTACCAGGCATCAAGCATGATATGTGAGTCAGACAGTAACCAAAATGTGCCAAATCGGAAGGAGCAAGGCAGTGACTGAAATGAGCTACAGTTGTCACAATGGCTCTGATTCAATACTGATAAACAGAACATCTAAGACGGACACCAGAATGTGCAAAAACTGTAACCGGAATGTGCTAGACAGTAACCAGAATACGCTGGACAGTAACCAGAATATGCTGGACTTATCAAAATGGAGTTGACCACTTACCAGAATGTGCTAGCTAGAGAGTTACAATGATGTGCTAGACAGTTACCAGAATGTGCTATATAGTTACTGAAATGTGACAACCTTTTAGTACAATCTGTGGATTACGTATCGTGCGACAGTTACTGGAATAGCTCTACTTCAGTGCTAATAAACGGCACATATTGGAGCAATACCAGCCTGCGCTAGACAGTTATCAAAATGTTCTAATGTTGCTGGAATGTACTAGACAATCAGCAAACTGTGATAGGCACTTACCCAAATGTGCTATGCTATGCAGTTACCAGTATGTGCTCCAGAGTTCATGGAATGTACTAGTTAACGTAATGTGCTAGCTAGAGTTACAACAATGTGTTATGAAATTACCAGAATGCGGCAGAGTTACCTTAATGTACTAGACAGTTACCAGAATTTGGTCGTGTTAACTGATTGCACCAGAAAGTATGCGGTAGAGAGGAACCGGAATTGGACTTCAGAGTTGACTGAATGTGACTGTAACCACCACCGTTTGCTGATAAACAAGCCAATTTATACTTGGTGGCGAGTACACATTTGCCTCTCACAGGATAGTTATGCTGCTGCATCATTTATTCACCCCATCCCAAACAACACGCTTGCAGGACCACGGTGCATCTGCAGTCATTCGAAGAAACCAGTGGTGATTGGTCCCTTTGCAGACGCTTTCACAGATGAAATGAAACGTGTGCTTGTATGTGTACGCGTGTTTGCGCGCACGCCCACCGCGTTGGTCATGTTTTCACGCATCCTGCAGCGCAATCCGTCTGCTCGCCGTCAAGCATGACCGCTCGCCCCCATCCCCACTCACTCCTGCCCCCGTGAGGCGGGAGTCCTACTGCAGGTTGTTAACCCCCCGTCTTATTGCACTGACACATCAATTACTGTTATTAAGGGTCGGGGTAATTTATTTATATACTGATTTCCCACAGGGCGGAGGTGGTTCTAATTGCGGCAGGTGTGTGTTTGTGTGACTTTTTTATTTTTTTTATTTTTTTACATGTGTTCATAGATGAAGTAGGAGTGTGTGGTTGGGGGGGGGGGGTATTATGTGGGGGCGTGAGCATAATTACTGAGCATGCTGAGTACGTCTTGCAAAACTAATAAACGTGGGGACATCCCACAGCATGCCAAGAGCACTCAGGGATGATGTGAGGATGGATGGGAGAAGGCTTTAATGAATTCCAAACTTTATTGATCACTAAGCATGTTAGGAGGAATCCTTAAGCACTTTGTATTGATGTTATAGTTATTTTTTCTTTTCTTTTCTTTTTTTTTCTTTTTTTTTGCAAGCACAGAGAGCTGCCCTAAATGGTTACCAGAATGTCCTAGACAGGCACTAGAATGGACTAGACTTGAAATGTAACATGCTTGACAGTCACTGGAATTGGCTATACACATGAATGTGCAAGACAGTTATTTGAATGTCCTAGACAGCACCCAGAAAATGCTCGACAGTCAATGGAATCCTCTACATAGATACACGAACGTGCTAGCTAGTAACCAGAAGTTGCTAAACAGTTGCCATACATTTTGAGAGTCTACAGAACAGGTTGGACATATTCTGAAAAGTGATCAAACTTAGCCTATCAGGATATGTTAAACAGAAACCATAATGTGCTAGTCGGTTACAGGAATGATTTCAGACTGTGCTAGGAAAGCATCAGAATTTAATAAACATAAACAATACAATGTTCTAGATTGTTCCCTATGGTACTTGATAGTTACATGAAGGATTCAGTACAGTTGCTGTAATTTGTGCCAGACAATCACCAGAAGAGACACTTATTACAATGTGCTAGACAGCTACCAGATATGCTAGAGCTAGACACTTACCAGTGATTACCATAATTTGTTTGGGAATCACCAGACTCTGCTCTACACTTATTACAATGTGCTAGACAGTAACCAGACTGAGCTAGACACTTACCAGAAAGTACTAGACAGTTACCAGAATGTGCTAGACAGTAACCAGTATGAGCCAGACAAACACAATGTACAGTTACCAGAATGAATTGGCTATACACATGAATGTGCAAGACAGTTATTTGAAAGTCCTAGACAAAAACCGGAATATGCTCGACAGTCAATGGAATCCTCTACATAGATACACGAACGTGCTAGCTTGTAACCGGAAGTTGCTAGTCAGTTGTCAGACATTTTGAGAGTCTACAGAACAGGTTAGACATATTCTGAAAAGTGATCAAACTTAGCCTATCAGGATAAGTTAAGCAGAAACCATAATGTGCTAGTTGGTTACAGGAATGATTTCAGACTATCACCAGACACTTATTACAATGTGCTAGACAGTAACCAGACTGAGCTAGACACTTACCAGAAAGTACTAGACAGTTACCAGAACGTGCTAGACAGTGACCAGTATGAGCCAGACAAATATAATGAACAGGTGCCAGAATGAGTTAGAAATGTGCAAGACACTTATCAAAGTGTGCTAGATAGTTACCAGGAATGTGCTAAACAAATACAAAATATGTTACAATCGTATCCTGAATTGACACGAGCATTGTTTTTAGCAATCTGAATCCAGAGATGGCCGTAGCATCTTTTTCCTCTTGTTTTGTTTGCCTGGCTGATACAAAAACACATGCCAGTGACACCTACTGGAAGTAAGTAGAATTGGAACCCATAATGTGACCTCCCCTTCTTTATACTTGACAGCAGTTTAAACCATTTTTTTCTCTTTTTCTTTTGATGCAAAACACTACTCTTCATAGGGATGCGGTGTCAAAGAAAAAAACGTCCTTTACAGGTGCTATCACCTTGGATACCCTCCCCTCGCACCCACTTCAACTTTGACCCCTGCTGTCCACTTCGTCACCATGCGTCACCCTTTGTCCCAGTCGACCTTGTTGATTCTGAGAGGTGACAACACCAACTCCTCTGCATTGGCCGCTACACCTTTACAACTACACACATTGCACACGCGCCCGCGCGAGCACGCACACATGCACTATGCATACAAACGGGCGGTCATTCGTGTCACGTACCGAAAAGCCCACCCCTCCTAGTCTGTTATTTTGGTTCCGAGTAAACATTTTAACATGCGCCACTCGTTGCACTCAGTCGTCGCTGCGCGCGGATGAATTACGCACACACGCACACAGCAGGCGCGCAACATCCTTCCATAAATGCATGAAGCAAAACACACGCGCGGATCCCAATGCACATCTCATCAACTTACCTTTGCACAACAGCACCAGGACCAAGCCGGCCAAGGCGTTCCACAAGAGGGGGCAGCCCATGATGGGAGTTGTGATGGATTCCACCGATGCGCTTCGTTCTGTTTATGTTGATTTAAGGAATATTCCTGCGTCGGGAAATGTCAAGCAAACAAGAGCGTCTTCTACGCGCCGAACATCAGTCGGCTCCACTTGTCGTCTTTCCAGCCGCACAAGGACTCCACGCGCAGATTTATCACGCTCGCAAAATATCAGCAAAGGCAGAAAACAAATATTCCACAATCGGAGTTTGGCGCGCTCTGGGATTCTCTCTGCAAAGAAAGAAAAAAAAAAAAAAAAAACTTGGCGTGGATGCCTGTGAGAGCGGGTGGAGGTGCTTGGGTACCCGTGGAAGTGTGTGTTGGTATGCAGCGCGCCTCGTCCGCTCTCAGCCCCGCAGCAGAGCACGCCAGGCGCGCAACAAGGAGCTCCGGCGTCTTGAGTGGCAGCTCCGCGGCGAGGGGCTCGTCCAATGGGCGTGCGAGGGGGAGGCGGGGCTTGAGATCGGAGAGGAGCTTTTCGCCTGGCCAATCGGGGGCGTGCGCGAGTCGTGCGCGTCGTTGGGACGGTGGGGGTAATGCTGTGTGATTTATAGGCAAGTGTGTGGCGCTGCAGTGCTAACAGATCACAGGGGGGAGGGAGGAGAGTAAGGGGGAGTCAGGTGGGCTCAGGTGGGTTTAGTTTTTGATGAGGAACAATGCAAACAAAAGATGGATTTCTCTATGATGAGCATACTGATATTAGAAAAAAAAAAAAAAGAGAAGGGGGAAAAAAAAAGACTGGTGCTGCACCAGACAAACACAACCCCATCTGAAATAAATGGCTACGTATTTATTCTGGGGTCACACTGGTTTTCTTAAAAATGTACAATTTCAAATAATTCAATTAAAAAAAAAAAAGCACACACAAAAAAATTAAAATATTTTTAAACAAAGTCATCAGAATGGATTTATGGACTTACCAGAAATGTGCTTGACGGTAGCCAGAATATGCAAGGCAAGGTTATTATATTAATGAAAACTAATGAAAAAAAACTCAAACTAAAATTGAAAAAAACACACACACACACACACACACACACACCTTTAAAAAAAATAATAATAATAAAGTTTTACAAAAGAACTTGAATGAAACTACATTTTACATTTATAAAACTAACATGTTTAATACCAAAAATATCCTTAATTTTCACATCAGTATCATGCATGACCTTGTGGGGTTCATTTTAAATGTATTTATTTTGGTACTGCTGTACGCTCATAAAGAAGGACTGTTAAACACTCGTTAGAGAACTACAGTTTATTACACAATACTAGGTGACTTTTATTCTTTAATTTTATCTTGCACTTGACAACACTGTGAAAAACAAAACAAATAATAAAAAAAAAATATATAAATAAAACAAAGCAATGCAAGCATTTGACAAAATAACCTAAAAGAAAAAAAACCTGCTCTAAAAACAAACTAATGAATTTTAAAAACAAGTCAAAATGAAATAAAAACTAATTTGGAAAATCCCAAACTATTATAACCCTGGTGCGAAGCAGTCACTGCAATACACAGGATATAAACCGAAATGTACTTCACAACTACCAGAATGTAGTCACCAAAATGTACTGTAATTACACAGGTGGCAGATTGGGCTGGATAGTTACCAGGTTGTGCTAGCCACTGGAACATGGCTGGCAGTTACAAGAACGTGGTAGACAGTTACTGGAATGTGTTAGATTGCTATTGGAAGGTGCTGGACAGTTACCAAGAGAGGTTAAACTTAAGACTTAATTAGCTAAATACTTTCCAGAATGCAATAGTTATCAAAATCGGCCATAAATTTCCAATGATATTATATTGTTACCGAAATGTAGGCAGTCTCAACAGTCACCAAAATGGGCTAGGTGCGTACCGTAATGTGCTAGACAATTACCAGAAAGTGCCAGTCAGTGACCAAAATGTGAAAGACTCCATATGGATAAGGCACTAACCGTAATGCGCTAGACAGTTACCAAAATGTGCAAGACAGTTACCAAATATGGGCTTTGCACTTATCGTAATGTGCTAGACAATTCCCAGAACATTTGAGACAGTTACCAAAATGAATTCGCCGCTTACCTGAATGTGCTCGACAGAACAGTATGCTACAATCACAAGCACACGCTGTAACGTCTTCTTCATAGTTTGTTTGACAGTTTGCAACAGTTGATCAAATTCGTACACCTATTGGAATTAAGTGGAACTGCATCACAACCAACAATGTGACCTCACTTTTACACTAGAGCAATAATACAATGCTGCCTTTCTGACAACTAAATTGAACGGAACCATGTGTGATATCATTTCTTGCACTTAAACACGTCCTATACCTTCCAAACACTTTCGAAAACATTGTTCAGGAATGTTATTAATAAAGTTTTCACCCTTCACTATTTCTGGAGTGAAGTTCATGGATAAAAGCAGAAATACTTGACAGTGCTGAAATAAATTTACATTTTTTGCCTCAGAAAACAAGACAATTACTGGGAGCTGTGCAGCACTTCCTGTGGCAGCGAGCCCGCAGGAGCACTACAGGCATGGGGGGAGGCTACGGGCGGGGGGGGGGGGGCATTTCTTCATTTTAGCGACAACTAACATGTCAAACAAGAAGCAGAATATTTCACAACGACGCTTTTTGTGCTCAGACAATGCCGAGGCACCCGACATAAAGCGCGTCCTGTTCAAGATGACGTGTACGCAAAGCTTCCAGATGTCCCTGCTGGGGATGCGATTGAGTCAACTGGAACAGTGCAGAGGTCCCAGGAGGGAGCTGAGTAATTTCCTCTCGCAAAAAAAAAAAAAAAAAAAAAGTTGTATTTTCTTCATTTCTGCACAAAACGGTGACGCTAATGGCACTATAATTGAGTGAACTCAGAAATTAGGTTCCAAAAAGCTTTTATAAAGGGCTGTGGAGTCAAAACGAGGACTGCGCTGTCACGCCGCCACCGGCGTGACAGCCCATGCTTTTATTTTTGTGTCCATGTTTCCCGTTTTATTTTGAAAATTCTAACTCTCCTCTCACCCCAGGTCACTTGCCCTTCCTGCCGCTCCCTAATTACCGGTCCCCGCCCATGATTACCACCACCTGCCACCAATCAAGACACACAATAAAAGCCATCTGCATTCTCCCCTCCGTGCCGAAGCGTCCCACAGTCCTCATGTCCTTGTTCACGTTGCCTTGTCTTTTTGCCTTGTCTTTTTGCCTTGTCTTTTTGCCTTGTCTTTTTGCCTTGTCTTTTTGCCTTGTCTTTTTGCCTTGTCTTTTTGCCTTGTCTTTTTGCCTTGTCTTTTTGCCTTGTCTTTTTGCCTTGTCTTTTTGCCTTGTCTTTTTGCCTTTTCCTCCCCAGCGGAGCGCCTTTAGTTACCCCTTGTGCCTTGAGCCCTTTTTCCTCCCTAGTGGAGCGCCTTTTGTTCTCCACTTTTTTGACTCCCCGTTCTCCTCTCAGTTTGAGAGGAGACAGCTGTTGGCCGGAAATAAACCTGTTGCCTTGGTGGCCTACCTTAATCCTGCGTCTTGAGTCCTACCTCTCCTTGTCGTGTCACTGCGCGGTGAGAGCTAGTTAGCGAAAGACGACATGAAAGTTTCAATTGTCCTTTGATTCCATGCAGAGTACAAAAGTGACACTCTGGTACTGTCAAATTAAACATAAATCAGAATTACCCCTCAATTTAGCATTAAGTTATGGGAAGGCAAACACACAACACAAAATCCGGTAGGCAGGCTAACGAATAGCATCAGTTCCTGCATTCCAACCACATAGGCCAGTGTTCCCCAACCAGGGGTAAGTGCACCCCCATCTCATCACAAGGATCAAGGGTGTGCTGGAACCTCAATCTGGGTTCCAAAACTATCTCAGAAGTGGGTACACATGAGGCTAAGCCTGTGTCTTTGGTGTTGTGGTCATTCTACAGGTTTTTCAATTCAATGGAATCTGTTTCAGATCTAGGTTGAGGTTACTACTCCAGAGATGTTCTCTGAAAAATAGTGTCTGAGGTAGGAATGTAATCCGTGAGCGCATCTGTGCCATGTCGATTTGTAAAGACCCTTAGTCCCGGCTACAAAAGGTGTTTCATAATCAGGTATACAGTATATTAGACCTTGGTTCAAGTCAGAAGGGGAATGTTAACCCTGTGTCCTTTGGATCTTCTGATTTCTTGTCGCCAGTAGGTCTGGAACCTTCCAAATTCCGGTCCCCAAAGCAAGTCCGCTCCTTACCCACTCATTAATACATTTTAATTTGCCAAAGCCGCACTCATAAAATTCATTTGAGCTCTTGGTTTCATAACGCTGACCTTTAAACAGTCACGTCCACATTTCTTCGTACGTGCCAGACGAGCTGATTACCACCGCGATCATTTTTTCCAAATCTCATCGCCCGCCACGCGCCACCAATCTCTCGACCATCCATCATTTCCTTCAAGAGAGGCCCCTTCACACCCCCTCCCTTTCATACGTTTACGGGTGGTGCGGCAACACCCGCATTTGCACTTAACTGCGCAGCGAAGGCTATCAACGTCTCGGGCCGAGCGCTCCGTCATCGAGGCACCTTGATCGCCTCGGCTGGAATGACAGTCATTTCACACCCAATTAATAAAGTAGAAAGGGGACCTCCACTCTTTAATGTCTGCTGTTGGCACCTTGTCGAGCGAGGACAAACACGTAAAGGACACCTTGCTGAGCTCGGCCTGGCAAAACGGGGCGTTTTTACGTGAAGCTGTCCCCACTAAGAAAGTAGCCCTGACATCAGTCTCACCGGTTTAAGTTATCGACTCTAAAGTAATCAACTGTCTTTCATATTAAGTCATGGTCCATTTTCTTTTATTTTAGCGTACGCCTGACTTATAAGACCAAAACATTTATACATAATAAATCTGTTTTATTGGAATACATGTTAATTTATTGTTTGTTTGTTAAAAAAAACAAAATACATGGGAAGAGGACATCACAATCACAATATTGAAGAAAGAAACTGCTTTCATGTGTCAGAATAGAACGCATGGAAGAGTCTCAAGAGTGCAGATCGACCATTTTGAAAGTTGAGAGCTCTCATACGAAAAAATAACTCTTATTCTACTAGAGATCCAAATGGATTTCGTTTTCAAAAGGTCATAGCCTATTGCATATGTTGAACTCGCGATAGAATCTCAAGTCCATACCCAAACTCAAGCAGGAAGTCGGCCGTTTTGGTTTAACTTACTGTGGTACGCCCCTCTTCGCCCACTAAATGCGACGAGCAGCGCCCTCTGAGTCTCTGACATTTACCGGTCAAGATGAGCTAAAGTGCATACACAGTAATAGCAAAGTTGTCTGATCTTCCATGTGATTTCTCAGTCAGGTAGTTTCAGGATGCCAATATTTCTTTTTTTAGTGAAGGGTATATTCACTCCCTCACCATGCAATTTTGCCCAAAAACAAAGGAAATGCACATCACTGTCTGCTGCTACAGAAGTCATAAAAAGACAGAGTCGCCTCACTTACTTCGACTGATTGTCAGCAAAACAGAAGTTTTGGGACATTGTTCATGTGAAGCAGTGTAAGAATTAATTTATATTACCTTATAGTTTCAATGTTTTGTAGGAATTAATAGTAAATAGTAAGTCAACAAACGCTTGGACGGTTAGCTACCCTGAGCTACCGTTAGCCTTTGGCTAAAAACAACACTGGAGAACATTACCTTAGTGCAGACATAGTTTCTGGTAATTTTGGAGGGACTCAACTGGCCGTGTGGTCTTCCACAAAGTTTGATCCAGCGTAGACATTTTTTGTAGTTGTTTGAGGGTTTAGGGAAGGAAATAGACCGGATACCTACTTCCAGTCACACGGGATAACGGTCATCTCTCTTACAACAAGCCGTGACTACAGCAAGACGCCCGTTAGTCGATTGGGATAACGGTTATCAGTCTTACACAAGCCGTGACTACAGCGTTGAACCATTTTTATTGATTTTTTTTTTCTTGCATGTTGATTGGTTTACTAGGTCATGCGAGTGTGGTTTACGGTAAGGTCAATTGGTAGCACGTTTGCTATAGACAGACTGCCAATGCTAAATTCTAAGCTTTTTTTTTTTTTTTTTTTTGTGCCTACACTATCTAGTGTCAGAAAATTAACCCATGCCACCAGTTTCTCCACTTAACTTAAAATTGTTCGGATATGTCCATCATAACAGCCAGGACACACAAAAAATGTGTCAGGCATGTCTGAAATGGAACAGGAAGTCAGCCATTTTGTTTTTAAGCTGCCATTTTCTGGCCCGAATTTGATGAACTCCAACTAGGGAATTTGCCCAAATGAGCCTCAATTAGCTCTCAGTTTTAGAAGGTCAGAAAGTAGTAAAATCTGTTGCATTTGACAAAATCCCAACAAGGTCTGAAGGAACCATGCCCAAAATCAAACAAGTCAGACATCTTGTTTTGAAGCTACCATTTTGGGTAAACTTCAGGTGTCAGTCAGTCTTTGAGGAACTACAATCAAGAATTCACCCAAATGAGCTAAAGTCGGAAGCAGGTCTGCGGATGATCATTGCCGAATCTTGACAAATTTACCAAAAAATGAGACCTTCCTTGCCACCAGTTTCACCAATCAACTTGAAATCGAGTGACCATGTTCATCACGAAAAAGTCTAAGGACCCCAGCCTGAAAGTGAACAGGAAGTTGGCCATTTCTGTGTGAAGCCGCCATTTCCAGAGGTTGTACTTTCACTCCTCCTACCAGAGAAATCACCCAACTTAAACAGAATGGGAACAAAATTTTAGTCATACAATGCGGGCGTCGTAGCCTTTTAGTGATATTCCAAGCAAGAGAAAGTTGCAAAGTCTCTTGTCAGAAAACCTGTTGAAAAGTCGCCCTAACCGTCATGGCGACGGCTGCCGTGCCCTCATTGTAATCACCATGCCTCAGAGAAGTCCCGCCGAGTGTGATTGAAGAAGAAAGGGTGGGAGGGGATGGGGGTTGCCCTCTGGTCTGGAAAGGCTCGTCTTCTTCTGAATTCCATTATCCCAAAGTGGCGCAAAGAAGCACAGCAACATGGAGGATGAGGCAAGATGGGGAAGATAGGAGGAAAGCCGAAGCGAGGAAAAGCTGGGGAGGAAATTGTGGCACGAGCTCCTCATCTCACGGAACATGGAGGTAGATTCATGTAAGGGGATTACGAAGGGAGATTGAAAAAACGGTGGAAGAAGCGAGTGGTGGGTCACTAGCATATGAAATATTCTCATCCACCAATTTGTCTCAAAACGCTGTAAAAATACATGTAATCTTTTTTTTATTTCGATAAGATGACACACATGCAGTCATCGGGTAGCCATGATGGAGGCCCCCGCTGCTGCCGCTACGCTCCATCCATTTTTCCTCCCAGCCGACTAATTAAAAAAAAAAGTCTTAATGATAGCGCGTCAATAGCCGTCCCCGCGCAATTTATCATGCACGTACGCCATCGATCTCCGTGCAAACGAGCCGTAAAAAAGCAGAACTTTTCTGTCGGCGGTCTAAACTTCTATGCTTTGTTATTATCAGGAGTGCTGTTGCACGCATTACTGGCACTCACTGAGGTATTTTAAGCACTGAGTCGTTAATCAATGAATGATTAATTATGGAAGGATTATTGAGCTCGCACTCATGTGGGTCCAAATAAGAGTCCTAAACGTTGGCGGCC
This sequence comes from Festucalex cinctus, assembly GCF_051991245.1. Classification (NCBI taxonomy): domain Eukaryota; kingdom Metazoa; phylum Chordata; class Actinopteri; order Syngnathiformes; family Syngnathidae; genus Festucalex; species Festucalex cinctus. Next base: position 16,588,808 of record NC_135417.1, read on the forward strand.
CAGCAAGCACAGTGGAGGCACGACGGGGCTTACTGGTCACACCTGATTGGACGAAGGATGTCAAGCGACTTCCTGACACACAATTTCAATGTGAAAACACAACAATAAGGCTGAATTGCATTGGATCTGATTGGATGAGGCAGATACATTTTGCTTGATGCTGTCGTCGCTTCCTGCCACCTTTCGTATGTGACACCTGTTGCGTCATCCTCGCCCTTCCCTCCCTTTGGGCTGCTCGGGAATTCAGGCGGCCTTCTCATTCCGACCACCATTGATTTGGTCGTTTGTGAGCACTGACGCAATCCTGCAACGGTGTCTCGCCACTTCGCCTATCCTGCTCCCATCTCGTCCTCCGCTTCTTTTTCTATCTCGTCCTCCATCTTCCACCGCGCCTCGTTATTGAAACAGGGTCGGAAACCTTGGCGCAACGGCGAAACAATGTCTTGATTGGATGGAGCAGACGTTCCCGCACAGAAGTGCCACTGAGTCAACATTGATGCAGCAGGTTTAAAGCAGAGTCAGGAATAATTGCTTTGCTTCACCGCTCCCCTTGACAGACAGCAATGAACCTTGTTTGATCATTTTAGTGTGTAAGACAGTTACAGGTAACTCACTATAAAAGAAAATTTTGTGTAGATGCTATGCTAATGTTACATGAGGTGTCCTAGCTGCTCCAACAATAAATCAAGCACACATGCTAATGTACAGCTCCATGTACTCTTCACTATAATATTATCATGAATGCTAACGATCATGCCACCTGAGAGGTGTCCTGGCTGGTCCTCCAACGAATCAAGCCAATGAACGCTACTGCTTAATGCTAACAGAATTCATTTGTGTCACATGTTGAAATAAACACAGCTCATTTTAGCATATGACAGCTTCAAATGACAAGCTCTTAACAATGCTAGCAGTAGTACCAGTGCTAATGTTATACAAGAGGTGTCCTGGCTGGTCCAACAATTAATCCAATAAATGGATGCCCAAGCTAAATGCTAACATAACTGTTTTGTGTCCTGCGCTGAGGTAAACACTACATGTTAGTGTATAGCAGGCACAACACATTCACTGTAATCCACCGATGCTAATGCTAGGTGTCCTGGCTGGTCACTCAACAAATCAAGCCAATGAATACTAATGTTCTAGCAATACTCATTTGCGCGGTTAAGATGCACCTACTAAATGTCGGCATCTATGCTAGTGCTATGCAAGACGTGTGTTGGCAGGTCCATGTTGATTGCACATACTAAATGCTAACAGAACTCATTTGCATTAGCATTGGCGCTAACACAAGTGTGATTAAAGAAACATGTAAAAAAAAAAAAAAATTATAATAATAATTGCACACTCAGTTTCAAAGACCGACCATCTAGATGTTGCACTTTCTTCAAGAATAGTGTCTGTAACTGGTGGACCTGCCTTAGACACGTCGCCTGTAGCGTTAGCATGGGTGCTAACCATGCTTTCAATTTCACCACATATCTTGCGGCCTTTTGATAGAGACCCTGCTTTGCTTTTGAGAAAACCTTTGACATATTTGCTGTTTTCGTAGAGTAGTCCAGGAGCATTGCAGCAGTATATAAAAGACGGTTCAGTCTAATCATGAATGATAATAATCAGTTTTGTCCGTGCGCGTCAAAGCAGAGGCAGCAGCTAATCAATATAGGAAAAAAAGAGAGAAGAAACGAAGAGGTGAAAAGCATGACAGCGTTAAGAAGTCGTTACATCAGTCAGAGTGAAGTCAGTTTCTTTTAAAAAGGGGTTATTTGGGAATGAAAAGGAAAAGCTCGACAATACCCAGTTGAAATAACCATAATGATAATAATAATAATGGTATGGTAAGGCGGAAACGCTCTGCTGCTAATGTCATAGTTTGTGTGATTTTCTACGGGCAATTACGCTGGAACACAAGAAAAATCAAAGCAGGATTGTCATCGGCCACTGACAATTGCACATACACACTGTAATTAAACCTATTGATTGCAAAGGATTCTCACACGCGCGCACGCACGCTTATGTTTTTCCCCAGAGATGTTGATTTTTTTTTTTTTTTCAGTCCAACAAAATCATTTGATATTTGACATCTAAGGCAACGTTTTAATTAAATCTATTACATTGATTCACATTGGGGAAAACATGCCAGTCATTGTTGCAGCACCACTAATAGAAATAGTTCAGAAATTAATAGTTTATTTAAAAAAAAATAAAAAAATAGGTGCACTGCGCCATCACATTTGTGCATTTTTATTTTGTTCTAGTTAAATACTGTAAAATAATTTCTATAAAAAAGCATTATCTATTTAATACTTCATATTTACCTTTTTTAATACTTCTTAAAATTTGAATGTTGTTCACCTGCAACTCTTACTTGGCCATTTCCTGAATGCTGATTAAATAATTTGTCATAATACTTATTTACTTATTAATTTATTTTTTAAATATATACATTGTTTAAGTTATCTTAATTTTTAGTTTAATTTTAGAATTTGTATTTTTATTCTTCGCCTGCAGCTGTTTTAAATTTGCTTTAAAAAAATAATAATAATAATACAAGCCATTTACAGATTTTAATATTGATGCCATGAAAAAAAGTTGATAAGTAATAATGAAGTTATCAATACAACTGTTGAAAAATAAATATATAGCTTTTTTATGGTAATTTCTTTGAGTTTTACTTTTAGTTTATTTTTACTTTGGTTGATTAGATCTTTCAAACACAAATGTCTTAAGTTTTTTTTATGTATGCTTTTTTTTCCACAGGGACCAGAGATTCATTTTGATTTTATTTTATTTTTTTATATTATTTCTTTCTTACTTCAATTATTGAACCGCAGGTTGAAGATGCGATTATAAATCCTGTAACTTTTTTCCCCACATAATTTTGCTATCTTGACTTCATCTCAAATTGGAGCTGAATTCCGATGACTATGACTAGCAGCCTCTTATTGCAGCGTCGAGACGAGATGAAAAACAAAAGGTTGACTTTGTAAGCAAAAAGGAGCCGTTTGAGGCCTGTTCTTGAGGAACGCTTTTAACGTTGATGGATGGTGAAGCGCTACAGAGTGCTGACCAATGGAAAGTGGTGTGTTTCCAATGGGGCACCATGACCTTTGAAAAACTCTTTCCTGGAAGACGAGAGAAAAAAGAAGCTGTTCCCCGTTTCTTTCCCCCCGGAATTGCTCGGCGGTGTCCTCCAACCGACAGAATAATGGCCCAGAAGTTCTACGTGATGTCTTTGAAGCTACGCCGGGGCGCGCCTAATCAGACTGAGACGCGGGCGCTCGCAACTTGGTGGGAAAGAAGTGAATCAGTGACCTCACTTCTCACTGGTCGCCACGGTGACGTGTCTATGCCGTGTGGCGTTGTTGTTCCTCTGTCGCTCTAACTGTTGTTGGGCCTCACTCGAGAGCTGCTTTCTTCTATTTCCTCTATGTCAAAGTTGTGTATTAGGCTTTTTTTTTTTTTTTTTTTTTTTACTCAAATTTGGAACCGCTGATAAAAACCGGGATCCGCTTGAAAGCCAAACTCTACGTTGAAACCCTGACTGCTTTAAAAAAAAAACAAAAAAAACGAGGTCACACATTATAACAGCTGAATTTTATTTAACCTCAATTTTGAAAACATTGTTGAAAATCGGGACCCTGCTTGGAAGCCAAAAACATACTGCTGTCAAACCAGAGGTCACACATTCCAACAGCTGAAATTTTCTTTAAACTCAACACTTTGAAAAAAAATGGGACCTTTCTTGGAAGCTAAAGCCTCCTCTGAAACTTTGAAACACGGACTGCTTCAAAAAGCGAGGTTACACATTATAGCAGCTTAATTTTAATCAACCTCAATTTTGAAAACATTGTCAGAATTTTATTTAACCTCAATTTTGAAAACATTGTTGAAAATCGGGACCCTGCTTGGAAGCCAAACATACTGCTGTCAAACCAGAGGTCATACATTCTGACAGCTGAAATTGAGTTTAAACTCAATTTTGTAAACACTTCAAAAATGGGACTTTCTTGGAAGCAAAAGCCTCCTCTGAAACACTACTTCGAAACACTGACTGCTTTCAAAGCTGAGGTCACACATTCCGACAGCTTAATATTAACGCAATTTTTGTTTCAGCTGTTTAAAAATCATTACCTGCAAAATCCTTTTTTGAAACTCTGACTGCTATTGGGGTAGAACTGCTGATTTTAGACATAGAGGACAAGAGATCAACTCCAGGTCAGGGACATCCTGACAGATGGATTTTTTTATTTTTATTTTTTTTAAACCCAAATCTGGAACCACTGTTAAAGAAACTGTTCAGAAGCCAAATCCTATTTTTAAACCATGACTGCTTTAAAACCCAAAGTCACAAATTCTATCAGCTGATTTTTTTTAACCTCACTTTTATAAACAATGTTAAAAATCTGGACCCTCCTTGGAAACCAAACCCTCCTGTGAAACCCTGCTTTCAAACCCGAGATCATACATTGTGACAATTTGATATTTTAACTCTATTTTACGTCAGCTGTTTAAAAAAAAATAAATGAATAAAAATCGGGCCTCCTGCCTGTAAGTTAAACCTTTAAACCTTGACTGCTTCCAAGCCCGGGATCATACATTCTGACAGCTGAATATTTTAAATTAATTTGCAACAGCTGTTAAAAAAATACATTAATAAATCGGGCCACTGCTTGTAAGCTAAACCTTCCCCTTAAACCTTGACTCTTTCTAAGCCAGAGATCATGCATTCTGACAGCTTAATATTCTAAATAAATTTTGCAACAGCTGTAAAAAGAAAAAAAAAGAAAAAATCGAGCCACTGTTTGTAAGCTAAACCCTCCTCTTAAACCTTGACTCTTTCTAAGCCCGAGATCATGCATTTTGACAGCTTAATATTTGAAATAAATTTTGCAACAGCTGTAAAAAAATAAAAAAAAATAAAAAAATAATAATCGGACCTCTGTTTGTAAGCTAAACCCTCCTCTTAAACCTTGACTCTTTCTAAGCCCGAGATCATGCATTTTGACAGCTTAATATTTGAAATAAATTTTGCAACAGCTGTTAAAAAAAAACAAAAAACAAAAAAAAAAAACAAGAAAGAAAATAATCGGACCTCTGTTTGTAAGCTAAACCCTTCTATTAAGCCTTGACTCTTTCCAAGCCCGAGATGCATTCTTATAGCTTAATATTTTAAATACATTTTGCAATAGCTGTAAAAATAAATAAATTGGGCCCCTGCTTGGAAGCAACCCCCCTCTGAAACCTTACTTTGAAACCCCGAGTGCATCCAAATTAAAGGTTAAAAAGAAGAAAACTTTGTTGAGTCCGGTTGTCCAAGTTATGTATCAGGAACAACAGTAGACAGCTATTAAAAATCTGTTTACTTTGACATGCTTGAGAGTTGATGCCATAGTTGCACATCAGTCACTACAGTGGACATTCGCCATTCCATTCACTGCTACCCCGTGGTCAATCTTGAGTGTGCATCAGCTTCCACTGTCGTGACTGATGACAAAACCCCTTCTTGATAGCTAAAGAAGAAATGAGTTTTGGTCTCATTGGGGGTAACCAATCAGATGTGCACAGCTGAATGTAAGCGTGTTGTATTCGTGCACAGCACGAAGACGACTGATGAAGACATTAGTGTCTAATTAAAGCCCAAAATTAACATCACAAACAAGACAGAAATATTGATGACAATTCAGCATTGTCTTAATTGTTGTAAGCAAGAAAGAAAAGTGGATTGTTGTTATGACAGTTGCAAAAAAAACTAAAATAAAATTATGGAATATTCATTGTGAAGACTCCGGAGAGCGAGCCGGGACGGCAGGGAAAGCAAAGCGAGCGGTTCGCAACTCATCCGGCGACCTGGCAGAGTCGTTTATCTTCAAGTGGCACCCGTTAACGCTTTCTCATTCTAGCTCGACCGGGAATAAAAACCGACCTCCGCGTAAGACCCCTCGGTTGGGGAGGCATCCGCTCGGCTCCGTAGGGCCGATTGGATTGACCGTTCGGAAACGAGACTTATTTTTATGACGCTTTCATGCAATTCACAAAAGAATTCAATGAAGATTTAAATAGAAACCTTTTTTTTTTTTTTAGTTGATGTAACAGAAGAATGGAGACAAGATGCACTGAAAAAAACGAACCAAATGAAAACTAACTAAACAACCAAACTCACGGTACAAAAATAGCATTTTAACACTGTTATACGAGTGGAAAATGTGTTTAATAAATTAATATTTTGAAAAAATATTTCACTTTTTTTACGTAGTTATTTTATAACTATTTCACAATAGGACTATTCTCCACCCCCTTAAAAAAATAAAATAAATTCAATTTAAAAAATAAATAAATAAATCACTGGGATTATGAAAGATGTCTTACTTTCCGGATCAAAATAAACGACATCAGTGATTCGCAAATGGCATTGCAACCAATCAGAGATCTTGCAAAAGGTGCAAAATCGATCAGATCTGTGTAAAGTCTTATTACAATTCTTTTCATAGTTTGAGTTTGTTTCAGGATCATGCTTTTTCTTGCAAAAAAAAAAAAAGTCTGACCCTTATTATCATACTACAACTTTATTCTCACAAATTACAACTTCCCCATACCTATTAGAACTGTTATGTATTTGGTTTTTGGGATACTTGACTAATTGGTCCATTTTCAGAAGTAAAAAGTTAATATTTTGTCCAGAATGAATTTGATAACTTCATTATTTTCTTGTACAATTAATAACTTTGAAATATAATTTTTCCACTTGCTGTCAACTGAAGATGACATCACCTGTGCTGAGGAAGCAGGTAACGAGACGACCAATCATGGCTCACCTGTTTTCTGGGTTTGGTCAGAAAACTGAGCCATGATTGGTCGTTAGCCACTTCCTCAGCACAGGTGATGTCATCTTCAGTTGACAGCAAGTGGGAGAATTAGTATTTTAAGGTATTAATTGTACGTGAAAAATAATGAAGTTACCAAATTCATTCTGGACACAATATAAACTTTTTAGCTTGTTTTTGACTCAAAACCAGTTATGCTAGCCAAAGTACACTTTAGCCTGAGTCTTCTATGATGTCTCATTTTTGAATAAATATTACACCACGAACCTTGATGCCTTGGACTGTTGCTGTTTTTTTTTTTTTTTTTTTTTTTTAGCAAAACAAGATTGGCAAGTCATACGCTGGAGTTCAAGAGCTTCTTTTCCGGCACACGGGGGCATATAATGTTGCTTTGTGAGCACAAAAGGAGTGAAGCCAGCGTGTCAGTAGTTGTAAGTGCACGCAGTGGATAATACAGTGCGTATCAGTACAGCTCGCCGTCAAAAAAGCACAAAGACGAGAAAGGGAAGAGAGAAAATTGCTTGTGTTGCCTGAACAATAGAGGCCGCCACCTCTGCTGTGTCTGATCTCCAGTGCTCAATGCACCTTTTATCTCTTTCTTATACCTGAGGCTTTGCGCGACAATGCAGATTGGGACACCGTGACTTTTTTTTTTTTTTTTTTTAATGGCTGCAACCTGTTGAGGAGCTCTAGCGATGGTAATAAAGGAGATTAGCATTAGCTCATTAGCATTATTATTGTGTGAATGCTCAACAGCATGTTATTCAGCAATGAAATTATTAACATTTCACCATGCTTTTGTCCTTTCACATTTCTACACAGATTCAAATCATTCTAACATCAAAATATTTACAAAATTCAAGACACACAGGCAAATCCACATTTTACCTCGACCTTGCACATTTCTCCACTTCAAATTTCATCTTCATACTGTTCAGCTTAATGATGATATCCACAGAAATATTCTGTGCATTCCCGCATTTTTCCACTTTCTTCAGGCCATGACAAAATAAACACATACTGTATGTGTACATTTTTTACATACTATATTACCAAACAGTTTTTCAAAATTCCTATATTTTTCATGAAAAAATTTACAAACGTTTCATTGTTCCAATATTGCCATGAAAAAATTCCCAAGTTAATGCAGATATTTTACATATTTGTGTAAGATTGTATTCTTGTAAAACTACATTTTAAAATAAGATCTATCTATCTATCTCATAAAATTACTACTCTGTTCTTGTAAAATTCCAATGAATGTGTGACTATTTCCAGAAATTCAGAATTTATTCTCATAATGTTCCAACTTTATTTATTTGCAGAAGAATTAGAACATGCTCATTTGGAAAGCTACAGTGATATCTATCAGATTTTTTAAATTATGACTATTCTAATAAAATTATAATTTTTCTGATAATGCACTGGCATAAAGTTGTGAATTTATTGATTTTCATTCTAACAATTTTTTTTGTGTACAATTCTGACTTTGTCTTACTTACATTTCTTATAGTGCAACTTTATTCTAGTAAAATTTATGCAAGTAATATTATGACTGTTAAAAACAAGAATTGTATTAATTTTATTGTATGTATTATGTAATTCATTCTCGTAAAATAACTTTGTCTAGTGTTGTGGTTTTATTTGCATAACATAGCCCACTTGTAAAATGTAAATGTTTTTTCTAGTAATATCACAAATTTAATATTAAGACATTAATTGCATAAAACATGACTTCGTTTTCATAAAAAATACTGCTTTATTCCATTAAAATTACATTATTCTTGTTAAATTATGCCTCCAATATTTTGATTTTATTTGTATAAAATTGTGACATTCTTCCCCTTATATTACAACTTTTTTTTCAAGTAAATTTAAAAGAAAATTCTAATCATATAAAGATATTATTTGGATCAAATCATGAAATCGTGACTTTTCTTCGTTTGCTTTGGACAACAGCGAGGACGATCGAATGGCTGCTCTGTATTCGCTATAAAATTGCCGGATATTAGCCCGTGCAGGCGTAACGGACGAGTTCCTGATGGTGTTGGAGAAGTTGGCCCGCTGCAAACTTTCCATTTTCCCATCAGCGAGGACGCCAGGCGCCATCCCGGCTTAATGGGCCTTGACCGTCTCTCTCTTCTTTTTAGCCGCTTGCACGCTGACCCGGTGGCACTCATTCCCATGCGGGACACACTCCAGCGGGCCCCCCCTGGCTCTCTTCATTTCACGCCCTTCACTTCGCCAGGCCACAAAAGCCCTCGCTCGCCGTCTCTTCTCAGCCGCCCGCGCGTCCATTTTGTCTATCTGCGTGCGTTCGCCTACGCGCCTCCTTTCAAATATGACATCTTCTCTTTTCTTTCCTTCTGCAACTGAATGTCGATATTTATTCTGCTCAGTGGCGTTTTGATACAAGGATAAACTAGTGGAACCGAGATGAAAACGTACAATACTCTCAGGATAAAGGAGGTGTGGTCAGGGTAGGCAAGTGAGGCAGTGTCGCCCCCTGCTGGCTGTTCTCTCCATTGTCGCATTACCCAGTGGCATTGTGGGAAATACGCCATGTGGCCTACACTTTCCCAACACGTTCGAACGACATTGCCCAGTTTTCTGGGTTTAGATTTCTAATTAGGGCCTCAAATTAGGGTTTAAAGCCAAGGTCAAGTTCGCAAGCTAGGGTTATGGTTTTAAATTAGCGTTGCAAGGGTGGTTTAGAAGAATCACAAATAAAAACAAACAGTATGTTTCCAAAAGGGTTCTCTACATTTTGTGTTCTTTGCTGGGGGGCAACGACATCAAGATAAGGCCTTCATTAATTCACACGGCCACAAAACAAAAGGCGCCCCGAACAATTACATGAGTTACGCTTTGTCTGAGTGGCCTAATTACAACTTTATCTCAATCTTTTTCTGCTCTATTCTTCTTTTTAAAAAAAAGTTTTTTTTTAATGCTTTTCAAGTCAATCGGAACTTTTCCATCTGCCAAAGGGTACGAATTGATGACTCATCACTGATTAGCAGGCAGAAAAATCATTTTATATCTGCAAAAACACACATATACGCACACAAAACAACTACTTCAATGACCTAAAACATAAACATTTTTAATAAATTGCATATTTATCCATTGTGGGACTAATGAAGACTACTTCTCTTAATCACCAAATACATTGTTTAAAATCCACGTTTCCTTAGAGGAAGATCAGAAGCCCCTCAAGGAAGCCGTAGCGCGGAAACAAAACGCAGCACAAACTTACATGAGGTTAAAAGACAGTGATTCAAGTTTTCTGTTTGTCAGTGACTGCCATGTTGGAGGGCAACACATTGCTTCGTTCTGGTGCTTCGAGTGTTTTGAATAAAGAAATTCGATAACCGACATGAAACTCCATTAACTGCGTCATTCTTTCTCATGATCATGACGCACACTTTCGACTACCAACTGCAACAACTGTGAGGTTCTTAAACAGTACAAGCCAAGATTCACCACTTAAACTTTAGCGTGAACTCAAAAGCAGTGCTGACGGCAAATCCACAGCGGTGCAATGGCGCCACCTACTGGGATGTATTAGTCATTTTGGAGGTTTAAAAAACTGAAGTTCACAGAAAAGCAGCATGTGTACCCGTTTAAAAATACTTGACATCTACATATAAATATAGATTCAGTATATACATTATGTATACGTTGGTGATAGTAAACTGGGATTATAAAACGTCCACAGCAATAAATTGAGTGAAGTGAAACCGCTTTATTTATGCTTCTTCGCACACAGTTAGGCTGAGATCATGAATAGACTACATTCATCTTTATATACAGAGGCCTCACTTTCAATTCTGTCTGTTAAGGAGCTTGACTGATACAGGAAGAAAGGATGTTTGTATCGGTTGTGCCTGCACAAGGAAAGCCTCTACTGTACAGTACAGCTCTCCCCAGAATTCAAAAAAAAGAATTTCACAGTTCAACACTTGAGCACTGTCTGATAAAATGGTATTTCTTGTTCGATAGTCGTCTGCTCCCAAATGCGTTTATACCAAGGCTAGAAATTAGCAACTAAGCTGGTGATACCATAACAGAGCAGTGGTTGTCTTAAAGTGCTCTAGTTGAGTTGAGCTGAGAAAAAAAGACTATTTTAATCTGTAAATTCGTTTCAACCGAGCCAAATCGAACTGCTGCGTTTTAAAAACTGTACCGTCCCTTGAATTGTATCATATCCACGTATCGTGATGCATACTAAATAGTCTTTTATTGAAGAGAGGCACACCCCTAGTATGGGCGTTATATAAGCTTTTTTTCCCCCCCAGAGTCTTGTCTAAAGAAGCTGGAATAACTTCTACTAGGCTGGCGACAAAAAGAGTTCAGAATAAATAATACACAGGCAGACCGTCTGGGTCTGTCGCCTTTTTAGTTTGAAACACTTTAATGACTGCTTCTAGATCAATTTCAATTCTATCCATGTTAAAGTCTCTCATCACAATTTCTAAGACCTCGGCACATTCTGCATTATCAACATTAAAACGCATATAGAAGCTGTGCAGTATGTTTGCCCTTGTGGTTTCATTAACAGCAAACAGAGGTTTCATTTTAGCATCCATGTTAGTCATATGTCTGATCGAGTGCCATAGATTCCTTCTGCTTGGACATTATGTTGCTGCCGCTCTGTTAATATCTGGAGACTCGGGTCCTTTTGGGCTATGAAGTCTCATAAATTATCCTTCATTTTAAAAGCAGTCTTATCCTTTAAATGATGTCAGTGGTGAAATGGGGTTTGTAGTTGGGATACTGTTTAACAATTTTCAGGGGTATGACAAAGTCAATGTAGTCAGTAGCATCGTCTATGTCCGTATCATTGAGAATAGTATCGCAGTCTATGCAACAAAAGCATCCCATCAACTCCAATTTGTCATTCGTCAATATAGAATTTCTGGATTGGTTACATTATGGTCAGAATCTTTTAATAGGATGTCTGGCTTTAGCAAAACTAACAAGATAGGCTTCAAGTTTGGGTTTTCAGCCATTGTTAAGGTTTCTAATAAACATTTAAAGCAGGGGTGTCAAACTCATGTTAGCGTAGGGGCAGCATGGAGGAAAATATATTAGCAAGTGGGCCGCATCGGTAAAATAACGGTATATAACTTAAAAACAATTACCATCATTTATATGCAGATTTGTGGACCAGCCCTAAATTACGGAGCTCAAATGTAATCATGTTATTCCGAAAAATAACACAAATGCAAATGGAACGCGGCAACACTTTGCCGGTATACGTTCCGGACGTGTTAAATCCACCTGTTTTGCATATATATTGTTCCCAGAATGCATTGCGTGGCGCAGTTAATGACGTTATTAAGTACGCTAATCCTTGTCACATCTTTGTGTTACCAGTAATTGAATTTGTGTCGTATTTAACACAATTTTCGGTCTATGATTAAAAAAATAAATAATAATAATAATAATAATAATAATAATAATAATAATAATTAAACAAACCGTAACTTTAAGTTGTCTGTAAAATAATGACATCCAAGACGATTCCCCCGTACAAGTTTCATTGCTCATCTGAGGACTGAATGTGAAAGTTAGTATTAAGGTTTCCAATCCAAACAATTGTGAGCCCAAATTTGAAAGCCTAAACAACCTTGACTTACATTTTTTGTCTCACATAGAAAGCCCTGTATGTGGCGCAAATGAAAAGTTTGCGTCCAGTGTGAACGCACAATGTCAACGTGCCACAAAGTAACGTAAAGTGGAGTGAAACAATATGACCTGTGACTTCCTGATTGTTCCAATTCAAGGAGTCCGACTGACGTGTTAAGGGTTGTCCTGCCTTGGTAGAGGTCATACTCCTCGTTTTCGCAAAAGGCAACACACTTTTGGTTGCCAGTGTTGTTTGGTGTTGTTCCAGCATCTTTCCTGCCTGAAAAGAAACACACACACACACATCAGGACATCAGAGGGGCTGCACATTGAGCGGATCACAGCCAGACCCTTTTTGTAGACCCCCGCTGACATCTGTCATCTTCCGCACACATCCCCGCTTCTGTTCCTGCTGTGGTCCACCACTCTGGCAGCCAACTGGGCCTCCCCAGTGCATTTGGCTGACCTTGAATTTTGGACCATGACCTGACTGTCATATTGCCTAGGATGTTAAATAGACAAGTATTCTGATTGGTCATTCTTTACTTTGTTTGCTCATTAGTTTGTTAATTAGCTAGGTAACGTATTTATTAATTTACTGATCAGTAAAAAGGTACTGAAAAATATTCCTTTATTAGTAAGCAAGCAGCATAATGGGGATTAAAATGATTTACTTCGCTAGCTCGTTTGTTCGGTTGTTGTTTAGCTCATTTATTTATTAATTTTGTGATTAGCCAGTCAGTCAGTCATTTGTACATTAGTGTACCAGCAGGGTTAGAAATTACATAATTAGTTAGTTTGATCATTCAATCGAGTCCGGGCTTCAGCCTTCATGGGTGGAGTTTGCATGTTATCCCTGTGCCTGCGTGGGTCTTCTCCGGGTACTCCGGTCTCCTCCCACATTCCAAAGACATGCATGACAGGTTAATTGGGTGCTCCGAATTGTCCCTCGGTGTGCTTGTGAGTGTGGATGGTTGTTCGTCTCTGTGTGCCCTGCGATTGGCTGGCAACCAGTTCAGGGTGTCCCCCGCCTACTGCCCGGAGCCAGCTGGGATAGGCTCCAGCACCCCGTGAGCCTTGTGAGGAGCAAGCGGTTAAAAAAAATGGATGGATGGTTTGATCACTTCATTTATTTGTTAGTAATCTAGTTAGCTAACGAGCAAGCTCATTAATTTGTTCATTTATTGATTAGTCAGTCACTTTATGAATTTGCTCATTTGTAAGTTAGTAAGCAAGGAGGGTTACGCTAAAACTACATTTTGTTATGTAGTTAGCTAGCCCATTGATCAATTGTTGATTAGTTAGTTAGCTATCCAGCGAGCTGTTCACTCTTTTGATTAATTAGTGATGTTTGTTAATTGGTTAGTAAGCTTTCAGGTTATGCATAATGTACCGTAGTTAGTCAGTTAGCTAGCTAGCTAGCTAGCCATCTAGCTATCTAGCTAGCTCATTTGTTCAATGAGTTAGTTAGTTTTTATCCTCTATTTTTCCAGAATGCATCATTCAAGACCTACCTCACTGGACCAAAATTGCCTTGTGAGATTCTACCAAATGGGATTTTGTGATCTATTTTGACATCAAACGCTGGTAAACGTCTTCTTTTTATAAGCGACAAGGAGGGGTTGGGGAAATAGCTAAAGGTCATAATGGCTGACAAGCTTTTTGGAAGCCTTTTTACTGTCCTGCCAGGAAAATGGAGGCATAAAACAGGAAGAAGTGTGTGTTTTACGCCCTTCTCCCCAGAGAGAGATCTTATCCTACCAACAATGCGTCAAGCGCAAGGTGAGGAAATAAACACCCAATTTCACATCCATTTCTCGGCTAACAAAGATGCCCGTATAAGTGGCCTCCTAATGTTACAGAGTTCTCACAAGGAAAGTATCAAGGGACAGAAAGTGGAATCTGTAAATAAACAGTGCAGCTCAGCCTCAGGCAGAAAGTCAAACTTGTTAACTCACCTGAAATGCGATTGATCCTTTCAGGCCTGCTTTTTTTTTTTTCCTGGCATCATTTCCTTCCTTCTTCCTTTCTTCCAGACATTCTCTCCTTTCCTGAACCTACTTTCTGCCTTCCTTCATGCTCATTTTTATTCATGTATCCTTTCATTGCTTAGGCCTACTTTTGTTCTTTCCTTCCTTGCTAACTTCTATGTCACCTTCCTTCCTTCCTTCCTTCCTTCCTTCCTTCCTTCCTTCCTTCCTTCCTTCCTTCCTTCCTTCCTTCCTTCCTTCCTTCCTTCCTTCCTTCCTTCCTTCCTTCCTTCCTCCCCCCAGACCAACTATTTATTGTGCATCATCCCTTTCTTTCCTGAAAACTACTTCCCTGACTTCCTGGTTTCCTTCTTTCCTTCAACATCTGTTGAAAAATAAATAAATAAATAAATCTACTTTAAAATCAATTTTTGATCTATTAATGTAGAAAAATATTCAGAAAATATTGGGGAGGGAATGTCAAACTATTAGCTAGCAATACATTAGGGAAGCATTTTGGGGAAGAAAGAAAAAAAAAAAAACGTTACTGTGCTTTCATTGTGAGGAGATGGACATGATGGCCATGAGGTGGGACAGATGGATGTTTGGTGGGGGGGGTCGGCTGATGTATACTCAGCGGTCCTGCCATAGTGAGCTGAATCAGCAGGGCAGCAATACTCGGCATGTGTGCGTCTAATAAATAACTCTTCTTCAATTTGCCGTCTTTCTTCCCAGAGGACTCCAGACGAGGAATCTCTGGATTTCTGGCGAGATCACTTTTTGATGAGAAAGCTCCCCCCGCGGACCATCCGTGTCACGAAGGGTGTTCCGACAAGATTATTGATCCTTCTGAGTTGTCGCCAAAGTGCTGAGTCAGGGCTGGGGTGCAAACAAAGCAGAGAATTGGGAATTTAATTGGAAAGAATACGAAGAATGATGCATATATATATATATATATATATATATATATATATATATATGTAAAATATTGGATTAGAAATCTTAAATTAATTGATAAAAAAAAACTCAATACTGAAACACATTTTTTGACAAAAATCCCCAAAAAATGTATAAAAAAACACAAATACTAAAAAACATATAACTATAAAAGGCAAATTTTACATTAAAAAAAATTTAAAAAAAATAGGTATACAATAAATATTGGGATAAAAAAACAGAATATTTAAACAAAGTATTAGAAGAATAAAAAAAAGTAAAATGATGAAATGTTATTAGAAAAACATTACAATATTAAATGAAAAATTACAAATATTTGGGTAAACTAACACAAAATTAAAAAGTATTTAACAGAAAAATATTATGAAAACAAATATTACAAAATTACAAATAGACAAGAAATACAAAAAAAATCTAAAAATATGACAAGTGAAAAGTAGGCTACTAAAATATGAACTGAAAAAGGAGAATCTACAAGGACTGACGTAAGACTGCGCAGAAGTATTGAATCAGCGTCCGATGTTATTCCGTTGCTCCTAATGAAGCATTCCCGAGAAGCACCAGAGAGCAGTAAAACTTATTCCAGGCGTGAATCAGCTCATAAAGCCCAAATATATTCATAGGCTTCGCTCAAATCATCGCCTCCCGTTTCCTCGCATCAGCAAGAAAAAACTCCCCCGTCGTGCATTTGTTTGGCAAAAATACATCAACAAAAACAGGCCGCTTTTTTTATGCATGCGCTAGGACGCACCGAGGAGCCGCAACGGCACTCGGTGGAGCGCCTTTCGCCGCCTGGGCAAAACTACGCAAATCATCATCATCATCATCCTCGCAGACGAACATCCCACTTTTGACACCGTTATTTACATAACTAAGGGGGGTGAGTAACCTGAATTTGAACCAGTGTACGCTTTTTTATGTTGGTATTTGTTTACAAAAGAGAGATAAGAGAGAAAAATCGGGGGGGAAAAAATCGGCCGATTTTTTTTTTTTTTGGAGGGGGGGAGATGTTTAAAAACAACAATAGGCAAAAATCGACCAAAAAAAAGGCAGCCAATTTTAAAAGAGCTAATATTGGTTGTTTAAATGAACCGGTCAGGCCCTAGTTTTGTCAACCATTATTGGTTCCTCTTTGTCCAGACTTGAGAGAGTCAAATGCGTCTACAATGTATCAGCAAGTATATACACAGAATATAGATTATGCTCAAATCATGCACGGGCACATTGGAATGAGTAGCATAATGTTCTAAACGACGTGCTTAATGTGTTCCCACTCTCCTTTAGCCTTCATTGGCATCCATCAGCGCCAACGGCCGCCGGCCCCAAACAAACCCGCACCGCAATAATGGATGCTTCCGATTAGCCGCCTCTCTCCGTGATACGCTCAAGCCGAGTAGAGTAGCAGAGCGCCGGCGGGCTGGTGATTTGTAAGGTCGCACCAGGTGCCGCAAACCGGGGAGACGGATATTGGCGTCTCATCCCCGGAGAGACTGAGCCGTGTTTCTTGCCGATGTCATCGAATCTGCGGCTTATAAATGAGCCTTGGGTTGGAGCGTCCATTGATCCAACTGTCTATCCCAGATAAAAAATAAAAATAAAAAAAACTTTGGTTTTCCCGTGTACAGTGGACCCCCGATATTTGCTTGGGATAGGGCCCAGGTGAAAATCCACCTTAAAACTGGCACCCACTATAAATGTATAAGCATATATACTGTATTGGGGTGCCCATCTCTCCAATAAAATACGATTCGATAAGATCCAATAATGTCTAATTTTAAAGTAGAATGATTCGATTCGATTCCATGGGATTATGATGGATTAATTAAAGTGGAACAATTTGATTTGGTTCAAATTGTTTTATGTTACACCCCTAATATTTATACATATTTAATTAAAAATGTATATTCCTAAAAACAATGACAGTTATGAATATGAAAAGCATTGAAAATTTTGTCATTTTATTATTTTGTAAACTTATAAAATACGGTCCCGTTTATTTTAAACCATTGTACTGGTTATACACACACACACACATATATATATATATATATATATATATATATATATATATATATATATATATATATATATATATATATATATATATATATATATATATATATTCCAGCCAAAAATTTTCAGTATTAAATGTGATAATAATGCATATATTTGTGGAGACTGGGGTCAAGTTGTATTTTACAATTTTAAAAATGTGCACAATTTCACAAGTGACTTCATGTTAAAGATAGGTAGCTCTTAATATGAAAAGAAAAATGCACTGAGCTGTCACCAACGTCTTACTGATACAATTATACCATCTAGTGGCAGAAAATTGACCTCAACACAAATCAATATCACACATTTATTTCATTTTTATGAATGATTATGAAATTTCGGTCTGAATGACTCAAAGAAAATTTTAAAAATTTTAATCGCCTGACACCCCAATATATAATATATATGTATATATATATTGTTACATACATTGTTTTGTTTTGCATTGTCTTGTCATTTTGCTAATACTAATACGTAGCAATTTGACTCGCTTCCATTCAGGCAGTAAACTAGCAATCCATTGTATATACAGTGACGACGTACGTGGTATGACAAATGGCGGCCGCTACGATTGTGTTGGCGCTGCAACGCATAGGGCAGACACAGCAGGGAGTCCGGCGGCTTTACGTGCCAAGTCGGCCGACTATCTGCCCACCTCAGGGTGGCTCCTTTCCACACATACAGATAACAAAAAAAAACAAAAAAACATTGTCTCCTCTCGGGGATGGATGGCGGGATGCTCGCTACTTACGCATTCTGCTCATGCTGCTTATTGTTTGATAGGATCGACATCGGGGTGGGGGGGGGGTATTTCTTGCGCGAATGTGATGCGCTGCAGTGAAACACACAAAAGGGGAAGGGAGGGAGCGGGCTGCAGAGCGCAGACAGGATTCCTCTGCAATGATACATGACGCGACTTCATCATCCGCACATGAAACGTACACGATGATGCAACATGACCTGAATCATCAATCGCAACTGCCAATTGAAATTTGACTTTGAAAATATAGAAATCCAATCAGGTTTGTTCTATCATATTTTTAGTGTATTTTTTAAATGCATAAAACTTGTGTGAATTTTTTTAAATTGAATTTTAATTCATTGTTTTGTTTTTGTTTGTTTTTTTTATGAAAGAAAAGCAAATTAATGGGGAATAAATTAACTTTTTTGAAAATATTTACAAAACCAATGACAATTATTTTTAATTTTTTTTTTTAAATTAAATACTTTACATTTATAAAATAATGACAATTTTTAATATTGAATTTAAATTATTTATAGTGTATGATTTTTTTAAAACATGTTTTTATCATTTTTAATTTTATAAAACAAATAAATACATTTTTATTTTATATATTATTTAAAATGCCATTTTTAAATCTTATTTTAAATATATTTTTACAATTATGAAACAATGGGAATTTCTAATTTATTATTTCTTTAAAATATAGACAACATTCTTTTAAATTCATTTTTTTACATTTTTAAGCCCATTTTATTTCAAATTTGAAAAAACCCAACTGAGATTTTCAACATTTTTTTTTAATTGATAAACCATCATTAATTAAACACATGATTATTAATTCATTTTTTTATAAAAGGAAAAAAAAAGTATTTGTTTTGGTAAATTTGGTAAAATGTGTTTTTATTTTTTAAACCATATGTGGATTTAGTAGTAAATTGTACAAAAATACAATGCTTGTCATTCTTCCATAAAATTAAACAAAAATTGAGCCATAGCAGAGCAGAAGATACCCAAGATCCACCTTTTACACAGAACCAAGCAAAGAAGTGCTTCTTTGTTGTAAGGCGAAATTCCACCTTTGATGTCTGCCGTTGGACGCGATCATTCCTCGTGAGTTCTTTGTTGTCATTCATTCAATGTGTATTTTACGCAGGCAATACGTCACGATGATCACGTGACTGTCCAAAATGCCTGATACAGTAATTAACGCAAAAAATATTAATAAAAAGTGCTATAAAATCATAATTGCTAAACATAAATTGGCATTTTTTTCAGGGAAGAGTTGAAATGAACCATTTCACAGAATAGCTGGTTAGTTTTTCATAAGTCTTGTGTTCCTTTAAGTACGCTCACAAGCGAAAAGACAGCAAAAGCTACTTTTGATTTGCTGTTTTGCAGTTTTTGATTTGCTGTTGTGATTACTTTTTTGCTTTTACGTTTATTTTTTAATGTGATTTTTTTTTTAATTTTAGATTTGCTAAACTTGTGATTATTTTTTTTGTGCTTTTTTTCAAGTTGCTGTTTTTTTGTTTTTGCAAATTTGCTGAACTTGTGATTAGTTTTTTGTTTTGCTTTTTTTCAAGTTGGTGTTTTTTGTTTTTGCAATTTTTGATTTGCTGTTGTAAATTATTTTTTGTTTTTGCGATTTTTAATTTGCTGTTGTGATTAGTTATTTTCCATCCATCCATCCATTTTCTTGACCGCTTATTCCTCACAAGGGTCGCGGGGGCTGCTGGCGCCTATCTCAGCTGGCTCTGGGCGGTAGGCAGGGGACACCCTGGACTGGTTGCCAACCAATCGCAGGGCACACAGAGACGAACAACCATCCACACTCACACGCACACCTAGGGACAATTCGGAGCGCCCAATTAACCTGCCATGCATGTCTTTGGAATGTGGGAGGAGACCGGAGTACCCGGAGAAGACCCACGCGGGCACGGGGAGAACATGCAAACTCCACCCAGGAAGGTCCGAGCCTGGACTCGAACCGGAGACGATAAGTTATTTTGTTTCGCTTTTTTTATTTGCTGTGTTTTTGTATTTTGAATTTGCTGTTGTGACTATTTTTGTGTTTCGGTGACTTTTGATTTGCTGCTGTGATTGTTGTCTGCGACTTTTGGTTTGCTGTTATTATTAGTTTTTGCAATTTTTGATTTGTTGTTGTGATTAGTATTTGTTATGTTTTTTTTTCTTTTTGTATTTTAAACTTGCTGTTTTTCGTTTTCGTGATTTTTGAATTTTTTTTTTTACTGTTTTTTTTTTTTGTCATTTTTTATCTGCTTTTGTGTTTTGCTTTGTTTCTTTGTTGGTGCTTCAAACCATTTTGGCACTTGTTTGATCTTAACTGTAATGGACATGTGTGTTCAGCCTAAGCGAAAAATGAATAGAATTCTAGCTCCGGCAAAGACTAATGGCCACGAAGTACGTCCAACACAGTTCCGTGGTTTGGCTGGTTGTTACATTTGCCTCAGTTTAATTAAACGACGGGTGATGTCGTTTGTCACCGGGTGGAAAAACGATGTCGTTTTCGTGATGGTTTGGCTTCATAAACCCAAGACACACATACACACACAGATCCATTATGTTTAAGGAAGACCACCACAGTATTGACACACACACAAGGAAGCAGAGGGACCATCTAAATGCAAATGTTCCTTTTCCTCCAATCAATGGGGAACACCTCCCGATATTCCCACACATTCCTTGACACGCACACTCATAATTATGACAAATTGTTAGTTTGGACACTCCATTACAATGTAAAATATGGTTAAATAAAAACGGATTGGAGTAAGGAAAAAAAAAAAAAGTATAGCTGGAAGCAGAATATTAATCGTCTCCATGATGGGTTATAAAATGGATGCCAGCACTGGATAATATAATAGCTGATGATGTCATGCATGGTGTAAGCATACATACAAATTGTTCATTGACACAAATGTTAGCCAGTTGCATCCCACTGTCTGTGTTTGTACATTATGTAATCATTGCAGTGTGTGTGTGCGTGTGTTTATTCTGGCCACACGTGTGACTGCCGCTTTGTTGCGGTGCTTAAATAACTCACTACTATCCTCCTGACCAAGAGCCGAAGAAAATAGAATCTGCCACCGGTGAGTCTGAGTGACATCAAATTCAGCATGGACATTCATCATGACAGTAGACACACAAAAAATTGCATAGTTTAGCACCTGTGCTGTTAAATGTACACATAGTCAGTCATTTTTTTATGTGCTTTCTGTGTTGTTTTTCAGGGGTTTTGAGCAGCAGTTACTAGGGATGTAACGATAAGCGCGATATCGTGATACCGTGATATTAAAACTGCCACAATATCGTCGTCGTCATGTTCATGATATTTAAATGCAACACACCTGTTAAAGTTAATCAGGCTGATTTCCATTTGTGCAGTTCTAGCACCCTCTGGTGGCTAGTTTTTTAGTGCAATTTAATTTTTATTAGGGATGTTTTGGCCCTTCTATGTTGAAAAGCTACACTAATTGTCAGATGAAGGGGAACGTAATATGCCCGTAAAGCAAGTCAAGACGAAGAATTGTGAGTCTTCATCATTCAAGTGGGGGAGCATTGACTCTCGTTCACCATATTCAGCTATACAAAAGGATGATTAATAGTACATTAAAAAGCATTTTTTTGTTTTGTATGTAAAACATCTTGGGCACAAATACATCTGATTGATTATTGTGCTGATGAAAGTGTTCTGGTCGAGTTTCAGAGATTAGCGTTGTGATTAAATTTCCTTTCGTCTCATTACATACAGTTGTAAATTATTTTAAAATACAATTTTCAAAAAATAATTTACAAAAACTAAAGATAAATTATACTAAAGATAAATAAATAGATATGTATACATATTTGAATGTGTGAAGAAAAAGAATTACAAAACATATTTTAAATGTTAATTTAAGAAATATATTTTTCACATTTATATTTTATTATATATTTATTTTATATATTTTAAGTACCGGTACACTTTATTTAAGTTCTAATCTCTATTAATATTTTCTATTTAAGAAAGAATTGGAGATTAGCATTCACTTCAGAATCCCCTTTAAAAAATAAATATTTTTTCAACTTATTTTTTCAAAGACTTTAAATACAAAAAAAGAATAAAATCATCTTTAAAATATCTTAATATTAAAAAGCAAAAGTAAAAGAATGCATCAAGTTTAAACATAACATCACACCAGAGAGAAATAGAAATTAGAATTCAAATTAGAATATTTTTCTAAAGAAATCTGCAAAAAACAAATATGAAATGGTATAAAAATCAATTAAAATAGATGCACATTAAAAGTAAATATTTTAAAAAGTATCCGTTATGAAAAGATACATGTAACAAATAAAAACCCATGAAAATAAATTTAAATGTCCATTTATTCATCACCAAATATGAACACGGCAGCCTTAATTCAGAATACAAGTTTGAATTAAAAAAAAAGTTTACAAAAATGTTGAGTCTATTACAAATATATGAAAAATAAATACCACTGTGCCACTTTTGACGACACCTTACAGATCATGTGTGAACAAAATAAAAATTAGAAACCAGCTCAGTATTCATAAATGATTCTTGGTTGTTGTGGTGATGCGAGGGCCTTCTTTCTTTCCTTCCGTTTGTTGTTTTTTTTCCTCTCTCTCTTTCAGTATCTGCAGCAGAAGCCGCAACCCTTGTAGGAGCGGCAGCAGTTGCAGCACCAGCGGCACATCGACAGGTTGCTCTGCCGCTTGTGACGCGCGTGATACGGCGTCCAAGGCTCCTCGCCGGCCACGTCCTGTTGTCCTGCAACTGGAGTGTCGCCTCCTCTTGCCTCCTCCGCCATTTGCTGCTGCACCTGTGTCGGCAAAAACATGTCCGTTAAATCCTCACGCAGCACATTATTAAATGTTAAAGGGATACTTCACTTATTTAGCCCATTATAGCAATAAAAAGTTCATATTTTGTCTGTAATTAATTTGATACTTGGTTACCTGAGCCCTTGTGATGTGATTTTCAGTCGACAGCAAGTTGCAAAATGTGTTTTTAAAAGTACTAATTGTACATGAAAAAGAATGAAAATGTCAAATTTATTATGGGCAAAATATTAATCTTTGACTGCCAAAAATGGCTAAATAAGTAAAGTATCCCTTTAAATGAAGTGTAAACTCTTTCGAGGCGATGTCACGTGACGTAATTGAAACAAACTTGGTGTCCGAGACTTTGTAAATAAGAACTTTAAGGGTGCAAAACATAAATCCTCAACGTCTAAGTGATTCGATTTGGTTCGATTCAGTGGGATTACGATTGGAATTGATACGAATCAGTTCGAGAGGGTGTGATGCAATGAGGTTCTTATTGTCATTTTGCAATAGACACATATACGTATATATTAGTGATAGGCATCTCTCCAATAATAGATGAATCAAATGTGACAGTTTTGTGTTTTTTTTAAATAAAAACAGATTTTATCTTTGAAATCTGTTTCCGTTTTACACATGACAAACCAAAACTAAGCTCAGAAAAAGAAAGAAACAAAGCTGAATATTCAATCTTCATTTCATTGGTAAGCATCATATAGTATTTTTTCTTTGCGTTTAAAAAAAATAGTTATAAGCTTGATGTATTTCGATTTCGGACTCACCTTCAACTAAAGTGAAACAACTGTCTGAAAACATCACATCTGTTCACTGAGCTAAGGCAGTGTCCCTTGAATATAATGTTCTCTATAAGCCTTAACAGTATGCTAATTGTGTACATGATAAAGGAGAGAGGCAGTCATGATGCACTTTTAAAACAGGAAGTGATAAGGCTCCGCCCATTAAAGGCACATTTCTAACATACAGATGCTACAAAACACCTACAGTATTTTCTACATTTTACATGTTCTAAATTATTACAGTGCATTATAATGGATTTAAAGCGAGTGGGAGGCATATAACTATTTCTAAAGTTTTTAAAAATCTCTCTATATCACAATTTCACTCACTGTAATAGAAACATAGTGGGAATTAATAGAAATTGGTGTGGAAAAGGTGATGTTCTTACCTCGTTGAAGGGGAGCGCAGAGCTCTCCAGGATGCAAATAAAGGCGAGCACGAGTGTCACTGCAACTGCAATGCTAAATGCCTTCATTTTGGACTAGTAGTGGGGGGTGGTCTTCTTTTAATTGTCGCTGAAAATCCTCAAGAGTGGCTCGGTCGTCTCTCGCATGGGGCGCCGACGACGACTGTCCAGTGATGACGTTTGTTTCGCTTGCTACCTCGCTTCCACAGTTTGTCGGTGTGAGTGCATGGTGTGTGGTATTTATACACATGCTGAGGGTGGTGGTGGTGGTGGTGGGGTTACTCACCGCCAGCCCCCCAGGGAGGCCCGCCTGGCCTCTTTCCTGGCAGGCGTTATCTAACCGCTACCAGGGGAAGTTTTGACCTCTTTGCTTGTGTAAAAGCTGAGGCCAGTGACGCGGGGGATTTCTTTTTGGATCCACAACACAGTGATTAGCATGTCTGCCTCACAGTTCTGAGGTTCAAGGTTCTAATCTAGTTTACTGGTGTTCATGTTGAGTGAATGGTACTTCATTTATATAGCGCTTGCCCACCTTTACATGGTAGAAGGCGAAGCATCAGGAGCAGCTGGGGGTTCAGTATCTTGTTCAAGGATACTTCGACGTAGTCACAATGGCATGGGATCGAACCCACAACCTCTGGGTTGCGAGACGACCAATCTACCACTGAGTCACACCACCCTCAGGTTATTTGTGTCTTGTGCCCTGTCATTGGCCTGTTTCAGATGACATGTGACCATTTAAAAAAAAAAAAAATGGCTGCAATATGGCATAGAAAATAAACTCACATTCAAGAAGTTGTAGGTTTGACTCTTGCATGGCATTTCCCAAAAAATAAAAAATATTTACAGCTAAGACAAGGCTGCCAAAACAAAATGCACTATAGTTCACTTATTTAGCTCCAAAATCAAGATCACATAAAGTTGATGTAAAGCTAAAAACATTGAAAAATATTAATGCAAATACAAAACTATTAATAAAATATTAAAATGCATGTATGCATTGAAATGTAATGTAAAAAATAATGAAATAATTAAATGATCAATTTAGAATATAGAATTTCACTGAGCAAGAAGTTTCAATACAATGGAAACATTTTCATTAAATATTAAAATAATACAAAATAACTGTACAGAAATTAAAAGAAAAATTACATCAGCAATTACAAAAAGTTAAATAACATCCACTGACAATTATTAATTGCTAATTAATCATAAGATTATTGATTATTATAGTAATTATTTTTAATTAAATAATTAGATTTTTACAAAACTAATAAATAGAAAAATTCTGCGCCCAATAAATAAATAAATAAATAAATAAATAAATAAATAAATCAGCATTCATTTGTAACTCTGAATTGAATAAAAAATAAATAAATAAACAGAGT
Source organism: Festucalex cinctus (assembly GCF_051991245.1). Classification (NCBI taxonomy): domain Eukaryota; kingdom Metazoa; phylum Chordata; class Actinopteri; order Syngnathiformes; family Syngnathidae; genus Festucalex; species Festucalex cinctus. The sequence continues at coordinate 16,614,433 of NC_135417.1, forward strand.
GCTACGGTGTAGTTTCCTTTTTTGGTGCCAATTTGACAAAAAGTAATACAATACACGTTGGGCCGTTTTGCAACCATTGGTGCAATTAAAAAAAATGCTGTTATTGTTCATTGACTTTGGTAACCCAACAGGATCAGTGCCCCCCCACCCAGACCACCCCCAAGTGTGATGATTTGCTTGTAACTTTTTGCTACCCAACGGCAGTATTATGTTGGTTCCAACAAATTCTTCAGTCATTTGGCGCGCCTGTTCAATGCGACGGAATGGTCATTGCTTCCTCAAAATGATGTAATTACAAGCTCGCAAATGAAATAATCATCGCCTCATTGATCCAGAACATTCCTTTTTCCTCCCCCTTGCGTAATACTTCCAAAACCTGGCATTACATCCCAGTAGGGTGCGAACGCACTCAATGTTGTTGTTCCATTAGACAGCAGTTCAAGTCATCTAATCTAAGGACGACGCCCCCCTGCTGTTTTATTACATAACTCACAAATACGAACACAAAGTGTTGCTTTCATTATTTATTAACGATTCTAGTCATAATGTGTTTAAAAAAATACATTGCCAGTCAATTTGCAAAATTGCTACAGCATTGGTTTCATTAGATTGTTTTGCTTTAATGAACTTTTGAGCACAGTCAAGAATCCTAACTGCAATTTTATCTAGTGAGGTGTTGGAAGAGTCATTTTGTTCATTTTACATTTAGTCTACGTGTATATTAATTGTCCTTTGTACTAATTAACTATTGTATTCATGACCTTCAGAACACTATCAAGAATTCTCCACCCACTTCAAAACCCTTTAACAGCCAATTTAGGAAATTCCAGAAGGCTTACTGTCGTTATTTTGCAATGATTTGAATTTGTTTACTAATGTATCATTGTATTTAGGACCTGAAGAAAATGGTGAAAACAATCGTTTATTAAAAATAAATGAATAAAATTTAATTCTGGTATTTTATGCAAATTCTTACATTACACACCATGACAGCCAAATAACTTTGCCTTAAAGTCCGCTAGCTTAATGCTAACACATAATGGAAAATGCCATAGATGGGCTACTGAATAGCATCGCCATTGCAGCGTTATAACCCTTTAACTAAGAGATATTTGAACAAATACCAGAAATAGCAGAACATCAAATGTAGACCGATAATATATCAATATAACAATACTCACAGGCATATCTAATTTATCCTCTAATTTGAGATACTCCAGCAGAGTTTGTTCAATCATCTCTTTGTTTCTTTTATGTGTTTGTTTGTATTATTGATGACACATGATTCATTATTCATAGCTTCATAAAAACAGCCTTGATACTATGACAGAAGATAAGCATAATACGGCAGATTGGAGCACAAACAAATCAAAAAGGATTATTTTATTTCCGCTTATCGGCGGCAGAGCGATAAACAACCGATGGTTAATTAACCTGCGAGCGGAATAAACGCCAGAATCAATAAAGGTGGAAGTGAAATAACAAAAATGGCGGGGGCGGTGGGCAGTTGGTTGGCATGGTGGGGGGGAAACTAAAGATAAAGGGTAGATAGAATCAACAGCCGTTTGAATTGTCATTCCACCTTAAAAGGGCTCACAAATTGCCCGCGGTGACTCAATTAGCGAGGACGGCGGCGGCGGCAGAGCGCCGGTGGCGACCGCGCGCCGGTCTGTCTCGCTTACTGATAACCTCGGTGGCCGTGGTTGCGTCAGTGTCAACAAAACGCCAATGGGGCCTCCCGACATGCGTTGGGGAGCCGCCATACTTACATATACAACGTGTTTTTATGAAGGTTCGCCACGTGCCGTGTTTTTCGTCGCAAGAAACAATTTATGAGCATGATGACATCGCAACACAATGTTCCAGGATAATGTGCCGGGAAATTATCCTTAAGCCACTTAATGAATTTTGACGGAAACAAAATAGTGGAACATTGAAAAATGTTGGACAGGTCAAATTAAGTGCATCTGTAAAGGTTATAACTGCATTTTATATTAATTAAAAAATAATAATAATCTCATTATAATAACAATAATAATAAAATTAAATATTTTTAAAAAATGTATTTTTAAAAATACATTAAAAGGCATTTTCAAGTGATTATGGTTATTTGTTATTATTTATAACTTATATAACCTATTATATAGAAGGAGAATTCAGGTAAAAACTTCCCAAAATTGTAGACATGAAGATGAAGCTAATAATTCTTATGAATGACCATCAATCATCACTGTCTTAACACAATAATACCGTATTAAGGTAAAAGGTTCTTGTGACCACACTAATAATGTTTTGCTTTTTTGAACTACCCTATTTGCTTACATGAGATGTTCAAAAATATTATTGATAATAAATTGGGATTTGGTGTTCCTAATGAAGTGTCTGCTGAGATGTACATTTGGACCCGTGGTTTTGGCAGGGGGCCTATCACCTGAGGGGATCTTGTGGCCAAACAAAGTGAGGCACCAGGGCGGCGGACTGACTCACCTCAGCAGGCGCCGCCGCCGCCATGTTCCTCCTATTCGAGGCCGTTGCCCCCCGTTTGTTGCGCAAATTCCCACCGCTTTTACCCCAACAAATTGTCTGTGCTGTGACTTCACAACACACCCAAAGTGGACCAAAGGGGGACGATCTGTGGAAATTATAAACAGAAGATGTTGGGAAGAAAGTGATGGCAGCTTCCGGTCTGCAGGGGGCAATGTGGAGAGAACAAGAATTACACATGACAAGAATTCCCAGCATGATTGCATCATTTGTCTTCTTCACTTTGGAACTTCCACATCGCTTACGCCGGTTCCCGTAAACTGCCCAAGGAGGAAGGAAAACCAAGAGAGATTAAAAAAAAAAAAAAAAAAAAAAAAAAAAAAAAAAGAATAATGTACAAAAACTGTTAGATAATACAATATAAAACTATTTGGCAATACAAAAAAATATATATTTCATTAAAAGTATATGACTAACAATGAAGCAATCAAATAATGTTAGTAAATATATTGATTTATATTATTAGAATATTATTCTTATAAATGCGCTTGGTTTACAAAATGTCAAATCTATTCAAATGAAATATAAGAAAACCAAATGCATATTACTCTCTTCGTTTAATATGTTGTTACTATTAGGCTTCAATTCACTTGAGTGTCAAATATATGTATACAAATACATTTTATTTTAATCATGATGCTTTTGATTCAGCCTTTTGCTGTGGCTGTTGACTGTACAGGACAAGTAACTATGTCCATACATACTGTATATCGATGAGTGTGCTTAAAGAACTTTTGTTCCAATGATGAGAGGAACAAGAGTTTACAGAACAGACATTTAAAAAAAAAAAAAAAAAAAAAGACAGTCTGTCTACTTCGCTGTCTGCTCCAGATCTGTAGGTAGATTCAATGATGGAAATACACCAACGCTCTTTGGCACCCTTCCAGGAAGCACTAAAATAACCTTACCACTTTGTTTCACCCTTCTGCTGTATTTTAAAAAATAAAAAAAAATAAATAAAAAAAAAAGGTACCACTTTTAGCACTCTTTCACTGAGGAACCAAAATAATTCAGAATATACAGTATACAGAAAGACTTTCTGGTACCGTGCCATTGCACGCAAAATAACACTTTTTTTTCCCACACTCGTGTCGTGTAACAAAATTTTGTCAATTTTTTGTTTGACGCCCTTTCACTGTGATACTAAAATCTTGCATACCTGACTCTGTTTCAATGCCACCTCTTCCTGTCCTTTCGCTGCTGCCAACAAATGAGCGTCTCGCAAATTCTGTCAATCAACAATTGCTAACACCTACCAGCCGTACAATATAGTACAGTAGTTAGCCTGTTTTCTTAGCATTATGGTAAACAAATGGATACCAGTATTATCCATAAAATATAAATTAGGGCCTGACCGATAGATTTTTTTTATTTATTTTTTGGCCAATGCGATTCCGCTATTTGGCAGAATAAAATTTTGATATGAGGACAGAAGGAGAGCTTTATCCAGATCCTATCTTGGTTCATTTAGGACATTCATGAAAGGGAGCAAAACAAAAAACAAAAGAGCAGACAACAGTGTGGCAACAGATTTAGGAAAGATTCAAAATGGCTAGGCCAACGGATACACATTCATTCAAGATGCATTTATCGAAGTTAGCTGTGAATTCCAACCTCCAAATTAGGAATGTAACCAGAAGAGCGTCAGATCTTTGCTCAGCACTGCATTTGACCAGTCTGCATTTCCGAAGGGGTGTGGCTAATTGACAAGCAATCCACATGGATGATAATATCTAGTTAAAAGTTTATTTTCAACCATTTGTAGATAGAAAAGATGTCTTACAATCTAACCTGAGAGACCGTGAGGCTGCTACAGCGGGTGTCGGATTGGGTGGGCTGGGGGTGGGGTGGGGTGGGGTAGAGTTCTTTATCTTCATTTTGCCATTTCAAAAGAAGATTTGAGGGTAGGGGGGTTGGGATCAGCCACAATATGACCTTTTGATGATGAGCAAATTAGCAAATGTCTGTGTAACATTTGCATTATTTGCCTCAACTTCACATTCTGCGGCGGCAGAAAGCATCCATCACTCCGGCGCTGGCTCAGGGGGCCTGATGAGAATAGATCAGTGGAGATGTTTAAAATAATAATAATAATAAAATAAAAATAACAAATCGACATGCTGTTATTTTCATCACATGAGAAAAAAAAATGAGTGAAGGCGAGCGGGTTTGCATGTCTTTTGAGGTGCACTCCCCAGGGCAGACGATTGGGGGGGGGTTGCCGCAGGCCCCTCCACACTTCCTATGCTTACGTCTCATTTTCCTTGCGTGTGGGCCACAGTGGGATTGTTCAGCATAAATGCCCAACATTTCAAGTATTGTCTCCCCGTCGAGCGTCACAATCGCACACTGGGTGCACCCCGCCACCAGAAAAAAAGGCTTGCGTCAAAGGGAGTGAGTGACTGATCGTCGTTTCTTTTGGGGTCTCGCCCCCTCTAACCGCTCTTCGTTCCACAACCTGTCAGCAAGCAGACTAATAAATTAAAGAAAAAAATGACAATAATAAAGAAGCAACGAAGTAACGATAATGATGATGATCATCCGGGCAGGTTGGGGAGCGGGAGGGGCGGACTTAATCAAATGAAATGTCATCGTCCGTGAGTGAGGCGGAGTCCATCGGGAAGGTGTTGACTCCTCCACAGCGGAAGAGTCGAGCGCGGCCTAGGGTGAGGCCGTGAGGAGGGTAGCGCCGGCGAGTTCGCCACGCGTGATTCTTCACAAGTTCTTGGTTTGTCTTCCGAAGCGACGGAGGCTGCGGCGGTTCCTTCATCGCTACTGCGGCGACGTCTCCCCCACCATATCGATGCCGTGCTGCTGGAGCTGCGCTCTCAGCAAGGCGTTCTCGTTCTTCAGTTCCTCGATCTTGACCGCCAAGGCAAAAAAGAAGAGGGATTCCGTTAGGAGCAATTTGATTTTATTCCCTTTGTGTATTTACAACAGCTAAACAGTTGCCTAAAGAAATGCTTAATGCTAATGCTTAGTACTTCTACTTTTTCAGCAACGGATTGAACACAAATGGTTCAGCAACAACATGCAGGATATACTGTAACAGTACTCACAGCCACATACTCTTTATCCTCTGCGTAGAACGACTAATATTAGTGTCGTACTGATGATTCCAAAGAGGAGTGGAAACGTTATTATGAATGCCTGGCTGCAATAAGATTTCCTGCTGCAAAGAACTCAAGTGGGATTCATAATAATACCAGAAGTAGTAGCAGCATTTAATTGATGCAGTGTGACAAACACACTTTCATTCTTTTTCATTATGCCATTAGGTTGCCATTATGCCTGTAGGTTTTTATAAAGTACAATATTATGGTGGGCTATTTTTCCTCATTAAAATACACATTACAGCAATTTTTGTTGTTCTTTTGGGGAAGATGAATAGCATTTCCATTCATTTCAACAGGAAAAGATGATTTGAGATAGATTATTTTATTTTGAGTGAGGAGTGTAGTCATGGAATGAACTACACTTGTATCTCAAGGCGCTAATGTACAGTGAATCGCGAGCCTTTTCACTGTTGATTATTTCCAAATTCACCTGTCATTTTTTTTTCAGTAGAATCTATCCAATGCTATTCGCTGAAAAACTAACCTATTTTTTGTGTCTTGGCGTATTTTTGTTCCCATTCTGTTATACCAAAAGATGCCACAAGAGATCACCAAAGCTCTGCCTAAAAGTAAAGTAGTAATTGGTGTCAAGGACGTATGCATGTCTCTTGACTGAGAGACTAAGATTTTTGTATGTCATGAAAGAGCTAAAGTTAGCCTGGTTGTTAGCGGACATTACAGAAAATGCAGCTAATGTTTGTTTCACAACACTGAAGCTAAACGGTTCTAGTAATGTTACTCGTTTTCACTAAGCAGAAACAAACACTTTGTAAATATTGTTGCACCAATTGTGCTCAAATATTAGTTGTCTAAAGGGTTCTAACTACACATTATGGATGCTAACGCTAACGTCATCAGACAGTCTATAGTGATTCCAACTGTGTGTTAGCATTTAAGCTAACAAACTTTCATAAGACAAAAGTTTAAGTGGTTTGGTTAATTAAATAACTTTTTATGGTAAACTTCAGCTATAATGTCAAATAAATAGCTTGAAGCAATCCCACTTTTTTTTAAAGAAGTGTTTGCTGTCTGCACACGCCACGCTCACGGTAACCTGTGCCGTTTTTAGCGGGAGAAAATATCAAAGAAAATGGGGATTAAAGTGGAGTAATTTTTCACATTTCATTCTATCTATTCCTTTCATGTGTCTCGATACCTTTGTCCAATGACGTAAACCGAGATTAGAACACAGCGGGCCACAAAAGTCAAGACCATAACCAAGAGGATTATCGAATGATGCGGTGCGTCAACTCAGCTGGGTGCCAACTCACCTCCTGCCCCCCTGAGGAGGAGCCCAAGAGATCATGTTTAGCTTTTGGAGGTGTGTGGTGGTGGTGGTGGTGTGGGGGCGTACAGTCACACTCAATACTCAGGGAGGGAGATCAGCATGCAAGTTGGCTGCCTGTCTGTTTTCACTCCCGCCGCCTCTCGCAGGTAGTAGCGAGCGCTTTGATCGTTCGGAAGGTTACGATTGAGGAGCTAACCGCTGGGACCACTCTGGGATCCACTCGGAGAAGAAGTGAAGATGCACACGGGGGAGCTGGTGGATTTTACTCTCGGTGGAGGGAGACTTGAAGGAGAATGCTGAGGCAAACGTGTCTATTTAACCTGTTTGTCTTTGCACCCACTCGAGGAAATGCTTGTGCTGTCACTATTGAATATTTTTATAATCGATTAATCTGTTCGGATCCGGATCTATCAGAACCAGTGATTGGTGTTTATTTCATACTTCGTGTTCATACAGTGATTTAAAAAAAATAAAAAAACAGGGGGGGGGTTCGAGGGTTATAAATGTTGTACAATGTTATTGCTTGTTTCCCAAAGTAAAATCAGATGTTTTCATATGTCCTATTTTGATAAAACACAGAAGATGAAGGACTATAGAAATCAGTGAACAATTATTGTTGATATGCTGAAATTAGAGGATCTAGACCGTTTAAAAAAAATGTCTCCAAGCGATTACTTGATTATTAAAAAAGTTTGACTTATTCATACTTTCTTTTTCTTTTAACCTACAGGTATAGGCAATCAGTTATGGTTGGTTTTGGGTAAAAACAACAACAACAACAACAACAAAAAACAAAACAAAAAAAACAAGGAAAAGTAGCTCGAATTGAGGAATTATTCGAAATGTGTTGTACTTTCATCGGTGTATTGAAGTTCCAATTTTGCTGTTGTTTTGAAAGTACCTCAATTCAGAAACAGCCATTTTGTTAATTACTTTCAAATGACACTAATTACAAACAATATATTTTATTTTGGAAGTAAATTGGAAAAAGCCTCCGAAATGTCCCTAAAAGCCATTTCCTGGCCGGCATTTCCCTACCTGCTGCCTGCACAGCTCATTGTCCACCTGGATCCTCTCCACTTCCTTCAGGCTATCCTGCAATCGCTGGTTGCCTTGTCTTAGCTCGCGGATGTAGTCGCACGCTTTGGACAGGATGCCTCCTTTGCTCTGGAAGGCCAAACGTTAATAGAGGAGTTATAGTCATCCAAAACAGTCAGATTGTTTTTTGTTTTTTTTTTAACCTGGTTGGGTTACTGGTCAAAAATGTTATTTACAACAATATGTTCTCTGCACCCCCACTAGTCGAAACAAGGTATTCTCTGTGGAATATGAATTCAGCCGCAAAATCCACCTGTTTCTATCCAGCTTGGGACGGGTGGCCATTTTGCCACTTGCTGTCGGCTGAAAATGACATCACAGTGCCTTCGGGCTCAGCTTGCGAACATCACATGACCAAATCCATGAGCCTTTCACCACTCTGCGTATGAATGGTGCATGCGCACAGCTAATGGCTAATTTAACCATAGAATTTACTTAGTGGTGCAATTTCACACTTGATAGGTAGAGAGGCACTCCACAGACCCAGCTTATTTGTATACTAACAAAAAGTCAATTTTCCATTATACACTGCTCACTAAAAGTTAGTGAAATTTCAAAATGCGCTATAACTTTTACAGCTGACCTTAATTTGACCTTCTAAACTTTTGAATACACGTCCAACTTTTCAGTGTTTTAGTAATTTTTGCACAGCTTGCTGTTCTCTAGCAAGGGGCTAAATGGCAAAATTGGCAACAGGTGTTCGAGCCAATAAAAGTGGACTAAATGCAAAAATTTAGTGTGTCCCCAACAAGTCTTAACATGTTATTCAGATTTATATTGCGTTTTTTTTTTTAAATAATTAAGCACATTAACAAAAGTCTCTCGGGGTCATATTGCAAATGTCGCCTGTTTTCTGGGTTTGGTCATGTGACGCTCGCAATGCTAGCCCGAAGGCAGTTTGTTGTCAATTTCAGCGAAAATGGCTGCACCCTGATCACAATATTAATCACAATACTGTGGTTTAGTGGCACATTAAACATGTTTGCGCTTTAATAATTGAATCAATTTCTGGGTTCAATTGCAATTGGCATTTATACAGCCCTCTTCATCATGCTGTTCACAGTGTGACATCGAGGCTTCAACAAGATGTTCTCAGAGTAAAGTGGCCACTGAGCGGATGACGTCAACAACTTACTGCTCCGGTTTTGGTGCTGTCCACGTTGCAGTCGGGGATGATTTTGGAGAGCGTCACAATCCAGTTGTTGATTTTGTCCCTCCTCCGCCTCTCGACTAAAAAGCAGGAAGAGGTCATTTTCCCTTGGCTTGCCGGGCAATGACAGCTCCACAGCAGCCTCTGGTGGCCACTTCACAAACAGCTGTCAAGCCTCACATCCATTTCCAGCACAGAGCCTGTATTGTGTTGCCCTGTCAGACAAGTGAAAAGGCCGCAATCACAACTAATTACCCACCTTCATTATGCTGCGCTCTCCTCCTTTCATCTCGTGGCGTCCGCGGACCGTCCATTTTCCTTCACAGAAACAAAACATACACAGACGCTTGTTTTTCACACACAATATCTCCCCATCTCTGACACATACACACACACACTATGAGCCCTCACATTCACCTCCTCCCCGAGACTAATAACAACTGTTCTGGGCTGTTATCTTAGACAATGTCTCTTCTAATTGCGGGCGCCTACGCCGGGCGTCCTAAATGTCCGCCTCCAGCTCAAACAACCTTCTCGGCTTCCCAGGTGCGGCCCACAGGGGGAGCACGCCGCGCCGTTTTACTGCGCCGTAAAACAACGGTGATGGTGGCGCGAGCCGTCTGCCGGCATCCTGAGCTGCCGGCTAATGAGACAACTGTCTGTCGTCTGGGCGTCTTCCCTCAGGTATTCCGTTAATTAAGACGCGGCAGTGAAACCATTTCCAACCGCGCAGCAAAGCGTGAAGGGTCTGGTAACACCGTTGCGTATAAATAATAATGACCTATTTTCCTCACACAGCACCACTAACTATCTTTTACTCATTAAAAAAAAAGTAGCAGGGGATTTATCAATCTGTGCCTTTCATGCAAAATCCAGCGAAGCGGGACATTGCTGTGTTTGTGGCCGCTTTCATGCAGAGACACCGCGACACGTGCTTTTAGAAGAAAGTCTCTGCTATTCCCTTATACCACTGGTTCTCAACCCCGGTTCTCGAGTACCCCTATCGAGCCTGTTTTCCATCTCTCCCTCAGCCAACACACCTGATCGTTTGAAAGACCTGTGTTGGCTGTGGGAGGCATAGAAAACAGACTGGATAGGGGTACTCGAGGGCCGCGGTTGAGAACCACTGCCTTATACAGCCGGTACGTTTACATGCAGTCACTAACCCAACCCAAATATTGGCAATATTCGCCTTTTTAAAAACCCAAATAAGACCCTTGCAAGGCATTCAGAATACCTCAAATGAACGGAGCATTGGGCCAATATATCGGCATCTGCCTGTTTTACGACTCGGGTGCTGGTAGCTCACTGAGCGGTGAATGTTTGCGAACTTAGCAAAATTTAGGGGTTTTGTCAGGATTTGTAAGACAGACAGTTTGTACTTGTCGCAAAGACATTTTGAACATATTCAGACAATTTTTCACTGCCTGCGAAGATCTTTTAAAACCTTTTAGGAACCCTGATGAAAATCCTAAATTAGCTACATTCACATGCATTTGTCGCTCAGTGAGATACAGGGAACTTTTCATTTATGAATTTACTAAAATTTTCACTTTATAAAAAATGATGCTGACACTCTCTAGAATATTTATTAAAAAAAAATGAAAACAAAATGTTGACATTTTGGAAAACTTTATTTACAATAGAAAACTTTAGGGAACTTGCTTAGTTTTTAATTTAGCTTAGCACATGCTGATTACCATAGAAACTTGCTGCAAGTTTTGTTATATTTTTTAAACAAAGCTGTCCATTCCTTATGTTTAAAATTAAAAAGAAAAAGTACATTTCAAAATTTTTATGCTAATATTTTCTCTTTTACTGCATATGAATATCAACTTGAAATATAAGTTATCGGTCTCCTTGACTACTAAAAATTGGTATCAGTATCAGCTTTGGAAAAAAAACCATATTGGTCTATCACTAATGTGTATCAATACACACATGCATGTTTATATAAGTTTGTGCTTCAGGTGTGCAATGCACCGGAAATAATCAAGCAGATGTGAACAAACATGATGACGCAGCAACATTCAGGCCACTACGTGACTGTATTTTAAAGTTGGTCGTTAAGATGGTACTTGGAGAGCAAAGGATTTTTATTTTTCGAGCAAAAAGTGGAGAACTGATGCTTTAGTTAACACGATTCTTTTTTTTTTCATTTATTTTTATGGGATTCATTCTGTTAGTATGTGATGTTGTAATGACAAACGTTCCATTTAAGTGTTACAGAACAGATTCAAAGATTAGATTCCAATGTTAGCAAATACTCAAACGTTAGAAATGGAAAAAGTGTTATGCTTATTTTTGTGTAAAAGGCCAGAGAGATCTTTAGTTAATGCAAAATACTGTTTTTACACTATTGTTTTTAAAAGCTGCTGGGTCTTCTGTTATGGCTCTAATGCTGCAATTTTGTAGGATCTCTTTGTGAATGAGGCTTTTAACGGAATCACATCAGCTTGTGCGCCTAATAAAGTGTCCAGTGAGTGTACATCATTCCGTTATCTGCCCAAATAAAATAGCCGCCGCATCCGAAACGAGAACGTGCCGCGTCTGGAGATGTTGTTTCCAGACGCAGCGCGGCGACCTAATTTCTAATTCCTGACGGGGAACGAGTTGCCGGGCTAACAACAATGGATGAGGGTCAGCACTGAGGGAGCGCTACATCTGCGTCTCACACATCAAGAGCGAGGAGAATCACCGGGGATTGGGGGGGGGGGGGGGGGGGGGGGGGGGGAAGGAGGCATCTTCCCTCTGCTCGGGATCTAATTTGATTAGTTCATTTGCTGCAAACAGGAATGTGCTGTGATGGTGGTGATGGGGAAAAGAGGAGGAGGAGGAAGGGGGGAAAGTGGAAAGCATTCCTCACCAGTTTAAACCTTCGTGCCGCAGCATCTCGTTTTCATCTCTGCGGACGGCACATAGGGTGGGGAGGTTTTTACTTCACTTTGGCAAACGGGAATGTCACTGTTGATTAGTTCACACTCAAAACGGGAAAATACGCCCGTGCGGGAGGAATCATGCAAACAATAACAACAACACACCCATAAAACACATTTTGTTGTATGCTGCGTCTCCTGTTTGTCATGTGGCTAACTCACGACAATGCGTCTTTTGTGTCTGAACAACAGCAGCACATTTTAGTGCCGGATGAATGCTAGCGACGGGAAAAATTGACGTAACTCGATTTGGCAATTAGTCATGTGCTTGTCGCGGAGGTAAGCGGCTGTTCCTTGACAAGAGAAAACTTGTGCTAATTTCAAACTCGCCTGGGCATAAAAATGTATTTTAGTACATCAAAACAGAATGGCGCCATTTAGATTAATAAGCAGTGGAACACCAAAACTGAAACTTTGTCAAATTTGATTGGCTCAGCCTCAAAAGTTAAACAAAATTATCAATGTACTATTGTGTATAATTAGTTAAAGTGGAAGTCAACCTCAAACATTTCGTGATAATGTTATGTCACCTCACGAGTCTAAACATGACATTCTGATTATTACAATTGTGAAACATGAATTATGAAGCAAAATCCAGCCGTTTTAATCCATCTTCGGAGACGGCCATTTTGCCACTTGCTATCAACTGAAGATGACATCAACGGTGCTCAGGGCTCAGGCAACGACCAATCAGAGCTCAGCTGTTTTCTGAAGCTGCACTGTGATTGGTTGTTACTGAGACCTGAGCAACACTGATGTCATCTTCAGTCGACAGCAAGTGGCAAAATGGCTGCCCCCTGAGATGGATAAAAACAGCTGCATTTTGTTGCTTAACTATTCCACTAATACAATATTAACCAGAATACCATATTTAGACGAGAGGGGCTGCATAAAACATATTATTGTCAAAAAAATGTTTTGGGTTGACTTTCTCTTAACAATTACAATATATTAGTTAACCAAATAATATAAATACGTATTAATTCTCTATATCTTTTATTATGAAGAGTAATTAAACTAGGGCTAACACAACAGCAGACAACGAGTGCAGAAACACAGTTGGGCGTAATCGTAAAAGTAGTACGAGCGAGAAAACTGTCCTGAAATAGGCTATAAGAAGCTTTTATAGACCTCTACCGCCTAACGGCACATACAATAAAATATTATGACTCATCTTGAAAAAAATATATAAACGGTTGTGCTCCTGACATTTTTTTTTTTTTTTTTTTTTTTTTTTTAATCCCAGCACAGCAGAGTAATATAACCTTCACGCATTCTGGTGTGTTTGTATTTGTAATGTGTGTCAAGTGATGCCTGTTGTTGGTATCTATATAAAAAATAAATAAATGCTGAACAACGTCAACGACAACAAAGGCATGCAGAATGATTTAGGACTGGATTCACACTGCATGCATCAAGTGGCATTACAATTCTGGTTGTTTTGCTCTCAAGTGGCACGATTGAAATATGCATCATCACCCTAAACAGAAGAAAAAGTGGTTATCTTTTGATCTGAACTAGGTTTCTTCCACTGAAAAAATAATAATAATAATAATAATAATACATGTTGAATATCTGCCAAAACAATTGGCAGCTTGACATAAAAAAAAAATATGCCGATGATTTCACTTTACATGGGCTTTTCTACATTCAAGATGCATTCAGAGCATTACATGCTCTAAACAGGGCGCTTTATAGAACATTAAAGTTAGACCAGGTCAACTAAATACTATATAACCTTTAACATTTGGATTATTCATACATTTGTGGTTACTTCCTTGTTGACGCTCGTGGAGTTTCTTAAATGCTGTTTCTGTTTATGCTTTTGGTTTCATTTGTTACATCAACGTAAACATGCTGTAAGAGACACGTGCCAGTTTAAATGCACTTTCAAATAGCTAAAATCCTGAAATGGTATTAAAAGGGAATGGGGCATTTGGACATGCAGTGAAAATCCAGCTTAAATGAGTGATTTAGAATTGCATTTTGTTTTTGTGAATGTGATATACTCACGCTGGGAAGGGTTGCGTGCGTGGGGCAATATTTCGCGTGGCGCCCGTCTGAATGACTTCGGGAGAGGCCATCATTACGTAGAACTGGCCTGGGGAGAACATGGCAGTCATCTGTTAATCTGAGATGTTTTATTTTGTGTTAAATCACCCTCACCAAACACACAATGACACTCGGCCCCACATGCCACTCAAAGCATCAAAGATGATTGTGATGTCAACGTTACCATGAATTTTGTCCATCTGGAATCAAATTTGACTAACTCAAAGTAATTTTGGTTGGCATGCTGCCAAAACGGATTATGGAGGAGAGCAAAGTGTAGCAGAACCTCCAAAGTTGATCGCGATCCATTCTGTGATGATGGATGATTTAGGAATTTCAGGGACTTCAGAATTATTGATGAATTTGTTCTAGAATCAGACCTGTTATCATATAAGTTTTATTAAATGGACTGGCAATCTGGAAATTTGATTTAAAGTTCATGGCTGGTGTGTTAAAGGGAACCCTGACATTTTTTTTATTTATTTATTTTTATTTTTTAAGGGGAAGTCAACCCCAATTTTTTTGGGGGGACAAGAATATGTTCTATGCAGCCCCACTAGTCTAAATATGGTATCCAGCAGTTTTTATCAATATCTGAGGGTGGCCATTTTGCCACTTGCTGTCTAGTGAAAATGACATCACAGTTGCTAAGGTCTCAGGTAACAACCAATTACAGGTTAGCTTGAGAAAACAGGTGAGCGGTGATTGGTCGTTGCCTGAGCCCTGAGCTACTGTAACATCATCTTCAGTCGACAGCAAGTGGCAAAATGGCCGCCCCCTGAGATTTTGCTGCATAACTCTTGTTCCACAAATGTAATATTAATCTGAATGTCATTTTTAGACTAGTGAGGTCACATATAACATATTCTTGTTGAGGAATATTTAAGGTTGACTTCCCCTTTAATACAAGTAGGAACCTGTCGTCAATTGAGCAACAGTTCACCGCTAAGTGTGACACATCAGCCGGCCTCTCACATGACTCGACGCGGCAATTGTGACAAATGAGGCCCATCCATTCACGTGGCGCGCTCGCCGCCGTTACTTACTTTTCATTTGTTCTCTCAATGTGCTTGTGTGTGTCACGCGGTGGCAAAAAAAATATATCAGTCACAATGGCCAGCTCGTGCCCAAGCGTCGTAAATCAGTCCAATGCGCTCAAAGACAGGCGTTCTGTGAGCTTAAGAACGTCGAAATTCAATCCATTTTTCATGGTTAAAGTTTTAAAACTTTACGGTCACAAAATGGCAACACATTATAAATGTTGGATATTATCATTTTTAAGTGCCAATTTGAGGATTAAGTGCCATTTAACGCATAATTAAAACCTTAATTAGGGAAAATCAGGCAGGCATTTTAAGGATGAACAGACACCCTGAAAGCAGTTCTTTAATATGAGTGAAGAAGGATTTATTCACTTTGTCGTTTTATATCCAGAGACTTTCAGTAAATTAATTGTTGGTCCACCATAGCAGGGATTTTCAGTTTATGACGGTCCCTATTGACAGTTTAATATTAAAAATGGTGCACAATCTAAGAAGACACACTTAGTTACTGTTATATTGAATGTTTTTTTGTTGTTGTTTTACGCAAATAAGCTCATACAAATACGTTTTATGCAAAATTGTTTCTCTTACAAAAATTTCATGTAATTATGACTTCACTAGTCGCTGAGTGTCAGAGTAATGTGGTGTCGGGAGATACTTTAAAAGTAATAAATTTGTTTTTGGTTTTTGGTTTTTTTCCCCGAAAAGGAAGACTTGATCCTTAAATCCAGTGCTCAAAGATCTTAAACATGCCACTTACGCAAGAAACCTTGTTTTATGTTCGTGGCCTAGAAGTGTTACGGATACGTTTTTCTGTTCTATAATTCTTTATTACTTTACATTTCGGGATGCCATCATAAGCCAAGGACCCCGATATAGTATATTTTTATTAAATCAAATTTATAATCCCCGAGGACATGCCAGCGACAGCGAGATGACATGACGCATTGAGCAAGCCATGCGAGGAGGACTCATATGACGCTAAGTAATCACATGTGATCGGCACAGCCTGTAATTTATGACTTGAAAGAAAGAGGGAACACATCGTGGCGTGCGTGGTTTATTAAATTAAGCCTATAGGATAGAGCAGAAGCCTACTATTTTCTGAAAAAAAGGGACCAAGCCCTGCCGAGAATGGAGAAAATCCCAGCGTAATTGATACCTCCCTGAAAAAGGGCAGAAAGATGCCAAAAGATATTGACAAGGCACTTAATTTATCTCCTCAACTCATTTTAAAGCCCATATCTCACTGAGCGGTGAATGTTTGCGACTGTGCATGTAGCAAATTTAGCTTTTTTTGGTCAGTTTGTTCAAGCTTGCAAAGGGTTGCAAAGATGCTCCCAAACAGTTTTTACTTGTAGCAAACGTTTTTTTCCTGTTGCAAATAATTTTTTTTACAAAATTTCTCTGCAACAAGAAAAACTGTTTGTGACCGTTAAAACTGTTTGTAACCATGAATGAACGCTGATGTAAAAAGATTTGTTACATGCACACAAGACACAACCTTGCACGCCTTCGCCACTCAGTGAGTTGCTTGGCACTAAAATGGCACAAAGCTCTACTAATGAAGCTCCTGAATTCACATCAACACATTTCCTTGCCACCAAAATGCCACAAAATGGCAGTAAAGTAACCATTTCATTGCTTTGGCACCAAAAAAGCAACAGGTGATAACAGAGGATAAGTTAAAAAGAAATTTGTGTTGTACTACACTGCCTCAAACACTATCATGTCAAAGCCAAAAGCTAAGAAAAGCTGTACTGAGTATTGCTGGATGCGCAGATTAGCTTACATACTCAACTGCTCCATGAAGTTGTCATGATAGCGGTGCAGGGTATTTGTGTACGGTAATACATCTGCTGCATCCATCACATATATGGATCCAACACATCAATTGACAAATGGAATTCAGGGTCTTGGTGAGGAAGTGCTGGACTCCACCTAGGTTTTGTAGTTCATGCCCGCTTTTTTTTTTAGGCTCTGGGCTCAACATGCAACCAGCCATAACTCCGCCCCTAGTTGTCATGGTAATAAAATTAGTATTCAGCATTGGCGCAGCAGGATATGGGGCGAATGAGCAAGTAAAAAAAACAGGCGTGTTATAATTTGATTTTTAAATATGGCATATCACATATATTGACCTGGCAAGTGATTAAAAGGAGGGCAAAATTTTTAAAATTTTAAACTGTATTTTTCTTCTAAATATTAGACAACTAATTGACTTTATATCCTTGGCACATTCTAAAAAAAAAAATTCAGAGATTCACTTTTTTGGGCACAATGACCCATAATCATTATCATCATGGAGATTTAAATGCATTATGTGCATGCCGTGAGGTTCCGTACCACTATATGTAAGTTCACAGTGTGAACTTCACACTATTTTTGCCAGTGTAGGCCTACTTTGCTGTCTGTCCACATGTAATGCAATTAGCTACATAATTTATAAAACAGATAGTAGATTATCTTAACTGTCACTCATCAATCTTATCACAATGAAGGAATTGTGTTTTAAAAGTAGCTCACACGCCCACACCACACCACAGAGTGACTTATTCTGATTTTGCACTGTTACTGTTCATCCATACATGCTGTAAAAACACCAAATAAAACTTAAAGGAAAATAATTTGGGTCAACAGCGAAGAAAGTCGACTCTAAGGCAGTATTGGACAGGTACTGATGGAAAGAAGGCAATTTAAAGTGGAAGTCAACCTTCAACATTTCTTGACAATAATATGGTATTTGTGACCTCACTAGTCTAAACATGACATTCTAATAAATATTAAATTTTTTGGAATATGAGTTATGAAGCAAAATCCAACCGTTTTTATCCATCTCAGGGGGTGGCCATTTTGCCACTTGCTGTCGACTAAAGATGACATCAATGTTGCTCGGGGCTCAGGAAACAACCAATCAGAGCTCACCTGTTTTCTGAAGCTGTAATGTGATTGGTTGTTACCTGAGACCTGAGCAACAGTGACGTCATCTTCAGTCGACAACAAGTGGCAAAATGGCCGCCCCCTGAGATGGGTAAAAATGGCTGGATTTTGCTGCTTAACTCATATTCCACTAAAGCAATATTAACCAGAATAACATCTTTAGACTAGTGGGGCTGTGTAGGTCATATTTATTGTTTAAAAAAAAATGGGGGTTTGACTTCTCCTTTAAGGGAAGGAAGCAATGACAGGATGAATAGCAAGTGAGTCTGGGGGGAAGAAGGCAGGGAGGAAAGAAGTAAGGAGGGATAATGGAGGCCAGGAAGGAAAAGATAAGGATCATAAGACCGAAATGCGGCAGGAAGGAATGCAGGAAGAGGGGAGGAGAGGAGGGAAGAAATGAACGGAGGAGGGAGGTCAAGAAGGTGCCAGGAAAAAGCAGCGCTGAGGGAAGGCAGAAAGTAGAGTTCACCAAAGGAAGATAGAAGAAAGAATAGAAAGACAGGCATGACGGAAGGAAGACGGGAAAAAAAACCTAATGAACTGAACTGAAATGAAAAAAATTTTTTTAAGTGTATTATATCTACTTTTGGTCTACTTCTGGTTATGGTATTATCAGTGCGCTTCGCCCCAAATTGAGCGCCCGCTCCTCCCCCTTTGGCACTCACCTCCCGCCTGCGTGAGCGTAGAGTCGGCGGCGGCGGCCTGCACAGACACGGCGCTGTCGCTCACCGCCGCCGCGGGAAAGTAGGCGAAGCGCGCCTCCCCACCCGCCGACTCCCCTGCCGGGCTTCCTCCATTACTGAAAGGGTTCTGGATCACCGCCTGCGACAGATAAAAGAGAGACAGACGGAGGACGAGGGAAGCGTGAGCGGGAGGCAGGTAAAAAGCCCGCCTCGCTCTCTTGTCAGACCAAATACGAGTCTCTGCTCAAAGAGACCACCCCACCACCACCCTCCATCCCAGGCATAGCCAAGTGCTGTTTGACAGCTGCAATAAAGTGGAGAAAAGGAAGTGTGCTAAGCTAAAATAAGCACTGTTCCTGTCGAACAAATCTGGTTTAAACCCAAAAGTTAATTAGATTTTTTGCAATGCAAACGTCATCCTCGGCAGACAAACGTTTTACTCTCCGTGCCGCTTTGCTAGCTTGACAAGTCATTAACCTCCCTGTTATGCGGCGGGTCAAACTGACCTATTTGAAAAGTTAAAAGAACAATATAATCAACATATATAATGAAAATAGTGCATTTCACACCAACGGTTCACCTGCTATATCTCGGGTCATTTTTGACGTCCCTGCTATTTGCTGATTATTTTTTTTTTCTATCGCTCGCTCAAAATTATCATCCAACCTTGACACCAAGTTCACATTAAATGAAGTGTGGGGAGGGGGCTCCTTGGCTAATTTTAGCTTCACCCATCTGTGTAATGTACCTGTTTCCAAGTGGGGCCAATTTGGCTGAATTCCTAAAGTATGAACCCTGGAAAAGATTGGAAATATCTGCTTTAAACCAAAAATGACCAACTTCCTGTTCAGTTTTGAGCATTGAGACTTTTTTGTGTGTGTCTTGTTATGATTGGCATGCCCAACAAATTTCATGTCAATGGGTGGAACTGGTGTTACTTAAGTACTATTGAGTTTTCAAGTGTGCTGCCCCCCAAAAGGCCGATCACTTATTCAAACAATAAACAGCAATTTCAAGAGGGCTTTACCTAGATGTTCGGCTGTACTTATCGAAGTGGCCAGTGAGGTTGCGTGCCTCGTGCTGCATTCAAGGTCACTAGAAATCCATTTTCCCAAGTCCTTTCTTATATGAACATTCAAGGGTAGAGCACTCTGAATTAAAGTGCCTCTTTGGCTATACGCACACGGGCAACATCATTAAGTACACCTCCACAATCTAATGAGAGGTTAACCACAGCACATTTTGCCTTGACAAAGACAATAACGGTCAGGATTTTTAAAATCTGTTTCACCAAGAATATACATTATCAAATGTCTTGTAATATTTTTGTTTTTGTTTGTTGATTTCTTTTTCTAAAATTAGTTAGTTAAAACTCAATTTTTCAATAAATAATCTTTTAATTCATTTACTGTAAATAATGATACAACAATAGTACAATAAAAGTACTATAATTTGACAAATGGAACAGTTAATGCATTGTTTTCAAATAAATTATAAATAAAATTAAAAACTGGATTAGTATTTTATCATTAAAATTAACTATTTTACAAACACATTTCAACTTTGTTTACATCATGATGTGTATTAGCCTATGCAGGTGTACCTAATAAAGTGGCTGGTCATGTGCTGTCAAAAACACAGGTGAGTACCGCCCCCTAAAGGCCAAGGGAAGCCACTACAATAACAATCAATCCTCAACAGAAAAGGCCTAGTGTTTTATGTTTGATAACAACAGATGCCAGGATTCTTCTGAAAAGTGAATTACTACCTAAAGGTGACCTAAACTGAAAAGGATGACAAAAAAAACGTATATTCCCCCCAAATAATCTAAATGAATCTATCATAACTTGTGTATAAGAATAAATCAAAAGACGCAATGTTGATAATGGTTACTTAGCAATGTCTGAATTTCCACCACCTCTATTTTTTCACCAATGTATCTGTTTGATTGGTACCTGTGCAACAGCCTGAGGAGCGCCGCTGAAGGCTGCCGCAGAGACGACGCTCACCGCTCCGCAAGTGTCGTCCCGTCCCTCAAGGTTCTGGTCAGTGACCTGGACCACGCGGTACGTCACCTGTAACGACGAAAAAAAGGAAAAAAAAAGATTAAAAAAATAAATACATGTTCTGTTTTTACAGTGCATATACCTGGCTGGTAGATTTGTTGATCATATCTTACAAAGTCCAGCACAATAATGCTTCAGACTGGAGTTTCCCAAATGAGAAAATGGTCTTGTTTGTTCCAAGGGAGACCCAATTTGTAGCACCGCATCATGTGACTCTCTCCCTCCCCTGACTGACATGTGACAGCGGCCTCGTGCCAATCCCAGCCCGGCCCGAAATCACATGATATTGCTCACGCTCTCTCACTCTCACCCCATGTTTACGCCAAAACGAGTCCACATGGATGACCGGGTCTTAAATGCCACATTAATTTTCCAGAATGAATTCCTCTATACTAAAATTATGTAGGGATGAGCGGTTTAAAATAAATAAATAAATAAATTAAAAAGCTGGAAAAATAGGTTACTTAAATTAAGTTAGGCTAAGTTTTATGATGACCCAGAAATAGATCATTTTCATTTATAGCTGAAAAAAAAATTGAGTTCAGTCTTCACTCACCTGTCCCCCGTCAGTACGGAACTGGTATTGTATGTTGTGATCCCCAAACGCCGCGGCTTGCTGTATGGTGACAGCTGTCTGCTCGTCTCCAGTTCCGTCTAAGGGAAGGACATTTTTGTTAGACTGCTTTTTTTTTTTTAGCAACTACAATACAACGGGGAAAAAAAAGAGATAAAAATAACATCCTGAGCCTGGTCGTAATGACCTTTATCAACACAAGTGGAGTCACGCTGAACTTTGACGCATCTGCGTAAATACAAAATAACAAACAAACATTGATTGGGAGCAAAACTGCTCATTTAGTATATTTGTCTAGGTAGCTAAGTGACTACAAATCATAACAGCGCCCCCACCCCACAGGCTTGCGTAGTAGACCCAGTGGCTTGTCTTAAATTCCAGACCATGTGATTCCCCTCCCATCATTCCAATATTTACCTTCACTTTCCTCACAAATTAAAGCTTTCATTCCTTCTTTAAAGAGAACATATTATTAACACAAATACTCGTAGTTTGTTTCAAAATTGCTTGGCAGCCCATCAAGTGTGCGAACGAAGTAGAACTGTCGTTAGATGCCTAACTGATGCAGTGTAATTCGGAGGCTTGGTGATAAAGTGTTGCCTCCACCAGTGAAAAATACAGTTATGCTTTGACTAAAAAGTTTATTTTGCTCTGTGGCCATGCACGTAACTCAAAACACTTACATCTCAAATCATGTTTGTAGACTGAAATTGAAATGCAATGAATCTGTTCCAGAAAGCATGAAAAAAATTGGAACACTTTTTTTTTTTTTTTGAGGGAAATAGCACTTTCCAGTATTGTATTTATAAAAATCTTTTGTAAAACAATTAACATTTGTGCATGTGCAAATCTTATGCTTCATTGTCATTAATGCAACGCCTTTTTTTTTTTTTTTTTTTTTTTTTTGCTCACAGGTCAAGCCAAAAACAAAAATGGTCAGGTGACAGTTTGAGCCTAAAAACTAGTTCGTTGAGTCACTTGTATTAATGCCTCAGCTGCACCCTCAGTCGCCATGGTAGCGAAAGCCATCCTCGGCATTGGCACAACAGAAGTGTTGTTACTCCGTTTTACCCCGGGCCCAAAAGATAGGAAGCACCTCAACCGGATGAGTTAAATAACTTGCTGCAAACTGTTTGTTTAGTAAGATGCAGGTGATGACTTGCTCTGACAATCAAGAAAAGTGATAAATGTATTATTTGATGGTTCATTCAGCCGTGGCCAAGCGGTTCAGATCGTCACCTGCTTCGGTGTCCTTCAGCAAGACAGACTACTTGAACGGGTCTAAGCAACCCCCTCCTCCCCCTTTTCGCTGAGATGGGTCAAATGCAGAGGTCAAATTTCGTGTATTGGACAAATAAAGATGTTTTCACCTCTCTTCCATGAATTTAAGTGACTGTAATTTTTTGAAGAGGATGCAAATTCAGGTGCAACGACGCTTCCCTGGAAGTGCAACATTTTGTGCATTCAACTTAGTCGTATAATGGCGAGCTGGGTGAAACTCACCGTCAGATGCGTGCACCTCCTCGTCTTGTTTATCTTGGCTGCGGATGAACACAACATAAATGTCACTATTACTCGTTAACACTAAGAATCCTAATTTTGAGGGCAATTTATCGCAACAAATGAAACTAACTATTATCATAGCTTCGGTGAGATTCCAACTAAAATGAAGTCAGAACTTGACTAGTTTAGTTTTAAAAGCTAGCCAAAGCTAACTTTCCTAGCCTGTTTTTTACGTCATTTGTTTCCGATAAACACCGTGTTTGTGTTATAAATATTCGTCTATTTGCCACGCAATGCAACAAAGTTCCCTCAGCGACAACAAAGTGTAAATTGATACAACCTCAACTTTCTAAAGTAAGACCTTCTTTCTTCTTTCCTCGGGAAAGGATTATTAGCATGTCGTGCTTAGCTTATGTAGGTTAGCCATTTTTTGTGACACGGTCTTTACCTGGCGTTGTCCAGACTCTGTTCGAGCATATCCATCAGGGTCGGAATTTAAAAAAAAAAAAAAAAAATGGATCTTCGGTGCTTGGGATGGAGATGGAAGTGCTTGATCACGGGAACAAACACTCGGGTCATGTGAGAGGAGACAACCCAGGACACGTGAGTCGTAGCTCGGCTTTGGAGGCAAAATGGAGGCCGGCGGGGCGGTCGTTGCAGCTGGGTAAGCTGAAGTGACTCCAACGCCGTTAATTTCAACTAAGCGGTTTATCCCAATGGTAATTTGTACACCCCGCGGCAACAACATGACCTGGAATGTCCAAACTGTGACGTCTAGCAACAATGTAAATCATTCAGTGATGTATGACAAATTGATTCCAAAACTTCCGAGTTGCGGTAATGCACAACTAAACGCAACATCAAAGCTATTTTTACGCTAGTGCGGTTGGAACACTGGTTGGAAGCTAACTTTTATTGTTTCACTTCGCCAGAAAGTCGCACGATGTACCACAATACCCGAAGGCATCACTGGTACCGTACAGCAAAAAATCAAGTCAACTGGATTTGTTGCCATTTTGCCAAGGAGTGTGTGTGTGTGTGTGTGTGTGTGTGTGTTTGTTTGTTTGTTTGTTTGTTTTTGAATGTTGATAATATAAACATTCAAAACTTTATATAAACTTTATATACATAATTATGTCGAAAATGTGTTGTCCTTTATACCTGTAAATTGTTTGTAAAGTTTCCAACGTGACAGCTATATATTTAAATAAAGCTTTTTTTAAATTAAAAAAAAAAAAAAATATATATATATATATATATATATATATATATATATATATATATAGATTTTATGAAATGCAGGTAAATAACAAATTTACTTTTTTGTGGTTCAGATAATGAATGGGTGGATGGATTCAATTCCGTTTTATTCAATCACAAAAGTCTCGGCTTCACAGAAGGCTCAAGGCTCATACTAGGGCTATGAAATGGTTTCACAACATCCCAGGACATAACAGCAAAGCGCCCAAAAACGCATATATAATAATATAATCTAATAAGACATCCATATCACAGTTTAATACTGTGTATTACACAACTGTACAATATGCAAGTTGTACAGGCGCCCTTTGCCACTGATAATAACGTTTAATAAAGATAGTTGCAACAACAAAAACAGGAAAACCTTTGTTAATTCATTTTTTTGTTTTTACTATTTATTTTTTAATCACTATAACATATAAAATCAGTTTTCTAAAGAATATACAGGCATAAATAATGGATGATTAATAATATTTAATAAATAAATAATTATTTTGATCGCAATGAACTTTGCCACACATAAAAGGAACCATTATTCGTTTAGTTTTCTACACGGTACATCTTAGGAGACATCCCCGAGCAGTTTTCCCACGATTCGGTAATTGTAAACATTTGGGGAAATTCACTGCAGGTGATAAAATAAGTCTTTTAAGTATTTTTAACAAATGAATACGTTGACAGAATACAGCTTGATTTCACTTTGTTGAAGTCAGCAGGCGCAAGGTGAAATCAGCCAATAAGCGCCGAGTTAGTTTCGAATGGTCGCCTTTCATTGGTCGAATTGGTAGGCGGCCCCCGGTTACCCTTCCTGGTGTTACCCTAAAATAACTCCGACTGCTCTTGGGTGAAGGTTCACTTGCGGTGACTAGGTTACGTCCGTTGTCCACAACTTCTTCCCACCGTTTCACCTACCATGTCTGGTCGCGTTCTCGTCGGTGTCAAGCGTGTCATTGACTACGCAGTTAAGGTAGATAATGTGAATATTTTGAATTATTTTTTTTTGTAGGCGTTTGGGCACTTGACTTTGTGTTCTACTAGCTAGCGTCCCCATGCTAACAGCAAGTGTTGCACAAAATGTGACATATGTTGCAAAGCAAACATTTAATTGGACAAATAACTGATTAGGATACATTGCGGTGAATATAATGTTGCCTAAGAGGTAATTTGCATTTATTTTACTGTATACGTTACTCAATGAGACTAGTGTGTTATGTTGTGTAACCTAAAATTGGCTGCCACCTGAGCTTTTTCCCACTGCAATGAGATGGAATGTGATAATCGGCCAAAGACACAAGTGAAAAGGTCCAAATCAAGCAATGTTATCTGGTGCAGTGTAATCAATTATATATTACAAAAATCTCATGAGAGACACATTGTACTGAATTAATGATGATTTTGCCTCATAAGTTAATTGTTTTGGATCATTTCCTGTGTTCGCTGGATGATCTTTCAAGTTTCACAGATTCATTGTTTTTCTGTATGGTGTTTATTGGCTGACACTCTTTACTGTGACTCTTCTGCCCGTCTTGTTTCGCCCGCCACCCTCAGATCCGGGTGAAGCCGGACAAGACTGGTGTGGTGACGGATGGCGTGAAACACTCGATGAACCCCTTCTGCGAGATCGCCGTGGAGGAGGCGGTCAAGCTGAAGGAGAAGAAGCTCATCAAGGAGGTGGTGGCAGTAAGCTGCGGGCCACAGCAGGCACAGGTGGTGCATGCCATCATAAAATATGCTTTTCTATGAAATACTAAATGAGATTATTTAGCTTGTTGAAAGAAAAACATCCAATTAAATACAACTTCAATTAGCCTAATGGTGATTTGGTTTTTATAATTTTTTTCCCAATCATTTTTTTTTTTTTCTTCACGAGAAACTCACTGCACTTCTGTAAAAGACCTCCTTTCTTGTCACAGGCCTGGTCTTAGTGGAAGCAGTGCAAATGAGTGACACAATTTGAACTGCGGAACTCTTAAAAAAAAAATAGTAATAATAATAATAATAATAATAATCAAACTGTTCCTTCTTAGGAGACTATCCGCACCGCCCTGGCCATGGGAGCTGACCGCGGCATCCACGTGGAGGTGTCTGGCAAGGACTATGACAACTTGGGCCCCCTGCAGGTCTCCAAGATCATGGCTGCATTGGCCAAGAAGGAGGAGGCTCAGCTTGTAATTCTTGGGAAACAGGTAAAAAATAATAAAAAATCAGTTCCCGCCTCCTCCTGCTGCTCCACTATACATCACAATGTATTTGATTTTAACAGGCCATTGATGATGACTGCAATCAGACGGGACAAATGACAGCAGCCCTACTGGACTGGCCTCAGGTAAGAAGTCACAAATTTGCTTTTAGTTTTATTAAATGTGTGGCGTATCCTAATCAGGTGACTCTCAAAGAAAGTGTGATACACAGCCTTTATTGATTTAAAAAAAAATATCTCTGAATGAAATTTTTAAACTGCATCAGGTTACAGTTGCTTAAACATTTTTTAAATCCTATACAATAAATTTGCTGATTAAACTTGAATGCAATTGATCTTTAAAGTGCAGTCATTTGGATTCAATCTTTTAGAACACAAGTTCAATTTTTATTTATTTATTAGGAGCACTATATTGTAATTAAAACTGTATTCATTTAGAGAGCTAAGTATTCTTTGAGGTAATACTTGTGGTAAAATATGTGATACCCACTGCCCGAGTCCAAACAAACTTATCAACATGAGCTGAAAGAACTGCAGTGATCCTGCACAAACCAGCACAGAACAGTTCAAAGGTTTTCTGGACAAATCGGGGTGAAGTTTACAGATTGGCCAGCTGATGGCGCACTGTAACTGTTACATTCAAAGCCGTTGAATCACATTAAGCACACATCAGGACAGACTCAATAAATATTTCCACATTTTGAAACTATTAACATTACTTCTATTTACTTAACACAGTATTAGTATTGATTTTTGCACTGTAAACTTAACAAAACAAGCCACGATAAATAATTTCATATTACAACACAACAAAATTAAAGTTCTTAAATAATTGTAAGTAAAAAAAATAAGTTAATTGATTTTTTTTCTTTTTTTTCTTCTTTTTTTCAGTTTTATTTAACATTTTGACATTTTTTTTTAATGTCAATCAAGTGTGAAAATAAGTTAACCATGGTTGTAAAATGGTTTACCACTGTTGCGCGTTGTTGGGGAAGCATATTTTTCCCAATAATATTGCATGTAAAAGATATCTAGCATTTTAAACACATATTTCATTTTTTGCAGGGCACCTTTGCCTCAGAAGTGACCCTGGAAGGCGACAAAATGAAAGTGGTGCGCGAGATCGACGGCGGCCTGGAAACCATCAAGATCAACACGCCCGCCGTTGTCACGGCGGACCTCCGACTCAACACACCTCGCTACGCCACCCTGCCTAATATCATGGTAGGTACCTTGAAATGGCGCACATTGGCGTCTAATGACTACTTATGTTGCGTAACACGTTAAAACATAACCCTCTACCCTCTTGATCATGAGTTGCTATCATCTGGTTAGGTACAGTAGCTAGCATGAGAAGCTAATTTAGCAGTCTTAAATACTCACTCCTGGCCAAATAACAAACAGACAGACTCTAATATGCAAGTTACAGAATATCCAAATCTGAGTCCTGTTAACATTATTGCGTGTATATTTTTATAATGTCATCTTCTTGAAATATCTGATGTGTTTGTGTTGTCCTTTCCTCCAGAAAGCCAAGAAGAAAAAAATAGCAAACATGAAACCGTCTGATTTGGGCGTGGATCTAACCTCCCGCCTGGAAGTATTGCAGGTGGACGAGCCTCCACAGAGGCAGGCTGGCATCAAAGTGGAGACGGTGGAGGACTTGGTGGGCAAACTAAAGGAGACGGGCAGCATATAACGAGGGCGGAACCTAACGGAACGTAGAATATGAAAGCAAGGTAAGTGGCGGGAGACTGCACAAATTGAAGTCAAATATATTTAATGTACATTGGAACCTCTAAAGTCCAACTACAATTATGAATTGTTTTAAGAATGTTTTGTATGACATTTTAGAATATTGCTTGGACAGTTGCTATGTTTGACTACGGGCACTAATTCCAGTAAATCTGTGAAAAGTGACCTGAATTTTTTCTTACTTGAGAGATTCCACTTTATATAAAATTATAACCTGCATGGACAGAAGTTACCAGTTATTAATGACAGAATTGTTTGCACAGAAAGCTAAGTCATCATATTTCCAATCATCTTTATCTGAGTAGGAGACAAATGAGTTTTATTTTTAAATTTTTTACTGTGTATTTATAATATTTCTCTTGTTTCTCTCTCACAGGACCAGTACTGAGAAACACTGTCCTTCTGCTGCAGAGCCACACCACCTCGACTTTTTTTAATCGGCACATCTGTAACTATAAGCTTGGAATCCACCACAAGAGTCAATACCCAACCATTGTGTTTTCTTCCTGCAAATGAGTTGCTGAAGATAAACATTTGCCCGCGCGTGCCATGCTTGTAAATGATTGTAAATACAGTATATAGCGACAAAGCATGTCGCGTATGCAAGCGTACTCGCTGGATTCCAGGACAGTGTCTCTCAATACCATCAAACTTTGAAAAGTTACCACAAGCGCCTCGATTGTACATGATCATGACAATAAAGCAGCAATTGTGTTTTTTCATAATCAAATTCAGCTGTGATTGGTCTTGTCAATTGCAAAGGAAAAACCGAAACAGGTTTCCATTCTAATTATTAACATAACACATAGACAATAAATCCAAGTTGACTAACAACTAATGAAAATGTATTTATTTATTTATTTATTTTTTTGCTTAATTCATACTCCACAAATGCAATATTATCAAACTATATCTGTTACACTAGTCAAGACGCACAAAACGTATTGTTGTAAAGAAAATGGCATTTTCACAAACGAGTCCGTTATGTCAACAAACCAAATATCGATGTGATTGACAGTGCATCACTGAATTGAATTCCGCCAGTTTCCCCTCATTATTTTGTACTACAGCTCAGCGAGAGTAATTGTTGCCAGTACAAACATCTTTTACGCTGACTTTGTGAGTTGCACACACCATTCAATGCGATCCAATCGGCAGGCACTCTTGTTAGTGTTTCAAGATTGGCTGAGGGTCCCCAAGAGGCGTGGCTTCAACATGGAGCAGCACAGGTATGCAGTTGCCATGCTCAGGTGACGCCTGTCTATCCTCAAGGACATTTACAACATACCTGCTGAATACTTCTTCAGTTTGGAAATGGCTTTTTGATACTTTTCAAAAGGCCAGCATTTTTTTCTGGAAAATGAAACGGCGTGAGGGATTATGTGGTCAAGTCTTGATGATTGTTTTGGGTTTTGCTTTCCATGGTAAGTTCAACTTTTTTACGTCAACTTTAATTAGTCTTATCCATTTAAATATAAAACTTAATTATAATACTTTACTTTTTTTTTTTTTTTTACTTTTATAGTTTGCCTTTCATGATTTCCTGCTAGCAGGCCTATACTTCATCACTACCTAGAAATTTAGACTTTTTGTCTTACCTTTACCTTTTGGCTTTAGGGAGATACGGGGGTTTTGAATAGGTGAGCAACTTCTATTTTTTGTAAGTGGAACTGAGAATTGTAACAAAAAAAAAATGAACTCATTCACTCCCAGCCATTTTCACTGAAGCAACCTCCTTCGCTCCCGGCTGTTTGACTGGATTTTGACTGATATTCCAAGGCCTACAGAATTTTGTGTTGAATGGCCCTGTTTGATCTCTTATACTATGCTGCCAGCTGCTGGTCATTTTTTGTAATAACCACCATTGCTTTAAGCGACCTCTTCAGGTCAGAGGCTGCATCAAAGCCTTCTGTATGCTCTAGCATTAAAAAAAAACAACAACAAAAACGTCTGATTTTGGGACCATGGCAATATTTAAAATTGAATGTTTTTATTTGTTTTGCGGAGCAAATGAGTTAAAAGTGAGCGCCTGTAAATACAATAAAAGAATTTTCGCTCATGGAAGTAGCACTTCATACACACAAAAAGTTGCAAGCATTGACAGGTCTTAATGTTTTGTAAATTTAGCCAAATAGCCAAATTGTAATGAGCTTGCTTATAGACTCATTTTGTGTACAAATGATTGAAAAAGTCATGTATATTATTGCACTTGCTGTATTTGCCCTATTTTCAAAACATCAGACGCTAACGGGCAGCTGCTCGTGACCGCACTGGGAGCCACCCGGGTGGACACGCTCGCGGGTGCCAACCTTACCCTGGCCGTGTCCTTCAGTGGGGCACCGGACCCAGCGGTGACCTGGTTCAGAGGCAGTTTGCCCATTATCACATGGACCGTGGGTTCAGATGTGACACCAGATGTAGCGGAAGAATACAGGGAAGTGCTGAGGCTCGAACGCAATGGATCCCTCAGCTTTGTCAACGTACCCGTAGGCTTTGATGGAGACTATGAGGTGGAGATGACCAAGTCTGGACTTGGCACGGACTCCTTCAATTTCACTCTCAGGGTTTTTGGTGAGTGTGAGCAAGTCAAACGTTTTTACAGCTGCTATTTGTCTTACTCCATGCTTTTTAAAGTAACAACTTTAATTACCACCTTTTTTGGAGGAAAAAAAAAATTCATCCTTGTAATGCTAACTTTATTTTTATTAAAAGAAAAATACAAGTGTCCTCTCATAAGTTTCAAATTTTTTCAATTTTTTTATTTTTTTTATTCTCATGTTTCAACTTTTTGAATATTTTAATCTCAAAATATAGTGATTTGTTTAAAAAATAAAATTATTATAAATATTCTGTTTGTTTTTTTTATATATGCCTTAAACTCATTAGCATTTTCTTGAATATATCTTGTAATGTGACTACTTATTTAAAAAAAAATGTTGAAAAATACAACTTTTATCTAAAAATAAAACCCCAAATTTTCTCAGTTCTTTTCCATAAAAAAATGTTTCATAATGTAAAATCAGAACTTTTTCTAAAAATATAAAATACTACTTCAATGAATTTTGTAGTCTTACACAATCATAATTCATCTTGAGTAGACAATTCAAAAACGTTTCTCTAAAACTATGATCTAAAAATGATCTTATTTTTGCTACTATTTTTTAATGGGGGAAAAAAAAAAAGTCTAATCATGTAATTGTTTTTTTTTCTTCTAAAAAAAAATCCAACTTGAATTTTAGAACGTTTTTTGTTTTTTTTCATAAATCTTCAGAATCAGGCTAAATACATTTTAACCTAATTTCCCCCCCTTGAAGTACTGTAATACATATTAAATTTTTTAATATATATATATATTTTTTAAA
Organism: Festucalex cinctus; assembly: GCF_051991245.1. Lineage (NCBI taxonomy): Eukaryota > Metazoa > Chordata > Actinopteri > Syngnathiformes > Syngnathidae > Festucalex > Festucalex cinctus. The sequence continues at coordinate 16,646,003 of NC_135417.1, forward strand.
ACAGGACTTTATTCTAAAAATAAAATAAAACATTATTTTCATTGAAAATAAAACAACTTAATCTTATACTATTTTCCCTGTTCTATTAAAAAAATAATAATAAAAAAATAATTTTCCTCATTCTTTTAAAACTTTTTCTTTTTGTACTTTCTGGACTTGTTTTTTTTTTTTTTTACTCTAATTCTGTAATTGTATGTATATATTTTACTGAGCTGTATGTCGTATGTATATATTTTACTTTACTTTCTGCAGCCAGTTCAGTTTTGTAAATCAGGATATGTTCTCAGTTGCCTTAACTGGAAAAATAAAATGATGATGTGTAATGTTACTATTGTATTATTTCCACAAATACAACTACAATTCTACCTTTTTTTTTTTTTTCTGTAAAAAAAATGTTGACTGCTAATACTGACACTATTCCTACATTTATTTAAGGTGATGGTTGTCTCCCTCAGAACTCTTCCAGAATGTGACGGTGACGGTTTTGCCTGACTTGATCGAAGAGGGCAGCGAGCAGTTCCAGCTGCAGTATGGCATGCTGAGGGGCGTGGTGGAACGCCAGCTGTGGTTCTTCAATGGACGTCGCATAGCAGAAGGAGACGACGGCTCGCATTACTCGTTGCAGGCCGGCAGCCTGACGGTCCGCGAGCCCAGCCGGAATGACACAGGACAGTACATGGTGTCGTTGAGCAATCCCTTCAGCAGTGTGACGCTTCACTTGAACGTCACCGTCTTGTGTATGCTTTATTTTCTTTCAAATAGATTGTGTAAAAGCAACATAATCTGTACGTAGCGGGGGGGGAAATGTGGAAAAAGTCTCCCCAGCTTGATGCTTACTGTTATTTAAAACACTATGTGGTCAATTCCAGATGGTCCGGATGAGCCCAGAATCCAAATCAACCCAGTTCAGGACTTTTACGTATCTGGAGATTCGCTCACCATGTCCTGCCAGGCAGATGGGTCACCACAACCCCTCGTGGAGTGGATGTTTGGCGGCGAGAGCCTGTCTGATATCCGCATGGGTGTTCTGAATCTCACTCGAGTGCAGATCAGTCAAAGTGGCCTTTACACCTGTGAGCTGCGCAACCAAATGACAGGAGTGCAACGACAGCAGACCGTCACGCTAAATGTTTATGGTATGTTGACTTGATATTCTTTTTTTCTTTTTTTTTTAAGTTGTGTCTGTAAAAGACTGCAGTATTAATGTAAAAAGGCTATGAAACACAAAACTGTTGGGGAACATTTGGACAACATTTAACAAACGTTGCGACCTTTAACAAACCCTGACAAGAAAAAGACATTCGTTACCATCAGTGAGATACGGGCTTTCGCATTTTATAAATCTTTAGAGAGATAATAGTTTAATTGTAAAGAATACTGTAAAATTATATTAAGTTGTAATATTTTGGTAAAAACTTGGAAGCTGTGATGTTGCAAGTTTGATCATGACTTTGAACGTGTTCCCCGGTGCAGAGAGACCACAAGGAAATCCGCAGTGTTCTGTGCTGTCTGAAGACAACCGAAGCTTGCGGTACGGTTGTCAGTGGTCGGGCGGAACACCGCCAGCCAGGCTGTCTTTCCCGGATTTCGGTGACGACAGCAGCCTGGAAAACTTCACCCTGTCCGTCAATGCGTCTAGCGAACTGGATGGGAAAATTGTTATTTGCCAGGCACAACATCTGGTGGAAAACGGCAAATGTAACGTTACGGCCGGTAAGGTGTTATTTATATTTTTTATAACTGGTATTATTTGTTTTTTAAATACACTTGATTCTCATATTTTAACCTTTTTATCTTAAAAAAAATGTCCAGGAATAAAATAAAATAAAATAATCTTTTTTCTTTTTTTTTTCCCCTAAAAAAAAATAAATACGACTTCTGGTAATATTGTGATTTTTAAAAAAAAAATAAATACAACTGTCAAATATAAATAAAACTTTAATCCTATCATATTGACTCTCCCTCGCAGAAAGTCCGCAGTACTTCCTCCCGTCCGTGAGAACCGACGTGGACTCTGATGGCAAAATAGTGGTGAGCATCCGCTGCCTCAGCCATGCCACGCCCCCCGCCGCGGTGTCCTGGTTTCGAGGTGGCGAGCCGGTCACCGACGGCGACCTCATCGGCGACGACACCACCAGCCTCCGCATCCGTCATCGCAACGTCAGCGTGCTCCTCCTGCACAACTACACCTGCACCTGCCGAAACCCGCTGGGCGGGCGCAGCAAGCACGTCCACTTGCAAGGTAGTCCGCGACTTACTTAATTTCTTAGTTACAGTGAAAGTTGGAACAACCAAATTCTAACAATTCATTCCGTGATACTTGTCTTTGAGAAATTAAAAACATGAAAAAAAAAAAATATATATAAAGAATTCATCTTTAATTTTTGTTTAATAGCATAAAAATACAACTTCTTTCCTGATAGTTTAATATGATGCTATTTATTAATATCATAATATTTCAACTTTTTCTTGATAAAATGTATTCATGAAAAGAAACACCTCTTTATTGTAATTTTCCGCCTTTTTTCTCAAAAAAATATAATTTAATTCCCAGTTAAATTGCTAACATTATCCCCAAAATTAAAAATATTATCTTATTATAATACTACTTTTTTTCTCTCTTAAAAAAATTAGTTAAATGAATATCTATCTCTCTCTCTCTCTCTCTCTCTATATATATATATATATATATTTTTTTTTTTTTTTTAAATTAGCATGCTTGGAATACTAACTTGTCAATCAGTCCATATTAAAGGGATTTTCCAGCATAAAGCTTCTATTGTGTTGTTCCTCTAATTTCAAAAACTTCACGTTCCCAAAGTGAAAGACAACAAAGAAGCCTCAGATGGAGTGAGAATACCTGCACTTGCATGTTACTGTGGAACAAAGTGCTTGACTGTTTTGACAATTGACTCCGCCCCCTCACTCCCAATCTCTCCAGAGCCGTCCATCTCCAATTTCAGTTTGTTCCCGCACAAGGACGGAACCATCGTCATGTTGACCTGGGAGGTCCCGCCCACCTCCATCGTCACAGGTAAGAACATAATAATAATAATAATAAGAATCTGTCACCGTAGCAACCCACATGACTCATTCGCAGCAATGTGCATAGGAAAGACGCAACGTGATGATAAATATTTTGTGTAAACATTGTGTCATTTAGCAGTGTTATGTTTTTGGAGAAACACATTCAAAGTGTAGTGAACCGCACGTCACAGGTGTCTAATCATACTGAATAGAAACTTAGTTGTATACTTGAATATCTGCATGTTTTTGATCTATGCGTTGCGGTGAGAATGTTAATCATACTTTTCTATCAAACAACAACAATCCCTTTGACTTAACAGTCAATTGTGACTGCCCGAGCACTGAATAGAACCTGAATATGGACGCATGTTTTAATGTAGGTTTTGACATCCAGATGAGCGGACCGGCCCTGGTGAGCGCTGACGGTAACGTCAGCCAGTCTAAAGGCAGCGGTGATACGTTCCGCACCATCCTGGCCAAACCCGGAACGGCCCGAAGTGGCGACATCTTCCACCTGGATCCAAAGTCCACGTATCGCTTCCGGGTTCTTCCCAGAGCTCTGATGGCCGAGGGCCAGCCAACAAAAGCACGCCGGATCGGCCCGGGTATGCAAAAGCACATGACAATGATATTTTAATGTCACAAAGTCAGAAATACGTTTTTATGTAAATCATGTTTAACTGCAGATGCTGATCATTTTTAGACAGTATTTATTTAAAATAATTAGTATAATTTATATATATTATATAGAATTTATAACCTTGTTCTTGCAAGATGAATTCTCGCGGTATTTGTGAGTTCACAAACTCTGGAGAATACATCTTGTACCGCTCCCGCTGATAACCGTTCCCAAACCACCGGTGGTTCGGACCAATCACAGAGCGACATTGTGTTTGGGGGCGGGATATGCAACTGTGACGAAACCAATTTTTGTCCATTTTTGCAGCTAGTTGAAATTTGAACAGTGTAAATTGGAAGTATTATGTGGGAGTTGTAAAAAGTGTAGAGAATAACAATCACAATAACATATGTGGGAACGTTTCAGCATTCCCACAATAAAAATGTTTGTAAATCATTCAAAACCAAACATTGTGAATGTTTGTTTCGCGATTGTTCTGGTGCCTTTTCCAGAAGTGACTCTCTTAAAGCTTCTGATTTGCTTAAATGACCTCACAGTTGCATTGATATCTGCTCTCGATTACATGTGGAGAAACACCATTGTGGATATTTTTGTTGCCAACATTCCAGTACCTTGACGTACGTTAATTATACAGCACTTGTTGTTGTTGTTGTTGTTGTTGTTGTTAAGCGGTGCGGAAAATGGACAGATGGATGGATGTTTTCCTTTTTTTTGTGGCACCAGCTGAGGGTCTGAGCGGTCCGGCCATTGCGGGCATCGCAGCCGGAATCCCATGCAGCCTCCTCTTCCTGCTTCTGATGTGCGGCCTCATCTATTTATTCATCTACTGGAGCAGAGCCAAAAGACGCCAGACAAGATACCCGGTGTCCAGAGCCGCCGAGAAGGTTAGGAGTGTGCGTGTGTGTGGTTTGTGTTTTTGTTTTTTGTTTTTTTACCCATCATCCTTAGCTCCCATTACAGTAAAATGCAGAGACCAAGCCCTGTCGTAAACAGCAAAAAACTGAGCAAATAACGCTCCCCTAATAATGTTTTTCCACCAGCAGTGAGTACTGCAGTGTTGCTTTTTCGTACGGCATCGTTCAAAGCCACTCTGCACACTCTCTCAAAACTCTCTTTGCAAATATGTGAATTAATTTTATTCTGGTCTTGCTCCCAGGTGACAACCACCCAGACGCAGACCCCTCACAATCTCTTGCCTGGAGCCGCAAGGTCTCCCCCGGACTACAACAGATTACGTCAGGTGCTCCTTCCAATCGTCTTTGCCACAATAATTTTTTTCTTGAAGCATCATAAACAATAAGTACTTTCCTGTCTTGCAGACGCCGTCCAGTCTTTCAGTGGCCCCGCCCACTTTTGTCCCCCCACCGCCCGTCAGAGTTGCAACAACAGTTTGAGCCAATTGAAATTTGTACAGTAGGCTTTATTTTTCATTTTGTATGTATTATATAATCACTATTAATACAGGACATTTTGTCAGGAATGACTTTTTACATGACTCGTGTTTGACTGCAGTTTATGTTCATTTTGTGACCATATTTAGTTTCAGTATGTGAAATTTTAATGTTTTTTTTCAAGACAGTTTATTTTGTTTATTACCATAATGAAACTATGGTTTTAAATATTCAGAGTTTTTTGTTTTTGTTTTGCTTTTTTCACTATTTCTTAATATTCTGTTTTTGGGGTGACCATTTCACCCCGTTTCACATGGAAAACGTATTGAATGTTTATCAATGTTTTTGATGGAATTTATTGGGTTTAAAAATAATCATAATTTTGTTGATTAGTATGAAAATGTTTGCATTTTATTTTTAATATGAAATTATTTATTTATAAAATATGTACTGTATCGCTAAAAACATTTTTGAATATAAAATTAAAGAAAAATGTTGGTACTTTAATTTGCAGCATTTTATTAGTAGTATTTTAAACTATTTTTAAAGTATAAATCTTCAAAACTATTTTTATGTTTAATTAAAAAGATGTTGGGTACTTTTATTTGCATTTGTTTTATTCAATATGAACTGTTTTACATGTTTAGATTTTGTTAAAAAAATGCTTTACTGTAATTGATGTGTTTTTTTTTTTTAAATGTGATTTTTGTAGAAATTTGGGGGGGCGATATTTATTTTTGGTCTATAGCATGATAATTAAAACATTTGCGAAGAAAAAATAAAATATATGGATATATGTAAAAATATTTAATTTTAATATTTTAGTTTTAAATACCATGCATGTGTTCAATTTATTAATTATAAATAAGATTTTTTTTAATCTATTTACACAAAAAAATGCATTTTAGTTTGTAGATAAACCCAGTTTTATTTCTTTTTAAAGTTCTCTTGTGTATTTTCCACCGGCAAGCGGTTGTGGTTGTCATCTTTGGTGTCCTCGGAGACATGTTCATGCTTCGCGTTCAACGTGGGCCAGCCACTCGTCTGCACTCATGCATCCTGTAGGCGCACATGTAGAATATACCTGCAAACAAAACACCAAAAAAATCGTTCATTGCCTTTTCATCTGTTAGTTCTTATGTTTTATCCTTTAAAAAAAAAAACATTTAAAATGGGCTTTTTATATATTGTTTTATGTACCTGCAAAGAAGGTCATGAGCAGCGCCACCCATCCCAAGATGTACGACCACGAAAAGCGCCAGTCGCCGAAGCGCTTGCCCAAAAAGTTGACCGTCACCCCCGTGTAGATGGCCATCGCCAGCAGCACGAACAGCGCTACAGCGGTAACAAAGTGTCACTTTCAAACTCAACGTTGCTGTTTATTAACATCACTTGATTTGTTTTGGCGCCACCCACTTGAGACAAAGAACATGATGCCGGCGGCGAAGGAACGGTTGAACCTCTCGAAGGCCGAGAAGTGCGCAAAGGACAGGATCCCCGCAATGATGCCGGCGAAGCAAGACATGGCTGAGAGGATCATGAACGCGCGCGTGGCATTCCAGTAGGCTGCAAACAAAACAAGGTATAAAATCCTACTTTTATTTCTTCCTTGACTGAGCCTATGTCAAATAATTTTTTCCTATAAAAATGACGTGAATTGCATTAATCTATTCCAATCCAAAAACAAACAAACATTTTTTTGTTGCATTTTAAATAATTTGAAATAGCACTGTACTGTATTATATAGACATAAAGCATATATAATTATTATTTTAATAATAATAATAATTATTATTATTAATTCAGTCTGGTGTAATAACCTTATTTATTGATTGATTGAATTATTATTATTATTATTATTATTAATTCAATCTCTAGTGTAATAACATTATTTATTGATTGATTGAATTATTTTTTATTTTATTATCTGTTCTTATTGCTGCTGGACATGTAAATTTCCTAGAGAGAGCCATCCCAAAGGGATCAATAAAGGTCAATTGTAAGTATAAAAAAAAAAAAAAGTCTACACACCCCTGTTTGTCTATTTGTTATATATTGAAAGAAATGTTAAAAAAAAAAACATAAAAAAAAACATGGCACCGTAATCTTACATAATTTATAAGTGCATCTGAATAGCCCCAAATAAAGTTCAGATGTTCTAGTTGGCTTTTTCTTACATTTTTTATCTCACTTCTTATAGTACATGTCCATTGAGAGCTTCCACAGCACCAGAATGATCTCTTTACACAAAGTTAGCAATTAGGAGACGTGTACAAATGAATTTCCATCATCAAATGGAGAAAATATGTCACAAGTTACTAGGGATGTAACGATAATGGCAATATCGTGATATTGTGATATTAAAACTGCCACAATATCGACGTCGTCATGTTCACTATAAGTAAAATCTACACACATCTGTTAAAAAAAAAAAAAAAAAGTCAGGTTGATTTCCATTTGTGCAGTTCTAGCACCCTCTGGTGGCTATATTTTTCGTGGTTTAATTTTCATTCGGGATGTGTTGGCCCTTCTATGTCTAAAATCACTAATTGTCAGATGAAGAGGATTGTAATATGCTATATTAAGTGTTATTAGATTGTAGGTAGTTTATATGTATTGCTGTTATATACAAAAACACAATATTGTGCTTTTTTTTTTTTAGTATGAGCTCATTTTTTTGCAATATTGTGAACTTTTTTAAATATCGCCAACCTCCCCACAATATCGTGATAATTATCTTATCGTGTTTCATATCGTGATAATATCGTATCGTGATATTTAGATATCGTTACAGCCATACAAGTTACATTACATTGTTACATTAACATAACATCATAAACTGGACATCCCTCCAAAATTGATGAAAATATTAATATTATATTAATATAATATTAATAAATATTAACTAGTCAGAGAGGCTGGTAAGAGCCAACAGCATCATTGAAGTTGAGTTGTAAGACTTTCTAGCAAATATTAGCTGTTTAATGGGGGGGGGTGAAAAAAAAAAGACAGAAGACAGAAGAAAAGAAAAAATCCAAACCTGGCTTCTTTTTTTTTTTTTGCAAAATCATACCCGCCACTTACCAATGCTGTCCGTCTGCATGTGGCACTTTCCCGACATGCAGTAGCGCCACAGGCCCTGGTGGGCGAAGCTGCCCGACAGGCGGTACTGCATCCAGTAGTCGGTGGCCGTGGAGACCACCAGCAAGATGTTCCCCACGATGGCGCAAAACAGCCCCCCTCCCATGAAGCTGTACATCGTGAGCGAGAGCCTCGGACGGCGTCTTCAGGCCCCTGGCCACATGGAGGTGAGTCGTCATAGCCATGATCGCATTCATTCATGCGCTACATGATATTTCTTCCAGTTTTGTGTACCGTTAGTTCAGCTTAATAGTTTTGAATAAATTTAAAGTATTTTTATCTTTATTTTATTCAAGTTTCTTTCCATTGATTCTTTGTCACGCATCTCAAATTTAACTGACAAATTAATTTTTTTTATGTATTTATTAGATCATTTTCTTATGATTTTTGTCTTGAACTAAAAATACATCCATTTTACCATAGCAGCTTTAAAAAAATAAAAAATAAAAAACTGAAAGATTAAAAAGTTTATCTAAAAACACAATTTAAAGTAAGATAACAATTATAAATAAAAACAAATAAAAAATAAAGCACTGCGGACCCCCTGGGTCGTGAAGTGAAAATCTGATCCAAAGCAATTGAAATGTGAGAGGAATTTTTTTATTTTTTTTTAAAACCCAGAAAATTCTTTGAAAAACACTGACCAACATTCATTATGACTTTTCCGCACAAAAAAACATGGGGGAACCAGGGGAAAAAAAGTCCCTGGCAAAAAACAGATAATTTATTTATGTATTTAGTTTAAATTAAATGTGAATTTTCGTGTGTTTAAAATATAACATATCCAGTTATGATTTTTTTTCTCAAGCTGCAGAATTTCCCTTTATCCTTTTTATGATCATATTTCACGTTATGTCACTGTGGGAACAAAAAAAAAATCCTTGCATTTTGGCTTATCCATTAACAAAAAAAAAATTGACCTCTCATGAGCTTCTTTAATACATTTTAAATATATTAATAATATAATAATAGTTTTCATCATTTTAGAAGGTTCATTTGTTTTTAATAGAAAATTTTGATTTTTTATTTTTTTTTTTAAGCAGCGTCTAGTTCATGTATTGAAATATAACTGACATCTAGTTATCGGGCTTAAAAAATATGACTACATAACAATCAAAACAAAAATTACTGTCTGCAATCCATTTATAGTTATCCGTTAAAAAATAAATAAATAAATAAAGCCTAGCGGGTTAAAAAAAATACAAGATGTAAAGTTTATAAATAGGTAAATTAGAAAAAAAAAAAAAAAAAACTTAAAAATATCTCAAGCCTAATGATGTGTAGTTATGTACAACCGTGGTCCTAGCAATTATTACATTATTATTAGTCTTTTTTTTTTTTAATTATTATTATACATACTCTTACGTTTATTTATTATAATTGCCCATAAAATTATTTATTTATTCATTTATCTATTTAGTTATCCATTTATTTATTTTTCACAATTGCCCATAAAATTATTTATTTATTCATTTATCTATTTAGTTATCCATTTATTTATTTTTCACAATTGCCCATAAAAGCACGCCCCCCTTTACCTTAATTCCTCAGGCAGCGAGAGCGACCGAGAGTTGAAGCCGGCTAGCGCGCGCGCGACGTCAAAAGAGGACCCCTGAGACCCAAGTCCAAAAAGTTATCCCCTCCACTTTTCTGTCGATGGAGGCAAAATCCGGTGGGTGTGTTTTGTGGATGCTCCCGCCGCTGGTGTTCGGTGGGGGTGGGGGTGGGGGGGTGGGGGGTGGGGTGTTCTGGAAAAGCCGGGATGTGCAAAGGCTTGCACTACTATGCCACTCAATGGAAGCTGCTGAGGTGCACGTTTTCTTTCACAGACCATCGGGGAGGGGTGGTGGGGTCATGGCCAAAAACGACATGTGGATGTTTTTTTGTTTTTTTTTTAAATATCATTCGATCAATAATGGTAAAGACATACCGCACTATATTTCCTTTTGAAAATCAGTTAGTTTTTGTGATATGAGTATTCAAATTTTTGACAGTTTTCATTCAAACAATCATACTTAAGTTGTTTCAGATATTTTCATATTTTTTATTCCAAATTGTTTTTACAGTTAAGTTTGCAACATGTTGGCACATCCTGGTCAGTGGTTACTACTCCTTCCAATGCCTTCCCTGAGAGGGGAAGAAGAGAGGGGTCTCATAACATCCTGTTAGCTTGCTTGTTTGACTGCTAAGTTTAGTTTTCCATGCAGAAGTGTTTCTTGCTGAGGTGGTCTAACTTCGTTGTTCCCGTTTCTGTCCCATGGCATGTCAATGATGTCAGTGTACTCCGCACGCTCCAAAATCAACAATGGATTCTGGGAGATTTTTTTGGGACACTTTACTTGAGCATAAACAAAATATATATAAATAATTATGTCATACACATTACCCTAGAATTTGAGGGAATAAAACTTAGTACAATAAATGAAAATGATTTCAATCAAAACACAATAGTGCTATCAGGAATAACTTGTAAATAGGCGTGCATATGCAACATAAACATATGTCCCATTCATCCCATTTATTCCTAAGGAAAGTTGATGTTGCAGGTGTCCCTAATGATTTGTCTGCTGAGTGAGAAAATTTGAGGAAACTGCGTGAGGGTGACTCATGGGTGGCCACAGAATCTTTTTCCACACTCACAAACTTTTATATTTATCTCGCCGTCCCTGTTAAATATGAGGCAAGTCGTTATTTGGGTTCATTAATCCCAAATTGGAAAATTAGCAATTTAATTATAGCTCGAGTCAAGTCATGTGACTCGATTTCCTCGCAACATCGGCATTGCCGATCTTTATGAGCAACATTGAAGGTCAGATCAATAAAAATTATTGTTGAGTGTGAGATTAGGAGACAAAGGAAATTGTGAAATAATGTCCGGGGTCCTTCATTCTAAATCCGTTTCCTCTTCCTCTTCTTGTTCAGTGTTGACGGAGGAGTCATATGCATGTGGACGCCATCGTCGCACTCATGTGGCCTCTGCTCTTTGGTGAGTACAAATGAATCAAATAATAGCAATTAGATCGTTTGCTGTGTATGTGTCAATATAGGCTCAGGATTTTGTATTGTATTCATTTTACGGGGGGGGGGGGGGGGGGGGGGGGGGGTTAGACAAAAAAAAGATGACGTAGTTGCCAAGCATATTTTTTGTGGCATTATAAACTAAAATGTAAATTAAACAATTAAATACAGGAGTGTGATTTTGTTTTAATATTATTATTAATTGTGTGTTTTGTTGTTGTTACATTATATAAAAATGTGAATTATTTGCATGTTCTCCCCCGTGCCTGCGTGGGTGTTCTCCGGGCACTCCGGTCTCCTCCCACATTCCAAAGACATGTATGGCAGGTTAAATGGGCGCTCCGAATTGTCCCTAGATGTGCTTGTGAGTGTGGACGGTTGTTCGTCTCAACCCTTGTGAGGAGCAAGCGGTTCAGAAAATGGATGGATGGAAAAATATGAATTATGTGTGTCAAATTCATTTTATTATTATTGTGGAAAATATTAGAAGTAAATAAATAATATGCAAAATTATATATGTAATAAAAATTAATATAACTGTAAAAAAAAATTTAGGAAAAAATTATTTTATTTTATTTTATTTTATTTTATTTTTGAAAAATGTATTTTAATTTTGGGGGTAGACAAAGAAAGATGAGGTAGTTGCCAAGCATATTTTTTGTGGCATAATCAACTAAAATGTAAATTAAACAATTAAATACAGTAGTGTGATTTATTATTATTATTATTATTATTATTATTATTATTATTATTATTATTATTATTGCTATTATTATTACTTGTGTGTTTTGTTGTTACATTACATTATATAAAAATATGAATTATTTGAATCAAATTCATTTTATTATTATTGTGGAAATAAATAAAAGTAAATATATGTAAAATTATATATGTAATAAAATTAATTAACTGCAAAATTTATTTTAGAAATTTATTTATTTTATTTTATTTTATTTTATTTTATTTTATTTTATAAAAATGTATTTTAATAGTGGGGGGGACAAAAAAAAGATGAGGTAGTTGCCAAGCATATATTTTGTGGCATTATCAACTAAAATGTAAATTAAATAATTATATACAGTAGTGTGTTTATTATTATTATTATTATTATTATTATTATTATTATTCATTGTGTGTTTCATTACATTATATAAAAATATTAATTATTTGTATCAAATTCATTTTATTATTATTATTATGGAAATAATTAAAAGTAAATACATGCAAAATAATATAATAAAATTAAAATAACTAAAATTTATTTTAGAAAATAAAATTTAAAAAAAACTTGCAATAATATAACTTATATATTTAATTTTAATTGTATGATTCAGTTCCAGTTTTTTATTCTATAGCCTCTCAAAAATTCAGTTAGAGTAAAAGAGTAAAAGCTAATATTTGCAAATGTCTTAATTGAAACAAAGTCACAAAGATTACACAAATTAATTACAGATTAATTTGATAATCATTTTGGATGTACTATATGTAGTCATTATTTTCTGTTCTGTGCACCCAAACAGCAGCCTTGTTGACGGCGTTGCAGGCCTCCCCCCTGGAGCCCTCCATCCCCGACCGGGTGCTGGCAGTGGTGGGCTCGTGCGCGCTGATCCCCTGCTCCTTCACGCCCTCATCAGCAAAGAAACGCACCGAGGTGGACGTGCGCATGCGCCTACGAGGTCCCGGCCGCTTCACTTTGTTCCGCCAGTCCCGCGTGGTCTTCAACAGCGAAGACATGGACGACGTCAGCGACGGATTCCGGGGGCGTACGTCACTGTCGGGTCTGTTGACGGAGGGCGACTGCTCGTTGAAGATGGACGGGGTGGGCGCAGAGGACGCCAGGTCATATGAGGTGTCACTGAAGAGGAGTGGAGACTCCGCTTGGGGCAGGGCCAAGTCTTTCAGCTTGGACGTTGTGGGTGAGTGGGACACAGCCCGTTTAGGCAGTAAATGAGTTTGGGGTATTTTGAATTAACTTTGAACGGTCCTATAACAGTTAAGTATTTTTGTGCAAACCCGTTTAGGCAGATAACTAATTGAGTCTGAATTATCTTGCTAGTTTTTGATCATGGTCCCACTTGCTCACTTTATTGTTGTATTGTCAGCCTGTTTATGCAGCAAATTTATCAAATGTGTTCCTCTGCTTCTTTCAAAATTTTTTTTCCATGGCACCCCATTTAGGCAAGAACTAGTTGGGCCTTAAATGAATGCTAATGGTTTTGAATCAAATGTCTCCTTCCTCTTCACATTTTATTAAATATTTATATGGCAGCCCATTTAGGCAGAAGAAGGGTGTGGTCTGAATTAACTTGCAAGTTTCTGCCAATGGTCCTGCACCAAATGTCCAATACCTCTCTCTCTTTTCTGTGTCTCTTCCTCTGTTTTGTTTCGTATTTCTGTGGCAGCCCATTTAGGCAGGAAACTAATTGAGTCTGAATTAACCTGCTACTTTGTGATAATGGTCTGTCACAAAATGTGTGCTTCCTCTCTGTTTTCTGTGTAATAAATTACAGACGCGTATTGCATTCACTTGGAAAAAAAAAAAAAAAAAAACTCCTGTTTTTATGACAAATTTTTTTGGAGAGCTTTGTTCTTTTGAGTATTTTTTTTCTGTTTTTCTGAATATTTTTTTTTCTGTTTTACTGAATATTTTTTCTGGCATAAAAAAAAATATATAAAAAAAACAAGGAAAAAATATTCAGAAAAACAGGAGGAAGAATTACTCAGAAAAACAGGACAAAAAAAATTATTAAAAAAATATTATATATATATTCCAAAAAACAACTTGTTTTTCGGAGTTTTTTTTTTTAAATTTTTATTTTATTTTTTTTACCTCTGAACTCCAAATAACTTGTTGCAGACCACTGGCCTGCATATATGACTAGATTGTGATGAATATTTTTTTCCCCTGTTTATTTTCTTTCTTTCTTTTTTTTCGACAGAAAAAAATTACTAAAAAAAGAAAACAAAGCTCCCCAAAAAATTAGTCAGAAAAACAGGAGTTTTTTTTTTTTTTGCAAGTGAATGCAAATACTCTTCCGTAATAAAAAAAGTTTATAAAAAAAATATAATTAAAAAAATAATTACAAATAAATATAAATGGAAATAAATTATATAAATAGAAATCAGTAAATAAAACAGCTCTGCTCCCACATTTATTTATTTTATGCTGCAGACGTTCTGTCAGGATGAAATGCTATTCAAATGAGGGGGGCGATCCTAAGTGTGTCGTGGGGTGGACTCGGCCATTGCAAACTGCCTTTCAATGGTCGAGTGAGCGGGTCGGTGAACAAAGAAGTCTCGCCGGCTTGCATGGAGAGCTCCAGCAATGGACGACTATCTTGTCCACTGTCACCACGACTTGTCGTGCAACTCAAGTCGCAAGTTGTGGTGACAATGGACAAGTAATCGCCCATTGCTGGAGCTCTCCAGGCAAGATTGATATTTAATTCTATTTATATATTTATTTCCACATTTATTTTTATATTTATTTAAATTTTTTTAATCCCCATTTTTGTTTTTTTGTATTTCTTTTTTACTTTTATTTATTTATTTATTTATTTATGGATAAATATTTTGTTGTATTTCTTTCCATTTATACATTTTTTTGTATTTATTTTTTAAATTATGTTTTAATAATTTTTATTTATTTATTCATTTATTTATTTAAGTTTGGTAGTTTTTTTAGTCCTCCATATTGAGGCGGCATCCATGATGACAGATGTTGTCTTCCCCGGCAGACACCCCCAAGGCTCCCGTTATCAGCGGCGTGTCTTCAGTCACAGATGGACAGGTGGTCACCTTCAACTGCAGCGTCAGCTACCAGTGCCCCTCCGGACCCCCGACCCTGCGATGGCAATGGGAGCGAGGAGTGCATCCGGTGGGAGACCAGGAGGTGCGGACCCTCTACGCCCAAGACCAGCTGCCCGTGCTGCAGACCTCGCTCACCTTCAGGGTGTCGCACCGAGTGAAGGCGAGCCTGCGGTGTGAGCTCAGCTACCCGAGAGGCAATATGGTGGCCGCTTTAAAGGATCTGCATGTTACATGTAAGGACTTGTCAGGCAAAAATTGTGAATTAGAGGCATTTTGTTCGACAGTGACAATGTCGTTTTATGGTAATGATTATTCATTGGACTTTGGGGGCAGGAGTAGTTGTGCCCCACAAATTCTGCCGAGAAACAAATGACTCCTGTAGTTTTTTCGAGCCTGACACATGTCAGATCTCTGTCCAATTTAAAACAAAACCAAAACAATGAAACATGTTTATATATTTTTAATCAAAAAATTATATATTTTTTCTTTGGGTTTCTGACAAAAATACATAATAAAATGCAAAAGAAAAATATTTCTGCTTTATTTTTCAGATGTATTTATCCAGAAACTTAAATTTGTTGTGCTTTTTGTGAATAATAGAAAATGGTATTTGTGTTTTAGATAAAAACAAATTAAAAACAAGTTGCTTTTTATCTTTTCCTTTTAAGCTAAAAACAAATCTCTGACAATTTAGATATTCCTATTGTTATATTGTAATTATGATTTTTCATTTAGTTTTAGGCAGGAGAAATTGTGCCCCACAAATTCTGCCTAGCAACAAATTACATATGATTTAGTGCAAAAATTGGTTCTAGCATGTTGTTTATAAAATGTATTTTATAAACATAACAAATACATGAATTCTATTTCTCACTCTGCAGTCCCACCCAAAGATGTGACAGTGCAAGTGCAGACCCTGACGGTGCAGGAGGGTGGCAGCGCCCTGTTGGCCTGTTCGTGCAAAGCTGACCCGCCCGTGTCCGAGTACCGCTGGTCCTACATCCACGGCGGCCACACGATTCACCTGGGCCAGCGCACGCACACCATCCGCCTGTACAACGTGACACGGGACACGGCGGTCTACTGTGTGGCCGAGAATCTGGTCGGACGTGCCCAGTCACGGACCACCGTACTCAACGTTCAGTGTAAGTTTGCATTAGGGGCCAGGGTTATTATAGTTTGGGAATTTTTCATTTTAGATAGTTTTGATATTGTTTTGAGTGTTGTTTTTTAATATAGTCAGTTTTAATTAGTTTTCATTATGTTTCTGTTAGTTTTTATTAGTTTTAGATTTTTAATAAATGCTTCGTTCTAGTTTAGTTTTAGTTTCAGTGTTAGTTTTAGTTTTTTTTTAAAGTGTATTACTTGTGCGCACTATTTAAAAAAGCAGCATGGGTGTGACATCATCTGAAGGTGCTTTTCTATTGGCTGCTACACTTTGCGTGACACATTTTCAGATGTCTTTATTCCAGTTAATATCAAAATAAATCTACTTAAAATCACATTTAAAATCATCCCCAAAGGCTCATGCATTAAATTAATTGCCAAAAAATGAAGGACATTTTTTGCTATAATTATAGTTAGTTCTAGATTTGTAAACATAAAATGTAGTTTCAGTTAGTTTTCGTATTTTGAAAAGCATTTTCGGTTTTATTTTATTTTGTTAACA
This sequence comes from Festucalex cinctus, assembly GCF_051991245.1. Lineage (NCBI taxonomy): Eukaryota > Metazoa > Chordata > Actinopteri > Syngnathiformes > Syngnathidae > Festucalex > Festucalex cinctus. Next base: position 16,662,699 of record NC_135417.1, read on the forward strand.
AAATTGTTTTTTTTTTATTTTAGTTTTAATTTTTTCATTAGTTGTAATTAACTAAAATATCCGTGTTAGGGGCATGCAGGGAAGTGCGAGTGTACCAGCAAAGCAAAGTTACCACAAAAAAAGGAATTGGTGTTTTTTAATTACCTTTTTTTTTATTTATTTTTTTTTAAATAACAAAAATCCACGTATAATTGATATCTATTGAATTGCCATGGGGCAAAAAAAAAAAAAAAAAATAAAAAAAAAAAAATAAATAAAAAAAATAATAATGTTGGGGTTTTTTTTTTGGGGGGGGGGGGGGTTCAACCCCAAATTTTTTCACAAATGCTGCAATTTCATTTACAAAAAAAAAATAATAATTAAAAAAAATTGTGAACATATAATAAATAAATAAATATCTTTCAGGTAGAAATTGCAAAAAAAATTGGAAAAAATATATTTACATGAAAAAATGTCAAACTGTGCTGCAGATAAATTAACAGGAAGAAAAAAACAGACCATTTTGTATTTGGAAATAAAATTTGAAATGAAATAAAATTTCTTGTGTTTTGGACTAATGTGTTTAAAAAAGAAATATCAAAATGGGTCTCTGATTTTTCTAAAAATATGAATAAAATAGAACAAATAACTTACTTTGTGTTTTAAGTTTATTTTTTTAAACAACCAAAAACACTTTGTGGTTCCACCCAGAATTTTAAATTTGTAGTAGATGAAAATGATTTAAAAAATAAATAAATAAAATGTTGAGGTCAATATTTTAATGTTTAATATAAAACTAAAACTGTCTCCTACAGTATGAGCTGGAAGTGGGATATTTTCCCTGCAGTCATGAATACCTCATAATTGTGCTTCTTCTATTTTAATAGAGCGCATTATGAATACAAACATTTTTAGGGGTCTTCTCTCTTCCAGATAAACCCGAGATCCAGCGCCTCTCGTCGACTTGCGTCATGGAGGATGAGGCACTTCACTGTGTCTGCTCGAGCCAATCAAACCCGCGTCCCACCATTAGATTTAGCGTCAACGGCAGCGAACCGCCGCGCGGCTACAACACGTCACTCTCATCCGACGCCCTCACGGCCACCCTGAGTGGCCGTGTGGACGGGGGGCCCCAGACGGTCACATGCTTGGCCGTCAACGCCCTCGGGAACGACTCAGTGATGCTGTTACAGCACCAAGCAGGGGGTGGTGAGTTCAAGTACACGTCATATTTGTGGGAATTTAGTAGGTAATAGGGCGGAAATGATGGCCGACATTATGATGTGTTTAATGTAGTTATAAAAAAAAACACATTAAATCACTACTGAGTTTTTTTAGAGGGGGAATTTTAGTGCGAGCATCCTTTTATAACACCAATAAAAACAGGTTGTGTTGGACTAGAGTAATTGCTCCCCACCTATTCTGCCTAGCAACAAGTGACAATTTTTAACATCACCATAAAACAACGTGTTTTATTGTATAGACTCTTGGCAGTTGCTGTGGTTTTTGGTTCCCGCCACTGCCGTCATCCTGTCCGGCATCTCCCTGGCCGTGCTCGTTTTCTTCTTCTGCTGCTATCGAAAGAAATCCGGCAAGTAAGTCGATAAACTGAACGCTCTCCCGTGACTTGAGGCATACGTCTGTCTGTCTGTCCTGTCAGACACATGCTGAGCGGACATCCGTCCGGACCTGGACTGTACCAGGCTCGCATGCCGGTCTACATCAACTGCTCGGAGGTGAGCCACGTGTACACCAACGGAAGCTACCAGCTGCTCTACCAGAACTGCACGCCGCGCTTTGTGCGCACTAAGCAAGTACGACAGAGACACTTTATTACTGTGGTTAAAAAAACGTTTCACACAAAGTACACAAAACTAGTAGAATATATCATTAAAATGTATTGCATAAGACCAAGAAGAAAATGTATAATTTTCCACTTACTTTGCTTCAGTGATGGTTTTTTTTTGTTTTTTGTTTTGTTTTTTTAACAGTGCTCTATAAATAAAGCTGAGTTAGGGTTGAGTCAGTCACACCAGTTCCTCATTTCACATTTAGGACGGTCTTCTATTTGTTAGGTGCGACGAATGGGCAGAAGGGGCGGCGAGAGAAGGCGAGGAGGTCCGCGCGGAGGCGCGGACACACAAGTCGCCACCGAAGTGGTGCAAGGCGCCACCGCGGAGGATCTGGAATCAGCCATCTACCTGGAGGTCCTCTAAAACCCTCACTGAGCGATAATGACCTTGTGACGTTCCTCTGTGCTCGGTTTTATTTATATGACTTTGATGGCCACTTTGTCTTGTTGATTTGATCTGGCCTGATCGTGTGCAGACAAATGGATTCTTGTGAAGATGTTTTATGTTGCTCAGTGAGAAGAAGCCATAAAAGAAAATAAATAAATAAATAAATAAATAAATAAAAGCTTTAGTGCATTTGTGACAAAGCATATCACAATGACAATGTATTTTTTTTCTGCTAGCAAACTGCCCTTGAACCGTCATTGTCTATATGGACATGATGGCATGTTCTAAAATGTCACCTTAAAGTACAATTAATAAAAGTACTACAAAAACAGTATTGATTCATGATTGGAATTACTCTTAAAACATTCAAATACAATGCTAACTTAAATTAAAGTCAATTAAATTGAAATTAAGGGCGGCACGGTGCTCGAGTGGTTAGCACGTCCGCCTCCCAGTTCTGAGGACTCCGGTTCGAGTCCAGGCTCCGGCCTTCCTGGGTGGAGTTTGCATGTTCTCCCCGTGACCGCGTGGGTCTTCTCCGGGTACTCCGGTCTCCTCCCACATTCCAAAGACATGCATGGCAGGTTAATTGGGCGCTCCGAATTGTCCCTAGGTGTGCGTGTGAGTGTGGATGGTTGTTCGTCTCTGTGTGCCCTGCGATTGGCTGGCAACTAGTCCAGGGTGTCCCCTGCCTACTGCCCAGAGCCAGCTGAGATAGGCGCCAGCAGCCCCCGCGGCCCTTGTGAGGAATAAGCGGCCAAGAAAATGGATGGATGGAAATTGAAATTAAAATGACCAACATAAATAAATAAATTATAAATTAAAATGACCAGAATAAACAGCATAATCATCAATGAAAGTAACATTAAAATAAGAAAAAAAAAGACGTTTTTAATTAATTGATTTGAAATTAAATTTAGGAATAAATATATTTTTTTATGAGAAGGAAAGAAAACAAAAATTTGAACTCATTGGTCACACAAACTGCATATTAATATGTAAAGCAATTTTCTGAACACAGCTATACAAATTACTTTACCGGGTCACTGACCAGGCAAAATATATGGGCACTGTATTGCATTTCATATTCCTATACCTATTTTCATCTGTATGTAGATTATGTTTTGATTTATTGCACATGCCTCACTTCAGAAGGTTTACTTAAACTTTTTTGCTCCTGTTTTGTCTCTTGTGTTGCTCTTAAAAAAGGCTCTGTACATATTTCATGTTACCCACAAAATAAGATAAACTATCAAATAAACATATTTAACCACCAATACACCTAAAGTCAATTTTTAGTTGCTACTAATTCAAAAAATAAATATTTGCATTCGATGTCTTCGTATGCAGACTTGCAATGCGCTATTTGACCAGGTAGTGGCAGTAATTAACAGAGCGATCCGTCATTAAATAAGAATAAGAAGACGCGCCTCCTGATTGGCTGAATGTCACGGAAGTAGCGTCACAATAACACGCAGGTTTTGGGTGGGAAAATGATTTCTCTACTGTGCAGTTTTTAATATTATTGCAAAATCTGTTGAGAGTAAGCAAGTGTATGCTAAGTGAATGGTAATTTCAAATTGAAGTTGAATACCGTGAGTTTTCTGGGGAGTTATCGCGGGTAGGAAAGTTTACTTTCCATTGTCTGCTAGCTCGCTAGCTGGAGACAATCGTGACGTGATTTCGCGGTCAAAGTACTATTTTCTCATGCGGATGTATTATCTAGTTAGTTACGGTTAGCGTAACAACCTTAAAAAGCATTTATTTCATTAGAAAGTGTCAGCAATGCCCGAAATCAAACTCCAGCACGTCGTATCGTGCAGCACCGAGGACAACGTAAGTAAAAGGGTTCGTTTGTGTTGTAAGAAGCTTCATTGAAGTGGTGTAAAATTGTTGTTTGTAATGAATATGCGTCCTCCTTGTGGCAAACTATAGACTCACAAGGCGGACAACCTGCTGAGCGCGGACACGTACAGAAAGTGGAAAGCTGCCCGAGCTGGAGAGAAACAGACGTCAGTCATTCTGCAGGTGACATTTTCATCTCGCTTCGGAGTGACGTCACGTGTTTCGTCACTTCCTGCTAATTATGTTAACGGCACATAGACTAGACCCCGCATACTCGCGGTTCAACACCTAAGGATTCACATTAACGGATTCCAATCCTGAATCCGTTGTTCCTGATTGTTGTTGTCAAAAAAATTCTGCTGCCAGGTCACTCTTGCTCTCCGATCACAATGAAACCACCTGGTTAAATAAAAAAAAAGATAAAAAGAAAAAGGAAAAGTAAGTCAATTATATTTATTAGGCTTTGGGACAGGAGTTCTTGAACCCTATCGATTCTTCTCTAGTTCAGTGTCATATGTATTATCAGGTGTTAAAGTTCACCTTGTCCATCTCTGCTCACTTTTCCTAGTTTGAGAAGGAGGAGCAGGTGCACAGCATCGACATTGGAAATGAAGGCTCGGCGTTTGTGGAGGTACTGGTGGGGAACTCCTCCGCCGTCAGAGATCAGGACTATGAGGTACCCACCCAAACAGCATCTCCTGACCTAATTAGCACTTGTCATATTACTAACTTAAACACCGTTCTCCCGTTTGTTTGTTCTTTCAGGTGCTGCTGGTCACGTCGTCCTTCATGTCGCCCACGGAGAGTCGCAATGGCACCAACATGAACAGGGTGCGCTTCTTTGGACCTGGACAGCTGCAAAAGAGCACTTCGCAGGAGAAGTGGGACCGGGTGAAAATTGTCTGCAGCCAGCCTTACAGTAAAGTAAGTTAGTAAGGCGAAGCTGATCATACTGTATGCCGGTGATGGCACACGTCAGAGGTAGCAGAAGTACTGACATTCTAACCTTTATTTATCCAGGTGTCCAGTCACTGAGATTGGCAATCTCTTTTATGAGAGAGACTTGGCCAAGCGAGATGCATGAAATTTCAGACAATAACATTAAAGTAACAAAATTATATGACAACATGCAACAACACATTCCAAGGGAATCAATTAACATTAGCTAATGAGGGCTAATTAGTTATTTTAGTTGCACATCTTTTTGAAGACGAAGCATGAGAATGCATTTTTTTTCCAAGTTCAGTTCTAGAAATGTGGAACAGACAACAACATAATCCTCTTATCATCTGAGACTATAATTTCTAACATATCTTTGTACAGTCCAAGAGCAGATGTAAGCCGGGAACATGCCAAGGATAGATAGCCTTGTAGATGACAAGATACCAGTGATTTAGCCTTTGTGCGGGAATTGAGAGCCCACCAGCCTTGGGATATAATAAGCAGTGATGTGTTGCAATTTGTGATAAAACAAAGTGTGATGCGATATACAGAGTCTAACAGCAGAGTAGCTGCATTGATGTATAAAAGTTACCATAATAAAGTCCAGAGAGGAAAATGTAGCAGCAACAAGGTTCACGGATCTCTTCTTTGCATGGGAGAAAAACATCGCTTTTGTTTTGTTTGCATTTATGATCAACCTGAGCAATGAAAACTGCTTCTGGAAAATGTCAATAACACTTCGAGTCGACAAGAGCTTCTCAGATGGTGAGAACGGGACAATAAACTGCATTATCATCTGTATAAAAATGAAATATAAAAAAAAAAAAAAAATCACAACGTAAGACAAAAAAAAAAAAAATCTTTTTTTTCTCAAATGTTTTTTTTTTCTTTTGTAAAGTTAAATAAATATTAAATGACTAAATCAAAACAATTATTCCGGATGTTATTTATATTTGTATTCTTGTAAATGTAAAGGGACAACATTTTTTCTTTTCTTTTATCATTAATCAGTCAATCGGTTATCAGAATTTTATTCTACCAAGAATCGGCATCAGCCTCAAAGAAATCCTAATCGGTCGGGCCATATTACAAACTATTGGGGAATTTACATGATTTTCTACCAGATATGACCCTGGCATCCTTGTGAAACCTCATTCTTACAATTTAAAATGAAATATAAACATGGATGTGTCTCTTTTAGAACATCGCCTATGGTCTGGCCTTCGTCAAGTTCCATTCGCCTCCGGACAAAAACGACCCACCAGTGACTTCCCCGGTAAACACCCTCACACTTGTATTTATTCTGTTTTTTTAATAGCATTATTTTCCCCCCTTCTCTCTCAATGAGCAGAAACTGACCAAGCTGGGTCAGTTCCGGGTGAAAGACGACACACCCGCCTCAGGCTCCAGCATCCAACCCGGCAGTCTCTTCTTCAGCGCCAAGTCCAGTACTTCCCCCAAAGGCAAATGCAAATACATTTACTGGCTAGCTCAAAACAACACAATGAAGCTTTTAACGAAAGCCATTTCTAGGAGAGCTGAAGAAAACGATGACATCCTTGTTGTTTATGAAAATGCTGCATGCTCATTCTATGCTCCTTTCCTTTTGTAGCGTCACCACAGAGTAACAAGTTGAGCTACGCTGCCGCTGCCTTGCAAGCCGCTGGCCCCGCCTCCACAGCCACCGTTCCTCCATCATCCTCCACCTCGCCACAGGTACTAAACATAATTCTCCTTCTTACGACACCTGGCAGTCATGACAAGCTGCATAAAAATATCCAAACTTGAATAAGTTGCAAAGTTGTAGCAGCTAAGGCAATGGCGGCTTGTCGATTTTCGATTACCAGTTGCCTGGCAACCGCCCGAGTCTCCTGGAGCTCGCAATAATGAGACAGTTTACTTCGCCAACATGTTTGACTGCTTTTGTTTTTGTGCACTTTTCGCAATAAGGCTTAAAGGGGACAAAATTGATTTGTATTTTTATCTTTTTATTTTGTTTGTGCACAAATATTTGGTTGACACCACTATGTGGCGTTGCATCATTAGCACAGAGCGATCTTTTGTTTTTCATTTCTTTTACTACGACCTGATCAATTAAACGGTGATCGATTTGGTTGGTCGATATCAGCTTTTTAAAAATCAGCTAAAATCATAGTTTTGCTCATCTTTCTGTTGGGAAGTTAAACACTAATGCGGTGCATCTGCGTACCTGTGTGGAGCATGGTTAAATTAGCCAGTGGTGACATTGCGCAAGGTAAGCAGAGCTGCATTTACTTTGTGAAACACAGATTAGCCGGCGACAACATTTGACTTCTGACAAGTGGTGGCGGTGTGTATGGGGATATTTGGTTTTGGTGATGTCCATGCATAATGTGCATCCAACAAAACTCAATGCAGCTCTGCTTACCTTGGCTTTAAAAGTGGGATACAGAAATGTTGCACCAGGCTGTCTGCACCTTAGTGCTCTGTTTTCAGACAATACAGTCCAGATTTTGACCATTGCTTGAAAGTGGCTCTGGATCTTCCCCCAACCGAGCTGATCGTGTTATAGATGGAGAACATTAGTGTTGGGGTGGTTATTATGTAAATTAATCAGTGGGGCGTAAGTACAGAACATCTTGCTCACACACCCATTTTCAGAACTAGGCCACTAACAAAAGATTTGATTGGTTGTTTAATTTTCCACTTGATGGGTGGGAAGCCACTCCAGAGACCAACTATTGGAACACAAACAATGAAAAGTCAATTTTCCATTATTGTCCATTTTAGCTCTTCCTGCGGTGTAGCACGTCGATTGTCGATTAACAGTTGCCTGGCAACTCAATATTTGGCAGACTTGACAACACAAACTGACTGACTGGTTGTTGTGCAACATTCACTTTGATGGTGATCAGCAGCATTTGGGGAATGTTGCTGCTTTGATACCTGGACCATTGAGCAAATATTTTGAGCTGACAATTGCTGGTGCTGATGCGTCATATCGTCAGACTGTGAATGCGGCAAAGAAAGGCAGAGCAGCTCATCACTTGTAAAGATGCAGCCTGCTTAAGACTTAATGGCTTTCTTTGGCTGTTCATTCAGGCGACGCGTGAGGATAATCGGCAGGTGTCTTTTAATAATAGAAGTGGGAGCATTTCTTTCTAGACTCTCTGCATAAGGCCTTTGAGAAATGTATTTAGGGTGGGCTATGGTTTACTTTCTCCCCGCTTAAATTAAATGACACAAATTAGCCGTTTTTTCCGTAATTAAAAGCAAAAAAAATCCGTGTCTTAACTCATTTGCTCCCAAAAATGTAGAAATACGTGCTATTTTAAATGTTTTAAGTGTCCCAAAGACGTATTTATATGTTTTTTTTGTTTGTTTTTTGTTTTTTTTTAATGCTAGAGCATACAGAAGGATCTGACCTAGCCTCTCAACTGCCAAGAACAGTTGAAGAAATTGTAGTTATTACACAAACGGCCAGCAGATGGCAGCAGATTATAAGAGATCAACTAGAGCCATGTTGAAAAAAAAAGCTCAATTACTCATAATTCTAAATAGATTTGTTAATAATGATGAAACCTAGCTATATTCTAATGCTAATTGCTGCAAAATGGAAAAATATATAAATGTACTTTTTTTTTTTTTCTAATTCAAGACGAGACTTTAATCTAAAGCTTTTGGCAAGTTTTTATAGCATTAGAACACAATATTCTGTGGACCTTGCAAAATCAGTCAAAATCCAGTAAAACAGGGTGAAGGGGGTTGCTTCTCTGAAAATAGCTGGGAGTGAATGAGTTAATAATGTTTTTGTCAACATAAAATAAGATTAAAAAATTACAGCAAATTTTACACCAGGAGGGAGCAAAGTGTGGCCCGCCTTTCTTTTATATGTGATAAAATGTTAATTTATTTAAAAAAAAAAAATCATCAGTTGATTATTTGAGGCATATTTTACATCTATTTGAACCCATTTTAAAGGTCAGCCACCTCTGCTTTATACCTTTTTTTTTTTTTTTTTTTTTTTTAAAGAATTCTGCTGATGTGATGTTGTGTCACCAATCATCCAAATTCACAGCAGCTCGCTCAGACACATTTTCAGAAACCGGCAGGATTCCAACCATTTATTTTGTTGTGTAATTTCACGCTCGATGGGCAGACAAGGCTCTTCAGAGACCCAATATAATAACTAATTTCATTACATTACATTACAGTAGATGGATGGAAAAGGTGGGCTTGGGCACCGTATATCACCCACCTGGATATGTCGTCAAATCCGCTGAAGCACAGTTAAGTGCAGAGGATTGGGAGCATTTGACTATAATGTGCGACTCTTGTCTGTCTGTCTGTCTGTAGCTTTCTTCCCACCCACCAATCTTATCTATTCATCATCAATGATATTTACACATGTACTTATCTAGGCACCTGCAAAGAGGAAGTTTGAGTTCAGTAAAGAGCGCCAGTCTGCTCCCGGCCCTCCTCCCGCCAAGAAAAGCAGCCCGGGAAGCTCCCCAGAATTCAAACCCGCAACTCCCAAAGTCAAAACCACCACGCCAAGCCCCGCCTCCAAAGGTAGCACCTACCACCACCTGATAAATAGTCTTATTGATTAAAAAAACAAAAACAAAAAAAAGTTCATCTTGTCCATTGATCTGCGCAGCCTCACCAGCGAAGGCGTCTGGCGAAAAGAAGCGCGAGAGTTTACCTAAATCAAAAGAGCGGCCGTCCAAAGGCGCCAAGAGTCCCGAGCATGTGCCATTCAAGCGCATCATGGAGGGAGTGGTGTTCCTCCTCAGTGGCTTCCAGAACCCCTTCAGGGGGGAGCTGAGGGAGAAGGCTCTGGAAATGGGAGCCAAGTACCGACCAGACTGGACGCCCGACTCCACGCACCTCATGTGAGTCACCTTTGGGATGTTGAGCTGCATCGCTGCACACCAGCGCTTCCGGGTTGCATAATATTCTCTATTCTCATCAATATACACTGTGTAAAATTCAATACAGAATATTTATTATTCACATGAATGAATGAAACAATTGAAATGTTTCGGTTGTTGAAATCAAGTGTTTTTTTTTGTTTTGTTTTTTATTATTTTAGTTTTTAAAAATTAAATAAAGTCACATTTTGTGGTCGTTTATGAAGTTTGTGTAATTTTCCCCAAATTTTCAGCCTAATTAATTGTTTTTAATAAAATTTATTGATTTGATATTTAAGTTTATTATGTTAAGTGTTCAATTGGGAGGGTGGGATCAGTGTTGCCATTTATTGTAATCGTCCATGTTAAATGTCCTTTTTTTAAAGTTGAGAAATAATTTTTTGTTTCTGATTATTTAGTTATTATAGTTATAAAATTATTATTATTATTATTTTTTACAATATTTATAAAAAGTTTCTTCCCCCTACAACCTCGATACCCCTTATTCTTTTACAGCCTATAATTATTATTTTTTTATTTTATTTTATTTTTTGCCTTGCGCATCAGTGGCTAGTATTAGCAGCCTCCATAAGTACCTGATACTTTAAAAATAAGGCCAATATCGGCCCGATACAATACCTGGTCTCAATACTGTCCCATCCTTATTTTTTCCCAGTGACTAAAAAGTAGTTACCAGTATTCACATTAATTGTGTCTTTGAAAATCAGCAGAATTCCTCAGCTCATCTGTCTCTGCTAGCAGCCCACACTTTTTGCATCCCTTTACTAGCCTAGTATTGAATGACACAGTAGAGAGCTGAGGTGTTCATTTAACAATATGGATTATGTATATTATTGCTGTTGAAGGTTGTATTTAAAAACAGAAACAGTAATTGGTCCAAATAAGTACACTCACTGGTACATCGGCCACAATAATGTTGTCTCTTATTTGACTATTGATATCATTCACGTACATGGCTCCTACTCTAAGAAGCGTCTGATTTCATTTTAAATGAGATGTGATGAAGAAGAGTCAGCTTACTGCAACCGAGCAGAACATTGTTGCCTGCATCTCATCCTGTGCCTCCGTCTGTGTGTGTGTCTTTCTCTCTCCTCTCATTAATGTCCAGCTGTGCCTTCGCGAACACCCCCAAGTACAGCCAGGTGAAGTCGGCGGGCGGCATGATTGTGCGCAAGGAATGGGTGATGGACTGCCACAAAAGGAAACAGAAGCTCTCCTACAAGGGGTAAGCAGGAGGCGAATGTGGTGATGGGATGAGGGTTTCACTGTGTTTTTACACTGAAAAGTAAGGATTATAAATTGTACTCGTTAATAAGTGACTAAAAACACATTTCCTGATCAGTGATGCTCTCCTCCACTCAACACACTGACACTTTTTGTCATTGATTTTCACAGTCTGGTGGTTTATATTGTATAATTTATGATAGCTGCCACGTTGCTCGATCGAAATGAACAGAAAGGCTAGAAATTATCCGGTCAAAACAAAAGCTTATGGACGGCTTATCATTTTAGATACACAAATATGTGAACGTACTGAAGAAAATTCAAAAGTTCTTACCGTGTGACATACACCAGCAGATTTCAGGCTTCCACATACATGAATAGACAGTGACATTTTTTTTCTACCCTCTAAAATGCTAAAAAAAAAAAAAAAAAAAAAAAAAATACACACATAACTATTGTCAAGTCAAGTTTATTTATAGAGCACTTAACTTATTTGCTCCCAAAAACGTATAAATATGTTCTATTTTGAATATTACCATGCTCCCAAAGACGTATTTATACGTTTTTTTCTTTCATTTATTTTTTATGCTAGACCACACAGAAGGCATGTGAACTGAAGAGAATGTGTAAAGCAATGGTAGTTATTACAAAAACGGCCAGCAGGTGGCAGCAGAGTATAAGACATCAACCAGAGCCATGTTGACCGGCCCATAACCTCTGTTTCCCCACTGTTCTAAACAATTTGTGAATAATGGTAAAACTTTGCTATATTCTAATGATACTTGCTGCAAAACGTAAACAGCTATATATTTTTTCCCTGATGAAAGAAAAGACTCTAATCTTTCTTTTGGTAGGTTCCATGTTTTTATAGCAATAGAACACCTTTGTGACAGCTAAGGCTGTTTGAAAGCTATGTAAATAGCTTGTAAATAGGCGCTATGTAAATAAAGATGACTTGACTTGACACAATATTATGTGGGCCTTTCAAAATCTGCCAAAATCCCATAAAACAGTGGGAAGCGAAGGGGGTTTCTTTAGTGAAAATGGCTGGGAGTGAATGAGTTAATCACAAGAGAGTCTCAATGAGCTTTGCACGCCCACAGTTGACAAATATCAAGGACATCCTCATCAAATGTTGCTTTTACCGAGAGTGCAACCCACATCCATTTTGGGTGCATAGAATGAGCTTCAAGTCATTTTGAAAATGGATGATCTCTTTCTTGAGACGGCATTGCGTCCCGTGACACTTAAGGTCCCCTGTGATCGAACCATTTCTCGTTCGTGGCGATTAATAAAGCGATGAACCCTCTCTTGGAGATATCAACTTTAATGGAGTCTCATGCACGGCCTCCTGATTGTCCCAACAGGCGAGAAGGCACATTTGACACCATGACATACTTTTATACTCCTAAAGTCTCTTCCAGAGACACAGCTAAGCCTAACCTACATGCTGTTGTGCTGCGCCTGTTCTTTGAAGATGTTTCCTTTATTTACCGGGCGCATCTGCTATGCTTAATTAAAGCCAGCACTTACTTTGATGGCGTCGAGGGCCCGCACTAACACTCGAGTAGGTGAGTGCCCGCGCTGACGTCACAATACAAGTGAGTGCTACTCGAAGAGTCTGCGCAGTGATTATGCTGTTGCACGAACACCGTTATGTGACATGTCTGACGATATTCCAACCTCACGATGCGCCAAAACACCTTCCTTATTTGGCATTTATCAGCACATAAATTAACGTAAGATCTTGTTTCTTTTTTTTTAAATGTTTTTTTATTTGTGATAAAAGGTTATGTTTTTTTTTTCAAGGTCGATAGCGATACCGATACCGAGAATTGACAGGATTTTATTTTTATTTTTTTATTATAACAAAAGTTGCAGTAAGCTTCCAGGGTCATCAGCATGTATTAAAGGGATACTTGACTCATTAAATAATTTTCAGTGGTGAAAATGTAATATTTTGTCCAGAATGAATTTGATAACTTCATTATTTTTCATGCACAATTATTACTTTTAAAAAGTAATTCCTCTACTTGCTGTCAACTGATGACGACATCACCTGTGCTGAGGAAATAGGTAACAGGCCGGCCAATCATGACTCACCTGTCTTCCTGGTTTGGTCAGTAAACTGAGCCATGACTGGTCGTTACCTACTTCCTCAGCACAGGTGATGTCATCATCAGTCGACAGTAAGTAGAAAAATTACTTTTTAAAGGTCGTAATTGTATGTGAAAAATAATGACGTTACCACATTAATTATAGAGAAAATATGACCTCTTTACTGCTGAAAATGGCTCAATGAGTCAAGCATCCCTTTTTAAGCTAACTAAAAACTAAGCAAGTAAATAGTAGTTTTCTACTGTAAATAAAGTTTTCCAAAATTTTAACATAATTTTATTTTATTGTATTTTTTTTAAAATAAAAAATGTAAGAAGTTCCTAGCATCTGCATCATGTTTTATAAAGTGGAAATTTAAATACTGTAGATCCATAAATGAAAAGTTCCCTTTATCTCACTGAGCGACAAATGAATGCAAATGTAGCTAATTTGGGGTTTTTGTCAAGGTTTGTAAAAGGTTTCAAAAGATCTTCGTAGTGAAAAATTGTCTGAATATGTTCTAAAAGTTTGAAAACCTCTAAGCATCTTACAAATCCTGATGAAAACCCTAAATTACGTTCTCAAGCATTCACCGCTCAGTGAGATTCAGCTTTATCGGCCATCAGATTAGTAAAAAGGCCGATGCCGATATTTGTCAAAATGCCAAATATCAGCACCCATAATCAGCCCGGCCGATAATCAATCTATGCCTATTTTTTATTGATTATCTCTGCTGTACAGATAAATTGAAAAGTGAAAGTATTAGCCTGGCGTGGCCTTTCTTTCTTTTCCGCCTGCTGACTTTTGTCTTGAAATTGCCTTCACAACAAAGACGTGAGTGGAAATGATTGCACTGTAACGTTGGTAATTTCAAATTAGTTGCTTGCAGAAATGTCACACTGGCTATAGTGTGCGTGTGAGTGTGTGTGCGTGTGACACGCTAGCTTCTCGACACCTCCCATCCATTTTTGAAGTTGTCATCACTCTTAAGTGTTCCTTCCACAGTTGTTAGTGGCCTCCTCCCTCTGTTAACCTTTCATTGATTCCCGTACACCACTCAGATGAATTCACTTTATCACTACTAGCCTGAAAATAATTACATTTTACTTTCCCCAAGTCTCAGTTCTATATGAACAGCTGTGAAAGAGAAACACTCTTAGTTTTGTGTTTGCTTGAAATGCCGCAGTCGACATCCTAACTTGATTGTAGCGTTGACTTGTGTCCACATGCAAATCGCACTCAAAGGAGTCCTTTTTGCTCATTCTTCTTCATTCTGCGTCTCCCACTAAGAGGAACCATGTCTAAAAGCCACATTCCTGCTTTTATTCAACGTAATGCATTGTTCAGCGTTTCAGTAATGGAGTCTGGTCCCTAAAGCCGATCTGTGTCTCTGGTATAATAAGAGCTAGGCTAGACTTTTCCTTTTTTAACCTTTTGAAGGACAATGAATATTACGGGATAAAGTATTTAACCTTCACTATGAACAGACTTGCCACTTTCCCTTACTGAAATCAATGTATGTCTGTATGAAATGAAAATAATTCGTTCTCAGGTGTTCAATAAATCATGCTTCTTTTTTTTTCTTTCTTTTTTTTTAAATACATTCAATAGATACCATACTACACCATATACTATATTTTTAATACAACCCAAAGCACTGATATTTTTTTCAGAAAAGATTAATTGTGTCCATGAATCCTTAAAAAATGTATAAATAAATAATTAAAAATCTTAATTATCCTTAAAAATGACACTCAAATAATGTAAGACATTGGCGCTCGTGTTGTTCCGATACCGATACTGGTATCAGCAGAGGCGCCGATACTGTATTAAAATAGTGCTATCGGTGAGTACTCACAAGTAACATGCCGATACTATTAATTCCAACGCTAATATAGGATTTTGGATGCAGCATCTTGGGTCTTGCTGGTGCACGACATTCACTGATATGTGACATGCTCACTGCATGCCGATCTAAGATATCCTATTGGCCCTTGAATGCTCTTAACCAATGGCAGGACAGCTTTTTCATGTTGAGGAAAAAAAACGTAAGTATCAGTATCGGCCGATACTGCAAAGCAAGGTATCATATCGGGGGCCAAAAAATGGTATCGGAACAGCACTAATTGGCGCCCAACTGGTGGCGGTTGGGTCTAACCAACCAACTTGGGGATTGAACCTGCACCACGACCACATCTCCGGTTTGGGAACGTAGAGTGCTGCCCAGTGAGCTAAAATTATGAACCGCCCATACAGCTCAACATTTCATTTGAAGGGTTAGGAAGCTAGATTTTACATAACATAAAGGTAACCTATTTTTATCCTTTATTAACTCATTCACTGCCAGTCATTATAGAAAATTTTAACATTTCCAATACTCACGTGATATTACATTCAATAATTATATATAAACCGAATCTACCAAATAACAGAATAGACTCCCTACTTTTTGTCCCGTCCCGTTCTTTTATAATTGACAGCAGAAAAATGTAGGTTTGCCAAAATACAGCCATTTCTCCCATGGACTCTGAAACTGTGTTTATTTCCTATAAAATGGGGCAATGATGTCATCTACCGGTGGTTGGGCATCAGTAAAGTTGTTTCCAAGTTTGATATTTACAGTGGAGCATGCTCAGATTCGCCCCCATTTAGCACCGCTCTAAAAAAATACAATTGACAAGTATACTTGTCAAAGGCAGTGAATTTAAAAACAATTCAAATGTGTGTGTATATATATATATATATATATATATATATATATATATATATATATATATATATATATATATATATATATATATATAGCAATAGTGAATACTCATCCTGGTATCGATCGAACATCCTTAGTATTTAGTGACCGTGAGGTGTTTGCATTTATTTGTGGTGACCTTAAAAAGATTTAGATTTTAAGAAGAACATTTTTATTGTGATGCCACGACAGAAGTGCACCAGCAACAAAAGAAAAACAACGACCACCATAGAATTCAACCATCACAAGGAGCAGACCAAAAAACAAACATAACTGATTACGAGCGAAATGTGTATCGTAAAGCTTTTAATCTTCCTGCCATTTTTTTTTTTTTTTTTTTTTGTATGTTTGTGCCCGGCAGTTATTTGATGGATGGCGCCGAGTCAAGCTCAGACAGCGAAATGGAGGCAGACGACCAGAGTGAAGAGGAAGCCAGCGCAAAGGTAGCTTTGCCAGCACGCCCGCCTTGATGGAGGATCAAACTAACCGTCTTTAATCGGGCCTGTTTCCGGTTCGACAGACCCCTCAGAAGCAGCCAAAAGCAGTCACTCCTAAAAAGGAGGTAGCGGCGACAAACGTAGACGAGTACGCCGACTCCACCGATGTGGACGAAGAACCAGGTTGGTGACAATCCAACATTTGTCAGACATCCGGAACATCAAACTTACTCTGGAATCCTCTGCCAAAACGCAGAATTTTATTTTATTTTTTTATTATTATTATTATTTTTTTGGTGGGCCTTTTTGGGTTGTGGCTCGGGATGGGTAACGAGCCGCAGTACTAAACCGGCCCTGAGGCTGAATTACTAAAAACTAGAGTATCGTTAAGGTCCACCCATAACGGTTCTATTCACAATCTTGAGAAATAACTCAAATTAATTTTCAATTTATTTAGGCTATATAAACCTTAGAGTTAGACTTAGACTTTATTGATCCCTTTGGGATGGCTCCCTCTGGGAAATTTACATATTCGTCAAAATGCATTTTCACAACTGCCAGAATGAAGCTAGCAAAAAAAAAAAAAAAAAAAACAGCTTGAAGCAAGCAGATTTAATTTGTGAAGAACTGTTTGTAGGGCTGCTCGAATATGAAGAAAATATTAATCATAGTTAATTTGGTAATAATTTCAATCCTGATTAGGACAGGTATTTGTTTTTTGGTCCAAAACAAGAAAATGTTTAAATAGGGCTGTGCAATTAATTGAAATTCAATTACAATTTCAATTATTATACTCCACAATTCCAAAATCAGCATAATCGTAAAAAAAGATTATTAATACAAATTTTTTAGTTGTTTAAATTTATACATTTGCACCTATTTTTACATTTTAAAATAACTAATTTAATAATGGTTTGTTTCATCCAAAAGGAACTTGCATAATTATAGTGTTTCAAATAATTTTATTTGTCTTAATATTTTTTATTTGTTTTTTACATTTAAATATTTTATTTTTTTTGTACAAAAAAAAAGTCCTCCTACACAATGCACATTCTGCATTCCAACTTCAAGTTTTTGCCAACATAAATAAATCAATATATATTATTATAAATATTACTATAAATCCTGATTTACACAATTAGTATTTTTTATTTTTTTTAAGTTGGTCTTAATATTTTTAAATGCTTAAACATTGTCTTGGTTTGTACCAAAAAAATAATAATAATCGTTTGAATAATCGTGATTTCAATTATTGCCAAAATAATCATGATTATTATTTTTTCCATAATCGAGCAACCCTATGTTTAAGCACGTAAAAAATATTGACATCAATTTCTTTAAAACACTATAATTATGTAAGTTCCTTTTTGGACCAAACGAGATTTATTAAATTAGTCATTTTAAAATAAAAAAGTGCAAATATATCAATTTAAACAACTCAAAATTAGTATTAACAATCTTTTATTTTTGTTTGTGAGTATGCTGATTTTGTAATTGTGGAGTGTATTAATTGAATCTCGATTAATTGCACAGCGCTGTTTGCTATCTGCCAAACTGATTTCATTTCATCAAAATGCTCATATGTCCAATTGGTGGTTGACTCGTCACCTTTCCGAAACACTGGAAAGAGCACAAAAAGCCTCGAACGGGGTTCGAGTGTGGTGGCGGTGGCCCAATGGCCGTGACAGGACTTGGGCATGATTCTCATTTCTATGTTAATGCCGGGCCACAAGTGAAGTGGCCGAGAAGGCGCAATAAAAACGCCTACGAGAGGTGCGGCATTTTAATTGGCCCTCCACCAGCCCCTGTTACGCTGTCACTCTCTGTTTTTATTCGTTTTCTTCCACTTGAACCGCAAGTTTACAACACGCTGTTAATTCTCCGAAAAAGAAAATATTGAAATTTGTGCTTTCTTTTAGTCATTTTACTTTCATTGTACCTTTTTTTTAAATGGCCTGTTTACTTAAATACTTTTAAATGTACCTTTTAATCATGTCAAGCACATTAAGTGACCTTGAGTTAAAGGTGAAAAGTCTCTGTGTGTGTGTGAGGATAGATTGACAAATAAACACTTGGTGGGTCCCACAGGTGCTGATGAAGACTCTGCCGCTGACACGGAAGACGAACTGCAGAGGTAAACATGTACAAGACATTTAAGTAGGGCTGAACGATTATGGAAAATAATATAATTACTATTGATTGCAATTTAATTTGCAATAATTTTTCCCTGCAATGTATTTTTCAACTTACAAAAAGCAATCTCAGATCTATTATACATTCTTGGATGCCAAGACAAATGACACATTTATTAATATGAAAAAGAGTTTATCTACTAAAATTATAACAGGTTCCTTGTTCAAATCCCAGGCCTGCATAAAAGCCTGTGGCAAAAATGAAGAGCCGCATAACAACAGCATAGGCCAATTAACTGTTTTGTTGAAAATTACAATAATATAATAAAGACAGACAAATAAGTCAGTAACACATATTCAAACAAAAAGTCCAAGTATCACAAAAACTTAATTACATAGCTCCCTATTGTTTTCTACAGTAAATAGCTTTCTTTTTTTTTTCTTTTTTTTTTTTTATAAAATATGTGAAGTATTAAAATGATAGTTCAAACAAAAACAGAAGGCAGAGAGTTCCTAGGGTCAGCAGCATCTCTGAAAATGTAAATAATTGATTTTTTTTTGTCTTTTCTCTGAACACTTTTTTTTAAATGCATCTATTATCGACCATATGTTTCTCCAAAATGGCCGATGCCAATATTCGTCAAAATGCTAAATGTCGGCGCCGATAATCGGACTAGCTCTAATGACATATTGGGGGCTCGTCCGGCATTTCAATGAACCCTGCCTCACGTAGCCACGCACTATCGTCTCCATGTCCGCTCAAACATCAAAGACACAAATGGAAGTCAACTCTGTTCTTGTACAAAGGTGGCACACATCTGACAGATTAGACAGACATGTCCACACTCAAAACATACGACGGCAGTCAAAAGATCACAAAATACACGTACGCACACGGTGAGGTTTTTTTTTTTTCTTTTCACACATGGGGTTCTTTTGAGGCAAAAAAAAGATCAAGCACGTTACATATTCACCTCAATGTCTCGTGAGACGGACACCTCACTGAAAGCTAGCGCGGCAGCTGTCTATCTGCTCCGAACCCCTCCTTGGATTTCTCTGTCAGGTATTTTCAGGACGGTGAAGCAAAGCAAAGATGGACTTTAAATTTTTTTTTTTAGTCAAGGTTATCTTCACTACCTCACCAAGCAATTTTACCCTAAAACGAAAGGAAATACACATCGCTGACTGCTGCTACAGAAGTCAGGAAACGGCAGTCACCTTACTCACATCGACCGATTATCGGCAAAACCGAAGTTTTTTTGGAATTATTCCCGTCAAGCAGAGTAAGAATGAATATATATTACCTCATAGTTTACATTTTTTGTTGGCATTTATAGTAAATCGTAAGTCAACAAACGTGTGGACGGTTAGCTACCCCGGAGCTATCGTTAGCCTTTGGCTAATAATAACAATGGAGAACATTACCTTAGTGCAGACGTAGTAGTTTCTGCTCATTTTTGGAGGGATTCGACTGGTCGTGTGGTCTTCCACAAACAAGGGAATAATCCATATAGTGTCTCTCGTGTCTCTCTTAAGCCCAATTCACACTGGCTGCGGAAAAGACGTGGTGCTTTTTCCGTACGGACACAGCAATGATAGAACGCATTCAAGTCTACACGTCAATTTACACCAGCTGCGGTGCGGTGCGGAACGACTGCGGCGAAGCGGAAGGTTTCCGCAAGCGTTCCATTTTTTCCGGACGCCGCATGCGGAATTTCCTGAAGCTGAAGAAATTACACGAGCCCGACAGGAAATCATGTGTCTCGCATCAAGTTAAATCAGGTATATTTCAAAATAAAACCGTTTGCTAACTCGTTTTTTGGGGAGGGAAGCTAGCTAGCTACATAGCATGACATGAGTCGAACATTTAAGAGGAAAAAATGAGCTCAGAATAAATCAAACATGACAAAATAACACTATTTAAACACAAAACGTACTTGCCCTAGTAGACTAGTAGAACAGAATTGCAGTCCTTGCGGAAGTCGTGCGGAAGCCGTCCTTTCCGCAGCCAGTGTGAATTGGGCTTTACATGAAGCCGTGACTACCACAGGACGCCAGTTAGTCGATCAGTATAACAGCCATCACTCATTTATACAAGCCGTGACTACAGCGTTTAACCGTTGTTATTGATTTGTTTTACTTGGCTTTAGATAACCGCGCAATGCACTACCGGGAGCTGGATTGATTTTGTTTGTCCGCAGCAAAATGCACGTGCCGTCGCAGACATGACGTCTTGTGTCTTGATTGGTTTACTAGGTCATGCGGGTGTGGTTTACAGTGAGGTCAATTAATCGATCAGCCCCAGAGTCAACAAACCTTTGCCCCAAATGAGCAAAATCATAATGTAACGCGGACAAAAGTTCTTCTGGGAGTTTTCTGTGCTGCTTCTCTTGTTTGCGATTGTTGCTGTGATGTAATTTCGAGTTTTGACCTCGCCTGTGACTAAGCATGCTGGCGAGGCCTTCTGCTCCTACCCAGCTGACGTGACCTTGCACTGCAAGTGGCACATGGATGCTCACCATTTTGTGAATATCATCCCACGGCTCCTTAGTAGGTGGTCGCACAGTTTTGTTGTGTTGCTGAACTTGCCGTGATAGTTGACTTGACCTTTATATCTCCCACAAGCAGCGAGCGACTTGTAGAGAACACGTACGTCTTTGAAAAAGTTGAAATGTCTCCTTCCACACATCATTTCTTCCTCACCAAATTCTCCTTTGCCATACGAAACCTCAACCTTTATTGGAAACCGTACTTTCAACCTAAAACACTAAACCTGTATTGACTCAAAACCACATTACGTAACCCTAATCCTACATTAAAACCCAGACTCACCCAGGCTTACCCTAATTACCTGCTTGTGTGAATTGATCATTGCGACTCTTTTGCTAACCAAAACAGCAGTACACAGCAAAACGCATCAAGTTGCTTGGGTGAATGCACGTGTGGATTCTTAGTGCACGTTGTGAGTAACGTTATTTTAGTTAACTAAAACTAACGATTAAACTTAAACTAAAATTCAAAAATCTATTTCTATAACAAAATAAAATAAAAACAAAAATGCTTTTTAGAAAACGAAAATTAACTGAAACTACATTTCATCTTTACAAAACCAACTAAAACTAACTATAATTATAGCAAAAATGTCATTGCTTTTCGTCTTTGGTAATTAATTAAATGCATGAGCCTTTGAGGATGATTTTAAATGTGAGTTTTAGTAGATTTATTTTGATATTAACCGGAAAAAGGACGTTTGAAAGTGTGTCGCACAGAAGTGACGTCATCTAGCAGCAGCCAATAGAAAACCACCTTCAGATGGCGTTGCTCCTATGGTGTTTATATATTATGCACAAGTAATTAAAAAAAAACTAATACTGAAACTAACTAAAATGAGGTATTTATTAAATAACTAAGACTAATAAAAACTAACAGAACCACCCTGAAAACTAATTAAAACTAACTAAAAAAACAAAAAAACAAAAGTAAAAACGAAATAAAAAATAACTAAAATGAAAAATTCCAACAAAACAATAATAACCCTGGTTGTAAATGGGTACCCTGACTTCACACGTTTATCGATGACAAGCCTCCCTGACTGACGTGGTCGCTCCACAATGTTGTTTCCTCCCCATCAGCAGTTTAGTAAATAATCAGAAGACAAAACTAAACGCTGGCAGTCTTTTGTTTGTCATTTCAGAGTGGAGAGCGGGAACAGACAGAAGAAGAAAAAAGAGGTAGAGCAGGAAGAGGATCCTTACGCCGGCTCCACGGATGAGAATACGGACGCCGAACAGGAGCAGGATCACCCGATCCCGGATCTACCAGGTTCGACTCGCCGTCTTTGGCGCGCGTTCGCGAGGGTTCGGATTCAATTCGATTCAATCTGGCTCGGTATTCTGTCTTTGGTTTCTTGCAGACTACCTGAATGGGAAGCACTTTTTCCTCTATGGCAAGTTCCCCAACAACGAGAGGAGATTATTGACGCGCTACATCACTGCCTTTAACGGGTAAACAATCCTTTTTTTTTTTTTTACATAAATATATCCTGGATTAGGGTTTCAAATGAGGGTTTTGATCGGGGATGTCAAACTTGAGTTAACCTTTCAAATTTGACCCAACCTTGAAAAAGCGGCAGATGATGGATGGGTTAGGGTTTCAAGTCTGTAATGAGGTTTCGAATTAGGGTTTCAAACATGGGTTACAGTTTCCATCAGGGTTTAAATATTTGAATTAGAGTTTCAAGACAGGGTTAGCTTTTCAAGTTAGCGTCTCAAATGAAGGTTTCAAATTAGGATTTCAAGACAAGGTTTGGGTTTAGAATTAGGGTTGCATATCTGGATTACGTTTTCAAATGAGGGCTTCACACCTGGGTTGTGGTATCACATTCAAATCGTTAGGGTTTCAAAGTAGGTCTTCATTTTTAAGATTCTAAAATGAGATAGGGTTTCAAGCCAGGTTTAGGTCTTTTCAAATTAGGATTTTGAATTGGTATGTTCTTGAGGTTTCAAGTTGCAATTTCATGTTTGTTTTCAGGCTTCAAAGTAGAATTTTAAGGCAGGTTTAGGGTTTTAAACGTGGGATTCAACCCTGGGTTAGGGTTTCGTGACTGTGTTAGGGTTTTAAAGCAAGTGTTGGCGTTTGGATTTAGGCTTTCAAGTCAGAATTAGGGTTTCAAGTTTACGATTCCAATTCTGACTAACGTTGCAAACAAGGGTAACGGTTTTGAATCAGCGTTTTGTTTTAGGGTTTCCAATTACGGTTCCAAGTGAGTGTTTTAAGTGGCGGTAGGGTTTCATACAAGTGTCAAGCCAAATTTGGTGTTTCAAACTTAAGATTTCAAGACAACTATGTTAAAGGCTTCAAATTAGGGTTTCAAGACACAGTTAATTGTTCAATCTAAGTTTTCAAATCTGGTTTAAGATTTGAAAGTAGGGTTTCAAGATAGGTTTAGGGTTTCAAATGAGGGTTGCACAGCTGGACTTCAAACAAAGTTTACAGGTAAAAATTAGGGTTTGAATTAGGGTACAGTTGTCAAGCAAGGTTTACAGATTCAAATTAGGGTTTCAAGACAGAATTATCTCAAACTAGTGTTGACGTTTTAACCCTAGATTAAAGTTAGTTAGGTAGGGTTCCAAGATTAGGTTAGGATTTCACGCTTGTTAGGATTTCAAACAAGGGTTCATTTTAAAGCGCTGATGTAACTTGGTGAAACACAACTTGTTTGTCTGATATTCACTCGCCGCACATGCGGTATACTGTACAAGGACAGAATTTGACCGCCGTTTCAAAGGTGTTGTTGCATCAATGTTTTCAACCTTGAGTGTTCACGTCCTCCCTCACAGGGTACTGGAGGACTACATGTCGGACACGGTGCACTTTGTGGTGACCAGCGAAGGATGGCACGACTCGTTTGAAGACGTGAGTTCACTCATCCTTTGGGATTTGCACAGACATGCGTACCTTTATAGCAGACGGCATGCCGTTTGAATGGCAACAGTCGGCAGCCTTGTATCGATAAGTAGTTGACCATGCACGAGCAGTACCAGTTATGCAATGCAGTGACAGATATACATTCAGCAGCATTGTCTTAGCAAAAAAAAAAAAAAAAAAACATACAATTGTTGATATACAGTTAGTATAAGCAGCACGACCAATAGCACTGTTGTTGATGATGTGTCCCAATACTTTATATAGGCAACTGTAACGTTTCTCTGAGTGAAATGATTTTCACTTGGGGCCAATTTTCAGGCGCTGATGGACAACGGCAACCTGAACTTCGTCAAGTCGGCTTGGATCTACGCCATCAACCAGCGTCAGAAGCTGCTGCCATACCAGCCGTACACCGTTGTGCCCTGAACAAAAATGTGTATTGGTTTAGATTTTTAATTTACTCGTTTTTCTTGTTTTATTTTCATGAACTGCAGTTTTCTTACTTTTAAATGGTCCGTGCTGTTTGGCTACGTTTTAGTGTAAACGTCACATCAGCATCAACTCCATCTTGTTTGTTTGTTTGTTTGTTTGTTTGTTTGTTTTTGGACGACTTTATTTGGCCTGCCTCCGGTTGCCTTATCTGCAAAAATCCTCACGGCTGCCGTGCTGCAACTGTCGGCGCTGATAAGACATTTTTTATGAGGTCACCACAGTCAGGTGAAAGGTTCCGGTTATTCCGCATCTTTGCGTTTTGTTTTGTTTCCCCCCCCTCCATTTTCAGATGAGAGAGCGGCTTAGGATTTGATAAAAGTGGCTTTTCTGATACTTTTTGTGTAATATTCATCACTGGAGCCGAGACAGGCTCAACCTTGGCTGTTTAAATAAACAATTTGTCTAAATAAAAAAAGTAGATTTTGAATTAAATATGCTGTTGACGTGACTTCTATAACCTCCTTTTACCAGATGTTTGATGGAGATCCTGAAAAGTGCAAGCTTGGTTGTCTTTTAATAGTCGCGGTATTTGTTTTTATAAGATTTGTTGGCCATTTTTGTGGGGAATTTTGGCTATTTTGGGGGGGACCTTTTGTGATGTTTTTTTTGTTTTGTTTTTAAATACAAGTTTAATTTTTGTGTGACTTTTCCGTTGGTGTGCTGATTTTTGTGAGATTATCAATTTTTGTCTATTGTTTATTTTTGTGTGGTTCTATTTAAGAGGGAATTGTGTTTAGTTTTTTTTTTGATGGGGCGGGTTGTTTGGAATTTTTGTGGATGTTTTTGTCCATTTGAGGTGGTATTTTTGTGGGAATTTGTTCATTTTAGGGCGAATTTGTCACTTGTGGTATTTGCTTTGGCCATTCTTTTTATAATTTTTGTCCATTTTTGTGTGTTCGTGTGCATTTTATTGTTAGTTTCCACCCAATTTGGTGTGACTGAAATTATTTTTGTTGGAATTTTTGTCCTTTGTTTCAATTTTCTATCTCTTTGTTGAGGTATTGTGTCAATTTGTGACAATTTTAAGAGATTGGGCCAGATTTTGTTGGATTTTTGTGTGTGTGTATTTGTGTATGAATTGTTTTGGAAGGTTCCCCCCCCCCCCCCCCCCCGCCATTTATATGGGAATTTATCAACTTCAAGGTGGACTATTTTTAGAAATTTGTGATTTCTATTGTTTTGTTTTGTTTTTGGATTTTGTATTATATTTTTGTGGGAGTTCTTGTCCATTTTTGGTGGGTGTTATTTTCTCTTTATTTTCTTTGAATTTTCGTGTGAATTCCTGTACATTTCTGTGTTAATGCCCACTTTAGTGGTAATTATTGCTATTTTGGTTTGACTTTGCCGATAATTTTTGCGTGTTATAACTTCTATTTTCGGTGGGAAATTTTGACAATGTTTTTGTTCCTTTTCCCAGAGTTTTATGTGAGTTTCCATGGGATTTTTGTGCCTTTTGGAGTGAAGTTTTGTCTGTTTTTTTTGTTTTTTTTGTGTGTGTGTGGTATTCCACCCCTATTTTTGTTGGATTTTTTTTCCCTTCCATTTATGTGTTTTTTGTGTGTGTGTGTTTGGTCTGTTTTTGTGTGGCTATTTCCCTTTTCTTTGTTTACAGTTGTGTTGGCTGCCGCTTCCAAATGAACTCTCCAGGGGCTTGTGCACTTGTTTACAGGGATTAGGAAGAAGCTTCAGGGCAGAGCCAAGACATGGCCAGCGAGGAACATGAAGTTTGGATTCTCATTAGGGATGAAACTTTTATTTAGCCCCTTGTGACTTATATATAACCCGACAGAAACCTACAATCCTATGCCCCCAACCCCCTTTTTAAAAAGTGTGTATTGAGAAACTTTAAAAAAATAAATAACTTGTAATCTCACTATACTTTACCAATGAAAAAGAAAGAGAAAAAAAAAAAACTTCTTCTGGAAGCACAGCACCCGCACCCCCATTCAAATTTGGGACATAAATATCGAGGCATGAACATAATGTTAAACGCACTGCAGGTGGATCATATGCAAACTTCAACAACGTCGACTGAGAAGTTGCAGATGAAGGACCATCAGCACCGGAGTGCCTCAGGGCTGTGTACTTTCACCCTTGTTGCTCTCCCTATACAATACACCAACTGCACCGCCAGCTGTCACTCCGTAGAGTTTGCGGACGACGCCACACAGACAAAAACAAAACAAAACTGAGGGTTAAGTAGAGATATTTTCTTCAACTTGCGCTTGATTGGCTGATTCACCTGTCAGTCAAAGTCCCTCAGGTGTGCATCGGTTCTCCTCAGCCAATCACGTGTCAGCTCGCCTGCCTTCTTGTCAACAGACCGCGCGTGCCCGCAGGTCGATCCAGCCTCCCTCCCCGCTGCCTTCCACCTGCCTCGCGGACCTCAGCTCGAGCTCCCACCGAAGCGCGGCCAAAGCAGGCGCGGAAGCCCCCCGGGAGAGGAACGCGCTGCGCCGGAGCTTGTGAGCGCGGAAGCGTACGGCGAGTGGCGGTGAGAGGAGAGCCTCTGGACGCCGGGCGGGATGGTGAGAGGAGAGCGGACCTGACGCCTGGAACTGGTAGGTCAACTGTTCAACGTGTTATGAATGTCTTATTAATACCGTGTCTTAGTCTCTGCTGTATTACTGAGACGACAGCATACGTGGTAGGCTGCAATAAAATAAATAAAATACATTCTTTTAAATTCTAGAATTTAAACTAATAGTTTATATTTTTGACTACATTACAAATACATGAAATGTGACACGTTTATTTTAATTTAACACCTTGGAAATATTAACTAACTGGACGGAAATTATAGTCTATATAAACAAAATCCTAATCATGTTACACAAATTTCATTCGTATTTAAATTGGCAGGCTTTTTGCAAAAACAAACATGTTGGAAGCCAGGCAGTTTTATTTGAAAACCATAAAATTGACAATGGAATAAAAAAAAAAAATAGAAGAAGAAGCCTTTACTTATAAAAACAATGTGTAATTCTGTCATGTAAAAAAATAAAATAAAATATGGAAAGTCCTTTTTTTTTTTTTTAAAGAGGAATTTAAAACTCCCTAATTAGCATACATGGTCATCTTTTTAAAATGTATTCAGATATTTTTTTTTTAATTATTGAAAAGAATGGGTAGGTTTTAGCCACTTATTATATTTACTTATATTTGTAAAGTATTTTTGTTAGAATATGGAAAGTTCCAGTTAATTTTTTTTACTAAAAATATGAAAAAACTACCAGGCTTAAAGAAAAAAAAAAAAAGTAAGTAAATAAATCAGTGGTCCAGCTCAATTTTATTTATACGGTGTTTTAAAAACAACCACAACCGTATTAAAAAAAAAAAAAAAAAAAGTGTTGTAGGCCTACATAAAGTAAAAGTCAGACATGTAAACACAAAGACAGTAAATATAATAAAACACAAATAATGCTGAGTCAAAAGCCAAATGGGGAAAATGTTCTAAAAATGAACAGTGTGTGTGTTTACTATCTCCCAAAGTCATCCTAGATAAACTCCACCTCACTTGTGACCCCCAACTGGATTAGTGCAAGACATTATGGATGAATGAATAAATACATATTTATTGAGGGAATTAGGCTGTTAAAAAAAAAAAAAAAAAAAAAAAACAAGCACTCGGTCAAATTCTCCAACATTTTACTGGCATATTAAGATGACATTTGGCCATAATGCGTGTTTACGGCTGCATAAAGTCTTGTAACTCATCGAGTCTTTTTCAAGGACATGCCATGACAGTTTGCGCGGGAAGAGGAGGTCAAAGCGATAACCTCCTGATTGCGATCCACTCAAACCAGCGGCAAGCCAGCGAATACCCTCGCCAGCATCACAACATGTTTGGCCAACCATTAATCTCAACTCCAGAAGCTTCCATTTTACAGCTCTGACCTTGGAGTTGTTTACGGTCTTAGAGTTTTCTGGCGTCAAAATTTTCCGCCATGTAATACCCAAAACTGGAATGTTTTGCAAATCAGCATCCATCACGTCTCGTATACATACTTCCAATTTGGAAAATCTCTAGGAGTCTGAAATAGCCTCCTTGAACCAAAGTGCTGGTCTTTTGAGGCATAGTTTCTTGAGAATTTTTTTTGTGGGTCTACTGATGATTGACATCTCCACCAAATTTCATGTGCACAGGTGGCAAATCCAGGTCCAGAAAGTACTAAAATCCCAGCCACAGTTTGGCTTTAGGCCCTAGTGCTAGCTAGCTAGCTAGCTCCCTACTAGGTAAACGAGCACCATGGGTGCTAGCTAGGGAGCTAGCTAAGTAGCACCTGAGGCTAAAGCCAAACTGTGGCATGGTTTTTGCTTTCTGGACCTTGATTTGGCACCTCTGTTGCTAAGTGTAACTGTAACTGTACATGTGCTGACCATTCACAAAAATGGCGAAATCTTGAAATTACTCTAAAATGGCGGCGCTGTGGAGGGAAATGGCAGACTCCCTGTGTTTTTCAGGGCATATCTTCTTGACTTTTTGATGGGTCTACTCATAATAGGCATGCCCTCAATTTCTTGTCAGTCGTAAAACTGGCTTCTGGGGCTGAATTTTGGAGTGGTGGAATTAAAAATTTGAATTAAAAATTTTAAACTGTTGAGCCATCAAAATTCAACGTCAATACGCAATGACCAAAAAGTATTGGCCTATCTTTTACAAATTAGTGTCAACCATCTGAAAAACTGACAGGACATGATTTCCAAAGAGAAAAAAAAATTGCATTTCACCTTGAAAGTATTTAAAAGAGTTTTAATTCTCTCAGAGTAACAGCATGTGACGACATGGAGCCTCGCTAATTGCTGCCAGTCAAGGGAACAACGAACGGGACATAAAACTGTTTTCTCATTTTTTTTATTTTTTATTTTTAATGGGGGTAAGATAAGGTTGAATGACTACAGCCACCACGGTGCTCCTACATAATGGCTGCAGCGATGGCACTGGCAGACCGGGACAACCAGGACATTGTTAGGAGATAAAAGGAGAGAACTAGAGAATTACAGACAGATTAAGAGCTTCATTCATAAAGCGTCAGATAACGCAAGCTTGGAAGAGCAAGAAACCAGATGAAATTATTCCTTGCTTCCTGCGCCCCTTAGACAGTTTCACGTGGTGACATGAAATTGGGCAGGCATGTCTATCAAGATCAGACCCACACAAAAAAAAGGCTCAGAAAAAGACACAGGAAGTCTCTCATTTTTGTTTTTGGACTGTCATTGGGTTCTTTCAAGTTTTTTAAATTCAGCCAGCGTAGGTATCTCCTTGGCAACATGAAATTGGGAAGACATGGCTGTCATGAGTAGACAGTAGAAATCTAACTTCTTTGTTGTTGTTGTTCTTGCGTTTTGGGATCTTTGACTTTTTTCTTCTTTTTTAAAAATTCAGCCCCCGTAGACAGTTTTATGCAGCAACATGAAATTGGGTGGGTTGGTCTATCAAGAGTGGACCAACATAAAAGTCTCAAGAAGAAGAAAAAACAGGAAGTCTGCCTTTTTTTTTTTTTTTAATGTTTATTTATTTATTCATGTATGAATTATAATTGCTGCCTCCCCAATGACTAAAATGAACGTGCTACTCTTTTAATTAGTCATCAGATAATGTGCTTGTGTATGAAAAGAACGCTGCACTGACTAACTGCAGCATATTAATGAGCTTGTGATTACTGCTTTGGTTTATTCATCATGTATTGACATCACAATTGGTAGCTGGTGTTATCCTGACAGGTGATGCTAGTGTTAATAAACGGGAGGAAATTGCACCGTAATTGCTCAACGCCAATAAGGAATATTTTTGTTATTACGGATATGAATGCCGTCCACTAAAGTAGAGCCGCTCATTGGTTATTTAACGCCGTATTAATAGCAGCACAGAAAATGGATGGATGGGAACGTGACTTTCTGGCATTTTTGTTCCCAGACTCCGTGCATTTTTTAGAGGTGCGCTGCAGAAGAACACATGATGGACTGGAGGTGCCGCACGAGGAGACAGTCTTGAGTCCTTTTCATCACGATATATGATGATAAATGATCACTGTTGGTCTTAAATGGCCAAATGTCTTATATATCAACTGATTAAATCAGGTAGCCAAACAGTGAGATGCCCTACATGATTTTGTGACAAAGTCAAAGTGTAACAACTAAAAAAAACCACACACACAAACTAGATGCGCATAAATATGCTAATATCTGTATATCTTAATATGCTAGCATACTGCATCCAGAGCTAACTTTCCGCTTATGGAGGTGCTAAAGTTAGCCACTGCTAAGTAACTATGCTAACATTACGCTGAAAAAATACTAGATGTGCATAAATATGATAATAATCTACATATTTTAATATGCTAGCATACTGCAACCAAAACTAACTTTCTGCTTTTGGAGGCGCTAAAGTTAGCCACTGCTAAGTAACTATGCTAACATTACTCTGAGAAAATACTAGATGCGCATAAATATGCTAATATCTGTATATCTTAATATGCTAGCATACTGCAGACAGAGCTAACTTTCCGCTTATGGAGGCGCTAAAGTTAGCCACTGCTAAGTAACTATGCTAACATTACGCTGAAAAAATACTAGATGTGCATAAATATGATAATAATCTACATATTTTAATATGCTAGCATACTGCAACCAAAACTAACTTTCTACTTATGGAGGCGCTAAAGTTAGCCACTGCTAAGTAACTATGCTAACATTACTCTGAGAAAATACTAGATGCGCATAAATATGCTAATATCTGTATATCTTAATATGCTAGCATACTGCATACAGAGCTAACTTTCCGCTTATGGAGGCGCTAAAGTTAGCCACTGCTAAGTAACTATGCTAACATTACGCTGAAAAAATACTAGATGTGCATAAATATGATAATAATCTACATATTTTAATATGCTAGCATACTGCATAAAACTAACTTTCTGCTTATGGAGGCGCTAAAGTTAGCCACTGTTAAGTAACTATGCTAACATTACTCTGAAAAAATACTAGATGTGCATAAATATGATAATAATCTACATATTTTAATATGCTAGCATACTGCATACAAAACTAACTTTCTGCTTATGGAGGCGCTAAAGTTAGCCACTGCTAAGTAGGGATGTAACGATAAGGGCAATAGCATGATATTGTGATATAACTGCCACAATATAGCCGTCGTCATGTTCACAATATTTAAAAGGAACACATCTGTAAAAAAAAGTCAGGTTGATTTACATTTGTGCAGTTCTAGCACCCTCTAGTGGCTACTTTATTAGTGCAATTTAATTTTCATTAAGGATGTTTTGGCTTTCTATGTTTAAAATCTATGCTAATTGTCAGATGAAAGGGAACCTGATTTGCTTGTTAAGCGATAAATGTGTGCTTGCATTACCAAGTAAGTGCCTCAATATTGTTATTAGAGATTTTAGGTGGTTTATATGCGTTGCTGTTATGTACAAAAGCACAATATTGTGCTTTTTTGTTAGTATGAGCTCTCTTTTTTTTTTTTTTTTTTTTTTTTTTACAATATTGTGATCTTTTTGAAATATCGCCAACCCCCCACAATATCGTGATAATTACCGTATTGTGACCTTCATATCGTGATAATATCGTATCGTGATGTTTGGATATCGTTACATACTGCTAAGTAAGTATGCTAACATTATGCTGAGAAAATGCTATCATTCAGTTGTTGGTATTCAAGCAAAAGGCCCACTTTCTAGTGTGTGAAGTCGATGACCAAAGTGAATTATCCATCTGTATTTTTCCTCATTGAAATAATTTCACAGGTGATTAAATTTGTGATGGAAAATAAACTTTGTTGTTCATACCATGAAATGACAATGAAAACAACTTTTAAAAGAGTCATGCTCACTGCAGCTGCTTCTGCTGTTGTGTTTCCGAGGACACTTTTAATTAGTTTTGCTGCTTTTTATTGTTGTTTGATCAAAGCACTCAAAGCTCTATATTCATTATACAAAAAGTCCGTTGGACTAAAATGCTGGAAAGTGATGTGATAGCATCAGATCCTGTCGTGACTTTGATTCAGCAGGGTGAGATATGAATTCACTTGAAAGAGATTTTATCTGTCTTCATTTATTAGAGAACATATTTTAGCCAAAGTCCCTCAAAGTTTTGAAGTGATTCCCCCAAGATCCAAAACAACAACTGATATAAGAACATTATGTGACCTCTTCCTGCTGTTAGTTCCCCTAACATGATTGCGATAGACTGGCAGCAAGACGATCAACAGACAATCCACGTCTTCAACAAAGGCATTATGCTCTCAAGCTTGATTCCATCCTGCTTCGCTGTTGATTGTTCTATTGACTGGCGGAATACTCATTTGCTTTAAATATAACTACAACACAAAGGCAGCTGCAGGAAATCACAACGCTGTAAATGAAAGTGGCGCATTCACAGCAATGAATGATTAAGCAGGCAATAAAAAGTCTTCACTTGCACAATATGGAAACAGAAAGTAGCACAGCAGGGTGTGTATATTCGCATCATTGGGTACAAGCTAATGGCAGCAGTAATACTGAACAGTGCAAAAAGTGTTTTCTATGTGAATGATGTTGTCCACCATGTTTGTGAAGTGTGACGTCGGCCATGTTTGTGTATTATTTTATTTATTTTTTTGCTTTTATTAATTCCCAAATCAACAGATATCCAAATCAAACTGAGCACACAGAACAGAACAAGGCTGTCGAAACAGACAATAACAAAACAGAAACAGAAGAAGAAAAAAAAATAGGTCTAATCAGACAATTTCTTCCAAGTTATTAAATATCAGCAAGGCTTGCTCCGTCTTAACCCTTCCTAATGTCCTTGCAAACCCTTCTATTCCACATTGGCCATTTGTACGTTGTGTAATGTCAAATTGTGTCAGCCATGCTTGTAGTTTCTGTTGCGGAGTGTATTTCCAGCCATGTTTTTAGAGTGTGATGTCGGCCATGTTTGTGGACTGCTATGTTTATTTACGGAGTCTCTGCGTAATGTCAGCCATGATCGTAGAGTCTGTTCACATGTGAAATCGGCCATGTTTGTGGAGTGTAATGTCAGACATGTTTGTGGAATAGGTTATTTACCATGATTGTGGTGTCTAAGTCCGTGTAACATCAACCGTATTTGTGAAGTATGTTACCACCATATTTAGGGGGATTAATGTCAGCCAGTTTATGGAGTATTCAACTGTTGTCATCCTTGGACCTGCGCAACTTCCTAGTTTTGCAAAAATTGTGACCTATTTTTGGGAAGTTAAGAATAATGAAGCATTTTTGGTTTCAAAATAGCCGCTGAAAATATATGTAAAGCATGTGGGAATTTAATACGCCTTAGTACTGTTTTGAAAAAAATTGTCTGATTGCAATTCATCTAATGTTTTAGCAGGTGTCTTATCCAAAATGGCTCCACAAACCACTTTTGGGTCATGACTAGGGGTGGGAGAAAAAAATCGATAGCGCAATATATTGTTGTGCTCTCTGTTGCAATAAATTATCGATACACTGACGGTAGATATCGATATAATGTGTCCAGTTGTGCAGTGCTATGTTAAAAAGGTAAATGTTTATGCACTTTAATTTGTCTCACTTTACAATATTTACAGTTAAAAGGTTCAGAGGCAGTGAGGCACTATGCAGAACTTTTTACATTGTACAAAGTTTTGGTGTTGAACAAAGGCATTTTCCTTTCTATGGGCATTTGTTGGCTTTTTCAGTCACATATCGTGATATGTTGCTTTTTTTTTTTTTGATATTATATAAAAAATCGTAGATATCGTGTATTGTGATATTATCGATATCATGAGCCAAATACAGTATCGAATCGCGGTTTACCCATATCGTCCCACCCTTAGTCATGACCCAATGAGTGTCAAAAGTGATGTCAGCCATGTTTGTTGATTATCACAATGACCATGTTTGCGGAGTGTGCAATGTTGGTTAAGTTATCCGCTTGTATCTAAATATTTTTCATCCATGCAATGTGTGGTACTTTCTGTTTACAAGCCAGTCTTGTTTGTTGTGTCTGAGTCTGAACTCCTTTTCAGTGATGTCTTCCAATTGAGTGCACTCCCAGCGTAGAAAATAAGATACCTCTCTGCTTCTTTTGTGTCACCAGTTTTCAGAGTGACCATGTTCACCGGAGCATCGCCATGACTTCTCACAACAGCTCCGCAGACATTTCTCCACCTCCTCCTCCACCTCCTCCTCCTCCTCCCCCTCCGCCTCCCTCCTCCTTACCGCTGTCAACGCTCCATTTCAACTCCTCCTCAGCCCTGGCCTCAGCCACCCCCTCATACGTCCCGCTATCCTTGGCCGGCAATTGCAGCGTGGCAGCGTCCACGCCCTCCTCGCCGCCGTACAACTTCTACGCCGTGCTGCTAGTGCTGCTCATCTTCTGCGTGGTGTTCGGCAACGTGCTGGTGTGCGTAGCAGTGTCGCGGGAACGAGCCCTGCAGACCACCACCAACTACCTCATTGTTTCCCTGGCCGTGTCCGACCTGCTACTTGCCACCCTGGTCATGCCCTGGGGGGTCTACCTGGAGGTAGGACTCACTCTCAGTGTCCACCCCTATTACACTTACCTTTGTCTGGTCACTTGTTGCTAGGCAGACAAAAGCCAAAGAAGAAGTCAAACATCTACTTAATTACTTTTAAATTCATACACAATCACTTTGCTAAACTTGGCGCAGAATGTTAAGAACCTCCACAAAAAGCCAAAGAAAAATTTCAACACAACACAATACTAAGCTGTTGCTAGGAAGACTACGAGGGGCAAAATCATTTGTGCCCCAGCCCAAGTTAATATTATGTTCACAAGGCTGTTTCCTTTCCAAATGACTTAAAAAAAACATGAAAACTCCAAGCATTTGGAGATATTCTACTGACCAACTGTTGCTAGGCATATTATGGGGCAGAATCATTTGTGCCCATAGCCTAGCTTTTTTTTTTAAATTGCAATCATGATTTGCCGTCACATTTATGCACCATTTCCTTTCTTTTCAAGAGGACGTTAAAAAACACATAAAGACAAAGAAAAAATAAACATACTTGCAGATATTGTACTGAACAACTGTTGCTAGGCTGATTAAGTGGGGCAGAATCATTTGTGTCTTATAGTCCAATTTACTATAATGCTTATGATGCTGCTTCCTTTCCAGGGGGCTAAAGAAAACACACACACAAGCCAAAGGGGGGAAAAACACTTGCAGATATTATAATTAGCAACTGTTGCTAGGCAGGACTAAGTGGGGCAGAATCATTTGTGCCCCATTATCTAATTTACTGTCATGCTTATGATGCTGCTTCCTTTCCAGGGGGCTAAAGAAAACACACACTTAAGCCAAAGGGGGAAAAAAACACTTGCAGATATTGTAATTATTAACTGTTGCTAGGCAGACTGTGTGGGGCAGAATGATTTGTGCCCCATACCTGAACTATTTTATTTTTAAATTGCATACACGATCACATTTACTTTGGGGCACAATGCTACAAAAAAAAAAAAAAAGTTTCAGCCGCAACACAATAGCTCCATCTTTAGTCACTTGTTACTAAGCAGAATAAAATGTGACTGTTAGTTCCCCTGAAGACTCAAAATTGTCCATGGCTGTTAATCCAGCTCACCATAATGAGGACAACTGCAGAGAATGAGAAAAGAAAATTGAAGGATGAATGTTCTTCCGTCTGAAGCAATTTATGTGAGGAGCCGTTGTCATTGGAGCTCCCATTAAAGTGAATTATTATGAAATGTAAGTGTTAATTATTGATTGTGCTTGTCTTGGCTGACAATCAACTATTCATGTTAAGGGGCTTATTAATCAAAGTACTGGCAGGCACATTGCACAAGATAGATCAGGTAGGTCAGGCTGATCTTTTTTGACATCTACTGCTATCATTTTGTGACAAGATGACAAAAAAAGCAAATTAAAAGCAAAAGACAGATGTGGAGATAATTGCGTGTTTATGTGTTTGAAGGTGGTGGGTGAGTGGCGCTTCAGCTTGATCCACTGCGACATCTTGTTGACTCTCGACGTGATGATGTGCACTGCCAGCATCCTCAACCTGTGTGCCATCAGCATCGACAGGTACACTCCCAAGATCACTTTTTTTCTCACTATTAAACAATGGATCGTATTCATTACTAGTTAGTTACTGTTATTTGAACTTATTTGTCTTTGGGATATACGACTTAATTGAAACTCAAGTCAAGGAGAGAGGAGTTATGCATGCAGAATCAAACTAGTCAGATATTGGATGAATGTTAAATATTTTAATTTTGGACTCTGAATCGCTTATGTGAAAATTATCCATCCATCCATTTTCTTGACCGCTTATTCCTCACAAGGGTCGCGGGGGCTGCTGGCGCTTATCTCAGCTGGCTCTGGGCAGTAGGCAGGGGACACCCTGGACTGGTTGCCAACCAATCGCAGGGCACACAGAGACGAACAACCATCCACACTCACACGCACACCGAGGGACAATTCAGAGCGCCCAATTAACCTGCCATGCATGTCTTTGGAATGTGGGAGGAGACCGGAGTACCCGGAGAAGACCCACGCGGGCACGGGGAGAACATGCAAACTCCACCCAGGAAGGTCCGAGCCAGGACTCGAACCGGAGACCTCAGAACTGGGAAGCGGACGTGCTAACCAGTCGACTACCGTGCCGCCCGCTTATGTGAAAATTAAAATTTAAAAATAAAATAAAAATAAATAATAGATTTTTTAATAGATATATTTTTTTAATTTAAAATACAGAAAAAAATAAGTGTACAACATTAAATATTTTACTTACTTTTTCAAAATATTCTGACATTGGACAGGCATTAAAGATTTTCATTTTAAAATTTGTATCGGATGTTTTAAAAACTAATTAATGAAATCAAGTCAAATTCAATGGAAAATTATAAACAAAATGGTTTTAAAAAATTAATGGATTTGTAAATTATTTAAATTTTATTACATTAAAGATGTTTGTAATCAATATAGACAAATTCATATATATGCTTATTGCATGTAAAAATTAAATACAAACCATACATAAATAAATGTTTAAAAACAAAAAAGGTAAAGAATTGTACATAAAAGTTACATACAATGTACGTACAAATGTATTATGCTAAAACCGTGCCATTGGAAAATCATGCACAATTTGAATATTTAAAATAATTTTTTTCACGTACCACTGGAGGGCGCTCACTGTGCAAAATATAGTGGATTCTCTAGATTCTGATCAGATATTATTGGGCTGGGCCTCGAATCCCAAAAATTCCATGAAAAATTGACACGCATTATAAGTGCATTGGGTATTAAAAAAAAATATTGAAAATCAATAAATAAACATCCCAAATTCTTGAGTCAGCAGGGATGAGGTGCTAATAAGCATTTTCTACTAAAATGGGGCCAGGCTCCTAAAAAAAAATTAATAAATGAAAAAAAAAAAAATGATTCCACAAATAGGTATTGAATTTGTTTATATGCAGGGGTCCACACACTGTATGGAAAATAATCATTTCCAGGGTTAGTCTAAAACCAGTGGTGGTGACAAACTGAATTTCTGCCCTGACTCCCAAATTTAAACCAAAATAAATGACTTGTCAATTTAAAAAAAAAATGCACTTGTGGGATCAATCTATTCACATTTGTAACTCTCCCAGCCTAGTTCAAATGGATCTTTGACGTTGAAATATGCAAAGAAGTTGAAGCTTGTTGTGAAAATGAATTTTGATTTTGAATAAAACAAAGTTGAAATTAAATTTTTCAAAATGAAAGTTGAATTTGATATTTAAAAAATGATTCCTGCGTGCGAGTTGCAGGTACACGGCGGTGGCCATGCCCTTGTTGTACAACACGCGCTACAGCTCCAGAAGGAGGGTGGCGCTGATGATCGCCGCCGTATGGTTCCTCTCTTTCGCCATCTCCTGCCCGTTGCTCTTTGGACTCAACAACACCGGTACCACGGAAAATATCAACTCTCTTGTTTTTGTATGCCGGTCAAGCGTCTACAAAATGTGTTGCTCAAAATATATGCAAAATAAGTTGTCTTTTGGTTCAAAATCTAACTCACGCTATTGATACTTGGACTAGAAAATACTTTTTTAGGTGGTAAATTGTGTCAAAGGTTTTTGGGTGGTGGAGGTGATTGAAGTGCGTTTTCCTGCCCCCCCAGCGGGCCGCGAAGGCACCACGTGCAGCTTCGCAGACCCCGCCTTCGTGGTCTACTCGTCGGTGGCGTCCTTCTACGTGCCCTTCATTGTCACCTTGCTGGTGTACGCGCAAATCTGCGTGGTTCTGCGCAGGCGAGGCCGACGCACGGCGCCCCCCCGGGGCCACAGCGGGCCCGAGGAGCCACAGCGGCACAGGAAGGTAGCTGACATTGCCTTCACCAGGGAATGTTTGTTTTGGTGGCTGTTTTGTTATGTTAGTTTGTGGGTTGATGGAAAAACTACAAAAATAGTTGTAGGGAACTTCCAATTAAATTCCAAGTAAATTCTGACACGAGAAACACAGATCTGAATTTGCTTTAAAAGGTCTTGAAAGTGGAAGTCAACCTTCAACATTTCTTGACTATAATGTTAAAAATGACCTCACTAGTCTAAACATGGCATTCTGATTAATATTAGATTTGTGGAATAAGAGTTATGAAGCAAAATGCAGCCATTTTTCATCCATCTCAGGGGGCGCCCATTTTCTGTCGACTGAAGATGACGTCATTGTGATTGGTCACAAGTGACAACCAATCACAGCTCAGCTTCAGAAAACAGGTGAGCTGTGATTGGTTGTTAGCTGACCTGCGCAACAGTGATGTCATCTTCGGTCGACAGCAAGTGACAAAATGGCCGCCCCCTGAGATGGCTAAAAACAGCTGGATTTTGCTGCTTAATTAACTCATACTACTAACACGATCTTAACCAGAATACCATATTTAGACTACTGGAGCTGCATATAACATATTATTGTCAAAAAATAAATAAAATGGGTTGACTTCTCCTTTACTTAAAAATGGCAAAGATGGAGTTAGCTAACTCTTGCTCAAAATGGCTCTATTGCTTCTGATGGGGATGAAACATTTACATTTCAGTAGGTACATTGATTTAAAAATGAATATATACATAGAAAATATAACAATTAGACTTTGTAATGGACTTTTCTATTGGTCATATTAATGGCTAATTTTGCCTTCAAAATGGATAGTGCACTGATGTTAGCTAGCACTAGCAAGCTAGCCACGTTTTGCTAAATCACTCAAAGCCAAAACATTCATTTTCAACATAACTGTGAGAAAATGACTTCCACAGAGCCGATGATGGCGGTTTGGTTCTTCCCAATCTGTTGCTTTGTGTTTCCCAGAATAAATGTACGCAACCAGAGGATGTAAAACTGTGCGCTTTGATCTTGAGACCGTCCACCGCAGCCCCCCAGCGAAAGCGAGTGGTGAGTCTTAAGAGTTTGCGTTTTTGTAGTTTCAATATTTTGTCAGCGGAGTTACAGCGTACAATTCTTATATAAAGTAACTGTTGTTGTTGTTGTAGACGCTGGTGAAGGAGGCGACGGCGCACCCCCTGGAGGAGGAGCGCAGTCGCTTCCTGCCGCAGACCGAGCGCAGCTCAGCCGAGCCGCCCGTCGCCCGGACGACCTCGTCGCGCCCGCAACCGGGCCGGGCGAGCGTCTCGCTTTCCGTCTCGGTGGGGCCCGCCCCGGCCCTCCCTTGCACGGTGACGCGCTCCGCCCTGACGCCCCGCCCCCCCACGTTGGAGGACGGCATGCGAGGGCGCGAGGGCTGGCGGGAGCACGGCGGTGGCGGCGGCGGCGGCCGGCCGGCTGGCGTCACCAAGGACAGGGCCCGCGGCAGGATGTCGCAGCAGAAGGAGAGGAAGGCCACGCAGATGCTCGCCATTGTGCTTGGTGAACCGCACCATCGCCGATTTTAAAAGACCTTATCAGCCAAACGATTAATCGGCCCCAAGTTGAGTTTTTGTTTGTTTGTTTGTTTGTTTGTTTGTTTGTTTGTTTTCCCAGGCGTGTTCATCATCTGCTGGCTGCCCTTTTTCCTGACGCACGTCCTGAAGGCGCACTGCGCCAGTTGCTGCATCTCGCCCTCGCTGTACAGCGCCGTCACCTGGCTGGGCTACCTCAACAGCGCCGTCAACCCCGTCATCTACACCACCTTCAACGTGGAGTTCCGCAAGGCCTTCATCAAGATCCTCCTCTGTTGACCGTGCTCGGATTCGGGGGAAATGAGGGTGATTTTTAAAAGGTGATATACCAACATTGATTGATTGATTGATTGATTCTCACTAGTCACTTCATTAGGTACACCTACACCAGTGATTCTCAGTGTGGTCCACAAAGGCACAAAGCCATTGCATGTCAAAGGCCATCTGCAACCAAATACATAGCAATTAAGGACAAACCAGTTGACCTTATTTTTTGTTGTTGTTGAAAACAACATTCAGGTGTATCCAACGTCAATACATTTTCATTTAATCTTAAAGATTTTGGGGATTTTTTACATTCAAATTTTGTTTAGCTTTTTATTGCTATGTGAGTACACTGTATAGGCTTATGTACAGGACTGTCTCAGAAAATTAGAATATTGTGATAAAGCCCATTATTTTCTGTAATGCAATTAAATAGGCACAAATGCCATACATTCTGGATTCATTACAAATCAACTACAATATTGCAAGCCTTTTATTGTTTTAATATTGGTGATTATGGCCTATTTTTACTTGGTCCCAGGAAATATTCTAATATTTTGAGATAGGATATTTGAGTTTTCTTAAGCTGTAAGTCATAATCAGCAATATTAAAATAATAAAAGGCTTGCTTTGTAATGAATCCAGAATGTATGGCATTTTTGCTTATTTAATGGCATAACAGAAAATAATGGACTTTATCACAATATTGTAATTTTCTGAGACAGTCCTGGATGTCTGTGGAGGGAGGGAGGGAGAGAGAGAGACATTACATTTTACTGTGACATACTTTTAAAAACAATACATGTTTTACTCTTTATGTACAGTGCAATATTTTTTACATACAGTTCAGTTATATTTAACTTTAAAGTACAGTGCGCTCACATGTAATATTTAAGAACCGCTTTAATTGTGTATTTAGATACATTTTATGTAACTTTTATGTCCAATACATTTTAATCAAATCAAGTAAATTATTTTTATTTTATATTTAAGCAGTGTTGATGTTGAAACTGTGCATAATGTTACAGTGTCTTAGAAAAATGCTCTTTTTTTTTTTCAAAATATATTTTTGCAAGACAGGATGTGATAATAAAACGACATATACAGTCCACTTTTTTTTTGAGCATGTGAATACAAAGCTACACATGCAGGCAAGAGTGACTAAATATAAGCACAGATATCGCTACCTATGCAGACATACACACAAAAACAAATACCAAAAAGGATAAACAACTTGGAGAACTGGACTCCCATGCAGAATGTAAGGAATTCCCAGACGAGGCCTCGGAAGGAAAAAAATAAAAGAAAAGAAAATACCCTAGCTGGAATTCTTTCTCTGCGGTTCTTGTAAATGTTTGTCGTTGATGTTGTCGTCAAATAAAATTCCAACACACTAAACTTGTCTTTGAGTATTTCATACAACTGATGAGAATGACAAAAACTACAGTTCTGGCTCGTCTCTCGTTTGAGCAGGAAGTCGACTCCCTACCCGCTGAGAAAACGGTTCATAAAGATGGCAGGCAGCCCCTCCCTCCCAGGTGCACTCATGTACCTACATCTTGGAATATGATTGCATTCTTATTCTGTGTCATCAAAAAATACTCGGTGGGTTCTCGTTGGTTGTGTGAGCAGCAGCATTCTAAGAACGTTAAATTGGATAAATCCCAGACGAGCACAGGAGGTTGTAGACGTTATTCTGCGTCTCGAATGACCCCACAGGGAATCCTTTTCCCATTTATTCTTGATTTTAGTACGCGACTGCTTTGCTCAAGGTCAAAATGAAATCGTCTGTGTTTTTCCTTCGTGGTTTGGATTAAGTGAGGGCAAACTTAGCCATGTCGGTAACACTTTATAATAACTATCCGTTATAAGTAGTTCATAGATCATTAGTTGATTGTTAATTAATGAGTTGTTAATGACTTATTAAATGTTTGTTAACTGTTTGTTAAGGATTTATACTTATGACTATAAACAGTTAATATGTCATTATTTAACTGTTAGTTATTGAGTTATAAATGACTTGTTAACTGTATATTAATCATTTGTAACTATATATTATAAATTAGTAAGACTAAGTTAACAAACTATTAGTAAATTACTTAATAATGACTTGTTAAGTATCAGTTAATAGTTTATATCTGTTATTAGGACGTTATTCTAAAGTGGTAGCTATTCCTCATTTATTAACTGTTATTAAATGAGGAACAGTTGCAACTTTACGATAATATCCCAATAGTATAAATTAGCTACTTACTAATATTTAACTTATATATTAGCTAATTCTTTACATAGTAGATGTTAACCATCTACTAATAACTATGAAACTTTGTCAAACAACAAACAGGTGGAACAAGTTGAAAGTACAGAATTTGAAGGTGAAATTTAAAATATAAAATTACTATGCCTTACCATGCCTAAATATAAATTTTCCGTACCATTGAACTTTTTCCACTCATGTGCTCCTCTACAAAGTTTCACTGGTATAGTATTAGTAGATGGTTAACAAACTATTAACAACTGCTGTAAAGAAGTGAGTTAATCTACTACTTAAATATT
Organism: Festucalex cinctus; assembly: GCF_051991245.1. NCBI lineage: Eukaryota > Metazoa > Chordata > Actinopteri > Syngnathiformes > Syngnathidae > Festucalex > Festucalex cinctus. The sequence continues at coordinate 16,705,911 of NC_135417.1, forward strand.
AGTTATTACTCTATTTATGTTATTGGGACGTTATTCTAAAGTTGCAACTACTCCACATTTACTAACACGTAATAAATGAGGAATAGTGGCAACTTTATAATAACGTCCCAATAACCTATACAAACTATGAAGTAATACTTATAAAGTCATTAGTAAGTAATTTTCTAATAGCTTGTTAACGATGTATTACTAATTTATAAAATATAGTTATGAATAATTACTATACAGTTAACAAGTCATTTAGAGCTCAATAACTAACAGTTTAAAAATAATTTTTTTACTATTTATAGACATCATTTTAAAACCTTAACAAACAGTTAACAAACATTTAATAAGTCATTAATAACTCATTAATTAACAGTTTACTAATGGTCTATTAACTAGTTATAATGGGTAGTTATTATAAAGTGTTACCGCCATGTCTGCTGTGGAGGTACAGAGGGGAAATTAGGGAAACATTTGGAGACAAAATCAATTATGAATCTGAAAATAGCAAAACACGAGGGCGGGAGTCTCTCTCTCAATTGTTTAATGTCTTTGTCATATCATATTGCAAATATCGGTCTGCATATAATGAAGTTGAAGTCGAGTCATTCTGGAGTCGGGCTCAATGAATCATTTTTGACCCACGGCACGAATTGCAGTTCTAATTTCAATATGTCTCCAATTAGACCTTTTATTGGAGAACACTGAGAAAGAAATGAACTCCTCTGAGATATGATTGAATATAATCTTATAAAATTATTTTTGGAAGAGAAATTTAAATATGAAATTGAGTCACTCTAGTTAAAAGAAGGGAAGTCACCCAATCTGAAATGAAATCTCCAGAGGGATGAGTTATGATTAGGTGATTGTCTAATAACCAAATAATCATACAAGACCACACATGAATTAAGAGTGATATGAAAATTATCAATCCAAGAATGATTGGATTGGGCACATTATAATGTATTGTAATATGCATTTTCTGCGTCACACAATAATCTCACATCACAATGTGGTTGTCATTTAAGCTTTTTTCTAATATTTTGGCTACCTCATATGAGAGGGTCATATTATTAGGAACAACTTAAGTCCAATGCACCACAAACTACATGCACAAAAACAAACATGTTCAATAAAAAAACAAACCGTGATCATTATTGTGTTTGTACAGGCACCATGGATGCATGAAGCACTAACGTTGTGCTGATTATCATACACACAAAATCACAATTTTCAGTCTTTTTTTTTTTTTTCTACCCGCAACAAGTTAGCACAGCATGCTAACATAATCAAACATAATATTTTCTCAATGTTTGATTTGCCACTAGGCCCTGGAATGCCCATTTTTGAAAACAAACATGGCTCAAAATATTTATTTTTTACCCCCAGAAGTTAGAAAGTCCATCGATACGTATTTGTTAGCATGCAGTTGGTCACCAAGCGGCTTAACGGCCATTTTAAAATATCCAGACAAACAATGTCAAATGTCTTTTAGTGTCTGATAATAAAAGATTATCTACAGCAAAAAAAGGAATTGCTTGCAAAAACAGTGAGACACAACTGCTATATTTATATTCTATTTGTATACAAACTGTTGAAAAGTACATATGTACCCTTTCAATCATTTTAGCTTTTTTTTTTTATGTTCTAAATCAATGTAACCATATTCAGGCACATTGTACATTTAAAGAGGTACTGTTTATACACAATATGATATCACACTTGCTTTAATAGTCAAATTATTAGCTTAATTAAAATAAAATCTGAAAAGCAATTGAATGTCTTTTTTAATGACTTCACAAATAATGATTTTAAAAATGAAAAAGTGAGTATATTTCATTAATTATTTGTCAAAATCAAATCTGACTAGATTTTAGAAAATTAATACAGCCATTAATTCTAATAGTTATGCCTTTCTATTTAGCTAGGCGAGCAGTTTCCAGTATGATGCAGGAAAACAATCTATCATAATAGTAAATGATCATACACATCATTATGTATAAATATATGGCAACCAAAGAGGAGCATTAGTGTCATAAGTGGAGTTATGCAAACGTACTTTGTGTTCATATTTCAGAGTGAAAATGTCTCAACGTCACTGCAAATCACATTCTCCCTCCCCCACGAGACGTCAACACATGACAAATGTCACCTCTCGTCTCCTCGGAATTTTACATCTTCATGCATAATTCCTTCATCTGCCCGGCGGGCAGTGCCCGCCCACTTTCCCCACCGCTGTCACTCGAGTTGTCTGCTGCATGCGTGATTGACAGGGAAGGACACGCTGCATGCTAAGGTTTGATGGAGTTACTGTATATAATTTGTTCTGGAAAATTCAGCTCCACAAGACACATTCACTTCGTAATATGACATTTAGACAGGTGTGTCTTTTACAAGTAGCACTAGTAGGAAGCAATGCTAAGATAAAAAAGTTTAAATAAAATATTCTAAACTGGAAATACTCAGGTAAGGTGAACTGGTATGGAAGCGTAGAGCTGCCAATGTGGAGTAACCATTTTTGGCTGGCGAGTATGTTCGAACATACTCGCAAATATGTTCGTACATAATCGCAAATATTTTTGAACATATTCAATTGCTGTGGTACTCTAGTACGCTAGCGTAATACCCCATTGCATTATGGGGCAAAAAAGTTCAAGTAAGTTAAGTTAAAAGTTACGAATGAACAGTTTTTTGTTTTCTAATGAATTTTCTAATGAATTGGTAATGTGGCAAATGCCTAAAATAATACCCCGTGGCATTGTGGGAAGATATGCTAACTTTATAGCATGTAGCCTACAAGTACGTTCGAACATATTTGCGAGTATGTTCGAACATATTTGTGAGCATGTTCGAACATATTTGCGACTATGTTCGAACATATTTGCGAGTATGTTCGAACATCCTCGCCAGCCAAAAATGTTTACTCCACATTGGCAGCTCTACGCTTCTGTAGAAGTTAGAACTGAGCTAGGGGAAGCTATTATAAACTAAGTGAAGCTATGCTAAAAATCATCAAATGTCAAGGTCAAATAAATTCTAATGAAATAAGCGAGGATAAATTAAACTAAGATGTGATCAGAGATAAAGTAAACTGAAATAAGCTAAGCTTGGTTAAAATGACCTACACTGAAGTTAGCTGAGCTATGAGGTGACACTATCATAAACGAAGTGAAGCTAGCTCGGCTAACATAAATTAATTAATGTTACACTAAGCTCAAATAAGTGATGATAACATTGCAAGTACAAAGCAATAAAATTTCACTTAAAGTAAAAGAAGCCGAGCTACTGAAAATAATCTACGTTCATGGTTATGCTAAACTAAGTTGCTATTTCCAAACTCAAGTAAACAAATTTAACATAAAAGCTACATCAAGAAAAAAAATATAATAAACTCAACTCGTGAAAATAAACAGTGCTAAACTAAGCTAACGTAAGCTAAAGTAAAGCTAACGTAGGCTAAGCTTCAACCAGTTAAACTCAAATTAGCTGAGCTAATTAAAATAAGCGACTAGACGAGGCTACACTAAATGTAACTATGTTAGGATCATCACATTACAATGAAGTAAGCTGAAAACAGTCAAGCAAAACCAAAACAGGATTGAAAAAGGAGTATCAATTTCTTATTGCGCATACTTTGGTGTACCGATCTGCTGGTGTGGGATTAAAAGAACAAGCTTTTACTTCCTCCTGTTATAAATGATTCAAGACCAGCAAACAAACTTCTACAATGGAGCACAGCATGCCTTATTTATGTGCCATACTTCAGAATACTAGACAATTACCAAGTTTCAAACTGTGGTGGACTGGTGACCTTTCATGGAGCTGGTCCAGGTAGATACCATCTGACACTCACCCAAATTGCATCACATCGGATCACGTAAAACAAACGGGAGGAGAGAAAAATCGATCAATGTTTGGAGCTATGAAGAAGTTTCAACATTGTTACGTCTGTGTTATGAAAGATTCTCCCTTTCCACTTGTGTCTTCAGCTGACATTTGAGTTTTGAGATCATATATAGGTCACAACTTGCGCTGCAGGAGAGGGAGGAAAAAACACTAACCCCTAACCCCCCGAAAAAAAGTTAAAAAAAAAGTATTATAAGTACAGTTTTATTTTATAAAGTGAATTACGAAATTGATAGACACACACACAGGGGGCTATAATAGTTTTGGCTTATTCATTATAATTAATTTCTAAATTTTGACTTTGTTTAAATTAATTTTTAGAGTGAGTTGTTAGTTTTTAGTAGGGTTTTTGCTTCATTTTATTACTGTTTTTGCCAATTAGTGTTATTACTAGTTTGAGCTTTTTTCATATTTATATATTTGTTGAGTGCAAGATTAAAAAAATAAAAATAAAAATCACAAGTACTGTGTAAGTGTATTAGTAAAGTACTATTTCCAAACGACTGTACTGCAGAACAGTGATAGCAAATAAATATATTTATAACAAATCCCGAAACCTATGAAATTAATTGCCAAAGATAAAAACATTTTCATTTTCTATCCATCCATCCTCACAAGGATCACGGGGGCGCTGGAGCCTATCCCAGCCGGCAGTAGGCGTGGTACAGCCTAAACTGGTTGACACCCAATCGCAGACATTTTCAGAATATTTATAGTAAATTTAGCTAGTTTTATAAACGTAAAAATTTGTTTTTTCCATAAATTTTAGTTTCATTATTTTTTTAGCTTACATGTTTCATGATGTAATGTCTTTTTACTGTGACTCGTGAAATAATATTTTGTATAAAGATATATACATTATTATTCATCAACATTGTTAGTCTCAAGCAAACAATATTTAGTCATGCAATATATTGTGCCTTTTTTTTTTAACTCACAAGGGAAATTTACTTACACAAAAAAAAACTTGGGAAAATCAGTATTATTTTCATCAATTAAACGTCCAAATTTCCTAAATTAAAAAAAAACAAAAATCGTGTCAGGATTGTCTTTCTTGGTGGCACTCCAATTCCCGACAGTCTCCGCGTGCCGTCATTACCCAACACACACCGCGGCTTTGGGAAGATGAGGCCAAGATGGCGGCTAAAACTAGCACAGAGGGCCCGCCTCCTTTTGATTGTCCATCATGGTGAGAAACTGCACTAGATTATCGTCTAACGTTGTAGCGCGATACAATCGACGATGCACGGACAAGCCGTCAAATGTTTTCAAAGCTGGATAAACCTTCGTTTTCGGATGCCGTTTTGTTATTTTCTATGGCGTTGCTAGCGCTAGCATGTCTCCGATGCTAATCAGCTAGCTATGTTGGCGGCGAGGGGGTTCGCTATCCTCCCACTGAATATGTCGATCGCATGTGAAAATGATCATTTTATGAGTGCTAACGGTAGTTTATTGATGCAAGGTTGAGGATAAATCAATGTATTTTTTTTAATTAAGTGACGTTTTCTGCACGATGTCACTCGTGACTCATTCATTGCACTTGTGTCTACTCAAGACTGTTTAAGATGTACTACGTACAAAAAAAAATAAGATGCACTTGATTTCAGGGGAGGCAAGCCACCCGTCGGGCTCCACCTCGATGTGATGAAAGGAGACAAACTGATCGAGGTAAGCAGAATGTGATACTACTAACAGCGGTTCTCAAATGTAATCACCCCTGGACAATTTCCTTTTGCCCTAGCCCACTTTTTTGTGGAAGTTGATAAAACAATGTTAAGTGCTATAGGCGTTAACGTGTGTATTGTATTGAATTGCACCAGATACAAGCCCGGCAGCCCGGTGAGTGTCTGTTGTGTTGCACACCGGCCTCCCTCTCTATGGCTGCACGGCACCTGAAAGGTGCAAGAGCAACACTGAGCCCTGATATTTAGGCTTCTCAGTGGAGAGTGGCACTGTTGAGTTATGGCTCAGAGGCACAGCTGATAAACTGCAAATTGTTGACTGGCCAATGGCACCGACTTTCTTTCTGTTTTTCCTTCTTTTTCAGAAACTGATCATAGACGAAAAGAAGTTCTACCTATTCGGCAGGAATCCGGACTGGTGCGACTTCACCATCGACCATCAGTCGTGCTCGCGCGTCCACGCCGCCCTGGTCTACCACAAACACCTGAACAGGCTCTTTCTCATTGACCTCAACAGCAGTAAGACGCCAACAAAATGAATTTGCTGCTCTCTAATCAATGCACCTCTAAATGAATCTGGTACTAGCTGCAATCTGCGGCTGTTATTTGAGGAAATATGGTCATTTTAAAAATGTTTCGTGTGGCTCTTGAGTCCCTCTGCTGTGGATCTAAAAAAAAAAAAAATTGTAGAATTTTTTTTTTTTTTTTTACATATATATTTTTGTTTTTTTAAATAAAATTCTTTAAATGAATTAATGATTTATATTTAAAATGAATAATTCAATATTCAAAAATGGTCACAGAGCCCAAATTTTTAAGTTGTCACAAAAATAGAGATGGAAGGTAGATGAAAAAGTTTTTAAAATTGCCTAAAAATGTCCAAAAAGTGACAAAGCAAAATTAACATAAAATGTCAATGAAATTGCCAAAAATGTCTGCGAAATTAATTTAAAAAAGGCAGAAAATGTTAAAAAATAACAAGAAAATGTCAGGCAAAAAAAGAATAAATAACAAAAAAGGTGACATATTTGTAATTGCAATTGCCACAAAAAAAAAAAGTCACATTTATTTTTAAAACTATTTGTCCTAAAATGGCTCTTTTTACAGAAAAGGCTACTGATCCCTGGTTTAGGTTCATTTTAGTTGAGAGAACTTCAAAACTTGTGAAAATAAATTAGAGTTTTCTATTTTTTTACATTTCCTTTTAATCTGAAATCATCCCGAATCAAATTATCCTCCCCATCTAACCGTGTTGCCCCCTGTCACCTTTTGCAGCACATGGTACCTTCCTGGGACACATCCGCTTGGAGGCACACAAACCCCAGCAGGTTCCCATCGACTCCACTCTGTCTTTCGGGGCGTCCACTCGCACCTACACCATCCGAGAGAAGCCCCAAACGCAGGGAGGCGCCGGCACCGGAGAAGTTAAAATCGGAGACGAGGACGAGCTGAAAGGGCTTCTCGGGCTGCCCGAGGAGGAGACGGAGCTGGAGGTGTGTTTATAGCACGCAAACATTTGTCAACACGTATCCTCTGTTAATGTTGTATTTTACCGCCACTAGAACCTGACCGAGTTCAACACGGCGCACAACAAGCGCATTTCCACACTGACCATCGAGGAGGGCAACCTGGACATCCAGAGGCCCAAGAGGAAAAGGAGGAACTCGCGCGTGACCTTCAGTGACGAGGACTCCATCATCAATCCGGGTACGCTTGAAAAATAGTTTGCAAATTCAGTTTGAGTATGCGGTACGGTTATTAAAGGGGAAGTCAACCCAAAAAATGGTCTGTGCAGTCGGAAGTCGGATTTTTTCAGAGTTGTTTTTTCCCGATTCCAACCTGAAAGCGTTCGAGGCGAAAGTAAACCTAAATGGTGGCTAGTGGTAAATTGTTTTTTATTTTTGTTCGTAAAACAAATTTTTGACCTTCAGTAAACTTACCTTCTTGTAATTTTGCTTCATTTATTGTTTTTAATCTTATTTTACAAGCATTCCATACAGTTCAGTAGTTGACCGTATAATATCATACAGGGAGATAGCGGCATACTGTCATGTACGTTAATGCGAAGTTATGTTGAATATTTATGAATGAAGAAAGCTTATCTTGTTTTATACTAGAGTGACGTCACTTGTAGTCCGTCAGTGAAGTCGGGGTCCCTTTTTGTTTCCGACTTCGCAAGTAGAATTTCCGAGTTCCCGTACACACTTCATGGTTTGAACTCGGAAAAGTCTGACTTCCGACCATCCTTGAATGCAGCATAACTACAGTATTTGGTTAATATTGTGTTAGTGGAATATGAGTTGGCAGCAAAATCTAGCCGTTTTTATCAATATCAGAAGGCGGCCATTTTGCCAGTTGCTGTTGCGTGAAAATGACATCACAGTGGCTCAGGTAACAACCTCACCTTCAGAAAAAAGGTGAGCCGAATGAACTACCGAATGAACAATTGTGAGCCCTCGGGAAAAAAAATAAAAATAAAAAAACTGAAAAAAGGTGAGCTGTGACTGGTCGTTGCCTGAGCCCTTAGCAACTGTGATGTCATCTTCAGTCGACAGCAATTGGCAAAATGGCCGCCTTCTGATATTGATAAAAACTGCTGGATTTTGCTGCTAACCGATATTCCAAAATCACAGTTTGACAGGTAACAACCAATCACAGCTCAGCTTCAGAAAACATGTGAGCGGTGATTGGTCATTGCCTGAGGCCCTGAGCAACTGTGATGTCATCTTCAGTCGACAGCAAGTGGCAAAATGGCCGCCCCCTGAGATGGATAAAAATGGCTGGATTTTGCTGCATAATTCATATTGTCAAGAAATGTTTAACGTTGACTTCCCCTTTAATGAAAAACAAACCAAATAACCACCACTGAAATTGAAAAAAAAAAAAAAAACATTAACAAAATCAAGAGTGTTTTGAACAAAATGAAAACAAACTAAAACGACATTTTACGTTGACAATTGGCTCACAGAGGACATTGACCCTTCGGTGGGACGCTTTAGGAACATGGTGCAGACAGCCGTCGTCCCCATCAAGGTAAGAAATAAAAAATAAAAATAAAAAAAACTGCCTTCATTTCATTTTCTAACCATGCGGTTGCCATAGAAACGATGCTCCGAGGGCCACAACACGCTGAGCCTGGACGAATTCGCCGCCAAGGGCATGCACGGTTACTCCCTAAGCGGCGGCCTCTACGGCGACCTGCCCCCCACCAGCCACGAGCACCAGCCCACGGGGGCCCCGGGCGGCGCCTCCATGCAGGGCGGCCTCCCGCTGCCCTTCCCCAACCCGGCCCCGGAGGTGGACCTGGCCCCCGAGGCCCCCCGGCGGCCCGTCACCCTCAACCCCACTCCGGTCACGGTGCCCTACCTCCCAGAGACGCACAACGAACCGCGCAAAAAGAAATACGCCAAAGAAGCGTGGCCGGGCAAGAAGCCCACGCCGTCGCTGCTCATCTGAGCAGCTCGGCTGACTCTCGGGTGCCGGCCGGCGAGGGGGCGACCTGGCGGACCTCCTCGCGTCTTATGTTAGCAGTTGCCTCACGTCGAGGCTCGTGGCGCAAAAGAAGCTGCATACAAGCAAGATAAGAAAACATTTTGAGCCACCGTTAGAAGTGTTTGTGTGTCACAGACTAAAGTTGATTTTGTTTCCTCTCCTATGTTTTACACTCTTTTCAATGTATTTTGCAAACGCTATTAATAAATGGCAAAAGGATATTTTTATACCCGGTATTTTAGTGTGACAAGCCACAAGTGTAAGTAGGGAAGCGATGTGGTTATTGTGTAAATACACTGCAGATACATTGCTCGTGAAAAGTTGGGGATATTTGGATTTTGGGTGAAATTTCGGGATTAATCTAAAACGAACTCGAACCTTTACAGGTCCATTTAATTTGAATTTTAGATTGAATTATTTTGAAAAAAAATCTAATTTTGATGTTATTTCCCCTCAATATTGCGATTGTGAGTGAATATGGTCCACTTAAGTTTTTTTTTTTTTTTGTATAACAATATCTGATTACTTGAATGGTTTTATAGGTTAGGCTTAGGCTAAAATAAAGATAACAGACAATATAATATGTACTTGAATCCCGGTTAACTTTAACGTGTTGTCATTTAAGTGTTCCCTACAACTTCACAACACTATCAAACAAATGTAACAAATCACTAAGAAATGCCAGATTACACCAGTGATGCAAACAAATCTTTATATTTGCCTTATTCATATTATACTTTATATATGCCGTGTATTATATATATTGCATATTGATTTATTTAACGCATTAGTGAGATTCTAGTTTGTGTTAAATTACTACTACGTACTAAATACAGTCGTATGTAATTAACTGGTTCGTGATCGTGTGCAACCTGGATGCATGGTATGATCTAATATTTTAAATGCTTTGCTGCCATCTTATGGCAAAGTGATGCAAGGAGACTGTTCAAATACAATTTGATGGCTGCGTTCGACGAAGTATGGTTGTCTTTCGGCGAGTAAATATGAACGAACAAGCAGTTCTCTGCCTCATGCTGGCAGTGGAGGGATAAAACAATATCAGACAGAAAGAAACCAGGGTTACTTTCTTATCCTCACGCTGAAACAAAAACGATATATGAGGTTATAGTGAACTATACTGTATTTTGAAGTTTTAAAGTTTCGCCCTAAAATGTAATCAAAAGCCGACTATCCCTAACTTTTTGTAACATGTATCATGTATGCTCATAATCATGTTGTATAACCATTTATGTGATGTTTAACTAAGTGCTAATTAAAAAATAATTTGCGGTGATTTCTGCAGTTACAGGAAATGTTAATATATAAATATATATATATATTTATATATAAATAAAAAGCACTAAATCTTACGTCGTCTATGCCCGGAAGTGACGTTCCTACGTACTCCTTTAATCCAATTATGTTAAAGTAGTCGCTGACTTAACTTTCCGTCACGCTTGTCTTGTCCTATCTTGTTGTTGTGATCGAGTTAACGTGGAACAAGGAGAACACAAGTACACACACGGAACAACTTTGACTTCACTCTCGAGGATGTTGACGGGCCGGAAATTGTGGACTATCTTGGGGCGTCACGTGACCCCGCGCGCCACCTACTGTACTGCAGCACAGCCTCAGGTACACACAAATATAACGAACGATACAAAATTGTGCATTATGACGACTGCGCGTGATGGCATTTGGAATACAGTACTCAAGTGTGCTCACATAAATGCTTTCACCTACTTATATTAAAAGAAAATATACTAAAAGAGGTAGTTTTAACTCGTTTCACAAAAAGTGCAAATGTATATGAAACAAGTTCCCGTAGATTTTTGTGAATTACGGGCAGAGTGCGTGATGTATCCCTGGTGGTCTAGTCTAGTGCACTGGTTCTCAAGTCTGGTCCTCGAGTACCTCTATCAAACCTGTTTTCCATGTCTCCCCAGCCAACACAGCTGAGGAGCGTTATCGGGCTTCATGCTGTTTAGCTGATAGTTTGAAACACCTGTGTTGCTTGTGGGAGACGTGGAAAAACAGGCTGGGTAGGGGTAGCCTACTCGAGGACCGCGGATGAGAACCACTGGTCTGGTGGTTTGGATTTGGCGCTGACCGGGTTCGATAGTCAGGGAATTGGAATCTTGGGGAAATATTCGGGAAAATCTGCAACTAGGTGACTTAACTTTGTTTTTATCTTTATATAGGGTTTATTTAAAAAAAAAAGAATAAAATGTGCTGTTGTGATGGTCCATGATGTTCCAGAAAGTAAAGAAGACCAAATTTGGCCCTCTGAGCGATGAAGATCGAATCTTCACCAACTTGTACGGCCGACATGACTGGAGGTGAAAGCGCTGACCACTCGATGACGTTCATTTGATTTTCCTCTTCACATTTATCTCCGTCATCTCCGTGCTTCAGGCTGAAAGGAGCACTGAGGCGAGGAGACTGGTACAAGACCAAGGAGATCCTCCTCAAGGGACCCGACTGGATCATCAACGAGGTGAAGACATCCGGGCTGAGGGGCCGAGGAGGGGCGGGTTTCCCCAGCGGCATGAAGTGGAGCTTCATGAACAAACCCAGTGATGGCAGGTCAGCACATTTTTTTATTTATTTTTGTGTGTGATTTTTTTGTTACTTTTCATGAATTAAAATAACCTTGGCCTCCAGGCCGAAGTACTTGGTGGTGAATGCTGACGAGGGTGAGCCGGGCACGTGTAAAGACCGTGAGATCATGCGTCACGACCCGCACAAGTTGCTGGAGGGTTGTCTGCTGGCGGGAAGAGCCATGAGTGCCCGCGCCGCTTACATCTACATCAGGGGAGAGTTCTACAATGAGTCGTCCAATGTGCAGGTAAGAAATTGTCATTTGGGGTGTTTTAGATGCCCATGGTCGCCTCTGCACTTCTAAAAAAATATTTATATATTATAAATGTGCATCTTGACACAGATAGCCATCAGCGAGGCCTACCAAGCGGGGCTGATCGGAAAGGACGCGTGCGGTTCGGGGTACGACTTTGATGTGTTTGTGATGCGGGGGGCCGGCGCTTATATATGCGGAGAAGAGACGGCCCTCATCGAGTCGCTGGAAGGCAAACAAGGGAAGCCGAGACTCAAGCCTCCTTTTCCTGCTGACATAGGTGAGCTCGTCACACTCCACCAGCAAAGTTTATGCACACTCGTCGCATTTTTTACCGAGAAATTTGCCATCAAACCCTATAGGATGTAATGATAACGGAAATATTGTGATACCGCGATATTAAAACTGCCACAATATCGTCGTCGTCACAATAATCACTCATTTGCTCCCAAAAACGTATAAATACGTTCTATTGTAAATGTTTTAAGTGTCCCAAAGACGTATTTATACTTTTTTTTTTTTTTTTAAACGTTAGAGCATACAGAAGGCTTTGATGCACCCTCTCAACTGCAAAGAACGGTTGAAGAGATGGTAGTTATTACACAAACAGCCAGCAGGTGGCAGCCGAGCAAAGGAGCTCAACCAGGGCCATGTTGGGAAAAAATAAATAAATAAATAAAAGCGCAAATATTCACAATTCTAATTAGATTTGTCAATAATGATGAAACTTAGCTATATAGTTATATTCGAATGCTAATTGCTGCAAAATGGAAACGGATAGAAATATACTTTTTTTTTCGTGATAAAATAAGATACTTTAATCTTTCTTTTGGTAGTTTCCATGTTTTTGTAGCAATGGAACACAATATTCTGTGGGCCTTGCAAAAAATCAGTCAAAATCCAGTAAAACAGCCGGGAGGGGATTGCTTCTGTGAAAATGGCTGGGAGTGAATCAGTTAAAAGCAGAACATCTGTTGTTTAAAAAAAAAAAAAAAAAAAAAAGTCAGCACCCTCTGGTGGCTAGTTTTTTTTTTTTTTTGTGCAGTTTAATTTTCATAAGGCATGTTTTAGCACTTCTATATTTAAAATCCACGCAAATGGTCAGATGAAAGTGTGAAGTTGAAGGTTGTTTATAAGCATTGGTGTCATGTACAAAAGCACAATATTTATTTTGATTTTTTTTAACAATATTGTGACCTTTTTTTGTATCGCCAACATCCCCACAATATTGTGATAATTATCGTATCATGACCTTCATACCGTGATATCGTATCGTGATATTTGGACATCGTTACATCCCATCAAACGTGGGACGGCTAGCATATAGTGCTGAAGAACTGTTCATCCCCGCACCAGAAGTATTCTGTATTGCTAGCACGTTTTACCATTGAAAAAAAAATGCAAACTAAGTAAAATTTAGTTGAGAAATGAGAAAATTGCAGTTTGATTTCAATGTCTACAGCCTTCGGAAAGTTGCCCCTACCAACATGGCTGCCGCCGTACACATCAGCTAGCTGGGCTGCTACAGCGCGCTGACATTCACACGTTTTTGACTTCCCTTTACTCTATAGGGGTGTTTGGGTGCCCGACGACCGTTTCCAACGTGGAGACAGTCGCCGTGGCGCCCGCCATCTGCCGCAGGGGCGGAGCTTGGTTCGCCAGCTTTGGAAGGGAGAGGAACTCTGGAACCAAGCTGTTCAACATCTCGGGTCACGTCAACACACCGTGCACCGTGGAAGAAGAGATGTCCATTCCCTTGAGGGAGCTGATAGAGAGGCACGCAGGTGTGGTTCACGTTGCTCAGTAGAAAATGGGAAGTTTCATATTTTGTTAACTGATTTCAATTCTCCCCAACTGTTATTTTCCCGTGCACAGGCGGAGTCAGGGGCGGCTGGGACAACTTATTAGGAGTGATCCCCGGGGGGTCCTCCACTCCCATCATCCCTCGGCACGTGTGCGATGACGTCATGATGGATTTCGACGACCTGGTGCGCGCGGAAACTGCCTTGGGCACGGCCGCCGTCATCGTCATGGATAAGTCGGTAAACAAGTAGAAGAAAACCTCGCCATGGGATTTGATTCAATTTTGGACTCGTTGGCGTTATTTATTGTTATTTGATTGTCCTTGCAGACGGACGTGATTCGAGCCATCGCACGTTTGATCGAGTTCTACAAGCATGAGAGCTGCGGCCAGTGCACACCCTGCAGAGAGGGTGGGCAACACAAAACTCTGTGGCTCTCCTTTCCCCACATCCGAGGGCATTTTGTTTGAAGTGTTTTGGAATGCTTTTCAGGGGTGGACTGGATGAACGCAATCATGTGGAGGTTTGTGAGAGGGGAGGCGGCCGTTTCGGAGATCGACATGATCTGGGAGCTGAGCAAGCAGATCGAAGGACATACCATCTGTGCTCTAGGGGACGGAGCTGCTTGGCCCGTGCAGGTGAGCTTATCTACGCGCGGCAAGTGAAGTGAACAGCGAACGGCTTCATTCCACATTTGGTCCCCCACAGGGTCTGATACGCCATTTCCGTCCCGTCATGGAGGCTCGCATTGCTCAGTACAACAAGAAAAATACTCCGAGGCAGACGGACATTGAGATGATCTGAAGTCAAGTACAGTGGACGCCAGCATACTTGTGGTTTAGGGCTGTGCAATTAATCTAAATTCAACTACAATTTCAATTATTACACTCCACAATTGCAAAATCAGTATAATCGTCAAAAAAAACCAATTAATTTTGAGTTGTTTAAATCTATACATTTGGACCTTGTTAAAATGTCAAAAATAATAAATTTGGTTTCATCTAAAAGGAACTTGCATAATTATATTGTTTCAAAGAATTTTGTCTTAATTTTTACATTTAAACATTTTCTTACTTTGTACAAAACAAAATAAATGATCATACTAATCATTTAAATTATTACCAGCCATTCTCATAGACCACCTCTTCTTGATTTTTTTTTTTTATTATTAATTATTGGTACTGTATATGCAGATTTTTACTATTAGCGGGTGGGCCCCAGTCCTTAACCCTGTGACTAGCGGGGTCCACTGTATACAGTTGGAGGCACATTATAAAAGTACATAATACAGTATAGAAATGTTTTGATGCTGTTTGCTATTTATTTGGATAAACTAGACCTGAAACCAGTGCAAGAACGTGACCTTTTTTTTTGTGACTGGCCAATGAAAAACATTTTTTCATTCCTGCTCCAAAATATTTTGTTTAAAAAAAAAAAAAAAAAAAGAACAATTAGAGATATACCACCTATATGTTGCAATTTATGCCACTTTATTTCCAAAAAGCAACCGTGATTTCAGTTATTACTACACATTAGTCCATTACAATCACTACCAAAACAAAAAAAAAAAAGAATATGGATTAAATTAAAGTTGATCGTCATTTTTTTTATTGTTTACACTAAGACAATAAATTCAGATATTCACAGTTTCTCCAAAATCAATCTGGCATTACTCATGTGACCATTCAAACATCCACAGCTTTGCAAGGTGTCGGTCCTAAAAATGCTTCATCTTTACAACTGTACACGTGCAGAAAAACACAAATATGCTTACTTGGACTAAACCCAAAGCTACGAGTCCTCCACGCGGAACTTTCAGGGCGCCATCCAGAAGGGCATCGACTGCTGCTGCGGTTGCGTTTTAGCCCGGGGGGGCGGCGGGGGTGGGCATCGGTAGCCCTGAATCCAGTCTAAGGAGGTAGACGGGGAGCCCCCCGGGTTACCTGAGCCTTTGGAGCTCGGGTGGTCTTCCTCTTCATCGGAGGAGTCGCCGGCGTACGCCACCAAGCCCGTTTTTAGCCTTTTCCCAGCAGGCTCTGCTAAGAGGGAGGGGGAGGACACACATTTTTGGGGAAAAGAGAGAAAGACAAGAAGAAAAAGAGCAAAAACAAAACACGGCAGCAGCAAATTCAACATGATCCAAAATTGGAAGAAACAGATTAGTTCGGCGGAGGATGGGGAGGGCCATCCCAGAGCCGCCATTGGTCGGTGGGGGGCGTCCAATGGAGCGGCAGGACGGCGTCACGTGACAAGTCGGTGTCAACCCCACCCCGCCCCCCCCAGGGATGACATGGAAGAGAGGAAAAACAGAGAAAAAAAAGAAAACACAAAAACAGGAGAGACTCTTGTTAGTGAGGGAGGCCAAAACCGCACAGTGATGATGTCATCAGTACGGGACAAAGACACTGGATAAAAAAAAAAAAAAAAAGGCTCCACTTCAACTATTTGGTGGTTTTTAGCCACTGCTGCAGAATCCTGGAAGAGTCATCAAAAGCATCAACTCTGCCTCAGGCTGATCCGCAGGAGACATTTTAGTTTAAGTCTAAGTGGATTCCTGCTAAAATTGTGAGGACGGCGCACATTCCACTTTAGCTGACTGTGGACTTGTCAATGTGGTGTCATGGACTTACCCACAGGGCCTTGCGGTGGCCGTCTCTCCTCCATCTTGGGTCTCACGCAGTTTACCGGCAACAGCGGTGGAGGCATTAGGTGCCTACTGTAGAAACAAACCAATATTGATTAAAACTAACAAAAAGAAAAAAGAAAAAAAAAAAAAGATTGTTTTCATACTGTTATATTCATGTCCATAATGTTGGGCAAAACCAAAAATATTTTGTCATGTTACAAGGAAATTATACACAATTTAGTGCTGTTTAATCTTGTGAATAAATAAGGAAATAACATTACTGTAACATGGTAAAATTATTTAAATAGAAAGTGAAAAGTATTTGTGTAAAATAAGGTGTTAAAATACTGTTAAAAGTAATATCACGAGTAAAGAAACTAAAGATACATTAAAATTAGGATATAATTAGTGATATTAAAAGAATTTGTCAAGAAATTGTCATAAAAAATGAAAAATTGAATAAAATATGTAAAAAGAAAAAATATACATTAAAAGTGTTATGTTAATAAAAATTATGGTGTGTTTGTGAAGTTAATGTTAAATTGTTTTTAAAAGTACAGTACAGTAATCCCCAGCAAACAAAAAAAAATATGTTGTAATGTTTACAATTACAATGTGTTTAAAGTCTTTAAGGCTATAATACAAATTCTCATCACATTTCTTATACATTTTTTAATTTGAGTTTTTGTTTTCTTTTTTCAATGTGTTTAACTCATTAAGCTCCCAAAATGTATAAAACGTTTTATTCCAAAATATTGCCATGGTCCCAAAAACACATTTATACGTTTTTTTTTATTTTATTTATTTTTAATTTTTAATTTTTTATTTTTTTTTATGCCAGTGCATACAGAAGGCTTTGATGCAGCCTATGGCCTGAGGTCGCTTAAAGCAATGGTAGTTATTACAAAAAACGGCCAGTAGAGTATAAGAGATCAACCAGGGCCATGTCGCAGCAAGTTCTTTTCCCCAGTGTTTTAAGCAAATTTGTGAATAATGATGAAATTTAGCAATATTTTAATGCTAATCGCTGCAAAACGGAGACAGAAACAAAGGGGTTGCTTCAGTCAAAATGGCTGGGAATGAATGAGTTAAGAATAGGGGTGTCACGATTCGCCAACTCCACGATTCGATTTAAATTTCGATTTTGGGGTCACGATTCGATTTTTTTTTCGATTTTTTTTTTTTTTTTTTTTTTTTTCCGCTCCCCCACTTTATAACACAGAGGCATATGCTTCTGTAGGCTAAGGCTAGTCTATGATCATTGGTTCTATTCATTGTACAGTAAATCTTATTTCAAAAGATCGGCTACATATAGGTGATGCAATTTCCATATTATTTTTGTGTAAATTTATGTAATATATGATAATTGACATTAGGCAGGAATGATCAAATTCAAAGAATTTATTTACAATATAAAGTTAACCGTCTTGTTCTTACTGAAGTGTAAAATAAAAAATAAAAAAACAAAAACAAAAAGTCACAGTGGGTGCCTGCCATCTATTGACTGTTTTTGGTTACAACAGTGTGCTGTGCGTTCCTCTTAAAATAATGTGCAATGTGCAACAACAACAAAAAATATATTTTATCCAAAGTCATGGAACAAATACAGCCTGAACAAACTATATCCCAACATTTACAGTTGCTGGGCATACTGTAGCGTGGTTCAAGTACACTAATTAAATGTTTGAATCCAGCGTTTTCCAAGGCTGCAGGTCTGCTGCTATAAATAGACCTATGGATCTGGCGTTTCGCGCGAGCTGAAGTGTGTGGAAGTTTCACTGTAAATGAGGATGAAATAGTTGGTTGGACCGTTGTTTTCCCACTTGTTTTCGCCGCCGGCTCCGCTCCCCTAGTATGTATGTGTGTGTTTGTGTCGGCTGGTGCCCGTATAATGGTACTTCAGTTTGAATGCGCCAGCGCGACACTCTGATTGGAGGACTGTGCCAGCGCGACACTCCGATTGGACGACTGTGCCAGCGCGACACTCCGATTGGACGACTGTGCCAGCGCGACGCTATTGTGTATCCGGGGGCATCGAATCGTGTGTCCTCTCTTCTATTTCGATGCTCGAAATCGTGACGTAATTTCGATCGATTTCGATAAAAAATCGAAATCGTGACACCCTTAGTTAAGAAGTGTGTTTCAATATATATAGATATAAGGCTAAAGCAAAAAAAAAAAAAAAAAAAAATTGATATTGTGGATTTTCACCTATCTCCGGTGGGCCTGGAACGTAACTCCTGGGGTGAACGGGGGATCACTGTACTGTAAAAAATAAATAAATAAAATAAAAACAATAAAATGTCAAAACTAAAATTGAATGGTACACAAAAAGTACAGTACAAATACCGGTATATAATATAGTGTAACATATAGCATACGAGCAGATTAAAAAAATAAAAAAATAAATAAATAAATAAATGAATGAATGGCGTGAGAAATGATTTCCAACAGAACTCTGCATACCCGTCCCTCTCACTCGTCTGGCCGGAGGAACTCGCTGGTTGGGGTCCTGCAGTCTCGGGGCTGCCCGGGGAGAAGCCTGCACCTAAATTAGTCATATGAATGGGTCCATGCTATGAGCAGAAAGACACACAGGCGCCATTAGCAGACATCCTCAACTTGGATTTACTGGCCACAGCATCAAGTCAAGTGTCACCCCCCCCCCCTTTCCAAAATGTCTAACTTCTTCCTGGGTCACAATTTTAAGGCACTTTTCAGCCTACCACAGAATTTTTTTTTCTTCATGTAATTAACCAATATGAGTAAATAGGAAACACAACTAAAGCTAAACCAACAGTTTTCATTCTTCCCAGAGTATTATTAGATTTTCTATTTATATATTAGTGTCGTGTAGGGGTGTGAATTGCCTAGTACCTGACGATTCGATTCGTATCACGATTCACAGGTCACGATTCGATTAAGCTAGCTGACTTACATTCAGCTAATGATAATAACACTGATGTGTTTAAAGGCGACTTCATTTATGTAGCACATTTCATACACATTGTGCTACATAAATTATAAATGAAAAATGTAACTCAAGTTTTACGTGTCAGCCTTACAGTAAATTTCGAGTGACGTGAGAAAAGCTCTTGAAGCAAGTAAAGCTATGCCCGTTGGCGAACTTTGCAAGTGAGAATGGGTGCTAAGAAATACTGAAGACAGTAAACTACCAAGATTACTGTAAGAAAACAACCGAAAACAGCACAAAGTAACCCAAGCAGGAAATTACAGATTCCACAACAAACAAAATATGCACAACAAAAAGCCACAGAAGCCACAGAGAAAAAAAAATATGCTTCTAATCCAAACTTTATGGTATGTGTATGACTTAGATACATTGCGAGAGCACACAAGTTATCATTGAGTATCGTATCAACTACGAAACATTTTAAGAGATGACAACACAAAATGTAACAATAACTTACGCGTTGCACATGTTGCTCACCTGATAGCCAAGTAGGCCACTGTCACGCTCGTCGGGCACTTCCTCTGTGAAGCGTCTTTTCTGCGCTGGATTGGCCGATGCGGATGGAGGAGGCGGAGCTTTGGGTGGGGCCACAGCTGATGGAACGTAGGACATTGGAGGAACCGTCTGCACCGATAGAAGAAAATACAACCATTTGCCAAGTATGTCCACAAATACATGTGATCAGGGATCTTATAGTTTTGGAATTTTTCATTTTAGTTAGTTTTGATTTCGTTTTGAATTTTGTTTTTCCAAATTTAATTAGTTTTAATTGGTTTTCAGGGTGGTTCTGTTAGTTTTAGTTATTTAATAAATGCTTAGTTTTAGTTAGTTTCAGTATTAGTAAAAAAAAAAAAAAGTGTATTACTTGTGCGCAATATTTAAAAAACACCATAGGAGTGATGTCATCTGAAGGTGCTTTTCTATTGGCTGTGCTAGATGACATTACTTCTGTGTGACACACTTTCAAATGTCCTTATTCCGGTTAACATCAAAATAAATCTACTTAAAATCACATTTAAAATCATCCCCAAAGGCTCATGCATTAAATTAATTACCAAAGACTAAAATGAAGGACATTTTTGCTATAATAATATTTTGTTTTAGTTAGTTTTGGAAGCATAAAATGCAGTTTCAGTTAGTTTTCGTTTTTAAAAAGCATTTTCGTTTTTATTTAATTTCATTAACAGAATTGTTTGTTGAATTTTGTTTTTTCGTTAGTCTTAGTTAACTAAAATAACCTTGGTACTCATTGAGTACATTTATTCCCTATGCAAAGCAACACATCGGTCTTCTAATCTACAATATGTAAAAAATTGGCAATTTTTATGTTAAATATATGACTGAACTAGCAATGCCTGAGTTTCATTTAAATCCTGTTAAAAATAAAATTATTTCTTGAGCCACTACATTTTGAGTTTCCGTTTCAATTAACTACTGAAATTATGTCATTGGCCAACATATTCCTATTGATTGACATGCAACTGTACAATATCACATTCACAATGTTTTCGAATGGGTACCTGAACCACAGAAGCTGGTGGAGGAACTGGAGAAGGAGGAGGAGCGGGAACAGGCGGGAGAACGGGTGGCGGAAGAGGCGCCGGAACCGGCGCTGGAACCGGAGCGGAAACGGGAGGCGCCGGACACAGCAGCGGGGCCAGATTGGGAGGCGGCGGCGGTGGCACCGGAGTAGGTGGGAACTGAGGGAGGACCATATTGGGTGGCGCAGGGGGCGGCATGGGAGGGGGCACGGAGAAGGACATCGGCGGAGGCTGGTTCTGAGGCGGGGGCACTGGCATGGGGTACCCCGGCTGGAAGCCAGCCGGGGGGTAGTATGGGGGCTGCGGGGGCATCCCGTTCATCACTGGGGGCGGCGTGAAACCTGGTGAGGGTGTCAGAAGGTCAGGTGATGCGAGACAGCATGGTTCCAATGATTAAAAAAAAATGCTTTAAATTCCATTTTGAAAATGCACCTTGTTGTGATGGCATCATTGAGCTCATTTGACTGAGGAAGCGAGAATACTCTGCGTGGACCTAATGAGGGATGACAAAACCTCATAGTGGCTCAACAAGAACATGTACAAAGGTAGAGAAAAGGTGCTACTCACAGTTTGGAGCAGGTTTTGACACAATGTTTTTGCTGCTGCGAGACCTTCGGGTTTGGGATGGCTGCAGAAGAATTATTGGGAACATGGTGAGATCAAACTACTTTGCATCATAACAATGACAACCGGAGAGGAGCTGTGTTCAAAATCATTCACTCGTTCCGTATTCACTGTACTGTGTGATTTGCTATTTGCATATTCACTAGGGGTGGGAATCTTTGACTGTCTCACGATTCGATTCTGATTTTTGGGTCTGCGATTTTCGATTCAGAATGATTTTTGATTCAAAATGGTTTGATTGACAATGATTTCTGTTTCAATTCATAGATGTGCAAACTGCAAAGAATTGTCATGATCTACTCCAGTCTGACTCGCCAATGCTAAGTAGCGCGCTCAGAAGAACGGGTTCAGGAATGTTTACAGCGAAGCATCTTAACATTACTCACCGACATATGCTCTTCCTATGCTGCAAAAAAAATAACTTTTATTGGCATAACTCGATTGGAACTTTTTCCTTCTACTCTAATGTGGCCACAACTTAACAGTGTATCAGAATGCACGGAACCACACTGCCCCTAATGGCCAAATCGTGTAGAACATGAACAGTGCTCTCAATAAAGGCACACACAAACAAGGGCAAGACAGTAAAATAATTTAAATAAAATCAATTCTGAATCTTACTAAATGAGAATCGATTTTTTGGGCACACCCCTAATATTCACACTATGAAATATGTGGAAGTGAGTTGAGGAGCTTCATTTATAGACAGAGATTTGCCACCATCCTCTCATTTTGCTTTGTATCTGTGACTGAATGTTTGTAGCATAAAAAGGTGAAACCTGGCCTGGTGAGTGACGTGTGCGCCAACAAATGAGAGTGTAGGCTAACTATTAGCCAGTCTGTGTGTTGACTGTTGAGTGACCTGGTGTCCGTTGTAGGCCATATAAACGCGTGTATAAATCTGTTATTTGATTTTGCTCAATACTGTAAAGCAATTCAAAGTGCAACGCTGACTCTGTCTAACAATATATTCTCACCAATGGCTGTATTAAATGATCTAAGGATGTTTCCATTCCTAGCTTCACCACTGGAAACCACAACAACGACCTCTCCATCCTCCTCTGCCTCCTACATGGATTTCCGCTGTGTTTTTGTCTCTTGACTGGATTGACACGCCGGATTTTAACCGATCAGGAATGGAGGAGAGAGAGAGAGATTCCAAACACAGACCACATTTTGCGGGCTTGAGCAAACCCAACCCACCTGATGTAGATGTACATGGGCTCAAAGGCCTCTCGCCCGGATGTCGGCTCCAGACAGCCTGAGCCTTTTCCCCTGAGGAAGACTTTGGCTCCGGTCTCAGCTTGGATGTGCTGCAGGTACGAGCAGTTGGGACCCTCCACCCGCTCTTTGACCGCAAACCCCGGGATGGCGTGCTCCAGGCCCACAAAGGTCTTATCTTGAACGTAGTGCATCTGCAAAATCAGAATCGTTAACGTTGATTATTATTTTATTTTTGTACATACTAGTACAGTTTTTAATCAATTTACTCTATACTTGCATGTTGGTTAGGATTACTAAAATGTCAATTAAAACTCAGTTGTTTTTGTTTGTTTGTTTGTTTGTTTGTTTTCTTTAATGGTAGTGCTTGTCCATGGAGCAAATGATTTCACTTGACATTATTTCCTTTCGGAAAAACTTGGGACATAGAGGTCAACCTGGAAATGCGGTTTGTGGTGCGTCATTGGGGGTAGCGAAGGTGGAGGTGTTTGCTGATAAACCGTCACAGCGGGCGGGGTGGACGAGAAGGACGAGGACACTGATGACGAGGCGGTCGCTGCTTTCACAACCCCGTTGGTGATGATCTCCTTGATTTTGTTTACAGCTCCTGAAAGCACAGCCAAACAAATGTGTAAAAAAAAATATATATATATATGACACATTACACATGTGGCAGAGTACTACTGACGGTCCACAAGCTCCCGTGTTTGTCCTTGAACGTGCAGATACAGAGGCCGGTCCCTAAGAGGACAGAGGTCATGTTAAGGCACAATAATAAACAAGATAACTTAAGATGGCACAAGAGAGATGAGCTAGTCACCCAGGTGCCGCTTTGCCCTTTTCCTCTGCAGTCATGTAGCGTCCTCTAGTGGACACGGCAGCACTGCTCACTTTACTGATCTGGAAACAAAGAATGTCACATTTTGTACACACCAGAACAACCCAACCATGATTTGACTTGACAAGTTATCCATACTGACTTCATCCTGTGTCTGTCCCCGTGTCAACAGATTCCGGCATGTGATCGGGACGTCATTGATCTCGACCTCCGCCACCACCAGGTCATCTTTAGCCTTGGCTGGCACCTGAGGTTTCCCAATGCCTGTAACCTGAAGAAGAGGTAAAAATTAAACTCATAAAATGCTTTTAATGTAAAAATTTTGGAAGCTGGCATATAATGCAAGATAGACCTCATTTCAGGTAGCAGCAAAGGATTAAGATGTGAGAGGAATGAAATAAAATCCATTTTTACTTCCTGGTAGGCTGCTACATCAGTGCGTTTGTGTAAGTGTGTGAGCAAGTTGACTGAGGGGAGGGAAAGAAGCAGAGTGACTGAATGTTGATAACATATGTAAACAAACATGCTCGTAAATGACAATTTATAGTCTGGACTAAACTATAATGGTCATTTAATTTATGCAACGCGATATAGTAATTACTGTGATAGGCCTAATCGTATCTCAAGTTTGTGCTCGCAAGTCAAATAATTCAAATAGAATAAATGACACCTTTAAATACTAGAAAATCAGATCACTCGCATCTGAATGTACACATGTACAACTGCCTCCAGCTCTCATTAAGATGCTGTTCTAAATAAACCATTGCCAACTACAACAACCCTATGATTAAATTAATACCTGCTGTGAGCAAGTTCGACAAGATCAAATTGTAGAAAACATTCCTTGCAGCAGTGTTTCTCGCTTACCTTTTCAATGGGCCCCGGTGTGCCAATCTGCGAGGGTTTGAGTTTGCCCTTTGCTACCAGCATGGCATTTATCTTTGCGGCCACGGCAGCGGCGGCGTCGAGAGCCCCGGTGGGTGCCGCCTCAGCCTCCCCCGGTCCTCTACAACCAGGACCCGGCTGGTCCCACTTGCTAGCGCGGCGGCTAGGAAGACAACAACACATCGTTTACATTTATAAACAGCCAGACGGAGGGTGTGTATATGATTATGCATTACAGTGTTGTAAAGCGCGATTACAAGCATAGTTGTGATTACGGTTTTAAAGAAATTTAGCGTGGCTAACTACAAAGAGCCAGAGCGCAGCAAGAGTCCACCATGATTACATAAACTAGCGAGTCCAGTTATAAATGACGTCGGCCAAAATATTATCACAGGAACGCTTCACTCACCCGCCGTTTTGACTTCCACCAAATGACATATATGTCCTTAAAAGTTCCTCTTTCGCTGTGTAAAGCCACACGCGAGGTATGTGTTTCCCTATACAGTATTTAGAACACGTATGACACTAGCTCACGCTAAGCTAACCAGACAAGCAGACCGACGCTTCCGTCTCCGGTTTGTAGATTGTTGCTAGGAAGAGTCGCCATAAGAGGGCGTCAAAGGCAAACTTGTCATTTTTCAAAATGGTGGCGCTCACCTGTTCGATTTTGGGACTTGAGTTGTGCGCCACAACATTTGGAAGTAGTGAAGTTTTAGCAGTATTGGAAAATGGAACTCATGTTGGAACAGGAGTGGACACCTATTGCCACATCTTTAGCATTTAAAAAAAAAAATATTTCGGGATTTAAAGTAAATTGGGTATCTTTATCTTCACATAATTACTAGATTGAACATATATAATTACTAGATTGTCCAAGTCAAAGTAAGTTTGAGGAACTCTTGAACTCATGTTGGGAGATGAGCTGACATCAATTCCACTGCCTTTTATTTGAGCTGTTTTTATTATTTCGTGATTTAAAGTAAAATCCGAGTTAATGTGCACAATGTATGTGCTCAATATAGGTAGGCCTGCAGTATGTGTACTTTAATTGGGATATCTTTCTATTCCATACAAATACGTACCAGTTTTGACAGTCGAAGCCAGGGATATCAAACTCATTTGCCTTCAGGGGCAAAATTCACCCGATTTGATGTCAAATGGGCCAAAGCACTACATTTGTGGCCTAATAAGTTAGAAATAACGATTTTTTTATTTTTATTTTTTTAAATTAACGATTATTTTTCCTTTTTGGTGCAAATAATAAAAAGGACACTTGGAAAACATTAAATTTTATTCATTCTTATCCTGTTGAAAATCATTTGAGCAATCTACAATTTCTTTGCAATTATACAACTTACAGATCACTCTGGATCTTAATATGTACCGTTTACAAAACAGTATATACACATTAGTAGCTTAACAACACTGTTAAGCGTTCAATGTATCCATGTGTTTAGAGGACACAAATTTAGTAACTCATCATGAACTTTAAACAAACTGTCAACTGTTCATTTGGGGAGAAAATGTGTACCTTTGAGATCTGTGTCTTAGTGGCGGCTTTGGTTGAAATCTTTCATGGCTGATAGCATCTATAAGAAAACTAGGTCTGTGTTCGGTAAACATAATCTGCTTCCTCTTTTACCTGAAAGACAATTTTCTTGACCTACTTGATCCTGCCTTCTTATCATACCCGCTCTCTTGGAGTTGGAGGTATTCTTGAGCAATGTCTGCCATCTAGTGGTGAACACTGTTATTACAACTTCAAACAGCTCCTCTACAGTAAACATCCATCCATCCATCCATCCATCCATCCATCCATTTTCTCTTACAAAAATAATTGAATCTCACTCCGAGTGTGGGTATGGACCGTGAGTTGCCCATCCCTGTTCCATACTTTGGAGAGTCTTTGGAGTATCTTCTGCATGCTCATTGCTCACCCATGGTGTTCACATGAGTAAAGCGTCAGAAGGTCAGAGTTCAGGGGGACCCTCGCTGCCTGACTTGACTCAGACGCCTGTTTATGTGCAAGAAGAGGAGGAGGCTGAAAGCCGGGGAGGAGATAGCCGAGAGGAGCAGACGTGTCATATTTACTGTCTTTGCTAGTAAGAGCCAGGTGCGAACCGTAATACGTATGTCGGTTGATGTAACCTCCGGCCTCTCAGGCTCACAAGCCAGGGCCTGGCCTGATCCTGGCCGCTGACGCCGATGTGCGAAGTCACCTGACGTGATGGAGAGGAGGGTGCCACACCGCGGGGTCGCATCGGGTAAAACAAAGAAACACTGTGAGCAGCCGTGGGTTCTGTGTT
This sequence comes from Festucalex cinctus, assembly GCF_051991245.1. Taxonomy (NCBI): domain Eukaryota; kingdom Metazoa; phylum Chordata; class Actinopteri; order Syngnathiformes; family Syngnathidae; genus Festucalex; species Festucalex cinctus. The sequence goes on from NC_135417.1 coordinate 16,732,647, forward strand.
TGCTGTCAAACCAGCAATTACAAGAAGGACACGTTTGATCCACAACCGTTTTCCCATGCAAAATAAGGGAAGTGGAAACAGGTCATTCCAAGGATCGTGCTACATTTTAACATCATTCCATATTGGCGTAGAGAGCCTTGACTTATGAATTTCATTCATTCCATGCTTGTAATTAACAAAAAACAACAAAAAAAAACCTTGTATCTCAAACCATCCTTCCCTGATTGAAATGAATGGAATGCCATTAATCCGTTTTAGCCCCACCCTCACCAACAAAATCTTATGTCGCATTTTTGATGATAAAATAGCATCCAACAGTAATATTCTTTATAAAAACATCCTATAATAACAAAATTAAATAGAATGTATTAATGTAAAGAATTAGTCCGTTCATGCATCGTGATTTCATGCTTCAATATTCACATTTTGCTCCTTCTGGTCTGTGCACCCTGGCCACTAGGGGGCAGAGAAATGAAGACCTTCACATTCCACAAAGAAGAGTTTCACAGCAAAGTGACTAGGTAAGCTCCAGCAATTCTAATCATTTTTCGCACTTTGAGAATTGAGATATTGTATATATATCTGCTGCGTAAAAAGTTACAACTACCTCAATTCAATTCATATTTCATTCCTTAAAAAAAGAGAAATGAAAAGTGACAGAAAGAAGTTAATAAAACTTATGTTATCTGCCCCCGATCAACAACAACAACTAACATAATCACACATAATAAATGACAGCGAGCGGTCAAGACGCTTTCAATGTAACAATTCTATATAATAATTTAGCAGCATGTCCTTGTGCTATTATATGTATTTTTCCAGTAATTGAGCTTTTGTCAAGTTTTTAAAAAATACAGATAGACCGAGATGATTTTGTTTTACAATCCAGATTGTTCCATAAACTGACACCTTGAGTTGAAATACGTCGTTCTTTTTGTTTTGTTCTATAGAAAATATCTGTGTCTGTTAATTTATACTCACTTTCCTTTTTAAAAAAAAAAAATTAATTTGTATATTAACTGGTAAAATTTCATGATGGGCTTTAAACATTATTTTGAGAGAGTTAAACTCCATCAATTCATTAAATTGAAACGTTTTTAGTTGTATAAATAATGGATTAATGTGGTCTCTGTATCCGCAGCCGAAAACAATTGCACATTTTTGTAAAAGAAAGATGGAATCGGTGTAGGTTTGGTATGGAACAATCAATGAATTATATAACAATAACAAAGTTTCTTTGTTCAATGATTTTTTTAGCCTCAGCCTAACCTCAACATTGATACTAGTTTTTTTTTAAGCTTCCAATGGGGTTTTGCAATTTGTGTTAGCAACAAGCTAGCAGACTATTGTAAATGATTTATCTTGATTAACTACACAACATGTAATTAGTTTTATGTTTAAAATTCAACTGCCTTCCACAACCAGTTCACTGCCTCCATTAGCACCCGGAACTCAAGAAAAAAAAAAAAGGATATCCTTTAATACTCTTGTGAGGTACGCTGCATGCTCACACCCATTTTTTTTTTTTTTTTTTGGCCACACACAGACGTATCTTTTGAAAGGTTTTGGTATAATTCCCAAGTTTCACGGGCACAATAGCCAACGTCTTGCCAATTTTTCCGATTTGTCAGAGCATAAACTAAGCCTGTTTTTTTTATTTATTTATTTTTTATTTTTTTAAATGATGCGGTGTTTAAAGCCATATAAATATGTGAAGCATATATGTAGGAAACGTGGAGGGTGATGGAAAGAGGGAAAACATATGGAGGGATCGAATTTTCGCAGGCAGAGAAGCGAGTGCTGCGGGAATCTTTTCGGCGTACGTCTGCAGAGAATGGGAGCCTCTTATACAGCTCGCAGCGGGATCTTGGCCCGGGCTGTGGCCTCGTCTCGTCTGCCCGGCGGGGTGCTTTCCTGAGCGGGCTGCCCAGGGGAGGGGCACCTGCGAGCAGGCACGATCACTGGTCAAGAGGCGGGCCTGGCGGGCGGGGCGAAGGGGGCGCTGGGATGGAAAAGATGCTTGGTGGTTCCAGGAAATGGACATCTGTTGGATGTATGAAATCCTCAGGTAGAGTGCGGGGACATTCCCACTCACAACTATTTGTCCTCTCCTATTCCCGGTGAGGAGCTAATGACGCCGGCTGCTATCTGAGGATGAAATCAGAGGCTTCTGTTGTCCCGCAGAACGAGAGTTATGATTGGAGTGCGCCGACTGGTGTTAGCCACTACCAACACACACAAAGTTTATAGATAGGCCAGCCTGCCAACTGACACAATATTTTCCATCCATTTGGTCAGCTTGGGCAAACAGTGCGTATTTGAAGTTTATCAAACACTCAGTCATCCCAGCAGACTCATGGGAGGATTTGATCATCTGATACGTCGAGTTTTTGTAAGACACCATCTTTACACGTGCAGCGCCCTCCATCTTTGCTCATTTTGGCAGAGGAGGAAAAAGTACTCATATCTCGTATTTCAGTATAAGTACAGATACTTGTGTGAAAAAGACAGAAGCACTGATTAAGATTCTGTACTTAAGTAAAAGTACAAATAAATTGTTGCTGTCAGTTATATACAATTCCCATTTTGGTAACTCGTCTCAACGGAAGAAAACAAGTTTTCCTCTTTTAATAACTTACATGGTGCTTATAGAAGATGAAAATTCATGTTAAATTTTGCATGTGGTGTTTAGCGATCTGAGTCACAAAAATGCTTAATTAGCTAATACCTGCTTGAGAAAAAAAGACCACCTTACTGGTATATATGCAGAGATTTTTTGGGGTGTAGTGAAATGAGCAGCATCCATCCATCTTCTTGACCGCTTAGTCCTCACAAGGGTCGTGGGGGGTGCTGGAGCCTATCTTAGGTGGCTTTGGGCAGTAGGCAGGAGTACCTGGAGTGGTTGCCAGCCAATCGCAGGGCACACAGAGACGAACAACCATCCAAACTCACAAGCACACAATTCGGAGCGCCCAATTAACCTGCCATGCATATCTTTGGAATGTGGGATGAGACCGGAGTGCCCGGAGAAAACCCACGCAGGCACGGGGAGAACATGCAAACTCTGGAGCCTGGACTTGAACATGAGTCCTCAGACTGGGAGGCGGAGGTGCTAACCACTCACCACAGTGCCGCCCGAAATGAGTAACATTAAATGCTATATTAGCTAATGATGAATACAAAAATACACTGGATGTTTATGGAGAATTTTTACATGTTCCCTTAGCTTCACTAGTGAACTCAACTCAACTCAACTTTATTTATAAAGCGCTTTAAGAACAGGCATTGCTGTATACAAAGTGCTGTACATAAACATAAATATCAGTTTTGCAGTAAACAAGAACGAAGCAAACATTTTGAAGAGCAATACAAGTTTTTTTTTCAAGTAATTACATTTTACATCAGTAAATAAATAAGAAGAAGGCAAGTGAATAAAGAGATAAATATATACATAAATAGGTAGACTAAAACTGAAAAAAAAAACCATCTTACAGTATGTGCACAGAAAATTTTCATTTATTTGCTACAGGCTCATTTTAGTCGACGACATCAACTGAGTGACACGGCTGAATGTGACTCAAATGGAACAAATTATAGTGGGCGACTCACACTAACACAACCTTGCGATTGACCCTTGAAACCAGAACAACTCGCTGCGACGTAAAAACTGCAACCCCTCACGTTCTTATTGGGAATCCCCCACACACATATTAGTGCATGTCAAATTATAAATACTGTTAAATATTACTGCGATTGGCTGGCAACCAGTCCAGGGTGTACCCCCACTAATGCCCAAAGCCAGCTGAGATAGGCTCCAGCACCCCCCGCGACCCTTGTGAGGAATAAGCGGTCAAGAAAATGGATGGATGGATGGATGTTAAATATTATTGTAAAATAAAATACAGTATAAACTGTTTTGACATGGCTTGGCACCAGTCATTACTTGGCCATTAGATCTTGCAACGTTGTGACATCATTCACCCGTGATTCAAATGTCGTGTTACAGCAAAAAACTTGTTACCAACTGCATTTCGGTTTGCCCAGGGGCCTTCAAAAACCACCTCCCCGACTCTCGTATGAGGACTTTCGTAAATAACTGGAAGTTTTTCAACGAGACATTCCTTTTAAATGGCCGAATATGCTGAGATAGCCGCAGTTGTGTGCAAAAGGTGCATGGATATTACATTAACTTCCCAACAGGAGCACCCCCTGTGGTGGGGAGCGCACACAGCTGCGGATGATAAGTGCGGTGGGAACGTCGCGTTGCAAGGTAGCCAGGTAAATGAAAACACATGCGTTGTTGACGTATCAAGAAATACTCGGTTTTCTCTCTTTTTAAGCTTTCCAATAGATTTCCTCACATTTGCTTTCATGTGCTTATAAGCACTGGGGCTCAACCAGGTGGTCTGCTCCCCCTCTCTCTGTGGGCTCATTTTGTAATATTCATTTTAACCAAATCACTCAAACAAATTTGGAAAAAAACAGTTATTGAATGTCGAATGACAGTGAATAGAGCTTAATGGTTTTACTGTCTGGTGTGTGTGTGAGGGAAGGAAAATCACAATGACCCAGATACCAGTGTGTCACTCAAGAATGCATGGTGACATTGAGATGCTGATGAAATAAAAACCTCACATAAATCATCCGTCTTGCTACTGTATGGTTACAAGCGATGCCATAAATATGTGTAATATTTAATTAAACTCTTGTTGTTTTTTTTTTGTCTACCTTATCTCTTATCTATCTAGGAATCTAGGAATGCCTATATTGCAGTAGGGAATAGGATTGGCATAGTAATCAATTAATTGATTTCTGCTAATTGTGGGGAATTGATTGTTGGTTAATCTCATTTTGAAGAAATTGCAGCGAAGTGTAATGTCAAGTCGGCAAAGTGTCTGCTGAATGAACTTATTGACAAGTGTAATTTGGTGGCTTGGTGCTCTTGAAGTGCTGCCTTCACGAATGAAAACACAAGTGACGGTTTTACTTCGTCTTCAAGCAAGCTCGCTTTTCTCTTCAGACTTGCGGCTGCTTGGGAACAAATAACCACTCGCCTAGTCGCGCCTAGTCTTCAATGGAATGAAAGTTGCACTCTGCATTGGCTCATTTGCATAGCGACTCCTTCAAAAATGAGATTTTCAGCTGGGTGGAGGTTTGGGATGTAATTCTTTGTCCTTTGTGCACTTTAACTGAAGGATTGTCACGAGACTAGTGCTACGATTAATTAAATAACTTGAATAATATAATTACAAAAAAAAAAGACAAAAGCAAAAAATCCGTAAAAGAGAGAATGTCCAAAGTTTCTATCATTACACTCTAAAGAAGGGTAATAAAGTACTATATGTACCACAAGACCACATCTACGATTGCCGGCTCACGGTAACGTTATCGATGTGAGCTAATTTATTATTATAGCCTACCATCGTTACTTAGAATGTATTGTAAAGTGCTTGCATATGGTCAAGGTTCGACAGCTGCTGTTGCACTTACAGTCGCTTCATTGAACATGCAAAACACCTAACATGCTAAGACAAGCTATGCAACTCTACACTTTTAATTCAGTGACACCCATGTCACTCACTAGACCAGGCCCCGCCTTTTAAAGTCATACACACTCAAAAGTCGCAGATACCAGAGTATAAAATGAGGATAGCGACCCTAAATGGACAAAAATCATATATGCGCCTCGCATTCCCATTTTATATATGCCCCTTTTTTTTTTTTTACTTTTATGTCGGTAGAAGATCATACAGTATGATTAATCACAAATACACTTAGAAAATGTTTTGCCATACTCAGATAAATCAATTCAAGTATCCATTTTAACGTCTTGATTTCTTTTGCTGGAATAACACATTACATGCCTCTCGGAAATATTTCAGATGATCTGCAAAGCAATTACAACTAATATGAGCTCTATTTGAGTAAAAAAAAAAAAGTTTATAGTGCGTTTAAGGTTACTTAATATTATCTCTCTGCTCCCGCACCATTAAACGTGGACATTTATGGCTTTCATTAGGAATTATGAAGTCTGGAGGATAAAATAACTGGTCTTGCAGCAAATCTCTCTACCAGACTTTCAATTTCTATCCAACTGTCAGTCATGAAATTGGGCCATGTGGGCACTTTTTTAAACACCCACCATCCCGCTGACCAAAGCACATCCTCTTCACCGTTTTTGTGGTCCCTTCATCCCATCCTGACTGCACTCTCCCATACAACAATATTTGCACATGTGCGTCAATGAGCAGCGGGGTTTGCGCTACATTGCAGTGCACACTTTGAGGTAGGCATACAGAGAGCTCCTTGCTGCACGGAGATACTGAAACATCAGCCAGGTAATTATACACAAGAGCAGGGAAGACCTGAGCAACTCGGTGACATGCTGACACAGACACACAAATCAACCAAATGTCAATCAGAGCTTCAAAAAATATAGCCAGGCGCTGCAATTGGAAGCATCATTGCTTTCCAGTTTCTTTCTCAGCGGTATCCGTCCATCCACGATCCATCCATCCATCCATTTTTCGAACGGTTATGCTTCTGGAAAGTTATTTTAAAAAGTAACAAAAAAAAATCAGGGATCATGACAGGATGCACAAAAACTCTCAATAGCCCATGGCAGAACAAATACTGTAGGAAAATGGCCATATTTGAGAAACGTAGCCGTTTGATTGTTGTAGATGTTTGTGTGGAAAATTGCCTCAGTTTCTCCTTGATTTTCAAATTATTCAAAACTGGGTATAAACGTGATAACAACCAAATGCAAGGTTTGAGTAATTGTGTATTATGATGGAGAAATTATTAGGGTTCCCACCCAGAAACTATGAGGTAAGAGACAACAAGTGGAACCACTTGCAGCTAACAAATGCTATTTACATGATATTTAAACAATAACTCCTGGGCTATTCAGATAAAGCAAAATAATTTTAAAGAAATGCCATTATTAAGCTTTCATAGCAGAACAATTTATTCTATGCAAACTGTTAATGTCTCAAGATTTCCTAAAAGTAAAGATTTAAACTCATTTTAAATGCCATTAAATCTATTTCTGTGTGTAGCTTGACTGTATGTGAACTAAAACCATACATTTAAAACCAATTAACCAGTGAAATGGTATTGTCAGGTACAGTAAAATGGATAAAAATGACTTTGGCGATTATTTTAAGAGGGTGACGATATTCTTAATAATGGCCCAGAATTAGCTTCTAATCTACCCTCGAATGTCATTTTTGATAAAGCTCATGTATTGAAGCTCGTTAGAGTCAGTGCATGTAATGAAAGTGACCAGTGGTGTTCATTTTATCCCGGTAACAGATCAAATGACTCTGTGAATTGCAGAAAGCATAATCTTTATTTAGACCTCTATGTAAAGCATTAATATAAACATCAGTCAGTGACAGAGCTGAAGCCATGCAATAGCATTGCAATGTTCAAACCTAGTAACATAAAGTATTTTGAATTTACAAGAAGCAAACTAAAGACTCACAAAAACCTTATTTCACAATGCCTCAGAAAAATCCCAGAGATACAGACTAGTCGACAACTCCACTTTTTTTTTTCTTTTTTTTTTTAAAGAAATAAAAACAATTTCTTTGAACTTTTTTTTCCCTCCAGAAAACAAGCAGAAGTGCATCAATTATTTTTACTGGAAATGTTTGTGCATGCAAAATATCATAGTAATTTAATAATAATAATACTAATAATACTAATAATACTAATAATAATAATAATAATAATAATAATAATAATAATAATACTAATAAATAATTACAGACAGTTTCATTCTGAACTTTATATCAAACTCCTTTACAAAGTGCTCTGATTTAAATGGTGCAGTTAAACTGAATTATTGGTCTTTGGTGTTTATTGAGAAAAATGATTTATTTTTATTACTCTTAATTTACAGTACCTTTTTTTCACATGTCAGAGAGCACACATAGGACGGCTCATATTATTGTGTCAGGTGATTATAAAGAAACCCTACTGCAGCGGACTGCTCTTGCGGCACAGCTGATTCGCTGATGTCAGCGTCTGGCGGTTGCGTCTTCGCTTCCCAGTCAGTAGCGTGTAGAAGAACGGATTCACGCAAGAGTTCCCATAGGTCAGTCCCGTGAGGATCCGGTTCACCGTCACCTGAGTTCCCACCGGTACCGTCCTCAACATGTCGGGCTTGTAGAGAGGCAGCAGCTGCCAGATCCAGAAAGGGAGGAAGCAAGCCCAAAAGGTCAGGACGATGCCCAAGATGAGGAGCAGGACTTTGGGTTTGGGAGCGCGGGCGGGGCAAGCAGTGCTAGAGCTGGTTCCCCACGGGGCCCGGGTCTGGGACACCCAGTAAAGTCGGCCAAGAGTGGCGTACAGAGCCCCGATCGCCAGACCCGGACCAAGAATGCTGGTGCAGAAGAGCACACTCAGATAGGCCTTGGAGCTCTGTTCGTCCCAGGCGGGCACACACAAACGACCCTCCTGGTTCTCGCCATCCTCAAGGTGCAGGGTGATCATCATAGGCAAGCTGAGCGCCACAGCCAGCCCCCAGGCCAAGCTCACCCGCAGCAGACCCGACGAGTTGGTGGAGGAGGTGAGCAGGGGTCGCGCCACGGCCCGGTAGCGGTCCAGGCTCATGGCGGTGAGGGTGAAGATGGAGGCGTGCATGGTGAGGAGGTCCAGGCTCAGGAGCAGGCGGCAGCCCAGCTCGCCGAAGGCCCAGTCGGACGCCAGGCTGTCGTAGACGATGAAGGGGGCGGTGAACAGGTAGAGCAGGTCGGCCAGAGCCAGGCTCAGCACCTGGAGGTAAAGAGAGGAGGAGGAGGAGGACGAGGAGAGGGGAGAGGAGGAAGGGGAGAGCGAGGAAGGGTTGGAAAGGCAGGAGGGCACCGGCACGCTCAGGAAGCAGCACCTTAGTCCCACTCCGCTTCTCCTCCTGTTCCTCCTGCGCCTCAGGAGGAGGCCCAGAGTGTACAGGTTGCCGATAATGCCCAGTAGGGAGAGCAGGGAGAGGAAGGAGCAGAACACAGCAGTGGATGCCAGGCTGGGTGATGGAGAGGTTGGGGTAGGGGTGGAATTGGGGTTGATCGGGTAGGTGTACAGAGAAGGTGGAGACGAGGAGCCCGAAGGATCCATTTATGAAGCTGGTAGCTCGTTAGGATGTCTGGAGGAGGAGTAGATATTATTGAAAGCTCAAGCTAGCGAGAGAGATGCAAATCAGCAGGGACAGATAGATTCAAGGATACAAAGAAACAAATGGGTAGCTGTTATTTTCTCAACAAAAGACATTCAGTGTGACGTAAGGTGATATAAGCCTACTTCAAGTGTGACACACAAAGAAAATAAAGTCATGTAAACATGCAGTAAAAATGAAAATGTCAGTGAAACCAAATGGTTTATGTTGTAGCACAAACCATCCGCGGTTGGCACAGCCCCCCGACTTTTATGGATTCCTTGGGAATCAAGCGGAGGCAGTCCTGGTTTTCGTAAATAATTGGATTTTCAGAGTAGGCGGACTCCAATTGGGGCTGTAAATCTGTAAACCCTTTCTTCAGGTCGGCGCTTGGACACCAATCAAGTTAAGTGGGACAACTGAGATACCTGAAGACTTATGTTGCGGGGTATTGTGCGCGGGGACATTGAGACCCAACGGACATGTTTGACCGCAACATGAGTTTTGAACCGCTCTTACAGATCGTGCAGAGACATCCATGTTTGGTTAAAGAGTCTCGACATATGTGCTTCACAGTCACATCAAAGCATCTGCGGGGTGCCTGGCCTCCCGGGCGACACATGCATGGAGACCCGGGGCGGCACCAGAGTTAAGAGCTGCGGTTGAACTGTAGAGGAGCAGCCGGTCCCCCCCCGCTGTGCCGCGTGCCTCCACGTTTACCAGCTCGCTTTGAATAGCATCGCTGCCATTAATGACCGTGCTTTTCCCCACACAATTATCTTTGCTGCAGATTTCCATGTCTGACGTCTGCTTGACTGCGTTAAAGCACAAGTAAACAATTTTCTTTACTAAAGACTGGGCAAAAGATATTAAAACACTTTGAGTCATTGGAATGGGACTAGCTAGTTGTAAACACGATTATTGTAGTTAAAAAAAAATAGCCTAATGTGTAAAAAAAAAAAAAAAAAAAAGTAAAGGCTGATTTGTGTTTTTACAAAATACATTTTCCTTAATCTCACCTCAGAGAAGGTGCTGCTGAAACAATATTCCACCGATTCGTCTGGTCAAAAACTTCACTTTCCATTTTCGAATCCTCCCCGTGTGTTCATGAGTGGTCTTAAAATCCTCAGAATTTGTATTTTAGTAGAAAAATGGAGGATCTCGGGACACTCGACCTCCAAACTTTGCGAGGCGAACTCTCCTGTCCCCTTCTTGCCTGGTGCAGCTCCTTCTCTTCAGCGCAGTCTTTCATGTGTCCACCACCCGTGTGTGTGTGTGTTTGAGGGAAAAGGGGGTGGGATGCTGAGTGATGGACTTGTCTTACACAATGGTGAATATTATTATAAAGTTGTGTGGTCCTACAGTGGATCCAGGTGGCCCTACCTGAGAGATTTATTTTTTAATTCATTGACAGTTTTATTTCCCTTTTAATTGCAAGTTACGCTCCAAAAGTGTAACGTATTTTACCAATCACTTGAAATACACATAAATTGTCGTAGACTACAAAACCCAAAAGTGATATTTTAGCTCATTCTTTTTAAGCCGCTTTAAAAGATGACAGGATTACGACAGCTTTATATCACGCTCATACTTTAGTCACGACGAGTTCCGTCATGTTTTCATGGTTTTCTAATGTTTCGAAACCTTTGAGCCGGGTGTAAATCACTCTTTGGACCCCTTGCAAAGGCCTCAAGAAGATTACTATAAATGGTATCATAATATTATGTTTTGGCAAATAATCAGTTGAAGTCTTTGACTGCTATAATGTCTTAAAAGCGACCAATGTGACGCAATGCATGTAATAAAAAATATTTCTAATACATTTTAATACAGAGACAGTAAATAAACATTTTAATTGACTTTGTTCGACACTCTGAAAACCTTTAATTCAAGAAAATAACACTGTATTGTATAAAACATACTCAAAGAGAATGTAAAAAACAAAACAAACAAACCTTGTTTTCTACAATACAATTACCATACTTACTGTAGTATTCATATGTTGGATGTGTGCCTTCAAGGGGTGTGGCCTGAGTGAAGTCATTAGCAAACACCGCAGGATTTCTTTGCAGGTGTGCTCATGGTTGATTGGCCTGTTCACATTGAAAAGGAAAAACTGGCAGCCTGTAGTTTGAGTATGAAATCCTAACCTTTTCTGAAACACCTCATACATTTTGATTCAAGTACAAACTTTTTATTTGATCAGTTTAGTATTATCGTGAAAAAAAACGTTTTCTTTTTTTTCCCCTAAGTGATCCCAAACTGGATGATCAAAACCTTTGTCGTATTTTGACTTAATTAGGGATTACAGTTGATTCAAAATATAAATAGTATTTGTCAATCATCCGGAAGTTATTTTGTAGAAGATGTGTTTGAATTTTTCCACAAAAAAAGTGTTTACACACCAGAATACACTTAATAACTGAGGTCTAGATGGAAGTTCAAAAGAGATATACAACATAAGACGAGGCTTTATTGTTTTAGTTTGTATATGTTGAATTTTAAAATAGTGATTGCATTTCATGTTTTCCTTGTGAGATTGGTTAGGGAATGGTGACTGAAAAGCAGCTCTATGAATGATTTATAAGGATCCTGCAGAAAATCTTGAAACTCCAGACCCCAAATCGAATTCTGCATAGGGCCCCATCATAGGCTTGGGAAAACAGAAACACCAGCAACTTCAAATACCTGCTTTCTGTTCATCAGTGGGTTTTTAACAGCTGCTCTCCTAATACCATGCATTGGCCTGACAGAAAATTTCCTCAATACGCCTTTATCGGAACGAACCCGTTGCTCTCTGAGTCACACGCAAGACATTGGACCACACTACTTCATGCTTTTCATCGGCTTTTTCCCATTAATGCATCGAAACGGCAGCTTTCTTAATAGTGTGGAATGAAATCTCTTCGGAATTTTCCTTTGCTTACCCGGGAAACAAATTACCAAATGTGTCTGAGATTTATATCAGTGAAATAAAGTGAGAGTTCTAAAGGGTTTTTTATTTATTTATTTTTTATACGGAATATATTTGAGTAAAAGGGACATCGTTTCACAAATCTGTAATTGAGACAATTGGTGAAATCAATTGTATATAGACTTGCACAGATAATATGGCTAATAGCATGGTTAACAGTTTCCTCGCTGATGTTATTTTGAAGAGCAGAGAAGTTGCTACTCATTTCCTGAGAAATATTATATTTTTACTTTACGTTTTGATTTTATTAAAAAAAAATCCTATTACTAATTTTTATTTTATGTTTACTAATGTAAAAATATTCCAAATCAAATAGAATGCAGTTATTGCATAAAAAAAGTAATATTTTTGCTCAAGGTTTTCATACCATCAGAATTTAATACCGGCCCAATCCTACTTTGGACAGGGCAAAATAATAAAAACAAATTTAAAAAAAAAAAAAAAAAAAAAACAGTGAAAAGGTACTTCTGCAAATAATTAAGGCTACGTTACCACCCCCGCAAAAAAAAAAAAAATCTGTGAATATGTGAATCCGTGAGTAGCGATCAGAAATAGTAGGGGAACACTGCAAAGCATAATCTTTCACAGAATAACAAAAACTCAAATATATATTTAAATAAAATCATTTATGTACAGTATGGTAGTATAGAACGTAGTGTAGTGGTGAAGTTTTTTTTTTTTTTTTTTTTTTAAGTCATTTGAGTACCGTAAATTTTCTGTTGTGGTTTAAGAGACCAAACGCCACAATCTTATACCCTTAACAGAAAATGGTCCGTCAACGGTAATGGCAAATTGGTTGAGACAGGCGGCTCTTTGTGGGTAGTTTCCCATGTTTTCTTTTCACGTATGCAAGCACATAAGTGAAATGGAAGGCTCTCGTCGGAGTCTGTGGGAAAGTTAGACTTGCATGCAATCTCCAGTAAGCGAGCTTATGTATCACTACTGTCATTTTGCAACTAATGCACGGCAGTGCCGACCCTGGGTCGAGTTCAAACGCTCCCGTATGCGAGATTGATATGATATATGATGTTTAATTTATGGAAGAATTGATCGTAATAAGTCCTATGTCAACATTTTTACATGTTAGTGAAGAATTGGACACCGTTGGCAGAGTGTGCGATCCAGCCCAAAAACGCATAAATGCTCATATGATGTTTTAAAATGTCACACTAAGGACTGCATAAAAGTTGAAAAAGGTTTAAAAGTTAGCTTTAATAAGAGGCCTGACTTGTCACCGGATAAGCGGGCCTTTCTGGATTTCTCAAGCGTAGCTCACAGTTGCCTGTTATCCGCCCAGTTGTTTTTGGCCCGGCACCGTAGAGCCCACCGCCGCGCTTTGCCAGCTTCAAGAGGCCGGATGATTTAGTTGGGTCTGGCCAGATAAATGTGCGTGCGAAGCGAGCGGCGCGTCGGTTGGCCACTTCATACGTGTGCTGGCATATACAAGATGGACAGAGACAGGCAGTAAAGTGTAGCGGGGATGGGTGTGGAAGGTTGGGGGGTGGACATACCAATCCCCACAGGGTGTGAGGAATTTGAAAAAATACCTGGCACAAGCGTGCCAAAACTTGGGGGGGGGGCATAGAGATATGAGACGCCCAAGATACCATCATGCAAGTAGATGCAGATGGAGATGACTTATTGAAGTGAAATATAAAAAGTAAAGTAATAAATGAGCTCCCCTTGGCCTCATGCGGACTAAAATGTGGGAAATTAATATTGTTTAAGTTTTCCTTCACTTCTGGGGAATAAAAATCACCGTAAGAAAGTATAAAGATATTGCAAACACCTAAAATTCTGTCCTGGAACTCAAACTTGAAATACTTTGAAAGCAAATGGCTCCTCTGACACATATCATTGGATAACCCAACATGCCCGTCATGGTATTTCTTCCTATTGTGGTGAGTTTATTCCAGGTTTTGGTTTGTTACTTGTTCTTGATAGACTAGGATCCTTGTATGTCGGGCCTGGGTAGTTGAAAGTGAAAATACAGAGGTTTTTTTTTCCCCCATTCATCCATCCATTCATTTTCCAAACCGCTTATTCCTCACAAGAGTCACGGGTGTTCTGGAGCCTATCAAATTACTTGTAAGCCATTTATTTTTCAGGGTGCTGTTGGAAGATGCCACTAAATGGCGTCAAAGCCCTGGCTATTAGGAAAGTAGTAATTGGTGTCATAGAAGTATCGGTGGACCCCCGCATAATCGCAGTTCAGCACCTATGGATTCACCTATTTGTGTCTGGGTTTTTTTCTTTTCAATATTTACATTTTTAAAAATGTTTTTATTTATATATTTATTTACTTCAGTTTTTCATGAACATGCTGAGTGGTGTTTTTATCCTTGCTTATTGAATATTTTGGGGGGGTTAAAAAAATGTTACAATATATTCTCTTTTTGCATTGATATCAGTTATATGTAGATTTTCGCCATTCTCTGCAGATAGGGATCGAGGATCCACTGTATTTTTTAAGTTATGCATCTTGACTTTTGTGTGCTGGGGAGGAGCTTAGTTTTGCCTTGATTGTGTGCGTAAGATACGGAGAGTTTTTTTTTCTTCAAAATCCAACAATCTGTCAGCCATTTGTTTGTAATGTTGTCAGATGAGATTAGAGTTTGTCAACTATTGAGGAGGACAATTATCAGGGTGGTATCAATTATTCTTTTTTTTTTTTTTTTTTTTTTTTACTAGTCGCGGCAGGCAAATAGCGGGGGTTTACTGTGTACTATTATTAAGTGTGTCGTGTTTATCTTGACTCATGTGTGAGTTCTCAAATGTACTGTAGTTATGTGCCCTGTAAATGGCTACTTTGAAAACCGCAGCTCATGAGGGCATTTGATCCAGCCTGTCATAAAATTTTAAAAGCAAATGAAATGTCAATAGAACAGTTATAAAAGGTGCAAAATAATATAAGACACACATGCTCATAATGTATAATAATACCCATTTGTTTTGTCATATTTTTTTCAAAAATGGAGTCTGACCATCGTCCTTTATAAAAACTGACAAGGCCCATTGAAGTAAATGGGTACCCCAACCCTGCTTTACAGTGTTAAATAAACATTGTAGCAAAACATCAAGTAGCACAAAATGAAAATGCTTTGAGTGCCACGCTCTTTATTTGTCACAGCACATCCATCTCTGTCCCTTCCGACACATTATATGATTACATTTACCTGAGCTATGGATTCGTTCTAGTGCTTTGACCCGCTCTTCATGCATTTCTGCTTGTTAATTATTATGCATCAATCTTAAATATGCAAATTATGGAGCGTGGATGAAGGAGCTCGGTCCAAGCTTACAAACACAAGCACAATTCTTAAGCCAACTAGGGCATTTCAATATAAAACATATGCAGAAATTCTTTATTTCATCTAAACATGACACAAGTTTTACCTTGAATGTATATGTAACCGATTACGTTGCAATTAACTTATTTTTTTTTTGTGTATGTTTTGTATGCCAGCGCATACAGAAGTCTTTGATGCAGCTTCTGGGATCACTTAAAGCAATAGAGGGTATTACAAAAAAAAAAAAAAAAAGGTCAGCTGCAGAGTATAAGAAATCAGACAAGGCCATGTTGCAACCAGCTCTTTTTCTCAGTGTTTTCAACAGGCTTGTGAATAATAATGAAACTTAGCTATATTCTAATGCTAATTGATGCAAAACGGAAACAGATACAAACATACTTTTTTCTTTTTTTCCTGATGAAAGAAGAGACTCTAATATTTCTTTTGGTAGATTCTATGTTTTTATAGCAATAGAACACAATAGTGAATGAGTTAATGAAACCTGGTCTAGATTACAGTCAATATTCATGCATTAACCTGACAAAACTTTAAAAACACATTTAAAATACATTGTACTGCAGCTATGGATTTATAAATGTGTGCAGATTTCTATATGTGTTTTTCTAGTTGAACTTGGCTGTATCGACTTATGTTCTGACCAACCAGTAAGTAGACAAAAAAAAAAAAAAAAAGACATCATCGAGGGCAAGCGCTCTGGCCCTGTGAGGACAAATTTGAAATCTGATTGGTTATCGAAGTAGTCCCATTGCTAATGTAGTTGAAATTACATTGTCCAACATGGCTGATTCTGAAGGCCCTTGGCAGATTAGATTGATTTGGCAACACATATCCGACGCTGAAATCTGATTGGACAAAAAGTTTGACATTCACATGTATTGGAAGCAGTGTGGCCAAGAGAAAACAAAATAAAGAGAATAGACTGTTGGGAGGGCATCACGGTGGATGACTGGTTAGCACGTCTGCCTGCCAGTTCTGAGGACTCGGGTTCGAGTCCTGGCTCCGGCCTTCCTGGGTGGAGTTTGCATGTTCTACCCGTGCCTGCATGGGTTTTCTCCGGGTTCTCCGGTCTCCTCCGACATTCCAAAGATATGCATGGCAGGTTAATTGGGCGCTCCAAATTGTTCCTAGGTGTGCTTGTGAGTGTGGATGGTTGTTTGTACCCCGCCTATTGCCCAAAGCCACCTGAGCTTCAGCAACCCTTGTGAGGAATAAGCAGTCAAGAAAATGGATGGATGGATGGACGGATGGACTGTTGGGAACAAATTAACGGAATTTTATAGGACAAATATTAGAATTTCTGGTATACATGTTGGTGGCCAGTACTTCCAATAGAGTTCAGAATTTATGCAGAAAATGTTGAGAAATTTTGGGAGCAATGGGTCCCTCAGGTTTCTGAGTGCCTCCAGGAGTTCACAAAATGGTCCAGCATGTAAAAACAGAACAGTGCTTGAGACCGCACTCGCACCCCCCCTGAAAAAACAGCCTTTATTTTTCAGTGTATCTTAGTGTATTTATGCAGCCCACCCAAATGAATGGGCTATAACATGTCCAATCAGTGGGGAATCCCACCAGGACGAGCGCCTCCCTTCCATGCGTAAACATTAACGGCTCCCTAACCTCTCCCTGGCCGTCCTTGCCTCCCGCGTTCATTTAATTAATTTGCGTCGGCGCTTCTCTGCAAACGCACTGACAAATGACCGTCCTCCGTATCATAGCCTTGATTAAATGGGCGGACGTTTTCTTGTGTGACAAATGGTTGCTGGATCAGACTGATTCACAATTCGGGATGAGTTATTGATCCCCTCAGGCTGTTGACCATCAAATTTTCACAATCCTTCTACGTTACCAAGTCAGGAGTGCATTGGTACTTTCTTTCCTGTGAAACGCTTTCATCAGAATTCACAACAGGATTCTCTGTATTTCCCTGAATTTCCTGTTAATAGCTACCGTCTGGAGATATTATGATGGATGCGTAATTCATGTCAAACTAAGTTCCAATTTCAGGTCGACTCAACACAAAAACATAAGGCTGAGTTTAAAAAAAAAAATAATAATCCATATCGAATTGATTTTCCTTTTCTAGCCTCATATGAATTCATAAAACCATGAATCGATTATTTTAACATTTTTGCTATAAAATCAGACATTTTTCTTTGTATCTTACCGTTTTCTTGAAATGTATCGTTCATGTGAATTTAAAAGTACTTTCTTACATTTAGGAAAGACCTGCCATATTGCACTTTAAGATAATTCAGAATGTTTTTAATTTATATTTACAATCATTGAATTAGAATTATAAATCTAAATATTTCCATCTCATTCTTGCTGAAATGATTATAGCACGTGTTACTTTCATTAATAAACTAAATCATTTAAACAGTTACTAGCTCTGCAAAATTTTATTTGGAATTTAATGTTTGTGGAATTTTTATCATGTCATTGATATTTAAGATAGGGATATAATGATAAGGGCAATATCTTGATATCGTGATATTAAAACTGCCACAATATTGTCGTTGTCATGTTCACGATATTAAAAACCGCACATCTGTTAAAAAAACGTCAGGTTGATTTCCATTTGTGCCGTTGTGGCACCCTCTGGTGGCTAGTTTTTTAGTGCAGTTTAATTTTCATTAGGGATGTTTTGGCCCTTCTATGTTTAAAATCGACTAATGGTCAGATGAAGAGGAACGTAATATGCTTTTGAAGCGAGTCAATATGTGGAGAAACTCAATGTGTGCGTGCATTAACAAGAAAGGGCCTAAATATTAAGTCTTATTAGAGATTGTAGTTGGTTTATATGCATTGCTGTTATGTACAAAAGCACAATATTGTATTTCTTTTTTTTTTTTAGTATGAGCTGATTTTTTTTTTTTACAATATTGACCTTTTTTATCGCCAACCTCCCCACAATATTGTGATCATTATCGTGATCGTGTGACCTTCATATCGTGATAATATCGTATTGTGATATTTGGATATCGTTACATCCCTAATTTAAGAAAAATTGATGTTTCATACTTAATCAATATTGGATTGAAATTTAAGTGAATTGAATCGAATCGCAAAAAAATTGAAATCGAATCAATCTGAACTACTTGTGACTCAAAACTGAATTGATTGGGGAAATTAGAATCGATGCCCTGCCCTGGTTATGAAAGTCATTATCTGTACAGTGATGGATCACAAGAAAGCAAAATTATAATTGTATGAGGAAATGTCTGATTGTCACAATGCTGTCCGAAAGGAAAAATGAACAAATAAATCAAATCAAATCAAATCAAAGCAAAATCTTACACAGTAAATGTTTATCAAAGTGAATAATTTTTTTTTTCTTCTGCTACCTTAATAAAAATGTTCTACGCAATATGTTCTATGTGCCCCCACTAGTCTAAACACTGTAATCAAATTAATATTGTTTTTGTGGAACATGAATTAATCAGCCCGTGACCCTTGTGAGGAATAAGCGGTCAAGACAATGGATGGATGGATGGATGAATTAATCAGAAAAATCCACCCCTATTCCAGGGTCCTGTGCTGCCACCTGCTGTCGAATGAAATTAACATGACAGTACACGCAGGGCGTCATGTGACCAAACCCAGAAGACAGGTGAGCCATGATAATTTAAGCAGGTTGTAAAGTGATTGATTGTTAATATTTATGTTCATACACATTTTAAT
The DNA here is from genome assembly GCF_051991245.1 of Festucalex cinctus. Lineage (NCBI taxonomy): Eukaryota > Metazoa > Chordata > Actinopteri > Syngnathiformes > Syngnathidae > Festucalex > Festucalex cinctus. The sequence continues at coordinate 16,751,770 of NC_135417.1, forward strand.
GAATTGTTTCACATCCATAGACTTGTAAAAGACCCCTGAGGAGTGAAGTTCTACATCTAGGGTGTCGACACAGCTGCTGATTTTAAGCATGGCTGGTAATTAGATGCAAGGTACAGGTGAGTAGTTTCTGGTCAACTGCTTCGAATTGTCTAATTGTCTACTGAGAATGAAAACTGACTCGACATGAGGCTTCTCCTCTCCGAGACAAAATTGTTTGAATCTGCCCACTGGTGGCTTGTCCAGGTTATTGCAGCCAAACATAATAATGGCGTCATCATGTAGTGAATCACTGATGAAGGCTGCCAACACCAAGGGTTGTCCCTTAAGTCTGAATAATATCTGAAGTCAAGTTTACGTCAGCTTTCCCGTTGACTGCTGCGCATCAAATGAATCATTTTATAGCCACAGTATGGCGGTAACCTGTGTTTGAATTAAACAGTGGAAATGTTGGCTCAGCGGTGAGATCTTTGGCTATTTGACCCTTGGCGGTTTCGTGCCTCATTAGCGGTTGTACAATACAAAATGGAAAGCCCTTTCTCAGATGAACACATTTCTCATTGTTTTGCACACACAAACAAGGCAACCCCTTAAAATTTGGATGGTCTCTGGCGGGCAAACATTCTTAAAAAAAATATATAAACTATGCCGATACTCTAAATGGTTCAGGAATAGCTTCAAACTTACTTTGCATACAACTTTTTTTTTTTTAAAGCATTTTCGTCAAAATTGCTCGTATGATTAGGGGTTAAACCACAAAGAAGGCTTATAAGGTGACACTTATGAAGTCAAAACCAGCCAAAGAAATTAACAAAAAGCAAAAACACTGTTTTGTTTTTAAGTAAGGAAAAGTGGCAATATAATAATAATAATAATAATAATAATAATAATAATAATAATAATAATAATAATAATAATAATAATAATATATTTTATTTACGACTACATTCGGAGAACAAATCTGAAAGTGTCATTTTGTACTTTTCGGACTCATTGAAACTCTTTCTGACAGGGGATTCCACCAGACATTCCCAGCAGACCCTCACAATACGTTTGGGTCTGCCAGGTCGGACCGGCCAACACACCACCAGGTGGTGATCAGTTGACAGCTCCCCCACTCTCTTCACCTACGAGTGTCCAAAACATGCGGCCGCAAATCCGATGACACGACTACAAAGTCAATCATCGAACTGCGGCCTAGGGTGTCCTGGTGCCAAGTGCACATATGGACAGCCTTATGTTTGAAAAAAACTTTCATTGGGGTATTACACATTTAGGTCCAGGTATTTGGATCCGGAGTCCTTGAATGGTTTAAAATGAGATGCTTGAGTTGTCTGGTAGTGTGATTTGATAGAATAAAACCAACATCAATATGACTGAATGTGGCATATATTAAGCATTTATACTTACCGTGGCCTTTTCACCTGATCTCAACCCCATAGAGGATGCTTTTTACTGGACACATAAGGCAGCAAGAGCCACAGATTGGATATGAAGTACGGACTCAGTAATGACAAAGGATTTTTCAGTTATCTTGACAATTATTTCAAAACATCCCCTAAAATTGAGCCATAATGTTGTATATTTGTTTTTCATATAGATGTGTATGTTTGAATCATTTGTGCAATTAAAAATAATAATAAAAAAAGTAAGTATACAAGTTTTTGTAAAACACTAGTGATGGTATTTATGTTGTATAAAGTTTGACGATGTAAATAACGACTAAATGCGTCAACTGTTAGCATGTATGTTAGCATATACTATATGTTGTTTACAAGTCTTGCTCAAGCACTTGTGAAGCTCGAGACCTGAAGCTGTATTTCTTCGTCGCTGAATATTCATCTCAAATTATTATTATGTTAGTCATCACAAATGATGTGGGAGGGAAAATCAAAATTGGTGGAAGTTATGTGAGTTGAAGTGTCAGCAGTGTCATCAGTGAAGGTCTTGATAAGCCATGCACTCACGGTAAAGAGTTGACGTTACGGTTTAGTTTATTAAGGGTATTTTATTGATGTTACAAAAAATGTAAATGGCCGTAGAAGGAGAGATCAGGGAAGGAACGTAAATGATCTTTAAATGATCTTTTGTGGTTGCTCAGAAAAATTGGGGGGGGGAGAAGAAAACGACCATGGAACGTTGTTGGACATAAATAACTGTCCAGTTTAATAGCATTTTAACCATCTTAGCATATAAACGAAGTAACTATAAATAATATTAAATGACCAACAACAACTTGAGTTAGTCATCTTCAAATGACCTATTGACACAGATTGCGCAAGTTTGTACGTGGCCGCTCATTCAGTTTGCAGGTGCATCTCCCCTTAACATAGTTTGTTTTCTTCCAAGAGCAGTGCACCAGCTCGAGTATTGCCTCTGGAGCTGGGTGGAGTGATCATCCTGTCCATTCATTCCACATCGCAGCAAATCTGTCCTGGACTACAAACATTGCGGCAGTGGTAGCTCATTTTTGTGACATTATGCAGACTATTAGGAAATAGTTTTTACCTTGTTTTTTTTTTTTTTTTCAAGAAAAAGTTGTTGAAAGAGAAGTGGAAAAGTGACAGTAAAACAGGCCAAAATTTAGCTGTCATCAGCAGGGTGTAAGAGATTGACTTGAAGACTCAGCAAAAGGCATACAAGTGGATATCCTTGTAAAGATTCATTCATCAGACAACTATTATGACTTTTGCCCTTCAGATTGGCATAATTGGGTGAAAAAGAAAACAAACACAGCATTTAAAATGAATGGATAGTTCCTTGCATTTGATAGTGTGAAAACCCGACAGACTAAACTAGTAAAACAAAAAGAGAATAGACCTCATAGCAGCTCACGTTCAATAAATCAACCACAGATGTATTTCTTCAGCATCTACCTTGAATGTTTTAACATCAATAAAACTACAGTACTCAACATGTTAAATTAACAGGTATTTCTCATAAAAATGAGAAGCACGTTCGGTTTCATTTGTTGTCAAACACCACCTTCTGGTGGACGATTGAAAAAATACACTACACAGTAGATTCCCATTCGGGATTTTTATCGGTTATTGATTGTATATCAGTTAAACCCAGGTCAGTGGTGAAACCACAGGCACCTAAAATATCTGCCAGTAACTATGGCTATTTTTTTAATTATTCCCTAATATTTAGGAATGAAGTGCACGGTACATTTAATTACAAAAAAACATTTAATTTCGATTAATGACAATCATTTTTATAAATATGTGTTTTCGAGTTAATTAAAACAGCAGATCAACTAAAAAAAACAACAACAACAACAAATATATTTCTCAGTTACTGTAACAAGTTATTTAAAAAAAAAACCCTACTGTTTTTGTTTTTAAACTTCTTAAGAGGCATAAACAATGCACATTTCACGCCAGCAGGTGGCGGTAATGCACCAAAACGTATTTTGCTCGTCTGCCCGTCAAGCGATAATTTAAGATTTACATAGAAATTGTGAGCCACGATTTAACAAAATGTGGTCGCCCTTCGTTCGCCACCAACAAGACATTTGACTAATTGTTCAATAGCCGGTTCTATTGAAAAATGCACACCATTATCTTTGACTTCCATAGCAATCTAGACGAGGTCTATGCCTTGAGCATGGAGGGTGGGGTGAGAGAGGGGTTATTATGTTTTAATTTTATGTTTTTGTTGTATTCTTTGTATATAAATAAACTTGAGTTGAGTTGAGTTTTGTCATTGAAAAAAAAGAGAAGTGTATTGTTTCCCTCGTTCACGTTATACAATTTCACTCAATAAAATATACTTGCACAAAAAACAACACACACACATACACACAAAGTAGGACTCTGGCTACACGTTATAGGCCTTTTTTTTTTTTTTTTTTTTTAAAGTTTATTTATTTATTTTTCTTAATGATGTTACGTAATGGAATAACACTTGTTTTTGAAAAATACCGTACGCCTTTATCATCTCCAGGTTTTGCTCATTGCTCTATTTAATCCACTTGGTGTCAGTGTCGAGCCATGGCGAAAGCATCTTTTTCTTTTTTTTCTTTTTTTTTTCTTTCTTATAAAGCAAAGGGAAAGCAGTCCATCCCGAGACATCAGAAGTAATCTAATAAACTGTCTTCTCTCCCCTCGCTTTCTCTCCTTTAGAGGTCAGGGAGGATCCATATGAATTCTGTTTTCACCTGAGTCACTATATTGTTATGTCCTACATAACATATTCCCTCAACATTTGGTGAAGGGTAGGCGGCTGGCCATATGAGAAAAGAAGGGAAAGAGGCACGCAGCAAGCCGTTTCCTTTTGGTTAAAGTGCAGAATGTAACCACAGGAGAAATTGCACTTGCGACATGTTGAATAATGCAAAGTTTCCAAATGAATAATTATCTTGTATGAGCATCCCAATCTATACATACCTGTTTTAATAATGTAGGCCTATGTAGTAATGTATATGAGTTCAAAATAATGAATCAGAATCTGTTTCTGTTTATCTTTGTGAACATGGCTGATCTTTCATTCAAAAGTCACAAATAGCTCGATTATTCAGGTAATTAAACAAATTGTGTATGAATAGGGAAAGTCTTTTTGAACATTCATTTCATAGGAGAACATGTAAAATTTGGCCACTATATTCCCATTTGCATGGCCTTGCTCAGATTTAAATGTACCAGCAAATGGAAGTTCTGTCCTCTTCTGTCACACTGACATTGGAAGTGTTGTCACTACTGTGAAAACTAGACAGTTACCTTCATCCGACCACACACACTGACTTCTTATTCTGATTTATATTCATAAGACACCTCTTATGGAAAAGTGGCTTATGAGGATGCACTTCCATCAAACATAATTGGAGTGACCTTCGCTGAGACACAAGTGCACTTTCTGTAGCTTCTAACCTCCAGTTTTTGATTTAGCGTATTAAAATCCGCAGCGGGTGATGTATGTTCTACCTTCCCTTGCAGTTTGGTAGATTACATGCTGCTCCTCAGACAACGTGACAGTTTTTGATTAAAAGCATGTCTTAACGTTGAAAACGTGGTCTTCTTGAGTCAGTATCTGCCTCAGACAGAGACAAGAAAACTTCTATTCTCCCTTCAACCACAGATATCCAGGCTGCCAAATGGGCGATATTAAACGCACAATACTTGCTATACACTACAATGTTGGTTTAATCAGTATCAGACTCAGTCCATCTTGTTGATGGACTGATGTTGATTCTCCACAACAATGTCTCCAAGAAAGTCTTTCTCAGGTGCTATTCAAAGAAGTGGATGCAAAATCATCCACAGTGTCAGCTTCACTTCTCCAAGCAGGAAGTGGGAGAAGGGAAGTGGTAGTCAAACAGCCCAAAAGCCAGATGTCAGGTGGTGACGCACAGCAACAAACTATTTGCCTACCCAGCTAATTAGAGACACTTTGGCAGATAAATTAAATACAAATAAAAATGATGGGACTGCTACCTATAGTGCGCCAAAAAAAAATAAAAAAAAAATAATAATAATAAAAAAAAATAAAAAAAACAACTTTCCTTGTCCAAATGAAGAAAATCAACCACTCAAGACAAGTAAGGAGAAGCTGGACTTCTACTTGCCAGTAATAATAGTCATTACTTTTCTTAAGTTTGAAAGTGCCTTTTGACATTTGTGGGTACTTGCAATCATTGTTACTCTTGACATTTGGGCATTTCATTCCAAACAAACCATAACTGAATGTGACTCAGGTAAGAAGCGGGGGGAAAAGCTATTTGGTGAGGCCCCCCAGCCATGTTATGTTACCTGTGGATGAATTATAAGTACACAAGGTGAGTAATTCACATTTGTTGCATTAAGCATATTTTATCAGTGCCTAAAACCTTATTTCTGAACCTCAACTCATTTCAGCAATTTGATACTCAGTAATACAGTTATCTCAATTGTCAGGTTATTCTGGATTTTTGTGAGTGCCATTTCAGATCTTTAGGCTTTGCTCATGATTGTGACATCTATGATCTCATACTTCATTGTGCTCATACTCGTATTTTTTCCCACCTCCATAGAGTCCAGGCTGGAGTTCAAACATTTGATACAGCATGCATCAGTCTTCGTTGTTCAGGTTTGACAAAGCAGGAGGAGAAAACGAAGAGGAGTAGAAATTGTAGGAAACGTACTCAAACCTTTTTTTCAACCAACATTTTTTAATTGGAATAATATCATGCATTTATGGCTAAAAACTTGCAACAAACTATTAATCTTAAACAGAACATGCAAAAATATTTGACGTGGTAGTCGAAAACAAACGTTAACAAAAATGGCGAAAGCTGGACCAAAGAAGACACCAACAGGTAAGCACAGATGCCTTGTGAATAGACCAGAGTGGATTTGGATACTAAATGATTATCTACTTATGCCATGGCAGTGGGCAAATGAGTGGTGGTATGGGGGGAGAGTCAGTAATTTTTACAGGTGAGGGTAAAGAAATTCAGAAGTAGGAAGAGAACTGCAAGACCAAGATCAAGAATCATTTTGAGGTTTGGGTAAGACAACGTAATCTCCCCAATGAGTCCGTCTGACATCTATTTTTGCAAGAAACAACAACAAAATGATTGATTGGACATTCAAATGGTTTTGAATACAAAACTGGAAATGTAAACTTTGTGATCGTTACCTTACTTAAAGAAATGAAGATCAGAGAGGGCCAGCAGACAGGATGAAAGAAATAGGATAGTTCAAAGTAGTGAGCCCGAGTCACACTAGAAAGATGAGTTAAGTGGGTCAAGGGAGTGATTTTGGTGCAGGTTGGGAGTGTACGTATAAATGCAAGACATCAAGGCATACATTAAAGGAGTGATTGTGAAAGTGCAGATGACTTGAGAAGGAATGAGGGAAGACAGTGAATATGCTTTTACCAGTGCACCGCTTATTTAGTTTAAAAGAACCGTCAATCATGATGCCAAGGTTCTTTACACAGAAACTGTGAGGAACAAAAGGTTAATGGAATGTTCAGGTTCAACAAAAAACAATTAGTTAAGATTTGTTCTCATTGAGGTTCAGAAAATTTAATTTCAACAAATCACTTCCTTGAGAGTGTTTTGAAAAGACTGGAGTGAGTCACCCTTGGATGTGAGCAGCATATATATCTGTATATGGTCAGAAAAGCGATGAAAGGAAATTTGATATTTCCTAAAAATTGAGCCGAATGGCAACATGGAAAACAAACCCGGGCCTAGCATAGAGCCTAGGGGCACTCCACACGCGTGGTTTGGCTGATGTAAAGGGCCAGTCACAGAAAAAAAAATGCCTCCCAGCAAGATATAAAACCTGAACCATTTGAAAGCAGCGTCTTAATTCCAACATGTAAATGTGAGGAATAAACGGTTCAGAAAATTGATGGATGGAAGTCTAACCTTGATAAGAAAATCTCATGATCACAGTATCGAAAGCTGATGTGAGATCTAAAAGCAGTTTGAAGTACAGTATATCATTAGTGCCCTTTTTGTGCTATGGCACGATTTAAAACCAGACTAAATGTTTCTGCTATTTTGTTTGAATTCAAGTGACACTGTAAATGAGAAAAAAAAATCCAAGACCTTTGATAAAAGGATAAAAGGCAATTTAGAGATTGGTCTATAGTTAGACAACACTGAAGAATTCAAGCCATGCTTTTTTAGGAGGGCCTGAACGACAGCATGTCAGGAACACAGCCGAGATCAATGAAGTATTTATCGGCTTCAGGATATAAGGGCTAATAGAGTCAAAGACAGATTTTAGAAGTTTTGAGGGGAGGCTGTTAAACAGACTATCAAGATGGTATTTGAACCATTTGCATGAGGTCTGACAAAGAAACAGACTCTAAATAACCCACATGTCCAACAGAATCTGCAACAGAGCCAGCAGCGGCACATTGAGACCTGTTATTCAAAGTCTTTGAAGTAAAAAGGAGCAGAACTTTCCACACAATCTGGTGCTGATGACAGTCAACATGGGGCTCGCTTCACTTCATCCTGGATCACATCAACAGTGCACGGACCTGCGCACGAATCCTGTTTATGGACTTCTGCTCTGTTTCAACACCAACATCCCGGAACTCCTCTCCTGCAGAGACCTTCAAGTTACTGTAAATTGCCGGACTGAAGTAACCTATGATGTGTTAAGAGTGACTTTTACGCGATTAGGAGTCGAGATGTACTTTTAATGTTTACTGTTCCTTAAAAAAAAAAAATGCTGCTTTTCTGAAAGTAAGTTTAGGTTTTGGTACTGGTAATGAACCTTGTGTATGTAATCCGTGTCTCATTTCGTCTCGTTGCTAGTTCACTGAACCCGCGTGGTCATGTTGCAGCACTCTTCTCAATAGCCCTCTGTACACGTAAGAACTGACACTGTTTGTTTCTTGACCTTGTTTTCAGCTTCACATCCTGTGAATATTTCTTCTTCGTCTGATTGTCTGCGTTTTTACTGAACCTTGCCTCTTTTTAAACAGTGTGAGTCGTTGTAGAACTCTTTGCCTCCAATCTTGCATTTGGCTCCTTTCCCTTGTCTTATTCCTGACAAAACAAAAGTGCCAAACAAAGACCTAACAATCACTCCCAATTGAAAGATAGTGTGATAAATACATACGAGCACTTTTGCTTTAATGGCAAAAACTTAAGCACGTTAAATTGTCTTCATTATTCTCTTCTTGAGTAAACCACATTACTGCTTGTAGCCAGAAAAAGAGTCTAGTTAAAATGTAACACTTTTTTTCCCCACATGTTCTACCTTTAGCTTAATGTTAATTCAATAGCCAATGACAAGAATGACATAGCGCTATAATGAGCTTGATGTGCTGACTCAAGTCTACAATATATTCTATTTGACATCTTCTCGATGCTGTTGTTGGCCTCACATAAATGCAAAAAAGATATTTGACATTGTGATGTCCCAGACCTCAGCTTAAACCAGTGTGCATATATGATGACGCCGTGATGATTGTTCATAACAAATATGTCGGCGTACGGCTACATTAAAGGCTAGGATGGGCTGCCAACACTGAAGACTGGCATTCTTTAACTTCTGCAAAAAAAACAAAAAAAAAAATGCTGCAAATATTCTACCAGTCTATGTTTGCAATCACCTCATGTATGCGGTTAATTATGTGCTGGCGATGCAGTATTAGGATAAGGGTCACTTTTCGCCTGGACAAATTAAGAAGGCGGACAGGCTGTCGAGGACACAGATGGACAGCCTGACATCTGTGGCACAAAAGAGGATGCTGAACAAGCTTCTGTCCATCATGGGCAATCCACAGCAAAACACCATCTCCAGGCAGCTTTGGTGACAGGCTGCTGTCACAGCCCCGCTCCATCGACAGACGGAGGAAATCCTTCTTCTCCCAAACCACGTTGGCTTTCTCGTTCCACATTGAGAGGGAAACACTCATATTGCATTCTATTAATTATAGAGGCAAGGGATGCGTTTCCTTACATGTCACTAGATGTTCCTGTGTGCGATGTGGGCGGAGCTGTGTGGGTGTGAAAGAGAGAGGAGGTAGGGTGTGTATTTATTGACCGCTAGGCTAACTGCATTAATGGCTTCAAGTTACCATCTTGGATTTGATGTGTCTGACAGAGTATTCCGATACCAGTGACTACCGGTAATTTGGTTTTGGTAGTCATGTAATAAGTATTGTAGTTCAGCATTTATGCTTTGTCTTGTGCTGTTGTGTAGTTTTCATAGTGGACATTTTTTGTTTACATGATTTATGACATTGGTTATACATGGGTCATTGACGGATGAAGATTTCACCAGACCATGCACAGTTAATTTTATTATAAAAGCATATAACATATTTATTCTTTATAATTAGTTACGATTATCTACAATTCGAGACATCTTTAATTGAGCACATCTATCATGGAAAACTTTCTACAATGGAATAGCACCAGATGATAGTTGGTCGTATCACATAATATTTTCAATTTGCCATCGAAACCAGAGGTGTCCAAACTTTTTCATTTGAGGGCCACATACAGAAAATCATAAGGATGCAAGGGCCACATAATGTTATGAAGAAAAATTGTGTTTAGTCCTAAAAATTGTACAAATAATTTAGTTGTGCTTTTGCATATTTAGAAAAATGTTACAGTATATAAAACAATTTATTTGTAATATGGCAGTAGGGTTGTTATAGTTTTGGAATTTTTCATTTTAGTTAGTTTTTATTAGTTTTCATGGTGGTTCTGTTAGTTTTTATTAGTTTATTCTTTAAAAATGCTTAGTTTTAGTTTGGTTTGTTAGTTTCAGTATTAGTATTACAGTAGTTTTTTTTGTTTTTTTTTAATGTGTATTATTTGTGCGCAATATCTAAAAATCACATTTAAAATCATCCCCAAAGGCTCATGCATTAAATTGATGACCAAAGACTAAAACGAAGGAGCTGTTTGCTATAATTATAGTTCATTTTAGTTAGTTTTGTAAACATAAAATGCAGTTTCAATTAGTTTTCGTTTTTTAAAAAGTATTTTTGTTTTTATTTTATTTCGGTAACAATATTGTTTTAAATTTTAGTTTTAGTTTTTTCATTAGTTTTAGTTAGTTTTAGTTTAGTAAATAACCTTTAATGGCACCTGTTTTTCGATATTCTCCCTTCTTACTTTGCCCATCTTTTGTTTTGTTGATTTTATTTGAACTGAGTCAAATACCATTTTTAGAATATGTCGCTGGCCACTGAAAAAAAATGGACGGCAGGCAAATGGCCCCTGGGCCGTAGTTTGGACACCACTGATCTAAACAAATCAAGCTAGCTAACCACACAAGTAAAATTATAATACAAATATGTATTTGTTGGAGAAAATTATATTTTTCTTTTCTTTTCTTTTCTTTTCTTTTCTTTTCTTTTCTTTTCTTTTCTTTTCTTTTCTTTTCTTTTCTTTTCTTTTCTTTTCTTTTCTTTCTTTCTTTCTTTTCTTTCTTTCTTTCTTTCTTATTTTCTTTCTTTCTTTCTTTCTTTCTTATTTTCTTTCTTTCTTTCTTTCTTTCTTTCTTTCTTTCTTTCTTTCTTTCTTTCTTTCTTTCTTTCTTTCTTTCTTTCTTTCTTTCTTTCAACATAGTTGTGATACAGCACAAACCTTATAGCTACTCCTATGTGGTCTTGACTACAAACTTCTGTCTTTCAACGTATTTCAAAATAAAAGTCCTAAATTGGTTATTTATTTTTAGTCGCACCACATGATAATTCACAAAGTGGGCATCATCAGACAAACCTATCTTTAAATTACCCACATACAAGACCAAAGGTTTTTTTAGGGGATCAAATATTGGCGTCCCCCACGAGTATTTTGATAACAGACTTGTAAATGTTAAATTTGTAGGCAAACACATTTTGCACTTCCTTGGTTAAAAAAATTAAATCATATGATCACAGTGCTCACTTCTGTTCTATTTGTACATAATTTTTGCCAAAATACTGTATGGGGGTGGCAATATGGGTGTGCTGTGTGGGGGCGCCAATGTGTGTGTGTGTGTGTGTGTGGGGGGGGGGGGGGGGGATTTAAAGATGTTATGCAGTCTTGGAAATCCCACTTATGCATACTCTAATGATAATCTAAGTGGATGATGAGGGATTCAAGCCAACAAGAGCTGAGTGGGTGGGATATGAAGTACATATAGGTAACATAACATCTAAAAGTGTTCCAGAATGTGGTAAATAAGCTCTATACTCGTTACTTCTTATTCCTGTTTTTTTTTCTACATTTAATAATCACAATTATTCTTATTGTTTGATATTGAATGTATCAGTTTCAATATCTAATTGGAATTCATGCTGTCTGAGTTTTAAAATTCCAACACTCAGCACAAATAACACTATCAACCAATAAATTATATCCTACCATCAGTTATTTATTAATTCACAACTACTTAAATATACAAAATCTATCGATTCCTGAACTGATTAGCTCATTCTCGGTTAGCATATTGTTGTGAAAACTGTTGAGTGTGATAGAAGCAAATGATGGTTCTGACCCTAATCACCCGCATGAGAACACAAAATAGAGCAGCAGCGAGAAACCCACTCACAGCAGCTCATAGTTCTTGTTGTCCAGGTATGACTGCGTGTGTTCTAAATGTATTAATCAACACATGCTGTGAATGGCATACTGTATTTAAGTTAAGATATCGTAAGATAACCTTTTTTAGTTCCACATTTTGCTGTTTGTGCTACTTCCCTAGTCGGTACACGCACGCATGTGTGTGTTTGTATGTGTGTTGGGGCTGGGGGAGTGGGGGGCATTGGCAATTTGAGAACAGTATGTCCCACTTAGTTATGTATTTATATCAAATACGAATTCCAATTAAATACAAAATTACGATATAAAATATTAACCAAGAGTGTAAATATTTAATGTGAGCCCTTTACCATATGCCTGGTAGTCATTACCATGCAGTGCTAGAATTTAATGGGCTATTTCCCCAGACAGTTTGTGGGTTTCCCCTTTGTCAAAACACTGCAGCAGGGGGCGCTGTTGTTCTAGCTCTCTTTCAGTATGAATATGAATACTGTAAATACATTTAGAACCATAAGAGAGATTAAAATATATACGTTTGGAAATAGGCATTGAAGTGTGAATACGTGTTTTTAAATTATAGATGCTATTCTGTGGAAATCAGTCTAAAATTGTGCACCGTTTTGAAAATTATGCAAATGACAATTTACCACATCTGCCCTCATCAAATATATTAAGATTTTGCAGTCTGAATTGTTTTCAACTGCTAATGTTCAGTCATTATTTGAATATAAAAGAAAAACAACTGTTTTGAATTCTGACTCTTTTACACTCACTTTCAGCCATTCAACACACCTTGCGATCTGTAGTCTTGCCATGTCCCAGTGCAGGGAAATTTCCATTTAAACCCTTTCACTACATAGTAGAAATATTGTATCTGTAATGTCCTTCATGTCCACTGCATCAATTGCCAAAGCACACAAATTTTAAGGCTCCTAGATAATGTGAACAAATTCAACCTTCACAAAATAGTTATCGCAGAAGAAGAGAAACATTTCTAGAAAGACAGAAAATGGCAAGTTAAAGAAATTAGCTTTATAGAGCTCTGGTGTAGGGTTAGAGATGCATGGGCATGCAGCACCTCTGAGGCAAGGCGGGGAGGAACATTAATCATTGGGAGACATCTGTTCATTCTGCCGCTTTACAATTCTGTCAAAGACACCCCCCCACACCCCCAGTTCCACCTCCCCTATCCAACACCCTCCTCAAACCATCCACTTATAAACCACAGAGAAAACCTGTCATTTGTTAAGCATGGACTAGCAAAGTGAAACATCAGAGCCAACCTCTAAAGAGTCCCCTCAATTAGATTTTTTTTTTTTTTATTATCTTCATTCAAGGCCATTAAATATGTACACAGGGAGAGGGAAAGGGTGCAGGATGTAAATCAGTGCGATGCTCTGCCTCTGTCTGCCTTTAAGGACTTGTGTTCATGGGGTAAACAACCAAGCATGTTATTAGCTGACACTTGTAGACAGTGATTTGGCAGTAAGTGCCTTTAAGTAATTATGTGAAGAATTACATGACAAGCTAATCTACTGTATGTTTTTTCTAGTATACGTCACCCAAAAAAAAAAAAAAAAGACAGAGCAAATGCATTGAACAAACACACGGTATTAAGTTCAAGCCTTCAAAACCTTTTTTTTATGGCTATGTGAAGTGTCTGTAAGTTAATAAGACTATATATGACAAGCTAATACAATTACAAAATTATGTTCTTGAAACAAAAGGGAACAAGTTTTACATCTATGGACATATTGGTCCAAGCAGTGCCGGTATATTTATCCATCCATCCATTTTCTTAACCGCTTGCTCTTCACAAGGGTTGCGGGGGTGCTGGAGCCTATCCCAGCTAGCTTCGGGCAGTAGGCGGGGTACACCCTGAACTGGTTTCCAGCAAATCACAGCAGAAATATATATTTATATTATTTATTTAATCACACTGGCACTCGCTGAAAACATCTTGTATGACATGACAACATGATATTATGACATTGAATGATTAATTTATTTTTGGTAGAATCACCAATTTGCACTTCTGCTTCAAATGAGTTTCATTTGAAAAGTTTCCTCGTGTTTGGACCCTTCAAAAGGCATCGACAGGTTGTTGGCAGCTATTCTTAAATTGTATCTTTTCTGACATTGACCTGCAAAGATGAAGTGAGTGCCATTCAAGCTAGGACCGCCATTGTCGCAAAATGAAATGGCTGTGCCCATGTGGGCAATTAAGCCTATTAGCGGTATGAGGGAGCCCTCAGGGAAGTTCCTCCACTTCCTTGAAGGACTCCAAAAGGGTGGGTACTTTCAGCTGATGTTGGGTGCATAGTCAGAAACAACAGCCAGGATCCGGTCCCTAACGCAAAGGCTACCCTTTAAACGATCTACCCTTTGATCCACTAGAGTGAACCCCAAAGTACAACACCAACCGAGAGATACTTCATTTATTGCTGAGTAGGCCTATATGTGAAACTAATATATACAATTACAGTCTAATTCTGCCTCCAAGTGGAATTCATTTAATGCTATTTTTCTGGATCAAACGGATCCAGTTTTGGGACTGAAGTTTTGAAATCTAAAACACAAAATGAAATCTGGATTAAAGGCAGGATTGGATTTCCAAAATCTGGATTTGAATTTTCAAGATTAAATGTGGTTTGAAATACCCAATTTTGGATTAGATCTGGGTTTAATCTGGAAAAAAAAAAGGATAAAAGGATTAAACCTGGTGGATTCGCCAGGTTTAATCCTGGTGGATTATGTTCAAAATACTGGACCCGGATGATCAAGGTGATGTCACAAAATCTTGATTGAGTCCCCAAGCTTGACTTGGTTGCTCCCTGCTGCTCTTCAGCGATTGGTTTAATTGCAGAAAAATACAAATTTCACTGTACATTATACATGAGACAAAATACCTTCACATTTACCTTTCTGATATATTGCCACTCTGTGTGCTGTTAGGACCTAAGATAATAGAGGTTCCGCTCAAGAGCATAAACTCGGTCGTATAGAGGATACAGACTGAATCAGGACACAGCTATTGACTTTGAAGAGTTGTTATTGGTGTGAGCACAGGTGCAAGTGAGTCAGGCTGAGCCAATTCCGTGACAGCAGCAGTACTATACAAGTGCACTGGATCATACTGAAAGTTGTTTCTAATATTGTGATGATCTGATTCAGCAATATGAAAGACTGAAATGTTACAAAAATCTACGGTATGTTTTGCACCAATGCAAACTACATCCACAAAGATAATCGTAACTACTACACTCTATGTTCGAGGATGAATCCACTGCTGCCTTACTGTCTGTATGAGGGCTGTGAAAAAGCAAATGCACATAAATCCTTAAATCTAGACAGGAATGGGTAACTTTGCTGATAGAGTGGCCCAAAATTATGTGGTACTGTCGTGGTGACTCAAAACAAAAGTAGTGGATACATTGTGAGACCACAAACACTGCACTACTTTCCAATTTCTTCCAGTGTTGACAAATATTATGCTTATTCTTCACAGGTGGTGCGAACCTGAGCTCCGTCAGCTGACCAGTTGGCACCTTGCAAATGAATCAGACAGGTATTGTAGCTGGGGAGATCCACAGCGACTTGCTTGCCAGGTGTGGGTGGCTGCTACTAAGCTTGTCCATTCTCCCCACTGATTTAAATTACAATTTGGACCTGATTCACATGGCATCGGCAGGTGCTGAGTGACGGTGGGAGATGCATACAACACACCGAACACATGGCAATCAATTTCCCTTGCCTGATCTAGAAAGTCCTGAGATAAGTTAAATTATGGCTGGATAAGGTAAGATGAGTTTTATTTATCTCATAATGTGGGAATTTGTATTTGTTTCGGCAGCAATAGCAAATTAAAATTAAAAATAAAAAAGTGTGCAAGGAGATGTCCAATCACTTTTACACAGTCCAGACGGAAGTGAGGTTCAAATTGATTTTCTTATAAAGTGGCCATAAATATCAGAACTGAATTTCCGGATGATCATGCAAAAAGATGCACATTGCAGAAAATGAAAAACAAAACAACAACAACAACAAAAAACCTGTCCATGCATACCCTATCCATTGTTCCGGTTGTATCCTTGACAGCTTCAGGCTGGAAGGATCAGCAAAATGATCTCTTTCAGCTAGCGTGAGTGGAAAAATGGTTTGCTAAAGGAGCTGTAGCTGTCAGTGTCCTGGAGTGGGTGGGCAGAGTTGTCCAGCATGGATGACAGCTTCACCCTCATCCTCTGGTCTCTAACTGTTTCAATTGAGTCCAGGGAGCAACTCAGGACCGAACTAGCCCAATTCATGTGTTTGTCAGAATTGGAATCATCATTTATTGGCCAAGTATGTAAAAACATACAAGGACTTTGTCTCCGGTGTGAGCTACATTATATCAAAGAAAGCCTCTTTTCATCTTGAGCAGATGTGCCACCAGCAGCACACTCTGTAAAAGATAACCTTTGCAACTACTGAGTCATAAAAGTTCTTCAGGAGTGTCCCCTGAACACCAAAGGCCCTCAGCCTCCTGAGTCGAATAGTCTGCTCTGACCTTTGCGTAAAGAACATCCGTGTCGTTGCACCAGTCCAGTTTATTGTTTATGTGGACACCGAGGTGCAAAGCTCTTGTTGGGGTCAGAGCAGCGACTGCTGCAAGGTCCCTACTGTTTTTGTACAATTTGTCCAAGACACTTAACAAATGTTCAACAGTGCAGGTGGAGAGTGGCAACGCATGCTAAAATCCACCAATAGCTCTTTGGCTTTTCCAAAGTTAATGTGGAGGCATTTTTTTCTAGCAACATTCCACAAAACCCTGCATAAGTAATCTGTACTCCTGGTCATCTATGGCAGTGGTGAGATTGAAAATGGCGCAATCGTCAGAGTACTTCTGCAGGTATCAGATAGGGGTTGCTGTAGCAAAAACCCACTGTGTAAAAGGTAAATAGGAAAGGAGCCAGGATAGTTCTTTGTGGGCAGAACGACGCCAACATGTTTTCATGGTTGCTTGATGTTATTTTGGTAGAATTAAGCAACACAAAATAAAATGAGATGGACCAATCGAGACAAGCGTAATTTGCAGCAATCATTTCAGCAATCCTGACTTTGAAGATGAAAGGTCATGGTTGGAGTTTGGAATGAATGAGTTTATTTTAACCAGGATCCATCACCATACTTGGTTTACATCTGGCTCGGTGTCGTGCAGTCTCGCTGGCTGTGACCGCTGCCTCCTTTCTAGTTATCTAGCTGGCTGGCCAGCTGGAGCAGCTCTCATCATCTGCCACGCTGTGTTGGTGCCTGAAACTTTCTTGCAATCATTCTGCCGCAGTCACCGTCTTGCTCTGGAGCGATGAGTCCTTTCCAGCTTCAGTATTGCTGCTGCCATTAACATCTGTGCAGCTTCAGTGATGGAGGTGCAAATTCCGAGTGAGTATCACTGAAGTGTTTGTTGAGAGTTGGCTATAATGATCATTTCTTCGTAAATCCTTCGTTTTGAAGGTCAACGTTCTTTACTACAGTCCCATGCAGCGTCCTCCCATTGTCACACAACTAAATGGGTTGTTCACTAGACTCATTAAAGCAGCGTGACGGCTTTTTCAAGCTGGCAGAACAAGCTGTAAAACCGCTAGTGAAATATTATGACCTAATAAAGTTGTTGTTGAATGCGTGTCAAGCCTATTCATTCGTTGAGCAGTCACAAATTTGAGTTATTTTTCTGGTCAATTGCCACATTAGTGGTTGAGACGTACGGATTAGCTACTGTGATATGTACAGTAAAAGCTGCATCATTTACAATGTTGCCAAATCATCCTCTGTCCGTCCACTTTCCATCATAGTTGTGTAAACAAACAACCATTCATAATACATTCAGACCTGTGTGCAATTTAGTCCTCTGTTCCCCAGACAGGCACTATAAGCACTATATCACTGTGCTGCCACCATGGCCAAGGGGTCCTATTTTCATAGGCAGGCACCCGTGCGTGACATGTAAAATCATGTGCAATTTAGTGTCGAGACAAGTCTAGTTTACTGTGTTCGTGAACGTCTCGATCGGCGTTCTGGCATATCCCTGGCACATCTTACAATTTGATGTCAAAAAGTAGACTAGATTTTAGACTTGCTAAAACCAAGTCTAAGTGGTGACGCAGGTTGTGTAACGCAGATGCATGATCGGGGTTGCAAGGCGGTCTCCAATTGCCCACATCACGTATGCGGGCGATTACATCATTTGTAAGTGGAAATCTTCTTGTAATTGCTTTCACTGTAAATGCACTTTGTGCTTGTCAACGTCAGGCATGGACTCCAGTGAGGCCTTCTGCCATGTAGACCATGCGCGCCATTCTCTCTGCTGAATTTAAATTGCTTAATGAGGAGAGCCGCTTCAATTGACTGAATGCGTTCTCTCCCACAACGGTGCTGCGCTAGTCTAGCAAAATGCCAAAAAGCTACAGAAAATTGCACTAGACTTGTACTAGGCACGGAAATGGGGCCATAAATCTTGAAGTGTAATTTTATTCTAGCTGTAAATGACACTAGAGAGTGTAATTCAGATTGTGAATTGAGTCTTCTGGGGATTCAATTAACCATTGCGCATAGTCAAAGTTCTACATTCTTTTATAGGTCTGAAATGTAAAATGTGCGTCCAAAAAACTGTAATTGAACGAGCAGACACCAGTTGTACGCACATCAGTAAGTAAGCTCTGTTGATAAATGACTCATGTACAATGCACTCTTAGTTAATTTGCATCCACTAATTGGCAATATTATTTTTCCCCACTCACACTTTCAATGTTACATTTTTCAGTTTTTAAAAATAGCTAACTATGATCTTCTCTCTTGTTGAATGGCAGCGGAATTAGTGGGTGGGACAGGCTTTTGAGGCATTGATTTGCAATCTATTTGTAGTTTCAGTGTTCTACCACTAGATTAAAAAAAAATAAAAATTGTATGGTAAGAGTTGTGCATGAATTTACGTTACATGTACAAGTCCAATAAATTACGGTAGAAAAAAAATACCATACTTAATGTGGGAATATTCGTACACACAAAGCTCAATTCTGTGCATTTGCACAGTTACTAAATAAGGTAAAGATTTATGATTTTTAATTCACAATGGAAAGGATCCTGTCATGTCACTTTAGTTGTACGTCTTCAAAGTCAGTCGTCATATAAATATATTTTCAGTTTCAGAAGACAAAATTGAAGGCAAGACACTTCAAAATTCAACTTTTTTTTTTCTTTTTTTTAATTTGTATTTTTTTGCAATTACATTTGGTATACTTCACAAAAGGGATTTACTGAATCCCTGGAGCGACACTGGCAAATATCTACAAAACTTCAATACCGATGTGATAGCCGATGTCAGTCTTGCAGATGCACTGCGTATACATATTACCAGCGGGTGATACTATGTCTGTCTGGAAGATTAGCTGTGCATTAACTACGTAATTTATGTATGAGGGCACATATTATGACCCGAGCCTCTTTCCACAGATTGCCATGCCACATCCCATTTATCGTGAATGGCTGGTTGAGTCCCCCCAGAGCAACTCTTCCACAGGCCAAGAAAACAGAGCTCAGACACAAATGATTGCTCCTCTCATCCAAATAAAGCCATAATGAGGAGTGTTAGGAGGCAACGGTAATGCAGCAGTGACAATAAGGGACATTTTCTCTTCTAATATCGATCATTGAGGAGAACAGGCAAACATTCTGAAAAATTGCATTTGAAGAACTATTGCTCATTTCAACATGGATGCTGTGTAACACTGATAAAATAAGTTCCCTGCTAAAATAAGTTCCCAAGGTAAACATCAGAGGTTTTCATTTGAAAATATGTCTCATCTTTTACATATCTAAGACAATAATTGCGGACATTTCTCTATTTTCTGTCGATTGAAAATGACATCACAGAAAACAGTTGAGCCATGATTGATGACCCGGCAGTGTGATGTCATCGATGTTCACTCAACTGGGTTGATATAGACCACAATGCATTGCGAGTATGAAAAAAACATGGCACGAATCAAAGCGATGCATTACCTGTGCGTCAACTCGTAACAGTTACTGTGGTCACGTGATATGCGACAAAGAGAAAATAGTGAGCTGGTTGTCCCAATCGCTAAACAGAATGATATTAATTATTTAAGCAACTATATAGTGTGGGGCTATAGAGTGAATGAGGGTTAGGGAACAAGGGTGGACATTTGGACACAGTCAGTTTCATTCAACAGCAAGTGTCAAAATAGCTGCTTCCTTAGATGGATAAAAACAGTGGCTTTTAATTCCTAATACATATTCCACAAACACAATATTAATCCAAATATTGTGTTTAGACTAGTGGGGGCGCATAAAGCATATGATAAGAAACCTTTTGAATTATTGGTTTCACTTTTCAAATGTTTTGGTCACAATATTAATGATAAATATTTTAATACTGTATGCTGAATGTGAGCGTAAACATGCAAATCATCAGAGTAGATAGATAGGAGATGGGTGAATGAGAGCTATTAATTTTATGCACTTTGTAGGTTGTCCCTTTACAGTATGAAGTTCAGTCAAGTTGACGAGCATTAGCTTATGGGGGCCCTCAAACGTGGACAAACATGCTCATAATAACAATCACTTTAATGGTATAGTGCCTACATTACTCTTTCCATGGTGTCTTTATCTGTCACTTTATTGTCTTATCAATTAAATATCCAAAACCAACATCAAGTTTAGTTAATAGGAGACCAGCTCATGGTGAGCTCAACTGAGCTAAGCTACCTAGCTTAGCGTCAAAGTTCTCATAGCTAATTTAACTGACAGATGGGTGAAAGTAAACATCATAGATGTTGGGTCTCTTATCGTAGAGTTTCAAACATTGTTACATCAAAACAATAATCCTTGAATGCAAATATGTATATTCATTTTTTGGTGATAATTGCAGAGCAAGTCAGCCCTTGTCTGTGGCCAGAGTATGGTTGCACACACGACACAAAACATAAAATAATAACTAGTGTTGTTCCAATACGGATACTGGTATCGGCAGAGGTGCCGATACTGCATTAAAACAGTGGTATCGGTATCGGTGACTACTCACAAGTAACATACCGATACCATTCATTCCAATGCTAACATAGGATTTTGGATGCAGTATCTTGTGTCTTGCTGGTGCACGACATTCACTGATATGTGACATGTTCACTGCATGCTGATCTAAGATATTCTATTGGCCCTTGAATGCTCTGAACCAATGGCAGGACAGCTTTTTCATGTTGAGGAAAAAAACCTTAAGTATCGGTATGGTATCGGTATCGGCCGATACTGCAAAGGTGGGTATCGGTATCGGGGGCCAAAAAAACGGTATCGGACAACACTAATAATAACAATAACTTTTCATTCAAAAAACAAAAGGCACACTTAAAAAAAATCAAATCAAATGTAAAAACAGAATGACTCATCAAGTCATGGAGTTCAAATCAAAGTCAAGTCTTGCCTTATGAATGCCAAGTCGAAGTCGGGGCTTTTATAAGTTTTGTTTTTAACTCAAGTCAAGGCCAAGCCATATTATTCCCACCTCTGCATTTACCTAATATTGTGGCTGGGCAGAGGATGCCAAGTAACAATGTGTTCATTTGTGTTAGCTCACCACGGTTTCTATTGTAGGACTGATGTCAAACTGTATAACTCAACACATTTTGGTCACAATGCCATCCATTTTCTATATTGCTTATCCTGATCAGGGTTGTAGGGAATCACAGCGGACTTCATACTTAAATACTGCACCCTGGTCTGGTTTCCACACATAGACCGCCAATTCACTCTCACATTCTTACCATCTGATTGCGGCCTGACCCAAGCACCAAAAGTCAGTACCATTACACCATCAATGACTCATCGCAATTTCATTTATCAAATGACTCAATCATAAATGTCTACGATTCTTTAGCCTTGGCTGAAGTCAGGGCAATTGCAGGTTGTTTTTGTTGGAAGTACATGTGTGCTTTTATCAGTGAGTAATGGACACGTTAGCGGCTGGAGGGAAGCCAGCCCTGTCTTTTCGATTCTATAGATAAACGCAATGTGACGAAATGAGAGCAGGGGCTGATTGAACCTAGCAGGTCTAAGCCATAAAAGGCAAAATGAAGACTAATGGGCATATGATTGGCCGGGAGGCGACACAAATGAGAGACCTATGCTGTCTGGACATCGACTAATGACAATTCCATTCCGCAATCAGGCCATGCGCCCACTGAGAAGATCACTGGCCTTTTGGTAAAGCAGTGATGATCATCGATCACACTGCTCGATATCATAAAAACACACACCATACGTGGAGAGAAAAATAAAAAATCTGTTACAAGTGCAATATTTGACGGGAGCAGCAAAGAATGCTTAGCAATACAGTAGAAAGAAAATCTATGCTAATTGTTACACAGCGAAGAGGAACATAATTACACACAACGTGTTGTTTTGTAGTACGGTACAGGCAACTATGCAGTCACTGCTGACAGTTTTTTTTTAATAGCCTCATGTCTGAAAGACACTTTGCTACTCCTAAGAGCGGTACTGAGCAGCGTCAGCCGACATTTTTTTTTTTTTTTTTGCAAGCTGCTTCATTCAATGTTCCACAGCAGTGTCTGTCAAAAACAGCCACTGAATGTCAAACCTTGTAATGCTCTCAGATTAATTGGATGTGCTTTTCCAAGCACTTTGGTCTGATAGAAGTACTGTGAGCTCAGTAATGGCAATGTCATTTTCATACAGATTTAAGTTACATTTTACTAAGGGAAATAAAATTGCTGGCTGAGCTTTTTACTGGCTCTGTGATTGGCATTCCACTCTTATGTTTTTTGTTTGTTTGTTTTTTTTTTAGTCTAGGGAACAGTGTGAAATATGTAGTCATGTTATTCTGCTGATAGGAGCACACTTAGCGTTCAGAATTTATATTCATACAAAATTTAAAAGTATGTGAACATACAGTGTGTCTCTAATTCATTGGGATAAATGTGAATAGAAAACAAGAGTGGAACCATTGTCTTCGATCAAAAATGTAATAAAAGAAAACTATGTAATAAATTCACCAATAAAAGATTAAAAAAAATATTGTTTTTCAGGAAATTATTACATTATTACATTATAGAGACATGCTCCGTTACTATACCAACACTAAAACTCTGATGGAACAGTGAACTTGATACATATTTGATAGTTTAACAATAAAACATGAACATCCATCCATCCATCTGTTCATCCATTATCTTAATTGCTTATCCTCATGAGGGTTGTGGGCTAAACATGAACATATTATCCATCCATTTTCTTAACCGCTTGCTCCACACAAGTGTCATGGGGGTGCTGGAGCCTATCCCAGCTGGCTTTGGGCAATAGGCGGGGTACACCTTGAACTGGTTTCCATCCAATCACAGTGAGCATAACATTATTAAAAAAAAAAAAAAAAAAAAGAAACAAGTACATTCAACTGTAAAATTCCCAGAAGTCTTTGCAGCAGAGCAGTTCTAGTGCTGAAATGTGGTGCTCTCAGTAGTCGACTTGTGGCTGTGTCGGTTGAGCTAAAAGAGATCGAACGAATTTGTACAAAATGAATTTACGCGTGCAACGGAATACATGGGTGTTCAATTTTGCTGTATCTGCTGCCCCTCTGTTCCATCTTCAGAAAGCTGAGGTGGTTGTTTCAAAGTTCTCTATAAATATAGTGTTGAGTTGAGTGATGGGGGTTGGCGTGCTAACGGCATGATGTGCAATTCCAAGTTAAACAATTTTATTCCAGCACAACTAGCTATCTAGCAAAACTATAACTGCATGGAGATGTGTAATACAAGAAAAACACTTTCTGAATTCAGAGTTGGAAACTAGATTCAATGAAAAGGCGACTCTACCTGTTGATTTTCTTCACCCTACTATATCTTGGATTTGAAAATGGGTTTCAGTCTAACATAAACAGAGCAGTCCAGTTACAATCAATTAAATGCCCTGAGAATATCCACAAGCATCATAACCATAAGGAAGTCAAAATGTACATAAATCAAGGACTTACTGTATGTTATAAACATGGACACCCTTACTAAAGACTTGTTAATAATTCGTTTCACATCATTTAGGCTACTTACATTATTGAACCATGTTTTGTTCCTATTGAACACACCGGTGATAATGACTAGGACTCATTTTAATTGTGTATTTGACTTACAGTTCCTTGGTATGCTATTTACATGTTTAAATCACAGCCGTATCACAACCTTGCAACAATATAATGGAACCGTGGGTGCAATAAAAGCACATCCAGAAGATTTTTTTTCTTGTCTGGCCCTGAGTGCAATTCAAAAGTAGATTTCATTTTGCTGCATATGACATAAAATAAGAATGCGGTCTACAGTTGTTTCCACACTGTTTTGATGACAGGCTACTTATATCTCTTTTATTAGGCATCTATCCTCTGTGATAGGTCAGATGGGAATGCATGCTGCAGGTTTTTATGACTCTGCAGTGCTCAGATTGGGTTGGGCCCACTGCATACTATCCACAGGGATTCGGCTCAGCTGTCAGCCACAAGACTTGAATATGCCACCCTGTGGGGAACAAGTCAGATCCAGACTCATTGTAACGGCAATATGTTTGGTATTCAACAACTCAACTGTAATATTAATACAGCATTATTTGCCATTTTTCTTTCAGTCAACTTCGCAAGAGACTATTGTTTTGAATTTGTTATGTGGATAATGTTACATTCTCATCAGCAGCAACTGCTGTCCTCAAGGAAAAAGTGATGCACAGGAGGACGTAGACTTATATTTGCTTTCAATCACAGCCAAGTAATTTCATTTTAAAATATTCGTCTTTCCAGTGTTGTTATTTTGATTGAAGCTAATATGCAAATCTTAGTGCCAAGCATGTACAGTAAGTGGAGGCAGTGCACTTAGGGCCTCACTTGCTTGTCAAGAGTTAAAAAAATAAAAATAAAAAAGATTTGCAAAATGTTTTTTCCCAATTTCGGCACGGTGGTGACTGGTTAGCACGTCCAACTCCCAATGCAGAGGATTTGAGATCAAGTCCGGGCTTCGGCCTTCCTGGGTAGAGTTTGCATGTTCTCACCGTACTTGAATGGGTTTTCTCCGGGTACTCCAGCCTCCTCCCACATTCCAAAGACATGCTTGGCAGGTTGATTGAACACTCTGAATTGTCCCAGAGTGTGACTTTGAGTGTGAATGGCTGCTCGTCTATATGTGCCCTGCGATTGGCTGGCAACCAGTTCAGGGTGTACCCCGCCTACTGCCCGAAGTTAAATGAAAACGATACTTTCCCATAATTTCACCATCCATCCATCCATGCATCCATCCATTTTCTGAGCCGCTTTTCCTCACAAGGGTCGCAGGGGTGCTGGAGCCTATCCCAGCTGGCTTCGGGCAGTAGGCAGGGTACACTCTGAACTGGATGCCAGCCAATTGCAGGTCACACATAGACGAACAACTAATTTCAGCATATGTGAAATATTTACTTCTTAGTTTTAATTTCAAACAAAACAGAAGGTGCAGAGAGTTCCCAGGGTCATCAGCATAAAGTTGACTGAAAATTTAAATTGTTCCTTGAAGTTGACACAGTTTTAAATTGATCTATCGTCGGCCATTAGATTTTCTACAAAGGCCGATGCCGATATTCCTCAAAATGCTCAATGTCGATGGTGAAAATCGGCCTGGCCGATGATCCATCTATCCCTAATTGGCCTGTTTCGTGTTCAAATACATGGGTGAGACTTGCAGCCTCACCTGAGATTGGGCAATCTTGGACACACAGACGCACAGACAGATAATGATGGCTCGTTAGAGTGACCTAGCTAAAAAGGGTGAGGCGAGACGAGATTTAAAGCATCATGATGAAATTTAAAGAAGTCATGATAAGATTTAAAGTTATCGGTGACGAAGTTTAAAGTTATCGTGACTGAATTTAAAGTCATCGTTGCGATGACAGTTGACGAGAGAATTCTGAAGTATGACGTCCATGCATGGTAGCATTAAAGTCAACCAGTCACGTTGAACTCAGTTGTGACCCAGAAGACACACTCGTTTCGGTAAATTCACTTTAATGCTCCCTCGGACGTTGTACTTTAGAATTGTCTCGTTAGCCATCAGCACGGTGACAACTTTAAATCTTGTCCTGACGACTTTAAAACTCGTCATGATGACTTTAAATCTCATTTTGTCTTTTTTTTTTTTTTTTCCTTGCTTGGTGACTCAAATTCGGCGTATTAATAGACAGTTGTTTGTTTTGCATTCACCTTCCTGAAAAGTGTCTAGAATGACTCCACTGGAAGAAGGCCTCTTAGGCCATTTTTCTGTTTGCTGTCGACTGAAAATGACATTACAGTTGCTCAGGTATATTGACCAATAACGGTTGAGGTTCAGAAAACAGATGAGCCGTGATTGGTCGTTGTCTGAGCCCTTAGGCACTGTGATGTCATTTTTAGTCGACAGCAAGTGACAAAATGGTCCCCCCTCAGATGGATAAAAACGAGAAACATCTTGAGGAAAAATAAAAAAATCTAACAGAATTGTGTGTTCTGAGAAAATGTCTTAAGAACTTACACCAGCAAAGAAATTAGTGCTTTGAGCGTGTGATGAATGATTTCTGTGGGCTAAAATTCAAAGAGCACTTGTTTCTGGTGGGGAACATAATGTACCATAAATCCCACCTACACTTTCCCACTCTTCAGAAAACATTTTATCTAATTCGCTGGTGCTTTCTCAGCTGATTAAAATGCACTCTCAAGCAGACAGCGCCACATTGCTTCTGTTTCTTTCCTCTTAATGTCTCATCCATAATTCCGACTCTACCTTTTTTCCTTCCTCTTGTTGGTCACTTATATCTTAACTATTATTCCTCAGCCTGTTTTATCTTCCTACACACTCACACCCCATTCTAGTCATGTAAATTGACTCAATGCTGAACTAACATTGGACAAATTTGCTGCATCTGCAGCCATCACTCGAGTGCCTGTAGTAGGGATGGGAATTTTGTCTTGTTTTCTAGAGGCTCAGGTTTATAGAAAGAGCCAATTCTTTTGCCTTGCTTGTTTCCTCAATTTTTTTTGGTGCCGGAGGGGGGGGGGGAGATGTTGAGTGAGTCCTCCTTGCCTGTACCTAGCGCTACCCTGCAGCAGTTTAACACCATGGCAAATCATGTGGATCACTTCCTGTTTTGACACAATGAACCCACAATGAACATGTCTGCGTTTTTCACCAAAGCTTCACCGGTTTGGAAATACTTCAAAATTTACGAGGACGAACCACACATTGCAGAATACGATCTTTGTGGCACAATACTTGTAATGATTCCATTATAATTTATTGCAAATAAAAGAAAATAAAATGTGTTACCCAAAAGTTTTAAAACAAACACCTCTTGTAGTTTGGCAGTAAATTCAGCTTTCAACTTTGTCGGTGAAATGAGACTCCAGACACTCCTACTGTTTTTTTGTTTTGTTTTTTTCCTGTTTACTTCTAAATTGAAACAACAGTATAAAAAAATTGCCCAAAAATGACAAAACAAGAATGAGGCATAAAGAATAAGAACAAAGAGAGATTGAGAGGTTTTTAGAGCAGTGGGAAAAAACGTGTGGCTGTACTCTATATTGCCTGACTTGCATTACTTCCCAGCATCACACGTGTACGTCCACCTTAAACACTAAAAACGATCTTCCTTGAGATTCACTCCAAGTAAGAGGACATATGGTGTTAAAAACAAAAGAATGTAATCCTCACTTGACTTACAGATAGGACTCGATCCGATGCATCATCCACTCCAACACCTTCATGAGTCCATAGTAAGAGTGGCACTTTATTTTAGTCAGCCAGTCCTCTCTGAAGCATCTCCAGTTTGTCGTAAATGCTGCTGCTTGCCTCCTAACTGATGCTCATAGGAGGGTGCATGTAACTCCAATTGTGGCTTCCCTTCACTGGCTACCTCTTCATTTAAGAATATTTTATTTGTGTTCAAATCTTTAAAAATTCTCACCTCACATTACCTCTCTGAGCTCCACCCCAGTCACCTGCCCGGTGCATCAATTCAGCGGACCGAACGCTACTGAAGGCACAGAGGAGGTTGGTTGATTCTTTGGCTTTCGACTCAGCATGAGACTTGTGTGTTATATTCATTGTCAATGTTATTAAATTATTGTTTTAACTTTTTGGTTTTATATTTATGGTTTTTACTTTGTGTACTGCACTTTATATGCCACGATGGTTGTTTTTAAAGTGCTCTATAAATCAAGTTGAGTTGAGTTTGTTCCCAGTGCATTGCCACAATACCCACCACATCTGTGCCAATGTCATTATCAGCTGAAGCTGGTGTGGAGCTGTTATTGTGAGTGGTGGGACACATTGGGCACCAATGTAGGCATTTCCATAACTCCGTGAGAGAAAGTCCTTTATTCCAGTAACTGCTCCACAATGAAATAACCAAACTCAGAACAAATAACATAAATCCTTCACAAATAGGGTGGGCTGGTCACAGCAGTGCATTTTTCCAGTTGATTTGCGGTGCAATGAATCCTCCAGCAACGCCTCCTTGGGAGTGTCCACCTCAGATCGAGCACAAAAACACGATGGCAAACAAGTTTCATACCGTACAGCGAACTTGTTTGTGGATACTCACACCTGAATCTGGTATTCACATGTCTGACGTTGACTTCATTGCTTTCAGCAGGTGAGTGTGTCGTAGCTGCCCAAGGTATGTCAATTAAACATAATTTGATTTTTATCTGTGACTGTAGGTCAGTCCAAGTAAAGTAGTTAGCGGTGGTGTATAGTTGACAAAGTCATGCGTTGTGGAGCTCGCCAACTCGCGGGGGGTTGTTGGACTTGTAAGCTCAAGTCGATGGCAATAATCGTAGCAGGGATTCCTGTTCAACTTCTTTTCATACAAAGAGCACTCAAGCTAGCATAACACGTAGCCTAAAAGGTTTGTATAACAAATTCAAAGCTTTCGCTAGCTGTTTACTGAAGAATTGCTTGCTTTAGATTTTCATGTTTAATTGGAGGTTGGGGAAAGTCACAGACAGTTGCCACAAACAGACAAACAGAACTTGAAGTCAATTTTGCAAACAAGACAATTATGTTCCCTACTTTTATTTCATTGAAAACCAGAAGAAAAAAAAGAAGCACATTTTGCAGCAGAATGTCAATATTTTTATTATTACAGCATCCTGGCCAAAACTCTGTTCTGCGTAAGAAAAGACACTTTCACTCAAGAAAATAGTTTCAAAAGCGGCCCACATTAAGTCTACGCTCAGTTCAAAGGTCAGGTTTTTGTGATATAGAAAATGATTTCCAAAGGGTTGCACACAGACTTGTAGACGTGCTTAATAGACAATGTAGCATTTTTGCCATTGAGAAAATAATGTGAAAACGCCGCAGAGAAATCAATGTGCTCAAGTTAGGCTTGCTTAGTGAGTGGCAACATAAAATGGCCGCCACGCATATACTGTATTGAAAAGAACAAGATTCCTTGTGAATACAGCACGTGTATAACATAAACAAATGTACTGTAATCTGTTCAGTGGAGGGTACGGATTTATATGACCACATGATCAGGTTTAAAAAAACGTTTACTTGTTTTGTCAATTGTTAATTTGGCGATTTTAATGGAACGTGTTTAAGTTTTACTTATATTTTGATTGGTTCTTTCTTGGCGGATTAGAAGTGTTGGCGGATTGCTTTTCACAGCAGCCGTGAACTGGGAATCGTTTGGAAGACATGTAAAGATTCACTTACCACTTCCTGCAGTACTTACAAAATAAAGTTGTTTTTTTCACGTTTTCATGGCAGTATTCAGGTTTTGAAAGGGTTACATAGTCAATTAAAGCGCATAGTCAAAGTGATTAACCCCAAATACATTTCAAATGATCTAATATGGTTTTCCTGACTCTTTTTTTTTTTTTTTTTTTTTGCCTTCTGGCAGACTGTTTATAATTTCCTCCACCTTGACTAATGCCCCAGGTGCAGCTGAAGAAAAATAGCCCCAAAGCATGTTGCTGTTGCCTACATGCTTGTTCTTTTGTTGGTGAGCAATGTTGCGTCTGCACCAAACACCTGAAATTATGGCCAAAAAGGTCAAAATGTGTGTGTGTTTTGTTTTTTGCAATTGCTCACGTTTTGTTTTTGAATGGCAATGAAGTTAATCCAAAACCATTGTTTGGTTATTGAAATTGCTATCTATAATGTATCAGCGCTCCTTGTATAATACATGAGAACTGGCATGATGGTGTGTTCAAGGACAGCATATTTAACAAATGGCACATTGAGAATTTTTTTTTCCCAACTGCCTGCATTGCTAAATAGGGTGTGAGAAAGAGTGTGGAAATGGTGGGCACTTACTGTGTATAGCACATCTTTACAATGTCACCTCATTACTCCATTAAGGCTGTTGAGCAGGGAACATCGGGATTTCCTTAGGCTGTGATCAAAATGTGTCGAAAATGGCTTGTTCACTGAGAGAAATTGCAGTCATCTATAATCAACCCTATTGTGTACCAAAAGCCTAATGGGAAATTTTTATCATCAAATTCTTCATGCTTTGCTTAATTAATTATTTCAAGTGTGTCATTGTCCCTCGGCTCATTGAACAAACAAAACGTTTTCAAATGGATGCTTCACTTTAGTTCCAATTTGGTATAATCATTTCAAAGATCAGGACAATATACAGTGAAGCACACCACCCGTATTTATTTATTTATTTTTTTTAAAGCACAATTTTCCTTATTCTGCTTGTTTTTTTCTTGCAATTCATATTTAAAGATCAGAACGGTCGATAATGGAAAGACGATTAAAAAACATTTATCTTTGGTTTATCAAGAAAAACATTCATTTATTCTCGTGTGATTTCACACTAGCATTTGCCGCATTCATCGAGAAAAACATGCCTTGAGAAACTTTAATATTCAAGTCGAAAGTGGATCTAGACAGTGGTCGTTTCACTGTAATGAATTATTCTGTTGAATGTGTTCTCCTAATGAGAGATGACGTGGCAAAATGCACTTAGACAGCAGATACATTTGTGCTGGAGGCGAAATGTGTTTTAAATTATGTTCTGTAAATAGACTATTCAAAAAGCACTCTTAAAGAGATGTCGTTCCATATTTGCGCTGTCCAATTGAGTTGACCTTTAAACCAAATGGACCTTTGATAATTGCTTTATGTGATGTGGATGCAACAACAAAATAAGTTACAAGCAACAACAAACAGGCCATTGCATCCTTTTTTTTTTTTTCATGGCGAATTACCACCATCATTGGATGTTGGAGGCAAAGCATCTTTGCACATCTATCTAAAAGACTTGGCTCCGATTGGGACTCAGCCAATGTAATTTGTCAATATACAAGCAATGGAATTTACCCAAATGATGACAAATAGCGTTTCCACTGATCTGATTGGCTACAGCGGATTGGTCAATATTTTCCATTTTTGCACATTTTGTGATTGGCTGTAATGTCTTAATTCGCTGATCCGAGTAATGACATCATTGATTGGATTCACAAATTAAGACATTGCCACATATAGTCCCACATATCATGTGGAGGGCTGCCAAAAATCAATTTTGACCTCCACTAATAGATTTTGGCGCTAATAACCATCGTATTAACTTTGTTGCGCTGCTCCTTGTGTGGCTGCTAATCAATGCCACCGCTTTTCTTTCTGGTAAAACACTGTAAATATGCTACCTCAAACTGACTGAACTATCAAAAGTACCATTATTTAAGTCTGAGAATCAATCTTAGAGGCATCAGAGGCATGAAAGTTTTTGCCAGTATTGATCCTCCCGCGGCACTTCAGCAGGCGTAATGGCCGTCTCGTCACACCACACCCAATGCTATTCTTGTTGGATTTTTCGCTTTGAAAACCGCTCCAGAGTTGGACAAAGCCTTCATACGCTGAGTTTTGGATTATGCTGCCAAAAGACTATTATAGGAAGCAAACCAACCATGAGCATGGAATAATTGTTTGTTTTTTTTTCTTTCCCACTATACAGGTGTTTTTGAGAGCGTAACCTTATGAACTCAGTTGTCCACATTACACCAATTTAAAGTTGTGTAAATTGTCTTTGTGGGGGAAAAAACAACATATATGCAACTGTAAAGTCAGCACCCAAATTCACTTCATTCTCACACGCAGGACTTACGATCATCAACAAGTTCCTCATTAAAGTAATTCTCAAAAGTTTAGAACTAAAATATTTAGTTGTACTGTTTTTCTGTTATATGTTTTGAATGCAGCTAAATTGATACTGCTTGCTTGTCAACAAAAAAAAAGGTTTTACTGTTTATTTGAATCACACTAGTTTTTTCCCTCCTCCTTTCCTTCCTTGGTTGCATCATAAAGACTGATAAACATTGGCAAAATTGCTTGAGAATACTTTTGTACTGCACCATCTTGTGATCACATCAGTGGTCGGTTTATTTAAAAGGATACTTGACTCATTGAGACATTTTCAACAGTAAAAACATTTTTTTTCAATAATTAATGTGACATTATTATTTTTCATGAACAATTTATACGTTTAAAAACACATTTTTCCATTTGCTGTCGAGTGAAGATGACATCACCTGCACCGAGGAAGTAGGTAACGACCAATCATGGCTCAATTTGCTGACCAAACCCAGAAAACAGGTGAGCCGTGATTGGTCGTTACGTGTTTCCTCAGCACAGGTGATGTCATCTTCAGTTGACATCTAGCGGTTTTTAAATGTATTAATTCCACATGCAAAATGATGAACTTATCAAATTAATACTGGACAAAATGCAAACGTTTTACTGCTGAAAATGGCCCAATGAGTCAAGTATTTATTTAACCTTAACGAAGTTTGACTTTTTATTGATAATTTTTACCATTTAGTTACACAAATATGATCTATAAACCGTGCAAAACTCAATAAAAATATATACACTGCACGTCTGATGTACGAACACTGTACATCAAAACTGGGGGTTCAGGTTCCAAAAAATACCTGCAATAAATGGAATCCGCAAAGTTGTTAGCTTTGTGTTTTACCTTTATTGTAAATGTTTTAAGGCTATAATACACTTTTCTCATCGAGACATTTACATTGTCTCACGTCTCTCTTGTTTAAACAAACATTCTCAATGTTCAAACCTTCATAAATTTTAGAAAATAGATACATTGCTTCAAAAAAAAAAATGCATGCAAAATTGTACTAAATAAAAAAATCAGTGAAACAGCGAGGCTGTGAAAAATGAACACTTATTAATTCTTTAAAATATGTCCTCGTTCTACAGGTGAGGAAGTGCCACCCTATCCAATGTGAAGAGAAAAAAAATAATACAAATGATTTCATCCTTAAAATTAGCATATTTCCTGTTCAAATAGAAGGAACCAGCGGCTGCAAGAGGAATCACTCTCTGTGAGGCTCAAGCAACGCCACACACATGAATTGGCACTTAATGGTGCGTCCCCTCACACAAGAGACATTACTTGTTTGCTTTTAGGGCGCCCATATGCTTGTTTTATCACACATGTACTGCACATGCTGACGTTCAACAGACTGCGAAATATAT
Source organism: Festucalex cinctus (assembly GCF_051991245.1). Classification (NCBI taxonomy): domain Eukaryota; kingdom Metazoa; phylum Chordata; class Actinopteri; order Syngnathiformes; family Syngnathidae; genus Festucalex; species Festucalex cinctus. The sequence goes on from NC_135417.1 coordinate 16,785,322, forward strand.
TGAATGAATATGTGGCATATTTCGTCTGTCGGTCAGAAAAGAAGCTAAAAGTGAACATGGGAGTCGAGAAAGTACATCGCCGCTGCCAGCATGTGGCAGTTTTGTGCGCCATTCGCTAATATGTAGAAGAAGCCTATAGACCAGGGGTGTCCAAACTTTTTCATTTGAGGGACACATACAGAAAATCCGAAGGACGCAAGGGCTACATAATGTTATGAAGAGAAATTGTGTTTAGTCCTAAAAATTGTACAAATAATTTATTTGTCCTTTTGCATATTTAGAAAAATACTACAGTATATAAACCAATTTCTTTGTAATATGGCATTGGGGTTATTATAGTTTTGGAATTTTTCATTTTAGTTTTTATTTCATTTTGAGTTTTTTTTTATTTTTTTATTTAGTTAGTTTTAATTATTTTTCAGGGTGGTTCTGTTAGTTTTTTTAAAATTTGTTTTATTTATTTAATAAATGCTTAGTTTTAGTTTAATTAGTTTCAGTATTAGTTTTTGTTTTTTTTATGTGTATTACTCATGCGCAACATTTAAAAAACATAATGGGCGCAACATCATTATTACGGTTTATATTAACTCTTTGACCTCCGAAAATGTTTCATAACGATTAGTAAAATCCCAATGTATGCCGCCATAAACGTTAAATCAACTATGTTTTTTTTTTTTTTATCAGTGAGCAGTTCAGCATCGAAGTGCAGCGCGCACTGTCTGGTCAATGAGTTGTGGAATCAAAAACACGGACTACCTATGACGTCATTATTCCGGTTTATATCAAAATAAATCTACTAAAAATCACATTCAAAATCATCCCAAAAGGCTCATGCATTAAATTAATTACCAAATACTAAAACAAAGGACATTTTTGCTATAATTATAGTTTTATTTTAGTTAGTTTTGTAAACATAAAATGTAGTTTCAGTTAGTTTTCTTTTTTTAAAAAAGCATCTTAGTTTTTGTTTTATTTGGTTAACGAAATTGTTTTTTTTTTAAAATTTAGTAGTTAGTTTTAGTTAACTAGAATAACTTTAAAGTACCTGTGTTTTTCGACACCTTCACTTCTTACTTTGACCATCTCCAAACATTGTTGTTTTTATTTTAGTTGAACTGAGTCAAATGCCATTTTTAGCATATGTCGCGGGCCAGTAAAAAATGGATGGCGGGCCGCAAATGGCCCCCGGGCCGTAGTTTGGACACCCCTGCTATAGACAGACATAACCACAAGAGAAAGCCTTGACAATTCACTTGTGTTGAGCTAACTGTTTGGCTGTAATAAATTCATTATAAGTGGCCCAATTCTTTACCAATTTTGACGCAGATTGGTTTCACATAACCAATATTTTCGTCTTGATACCTAACTAGCAAACACACAAACTAACCAACCTCACATCTTCAAGTTTTCATGCTTGGTTGAGGAAAAAACAAGAGGCAGGATTCGGCTGGGGAGGATGGACAAGGATGCATTACGGGATTGTGGGATACTTTACCTTTAATGGTACAATCGATAGCAAGATATGCAGCCACAAATAATGCGTAATTGCTTTTCAGAGCAATAACACTGTATCTCCATAAAAACCTAGCAGTCATTGGACAAACATTATTTTGACAGGAATGGAATGTCAGAGAATCATGAATCCTAATTCTGTAATCCTGACAATTATATATGGATATAGAATGTATGTATGTGCGGAAGCATCAATTACGCCAAGGTTAAGAACTTCTCCTCTCGTAAGATGCTGCTGAACCAAAGTAAATATATTTGCTGCCCGCAGAGAGAGAACTGCACTATTGCTCCACTGTAATGGATGCTGTGCGAGCTCCCTGCCTGCAGCTACTTGCTTCCACCGCTGAAATTTAGGCTTTGAAAGCACACGAATGGATTTTTCTTTGGAGTAAAGCAAAGACTTTCACAGACTACAGGATTATGACTGCTACAGGCTTGTTTTGGACACTTAGGCATAATGAAACGAGTTAAGCAGCCGCAGGAAAAGAAGAATATGGCTGCAAATCAAGCCAACACCCAACATGAAAATACATTACATTTGTTTTTAGGTAGAACTGAAAAAAAAAAAAATAGTGCCATAAACTGGATCTCATTTGCATATATCCAAAGTCAGAAAGTGTCTTACAATAACAAGTGAATGTTGGCATATTCAAATCAGTCACTTATAAAGAAAACAAACAATGATGCAATTACAACGCATGAACAAGTGAGCAGTTGAAACAAACACTGGCAAATGACAATCAACTAAAAAATAAGTTCTTCAAGCCAAAACTGAAATATCAATCATAAAATGTGACTGCTGCTCAACTGTTGCTACATTGTTACCTCTTGTTAGATGGTAACCACTTCCTGTATTTCACAATCTTTACTATGCCCACTCATCATCTCCATGGTAACCGCAGAGAGTCATTTGAATTCTGCTATTACCTTGCTTTTGTCATGTTTGGCTTGGGTTTCGGTTAGTTTTTTTTGTTTTACTTTTGTCATGGTTCAGGCTTAGTTTGGGTTTTATCTTTATCCTCATCTTTCTTTAAGTTTCATCCATGATCTGTGTTTTTTGTTGTTGTTGTCCTTGTGTGCCTCCCTAGTCGTGTCAAGCATTATGTCCACCTGTGTTTTGGCCTGCCCTTCCTAATGTGTCAACCAATTAGCACCCTCTGTCACTCGTGCCTTGCCCAGCTGTGTCTCGCTGTGTCAATTAATGTATTTAGTCTCTTGTCTCCCCTCTGTCGATTTATTGTCTTTTTCCTCCTGTCATGCTGCCGGTTTTGTTCCACGCCTTGTCTCGACTTTGTTGTTTTTGTTTCTTAGCTCATTTTTGCCTCCTCGTTTTTGTTTATTAAACTTTTTTCTTTTCTTTTTTTTTACCTCATTCTTTGCCTCCTCGTCCTGCTTCTCTGCATTTGGGTCCACCACCACACCTCAATCAGGACAGTTTTAATACATTCACCTGACTCACCTGATCTGGAGCAAGGGTGTGTGAATTTCCTACAAATTATTTGGTTGAACACTGAATTGTACAACAATTGGGCATTAAAATTTAACATCCCACTGCACCTGGAGAGTGTCAAGCTGTTAGTAAAAAAAATTAAAAAAATAATAATAAAAAAATTAAAAAAAATTGAGGATGAATGCAATTTTCATCCTGGTTGTGGAACACTGGTCAATGGGAGCTTACTCAATTAGTCCACGAGTGCTTTGTGGACATTGACATTGAACCATATTCTTCCTTGGGCTTGGTGCTATTTGTTCTCAGTTGAATCAGCAGCTTGGTTAGCATGGTGGCCAAGGTGTCGAAGTCATTGACATTGGATTTCGATAACTTTATGCAACTTTATGTAATGGACAAAGATTATAGGTATAGAAAAGTTGTGAAGGGTTCATAGATATGGATCTCTGACCTACAGCATTTCCTAGGACATTTTGCTGACTGCGAAGCTTCACTGTGTAAATGGACGAGATAGGGGCCTGCTCTAGCTTCCATGTGACCTTAAATACAGTTCAATAACATTCACAGAAGCAAATTAAGATAAGACTTTATATGCAATTGTTCAATTCTGTTTGTTATCCATTGTGATCTAATTAAAAAAAACCCAAAAAAAAACGTTAAATGTGAAGACAATTTGCAAGAACTGACATGACTTGTCTTCGCCACATGAAATGATGTCGGCGGCCCAATCTGGCCCCCGCGCCGTGAGTTAGAAATCTGTGCTTTAGATAATGCTCGTGACGAAAGGCTACCATGACTGGCAATCAAGAACAAATGATAGTTTTGCCAAATCCAGCAGCCAAGTGACCGCATTGCCGCGTGTACACAGTTTATCGCTGAGCTGTGCTTTTGCTGAGAGTGATTTAAAATCCAATTAAATTTTAAATACAAATCCAACATTGCTAGTCTGTTCTCTTCTTATCTCCTGCTGTAATTCTCTTCAGGATGTACTGAGCTGTGATTGCATCCATCATCGCCCTCAATGCTGTGGCTGCTCCAAACTTGTCTGAATACTGTAACAACAATCGACCTACATGAATAAATGGCAATACATGTTAAAATCATCAATGACAAAACTATGTGAAATATAATAATACTTTTAGTTTCTGTGTTAACCGTGGTTAAACCATGCAGACAAACCTGACATTTATTCACGTGAATGATGTTTCAGTCCCCAAAATTACAGTATATTAAAGCCTCTTTTTAACACAAAATTGATTATGTTTTTTCACATTAAGGGCTGTTTAGTTGTACTGCATTAGCTCAATCCAGTTTGAGCAAATATATTGCAGTGTGTTTACCCATTGTTAACGGCACTAAGCCTAATGCCTATATATGGCTTCTTGCCAATTTCATTTGTTTACTGAGGAACAAGCTGTTAAGAGGATGTCTTCACACAAACATATTTGACTATATATTTGGACTCCACAGGAATGTGCTCATGAGGAGAATTGATTTGGGTGCTATTTTGCACAAAAAAATTATCTCTCAATCTTTCCAATATAGCATCTTTTTAAATGTCATGCAATTTCAACTAATATACAGTGCATATGGTTTTGCCTTTTTTTTCTTGGCTCCTGGCTTTCAGTGCAGTGTTTCTGATTATTAGTACTTGCTGCCTATAATTTTAGTAAGTGTATTTTTCCATTAAGAATATTTGCATTGTTTGTCCGTTAAAAATCTCTTGCGCGAGAAATGCGGCAACATGACAGCATATCATCATTCAAATCTCTGTCCCGGTCTTTCATTTATCACTAAATCAATCCACAAATATTGGTAAAAGTTTTTTTTTTTTTTTTTTTTTTTAAATATTGATCTATTTTCCACCATCGTCACCATTATCATCATCATCATTGTTAGAGATGCTCAAGTCAATACCACTTTTTTTTTCAGACTGATATCAGTACAAGTACTCAGCTCTTCTGTCGTCACCGATACCAAATACTAGTACCACTACTGCATAAAATTCCTCAAAAAACAATGTCAGATAATCCTAAAGAAATACATATATGCCCCAAAACAATTTTTTTTTTTAAATTTCATGAAATTAATGTTTTTCTGTTTCTCATTAAGGCTTTATGTCAATATGAAGCTGTTAGGCTCTGAGGTTGGATCCCAAAAGCGCAGACACAAATAAGATTTTAACTCTTTATTCGCACAACATCGAGAGGAGTAGAACAAACTTAACTAGACGAGAAACAACGAGAATGTATCGAGAATCACGAGACGCTGTTAACTTGGGCTGTGGAGGTGCACAGTGGAACAGAGGTAATAATCTGACAAAACACAATTCTGAGACTGGCTTATATAGACATCGAATCGATCTGATTGGTTGTGGCTAGACAAGTGGGTAACAGGACTGACATGGAATTATCTGATTGGCTGTTGACCAGATAAAGAGATTAAAGATTCTTGACATCACATAGCGTCTTACCAGTTGAAACTAGATGCTGGTTACATCAGTTCAAAACAGTCACTTGACCTCACGGCCATGACCCAAACATAACCCTTGCATGACCCTATTCATGACAGTAAACATAACCCTTGCATGACCCTATTCATGACAGTAAACATAACCCTTACATGACCCTAATCACGACAGTAAGCATAACAGTCATGACAGTAAGCATAACCCTTGCATGACCCTAGGCAAGGGTATCAAGCTTGTTTTTATTCTGCGCAAAATAGAGAGACCCTCATAACTTTGAAAACATACACGACGTGTGATCACATAATCGTGCTTTTATCAACATTTGTACCAACATGGATGACTAGTTTTGAAATTAAGAGACAACGGGGGGGAAATTATGATGAAATTACTGTTACAAATACCATTGGCATACATAAACCAGTTTTTAGAAGTGCAAATGTGTCTATGTTTGTGTATATCTTTCTAGTTGGTTAGTATGTTACAAATCAAACCAAACACTACATTTTTAAACAAGGGACTACCAAGTATTGCAGTGTATAATCTTGGCCTGGTTTCCAGAAATCTTTAAATGGAGGGAATATCAGGCTAGCAAACAAATACAGAACTGCAGACGCGAAAGTGCACTTGTCTATATATAAACTGTTGAAGTAAACATTGGTAATTTTAGTGTGTGACAAAACACTGACACACAACTCTAACAAGTCCCTTAATGCATTCTAGCGCTTACACAACATGAGGTGTTAGGACACAGTCCAAACACACAATTCAGTGCAGCAGGATTGTGATATCAAGAATATGAGATGTGAGCAATCTCTCCACTCATAAAATGTTTTCCCCAGTTGATAGCTACTTATCCATGTGCCCACATTACAAGCTGGACACCGTCTCAACAGCCATAGTATTCAATCTCTAATTCAAATGGGCAAAGGGACTTGCACAAACTACACAGTCCAATTTTAGCAAAATTACACAGTGACTCAAACATTATTCTTTGTTACTAACTATTATCTGCACAGGTAGCTTTAACGATATGCAGCAAAGTCAAAGCTATTTGATCCGTAGCTGTTTTACCCTGCTCGGCTCAATCCAGAGATGACTCAAATCTCACACTTGGATTAGAGACAAACATAAATCGTACATGATGAATGATGAACTGACTAGAGACTCCTCCTCGACTAGACACGTGTGAGTCTGCCACGCATGGCGTCTCATTTCATGTTAATATTGGAGGGAATAAGCTCGAAGAAAAACAGGGTTTCCGAAATGCGGTAATTCACAAACAGAGGAGCGCAGGTGAGATTAAGAGGCACACAAGAGACTGGGACGAACTGGCGTTAACTACCTAATGCACACTTCTCTGCTGAAGGTAGGCTTAGGGGAGCTTATCTTGGCTTGATAATGACAACAGAATAATGCAAAAATCAATGGACCTGATGATACTGCTGCAGCTTAACTAATCAAATGAATTTTGCGCGAGAGCTTTTTAAATCAAGGCGCTTTGAATGCCTCAACGCAAAATCATATTGTTATAAAATTACAGAGAAGGAAAAACATGAGGGAAAGAGGGAAAAAAACAGGACTCACAAGATGAGTTCCTCGGTTTTGAATTCAGCTGGTCACATTGATTAGGATGTGAGCTTCTACACTCCCAGCAGTTCACATTCAGCTCAGGGGCCTTATCTGAAATTAAAAAAATCCTCTTCTCTGAAGCTTTGAAGTTTCTCTAAGCCACTCAAATAGTGCAATTTGAAAAATGTGGAAGCTAAAGAAGGCTTTGATTTTTGCAGTCAGCTTTGCCTGTCACTTTATGTTACATGCTGACGGATCTAAAGGCTAAAACAGAGCGACACTGTCATGCTGTCAGCTTTTCCCTTTTGCCATAATAACAGCATTCTGGCACTAATGACTGCTACACAGAATAAAATATTGGCAAAGAAAATAAGTCTAGTTTGAAACGACAAAGAACTAAAGCAAGAAGTCGATGTTTTATTGCTTAACTGTCACATAAGATACATGGATTTATATGTATTTTGTTGTGTTTTTTTTTTTTTAGCCCAAATAAAACAAAAGACGAAGCTTCACTTTTGCGCTTTCAACTACAATGTTTTTCTTAAGCATATTATTTATTGTGCCGTTCAGGGATGGGAAACTCTGATGACCGTCAAGTATGAATGGGTTTTTTTTATCCACACGTTCATTTAGAACGGCACTATTACATGTATTGAGAACATCAATTTCAATGATTCATAATTCACTTCAAATGAACAGACAATGGCCATTGTAAAAATTCGTCAGTTGCTCCCATTTCTTGAGCTGTGTTTTGAGCTTAAGGTTTTACTACGGTGTGTACAGTTTTTAATTAGTACTGTACTGCCGGCACATGTTCTGAGCCACCATTGCGCAACACCAACATGTCTGGACAATGACTTGGGTACAGCTGATGCACATATAGCAATATAAGTAGACAATTTTGCTCTGTACTCTTGAGCGCTGAGGTGGTCCGATTCTCATCCCCTGCTGTCGGTGATTTGAAACATTACAGGGTGCAGCAATTTGTCTGTCAATGTAGCAATACGTCTTTATCACACTCGTGAACAAGTCACCAGATAATTAACATTCTCTGCCTCAGCTCGGGGCGTGAGGGGGCTACCGTTTTGCGACCTGTTCTCCTCCTGGTGCATGGATGGCCATTTCTCTGGCGAGGAAGGAGCTTGTACTAGAGCTAGATAAATTCTGATTAAATATTACCTGTGTATATAGATTTATAAACTCTTTAAAGCCCTAGTGTGTAATAAGTGACCACTAGATGTCGCTATAGCATAGAATACAGCCGAAGCACATGTCTCAGAGAGACCACACTCCGCAAACGTAGCACCAATTCTTAATTTTGTGTGAGTGAACGAGCATCTCGGTGAGCGACGGCGACTTGCAGCCGGTGTGAAGCCTGGCGAGCAACATGGAAAGACCGAGTGAGCCGGATTTAGCCGGAGCAGCTAACAAGAGTGGCTAGCGGGACTTAGTCGCAGTCATAGACTGGAGTAGCTAATAAGAGCAGCTAGCGGAAAAACTAGCAAAAACAACAACAACAACAACAACGAAAAGCTAGTAAAAGCTTGCAAGAGCAAAGCAGAAACGCGACGGGAGCCTAATTCACGGGAGTCAGGGATGACCACCTGCAAGCCGGTCGATGCAAGCACCACCTGGGCTACATTAGCGCAGTGGTCCTTTGGGCATCTGTAGCAGGAAGATGCCATTTGTAAGGTGAGACTCCAGCCATGTAATATAAAGTGAATACTAGACCTACTGTAACAGATTTAGTTGGGAGTGTCGCTGACATGTGATGTCATCAAGTGGCGCCTAAGTCCAAGCGCTCGCCCTGAGTTCCCGCCAGTTGGGATACCGATGTCGAAGGAGGACGTTGCTTTGGAAGCTCCTTTTAGTTTTCATGATGACGCGACTCATTTTCTTTCTTTCTTTCTTTCTTTCTTTCTTTCTTTCTTTCTTTCTTTCTTTCTTTGTAACATTAAGTGAGGTGGTTTTTTTTGTGGCGAATTACTTCAAGTTCTTATGACGAGAATAAACGACGAACTCTGTCGAGAACCCCCACTTACGATTATATATATATATATATATATATATATATATATATTAGGGGTGTGAATTGCCTAGTACCTGACGAATCGATTCGTATCACGATTCACAGGTCACGATTCGATTCGATACCGATTAATCCCGATACGAATTTATAAGTCGATTGTTGCGATTTTTTTTCATTCAAATTTAGAAAATACTAATCAGTAAGCTTGTAGAGTGTAAGATTTATATGAAAATGTATTATTTATTTATCTGAAATTTCAGTCTTATAGAGGTTGTAATCTGTTTCATGTTTGAACAGCATTAAAATAAAATATTAAGGCTTAATGTTCCGTTCATATAACATTCTTCCATGCTCAAGGTGTGAATCCTAACCCGAAGTCAGACGTTTTGTTGAATATTTTTCCATTAAAAATGGAAGTTTAAAAATCGATTCACACACACACACACACAAAAAAAAATCGATTTTTTTAATCGATTCGAGAATCGCGCGATGTAGTATCGCGATATATCGCCGAATCGATTTTTTTTAACACCCCTAATATATATATATATATATATATATATATATATATATAAAGTACATTAATTAGGTGGAACTTTTTTTTTTTTTCATATTATTGAAATCAATAGTGGGTTTCTAAATTGAGTGAATTATGAGTTCACCCCTAGATGGCCCTAGAAAATACACACTGGGGCTTTAAACGCTTTGAACCTTTTGATACTCTGAATTTGCCCACTTCACAATACCAGGCCTTCTTGGAGACTCTCATGGGGTAACGGACTAGGACTCAACTATTTTGCTTGGATATTTCAATGATTATGTTGCAGCTGAAGGAACAGTCTGAGGGGAATGGCCTCCCCAATCTGAACTTGTGTTCTGTTACCTAATTGGACTCCTGTGCTAACCCTAGTTTGTCCATAACAAATACTCAAGCTGTTCATAAGTGCACTTGGCACCATGACACAATTGGGCACCAGGAGGGCAATAATCAACTTAATGGTGGTATCATCGGGCTTGCAACCGCATGTCTTGGACACGCAGGTGAAGAGAAGTGCTGAGCTGGCAACTGATCACCACCTTGTTGGCGTATTTGGTGGGAAGACATCAAGTTGTGTTGTTATGTTGCGCTGCCAAGAAAATTGAAATGTGCCCATTTTTACGCCAAGCAAGTCTACGAAAATGGAGCCCAATGACTTTAAAGAGAAAGTTTTGAGGGAACATGGTTGTCTCAGGCGTCTGTGGTAAAGGTCCATCGAACTGTCTTCCTTCCAATGTGTGGTCCACAGTTTGGTAAAGGTGAGGTCACTTTCAGACTCAAACCTGGATTTATTGCCTTTACTACAGCTTTAATCTGTCTGTCAAACTGATTCATTAAGTTGGTGTCTAAAAGTTTTCTCAATTCTGTCCACCAATCTTAAATTAGCTTCTGATTGTCACTTCAGGAAGCTTGTTGACAGCTCCAGGCATCATGTTTTGGTGAGGCACTGATAGCCTATAGGCCTCACTCTTTCACTCTGTTTCCACACTTGGTCCTGCAGCGCTTGATTGTTTAATTGGAGCTGTGAGCATTTTTCTGCTGAACTAACTTCCTCTCCTGCTGCACAACTGTGTTGAGCGGTGCTCATTATATTTTTTTCTAAGATTCCTGATTAGTAGTTGCCTTGTGACAATTTTATTTTGGATTTTAACCTCTACGCACACTTGCTTTAGCTGGTCAAGCTGTACAAGTGATCATTTGTGGCAGCTGATCTCTGCCAATTCCAAATCCATTTTCTTTGATGTCACCAAACACCAGCTGCTGCGCGCTCACAACCTCTTCACTAAGCAGTGTGTGTGCGAGTAACCTGGAGATAAGCGTCAATCATCCCAGCAGTGCCTCCAATATTTGACGCATACACATGGACACAAATAAATCCAGGCGTGCAAGAGTTTTCAAAAGTTATCTCTACTACAGTAACGCACTGCAACCCACAGCGGCAGTTACAGAAACGTGATGTCAACACACAGTCACTTTAAAACTGTACTAACTCAAAATGTGCTCAGGTAATACAAAATGGAGTAAATGTATAGGCTAGGGTTGACAACTGTCCCGTATTATCCGGGAAACCCCTTATTTTGGGCTAAATTGTTATGTCCCGTATGGGACCTCAAAAGTCCCGTAAAATAATTCTCAAATCTTACACGAAATGCAGCAAACGGCATCTTTGCCATTTTTGGACCACGGCTGCTCCCGTAGGTTGACAAGTGACAAGCAAGTTGCTCGTAGCCAATAAATTGAGTCACTGGGTGTGACGTTATGTGGAGATCTTGCAAGGTAAGAGAGACAACTAGAGAGGGAGAGAGAGGCACTTCCTGGTTTCGTCACAGCTTCATGTCGCCTACACTCTAAACGCCGATCTTAATACGTCAGCTGCGAACGTATCAGCGGTAGCAATACAAGATGTATTCTCGGAATATTTATGAACAAATACTGCGAGAATTTCGCTTGCTGGCAAGTTTCGCAATCAGCGCTTAACATAGCAAACCGCACTCTACAGTTCCTAGATCAGCTAAAACGGCAATGTCACGAAGCACGACACCTGTCAGCCAATCGCAGGCATCAGGCATCGTCACGTGCGTTTGTTGTAGCTGCTTATACTGCATAAGTGGCTAGAAAATATCCATCCATCCATCCATCCATCCATCCATCCATCCATCCATCCATCCATCCATCCATCCATCCATCCATCCATTTTCTAGTTACCTGTGCTAAAACGTCCAAAATCACATGGTCATTAACAATTAAGTCTGCATTGTCGCTTACTTTGATTTCTCATTTAAACTCATATTCAATGTGAATATTTGATAAGCTTGTTGGGTAAACTGTGAAATTGATGTAGCCTAAGTAGCTGAGGGACTGCTAAGTTAGAAGTTGTAGGTGTTCTATCTCTTTGTCTTTCAACTGAACCCATGTTTCCCTTCTTTTTCCCAATTTAAACAACAACCTCATCCAAATGTCGGACTTCTCGAAATTCTCTCCATAATACCTGTTTCATGAGGTGGTGCGTCATATAGTAGTTCAAAAACAAAACAAATAGCACACGAACTTGAAAATGAAGATTGAGATTTTTTCTTGGCCCAAAATTATGTAGTGCTCCGTATTCCACCAGTACCAGGTCAGCGATGCTCACACTCATACTAATTGTTCATCCATTTGACAGAGAGCCATGGGGACAGGCAAACAAATGTGCTACAGCAGAACTCAGCAGCAGAACGCTGGGTAACCAGCAACAGGAAGATGCAAATGTGATATGAATGACTTTTTGGTTTGAGGTGGAAGGCGGAGAGGATTTGCGGGATAGTACAGTTACGTCTTTAAATCTGACAGTGAGTCATCGACAAAGCTGACAGACTGTGATTACCTGTTAAGGCAGACAAACTGGGACAGATGGAGCTGCAGAGGATACCAGAAGAATCCTTACAAGAGTGCATGAAGGCATGGAGGAGAAAGCTGGGAAAGTGTATTAGTCTCCAGGGGGGTTATTTTGATGGGGAAAAAGTGTAGTTGGAATTTGAAATATTTAATTTACCGGTAAGTCCTGCAACTTTTAGACGTGTGTTCTGCCAGTGCAACCTTTACCATGTTTTCATTGTTTCCATTTTAATGATTCATTACAAACAAACAAACAAACAAACAAACACACAAAAACTAATGCAGTTACATGTGGGTGTGAAAAAACATCCACTACAGCACAGCAAGCATAAGCGGATAATGAAAAACATCTTTTACATATTCATTAATTACATGTGGTGATTTTTGCATGATGTGTGCTTCTTTATGTAGAAGCACAGCAGCGCACAAGACAAGTCAGATCGTCAACACAGTGACAGAGAGGTGCTCTTGTAAGCGCTCACGAGCCAACAAGAATACATACCTAGACCATGTTCATTTGGTTGAAGATTTTAAGACTTAATCACATCTGAATAACAGACGGATGCTCGTTTAGTTTGTTTGATGCCCTTTTATTAATGATTGTCAATGGGGGTGTGAGCTGCTCCCCCTCAGTTGGATGCCCGGTGCCACCTCCACAATATGAATCATATGACCCATTGACATTTTTTCCCAGGCTTTCACTGCAGCCTTTTTCAGTTGTTTGTCTTGGGGGGCTACTTCCTTTAGTTTCCCATTTTGTAGATAATATGTTGGCTTTAAATCTGAAGATTGAACTGGGCAGTCTAAAACGTTCCTCTTCTTCCACCTGATGAACTCTTTTGATGTTTTGGCACCATGTTTTTGGCTCATTATCCCAATCAGTTTGGCTGCCTCTTTTTATAAATTGGCAGACAAAATGTGTCTGTATTCTTCCGAATTCATTTTGCTACTGCAATCATTAATAAGGAGTCTGTCCGAGTAGATGCCATACAAGATCAAGCCATGATAGTACCTACACTGTGTTGCACAGACGAGCTTGTTCATGATAATGGAAGATATTTTTTTCTGTCCATCAAGACTCATCTTGGAACTTTTTTGTCAAATTCCAGGCAGACAATTCCTGCTAATGAGTGGTTTGCATTTTCTGATACAGCTTCTGCATGCTTATTGAAAAATTCTTCAGCAAAAATTACGACTTGTAGTATCGTCACTCTTGTCCTTTGTGAGTTGGTGCTGATTTACTCAGCATTAGATGTTTATCTTCTTCAATGCCAACAACCTGAAAAGGTTTCTTTGCATTGCATGATCGACTGACTAGTGAATGTGCATATGCCGTTTCCACATTCTGTTTTCCGTATTTAGGACAGAATAATAATAAGTGTCATTTTACAAAACGTCCTTTTTTAGAAATACTTTTTTTCTGAACTGCTCATGAACAGTAAACTGACGGCCTACAGATAGTGTACTAAACATTTGCACGTGGAAAACGGGTGCAAAATTGATTGCAAAGGCAAACAGATGTGGAATGTGGTCTTTGCTAACCAGGTGCAACCAGGTTTAAGTCAACCAATTGCGGCGAGGTTCATATCGTACATCATTGGAGGACCTGGCTTTTAAGTGGTTGCAGGCTTCCCCAAAATTATCGAAGAAGTCGATTTATTTTCTGTAACTTGGTGTTATGTTTGTCAATCAAAACTTCCAAAGTCAACACAGAGCTACCTAAAGCACAAAAGCCTCTTTTAAAGACCAGACATGAGTTGTCGTAATGTTTTGTGTGAAAGACCATCACCATGGAGACGATCCTCCTCACGTACAATTTCCTAGTTGTAATTACCTCATAGATTAAAAAAAAAAAAAAAAAAAAGCCCTGCAATTCCAAGAGAATTCACTGGTTGTGTGTAGCGCTATATTAGAGTTAAAATATTTTGATTTCCAAAAATAAAAAAAACCCTTTAGATCCACTGTTTTGTTTTGTTTTGTTTTGCACCTTGTTCCAGTTGCAACACAATATTTCTTACAACTGTACGGATGATGGCGGCAGATGAAAAGTAAGCTCACCTGCCAGGTCAGGTGTTAGTGGTGACATTCTCTCAACACTCTTTTCTGCCTATCTAGCCATTTACTTTCTATCTCTCCCTCCCTCTGCTTCTCCAGGTCCAAGTAGCAGCCATAAAAAAAGCAAAGGCAGCAGTGTCAAAAGAGCACGAAGAGCAAGGGAAAGACAAGAGGTGCGGCAGAGAAAGGTGAAGAGGAGCAAAGCAGGAGTAAGGAAGGACTGAGCATTAAAGAGGATGTTGAAATTTATGCAATGTCATTTACACAGCATGTCAGTGGACACATGGGTTTGAGTAGAATACTGTCATCGTTAAGTACTCATAGTGTAGAAAATTAATGACCCTAATTGCTTCTTCCCTGTCATTTTAAATGTATCAAAATTTAAAGCCAATGAACCAATGCAGCCAAAATTGAAAAACTTCTCAAAGACGTTACTAGGAAGGGCAGGATGATTTCCATGGCAATTGGTATTGAAAGTAAAGCTGACTGGAACAGTCACAATTCAAAAATGAAGCATACCGCTTTGCATGCAGACATTTTGCCTCTCTGTTTACACAAACTTTTACAGGAGATACTTCATATAGACCACACCTTGAGCGCTGAACCATACATCGATGTCGCAACCGTATTGGATGTGGCAAATAGAAACAATTGTGAAGAGACTTGGTTCAGTTGCTCTTGCTGATGGATCATCAAGCCAGAATAATTGGATCAATACGGAACCATTATTTTTGATTCTTTTTACCATTTCCAAGTATAATTTGCAGAATTTATTTCTAATATGATTGCCATATCCAATATTGCTGTTATGTTCTGGTGGTGTATGCCAACAACGCAGACACAAATAAGAGTTTAATACTTTATTCGCATAAAGAGGCATGGAACAAACTTAACTAGACGAGAAACAATGAGAGTTTCACAGAGGAACAGAGGAAATAATACGACAAAAAGACGCACTTCTCAGACAGGCTTATATAGACAGAATCGATCTGATTGGCTAGGCATGTGGGTAACAGGACTCACATGGAATTATCTGATTTGCTGTTGACCAGATAAAGAGATTAAAGATTCCTGATAACACATAGCTTCTGACATCACATAGCGTCTTACCAGTTGAAACTAGATGCTGGTTACATCAGTTCAAAACAGACACTTGACCTCAGTTCAAACAGACACTTGACCACACGGTCCTGACCCAAACATAACCCTTGCATGACCCTAGTCATGACAGTAAACATAACCCTTACATGACCCTAGTCATGACAATTGCGGTCCCAATGCTGTATTACATGGAAAGGACCTCATGGACTGTGTCTGAAGCAGAAATAAGAAACAAAGAAAGGACAAACAATCTTTATTTTAGATGTTAAACGGGTTTTGTGGCTCCCATGTTTGTTTTCTGTATGAAACAAATTAAAATGGCTCTTACGTGGCCGACCTCTAACATTGACACTGTAATATGTCCCTCCTCGTACCATGCATTGTGCCAGTTTACCCAGCGTCCTAGTTCGGCTCTCGCTATTTACAAATAACATGTACATATTTTACAGACATGTCTTGCCATTACAAAATACAGCACAAACAAAGTTGGCATGTAGAAAATTCACATATATATATTTTTTTTTCTTACATCCACTCACTCCCACACAAGTCCTACTTCTTGTAAGCCACACATGGGCCTCTCCCAGGCGGAGGATCGAACCAAAGGCACCAAAGGCAAGTCACGGTTCCACTCCTCCCGAAGAAAATTCACATAGTCGGAAAATTTGCATCAAACTCTTGCGTCACAGGATTGACGTACTTGTCTTGCAAACCTGCACACTTAACATTTTCTTTAAAGCCATTGCATATTAGACTGAACAGCAATCAGGCAAATTTACACCATTAAATCTTTTAATTTTTAGCTTCTTTAATGATTTTAAAAAAATAAAATAAAAATCAAAAGCACTGTCCTGTACTGGGTTTGGGCCTGCTGGTGGTTTCTCTGCGCTCTGGCTTGTTTAGGCTAATTGATGGCCGATGTCCCCTTGCCACACCTGCTGCACATGCTGTTAATCAACCTTGACTGGTATTTAGTTGGGCTCCAGTGGAGGGAAGGTGCTGGAGTATTGTTATGCTTACAGTTTTGAGTGCTGTAATGCCTCCTTCCTTTGTTTCTGTAAGATTTCTTCTTGTTGCCTTCCAGGAGTACTTAAGTTTAGTTTTCTTTTAAGTAGTCCTATGATTTTGTGTTACCTTTTTCTGCAGCCTATAGGTGCTCTCTGATTTTTATGTTCTCTGTTTCTGGCTTGTGTAGATGGATTCTGTTTTGTTTTTGTACCTTGCTTCCACTGAGGTGCCATCCACCTCCTTTTTGCTCTTCTCATTGCTTGTTGTTTTTCCCATGATGACTGTTGGTCATTGTTTATTTTTATTTTTTATTTTTTTTGTGACATTTGCATTGTTCGTTGTCTCACACAATGTGTGTATGAATAAAAATTTACTCCCACAAACATTTTACCATCTGCGTTGTGGTCCATTTTTCGGCCAAGGCCTATCATTACAAACATTAGTACTTCACATAAAAAGCTACAATGATCAAATTAAATAAAAATCAAGTGTTTTCTGGTGTACAAGCTACAGTCAAGTATGCGTTCAATATTAACTGCTACTTTATATGCTTCCTCTATCTGCGACAACAGATACCTGAAGCTGGATACTGAGTACTGGAAAAGCTGAATGTATTCATGTCAAGCTCATATGACCATTAAAGATGGCTTGAAACCCAGAAAAATAATGTTCAGTGGTATAGAGCATAGTGACGGCAGATTGGCCTGTTTCATTACTGGTCAAAAACTGACAGGCTTACTTTAGTAGTCAAGGTCCTGGAGAAAAGCTTGAATGAGCCCAACCCTGCCAGCACTGTAGTTCTTACCAGATTATTCTCCAGTCCCCTAAAGTAGTTTTTAACAATATACATTGTGTGGATATATATAATTTGTAATGAGGTGGACACTCATCTTTTAAAGAATATTTTGAAGTGGAACACTTCAAATTAGTGGTGTGTTACAATAATTGAAGCATGTCATAATTGCAATATTTCTAAAGTGATGAATTTAAGGAAAGCTTAGCGGACAGCTAGCAGACTAAACAAGTGTTGTCACATTTACCCTTGGGCAGAGACCTCGAGTTGACAGTACATACGTGTTTACAACCACATTGGTCATTTTACAATTTACAAAAATACAACCAGAGAGTATTCCATGACAGTTTCTCCATGGTCACAAGACGAACAAGACGTTATGTTCTGCGCATGCTCATTTGTCGTCACTTCTGGGATGAGATACTAATGGTTGGGGTTAATATTAGGCTTTCAGTGAGGTTCAGGGCTGGACTGGCCATCTGGCATACAGGGCAGATGCCCGGTGGGCTGGTGTCTTTTGGGGCCAATGTGGTGCTATTCAGTTATTTTCCTCCATTTTACCCCGAGAGATCGCTCCACAACTTAGAAGGAACAAGATACAGAGCATACAGAACCAATAAACGTGAGTGGTAGAGCTATGTGGTAGCCAAGAGTGGTCAGGAATCGGGCTGGGGCAGCGGGCCTAAATCAAAATGCCAGGGCCGATTATTTGTGCCAGTCCAGTCCTGGTGAGGTTGTACATGTTACGTCTTCACATGGGACAATATAATGGTTGGTGTTAGGAAGAGGCTGAGGTTGTAGTATGGTTGACGGTACAAAACATGTAGCCAACATTCAAATACTTACTGGCCTGTTGTCATCTTCCGACCAAATAACCCAGTACCTCCCGTTATAGTTCAGTTTACTATTTTTTGATTTATTTTTTTGCTATTTACATGGCCGATAAACTACAACTGTAATTTGGCACATTTCAAAACGATCGTGGTCGTATTAATTGCAGGACTGTCTCGTCAAAACTGTAGTATAATGGAGGGAATACATGGTCAAGATCCCTGAAGCAGCAACTTCCTGAAGGAAGAAAATGTGTTTCAAAAATGGAGGTCATGACTCAGATTTACAAGACTTGAAGAACAAATTTGCAAAGAAATTGGATAAAAGGCAAAGAGACCCCCACCACCGTTAGCTATCAAATTTTTGGATCCATTTAAAGAATTTGCGTTTGAACTTCTTGAAAACCAACTCCTGCCAAACCAGGTAAACACTTCCTAGAACGGCAACTGCTCTCAAGACAAATGTAATCAATTGATGCTTAATCCCCTCTGTTACACTTAATGTAACAGTTGGATTAAGTGTGGATTAAGCGATAGTTATGTTTTGATGGTCACTTGTGAGCTGAGTTCAATAAAAGTAGTCTACAGTGTGCATATGCTCCAAGACACTACGAGTTTGTGAGTTCTTGTGTAACAAGCATGCAGAAATACAGTAATAAGTATCGCAGTGGTGAATTCAACAATGTGCCATAAAGCAAAAATAGGTTTCCAAAAATAGAAGTACAGTGAATTTGCAAATTTCTATGACGTGGCCCTTTGGCACTTTTTGTTGGAGTGACTGTCTCCTTAACTCACAGAAAGATTTTAAAGAAAAATGACAGTAAATTGTTTGAATAAAATATGAAGCATTCTCGCCGAGTATTGAGAACCACTCCTTATTTTTCAAGAGATTTCTTTTTGGCAGTGTTTCCTCTTTCTGATAATCCGGCCAGGCACAGTCACGGAGAGCTGAGCTTAATCCAGACACCCGGAGTAAACAGCATTTGTGATGGGATATTAGCCTGAGCTGTTCACTCATTTGGAGTGTCTGTCTCATTTCATGGATGACATCTGAGAACTGCAGAGGTGTATTTCAGGCAGGCAGCAGAACCCACCTTAATCGCTTGGATCTAATTACCCCTGGCGTCTGTCTGTCACACTCACTGATGATATGAGCCAAACGTTACAGCATCTGCAGTGTACAATGTGCGAATTGGCTGATAATTTTTGCAGAAAATGTAAATGATGTCATCTTTACACTTGCGGAGTGTAACAACCTGCTATAAAAGGGGTGCATGTGACACTTGGGCTTTTACATTCTCCGAAAGCAGAAACAGCAGAACATGCAATGAAGCCTTTGTTGTCCGTGAGACAGGTAAATATTTGTGGATACCCAGAAATCAAATGATGGCTTGTCAAAAATAAATAAAAAAAAATCTGTCTAAAACAGAGTGAGTAGAAACATTCACGCTGTGGAAATGGGCTGCAATTCTAAAAGCACACAAACAATTGCTCCTGCCATGATGGAGTGTACTCTATTAGAGAATACCTGTACAGTACATACAGTATCACAAAAGTGAGTACACCCCTCACATTTCTGCGGATATTTCATTATATCTTTTCATTGGAAAAGACTGACAAAAAATGAAACTTTGCTACAATTAAAAGTAGTCAGTTACTAGTACTGCTAATATAACTGTAAATGTATTGTTACCTAAAAATAATAATAAAAATAATTTAAAATATCCATTAACTCTTGACTGCCAAAGACTGCCAATTCCCAAATGATTCCACAATAATAATGATTAGTAAAATTCCTTTGAATGGAATGCGATCTTTCATTTAGTAGCCACATTGTATATGTAGTAAAGGCAAACAATATTCTTTTGAAGTTTGAAGTTTATTGAACATGTAAACACAACATATAAACATAAACAAATAGCAAGTAAAAATTAAGAGAAAGAAAAGAAAAAAAAATCATAACAATCATTAGAAATTGTTTACATTGCCTTGAAAGATGAGTTAAAATGCCCGAAAGCGGCTGGCACTGTGGATTTTTAAGTTTTGTTTTTATAATGTGTGGCAGTCAAAGAGTTAATAGCTAAAGGGCTGGCAACAAAAGTGAGTAGACCCCTAAGTGAAACTGTCCAAAATCAAGCACAGTTTTGTCATTTTCATCCCCAGTGTGATGCAATTTATTTTTTTTTAATTTAATTTATTGAACATATAAACAGAAGCAGAGATAAGAAAAAAAAACAAAAAAAAAACAACAACAATCAAAAGAGAAGAAAATCCCAATAAAATAATCATTCAATCAATCATAACTTACATGTTCAAAAGGGAGTAGGAAGAAGTTAGAAACTTATCTAGTCCTACCCCTTTTACTAAATATATTTAAACTTATTTCATTATTAATACAATTCTAATTTACTATTATTAAAATGAAATATATAAACCAAGTTATATATATACACAAGTGCACTTAAACATTCACATTTGCCAAAAACATATATATATAAATTTCCTAAACATATACCATAATACCTATCTAAATCATTTACACATACTCATATGTACAATTTTCATATTCTGGTCTGACATAGGTAATTTTTTTGAACTTTACTTTTAAACATTTTTTTAAACTCCAGCAGTGAGTCACAATTTTTCAGTTCAATTCCCAAATGATTCCACAAATTAACACCTTTTACAGATACACACCTTTGCTTAATATTTGTTCTTGTTTTGGGGTTTTTGTACACACTTGTACCCCTTATATCATCATATCATAAGGACTTAATTTCAAATAACTTCTGAGTACTGTGGCAGAGTAAATTGTTATAAACTTTATACATTATTTGTGCTATTTTAAAATCCACCAAGTCATAAAATTTCATTGCATTTAATTTAATGAATAGTGGATGTGTTGGTTCTATATATTTTGATCGATTAATAATTCTTATAGCTTTCTTTTGCAATTTGAAAACGGTGTTGGTATTTGTTTTATATGCCATTCCCCAGAATTCCACACAATAGGTCAAATATGGTAATAATAGTGAACTATATAATATATATAATGATTTCATGTTTAAAACATCCTTACTTTTATCCCTATAATTTTTGACATTTTCCACAGTTTCTATGTGTGGCTTCCAACATAATTTATCATCGATAACAACTCCAAGGAATTTATTTTCATTCACCCTTTCTATTTCAATTGAATTCACCATAATTTTAACTTGATAAGTGATTTGTCTAGTGCCAAAAACTATGAACTTGGTTTTATTTAAATTCAATGATAATTTATTCACATCAAACCAATTTTTTAATATATTCAATTCATACTCCACAGTAGTCAGAAGCTGCTTCAGGTTTTCTCCTGAACAGTAGAAAGTTGTATCATCAGCAAATAAGACACTTTTCAATATTTTTGAGGCACAGCAAATATCATTTATATACAGTATAAATAATTTAGGGCCGAGCACAGACCCTTGGGGAACTCCATGAGTGATCTTCATGTGTTCCGATTGTACATTATTAAACTGCACATACTGATATCTATTATCCAAATAACTTTTCATCCACTGATAAGCAAAACCTCTTATTCCATATTTCTCTAATTTATTCATTAATATAGAATGATCTATAGTATCAAAAGCTTTTTTTAAATACATAAAAATCCCAACAGTAATTTTTTTATTATCTATATTGACTGCCATTGAGGTGGCCCGTTTTTCTCTAAACCCATATTGAGTTTCACTTAAGAGCTTATGTTTCTCAATAAAATTATCCAGTCTGTATGAAAATAATTTTTCTAGAATTTTTGAGAACTGTGGCAACAATGATATTGGTCTGTAATTATTAAACGTGTGTTTTTCTCCACTTAAATTCATCAGTGTTACAAGATCTCAGGTGTGAATAGGGAGCCGTTGTGTAAAATATGGTATTATAGATCTCACACGCTCATCCTGGTATCTGAAAGTTCATGGCAAAGAACTCTCATAAGATCTGAGAGGGAAAAGAACTGTTGCTCGACATAAAAATGGCCTAGGGCCTTAGATTCAACGTTATGCAGATCATCGTCCAAATTAAAATAATTAGTTTAAAAATGTAATTATTTATTCCTAAAATCATCATTCCTCTAATGAGTTTTGTAAACATTGGTTCCGTAATCATTGAGTACATTTGAGTTCTATTAATGGTTTATAAGCTATACGTGAAAAATGGTCATTACAAAACAGAGCTAATGGTGACCTCAGAATTTTGCATAGCACTGTACATTTGAGCCACATCACAGGAAGCAAGGTACAGGAAGTACACTATGTTGGATGGCTAGTATACAGTACTGTAAACAGTCGCAAAGTTTGCACATTCCCAGACATTTGGCTAGGTATATTTATTATATGCATTATATTTTACTCTCAGCCACAGCCCTGAACAGAATAGCTCACATAGATGTATAATTTATGAGAATTAGCAAAGCATCATCATTTATTATACGGCTATATACAAGTAAATGTAAATAATATTGCAATGGGGAATGTACACGAATTCTGCAACATAGTCGTTTTGTTAATTTCCTTTCAGTACTTCCACTGAGAAATGGATCAACCTTTTTCTAAACAACCTTTTTTGTCCTTCAGCTCTGTCAGATTGGCACATTCTCCTCCATCATCAAATTCTCTGTCAGTCCTGCCAGAACTGGCTAATCCTTCTTTTGCTGGCTGTCGTTCATCACTACTGTCATCCTCCTTTAACTCAGATTGCCCCACTCTCGTGTAGACCTTTTTCGATACTGAATATGACTAAAATCATGAACTGCCACCTTGTCGTTTTTGTGTGGATTATTTGTTTTCTTTGCTTTTGGGTGTTTGTTATAATTCACACCAGAGAGGGCGCTGTAGCTGATTGGTAGACACAATGGATCTGCAGGTTGACAACACAGGTGGAAACAATAAACTTAACAAGCAAAGAAATGCGCCACAAGACCACACATACCATTGTCATGACACAAGTCAATTGTGACTGAAATGTCATATTTATGTACAATGAAGACGTACATTAGCGTAAAAATTACAACATATTTTGATTGAAAAATATATTTTTAGATACGATTTACACATTTTTATATGTATGTTAAGCTGATAAAGTAAGGCCATGCTGTGTGTCCTCAGTGTGCCCCCTGTTTTTTTGTTTTTGTTTGTTTTTTTAAATTAAGTGTCATGTGATTCAATTTCTGTCTGGAAAAACTGGTTGAGGTTGAGAGAGAACATGTTCAT
The DNA here is from genome assembly GCF_051991245.1 of Festucalex cinctus. Lineage (NCBI taxonomy): Eukaryota > Metazoa > Chordata > Actinopteri > Syngnathiformes > Syngnathidae > Festucalex > Festucalex cinctus. Next base: position 16,808,806 of record NC_135417.1, read on the forward strand.
GTTTTGCCCAAAAGTTCCACTGATATGATGCGCCTCCCTGTCACCTCAGAAAGACCCCCCCCCCCCCCCCCCTTGCTGTGGGTGAACAATGTTAGATAAGACAGTAAAGTCATCTTTATAAATCGCCAGTTAATGTGTCTGTGCATGTGCTCTGCAAATGACCAGTGTAGGCTGTAGTCCACTATTGTGTTAGGATCTTACCACAGGATAAGCAGTATAGAAATTGGATGGTTGGATGAATGGATTATTTCATGACGCTATTTTTATGAGCGAAGATGTCACAGCAAGGTTCTGAAATGCACAAAAAAAACAAAAAAAAAACATAACGCCCACACATACGGATTTATGCTGCAAAGAGGAAAAGACTGTTCTGACTCGTGTGCTCATATGTCACTTTAATACTTCTCCATGTGTTTGGTCTGTTCACACTGTACAACTGATGTGAGCCAAACCACACAAGAGTTCACTTGCAAGGAAAAAAAATAGCTTGAAGAGGTGGGTCTTGGTCCGTGAGAACTTGCAGGGTTATTGGGTGCTCACCAGGGTTTGGATGAGAGCATCACCACTTGACCAAATGAACATCGCATTAGCTGCAGAGTTAATTTGAACCACAGCGAAGTAAACTTGGATCGCCTCCAGCCGATGATTATGCAAAGGATAAGTAGTGTCGAAAAGGGACAGCCAGCTCATGTTGGTTTCACATGGCCAACAATTTTCACAACACTATATATATATATATATATATATATATATATATATATATTATGCTATTATTGTCATGTTTCGGTTTTTTGGGTTGGGTTTTTGTTTTATTTTGGTGAGTGTTTGTTACGGGTACCGGAATGCAGTACCCGATGGCAGTTAAAGGTTTACCTGTAAAACAGGTTAAAGTTGTGAACAATGCAAGACCACGGCGCTGCTGTCTTTCGCCAGTTCTCATCGGCTCTGAGAAGATTTATTTACATATTCACACCAACTACAATAACCCAAAAATACACAGACTTATCACTATTTGCTTCATCCCATTTCTTAATTTACTCAGCATATACAACACTGTATTTCTATTTGCCTATCTAGACATTCACATTCTCTTTGTTCATAAAAAACAATAACACAAACATTTCTGTTACCATGGTCTTCAATACAAATCAACATCCACACACATTATACTGTATACTTATTTCAATTTCCTAAATAAAGCTTTGGTTCACACTTCTATATGCATCAAAGTGCATTCATAGCTTAAGATGCTAGCGACATCTATGGGACTAACACATAGCAACAAGTACACATACATGTAAGAAAGATTTAACAATACAGTATACAATAGTTACAAACGTTAAGTTCTTATTGCTTTTTAAACAGTCAAAAGAAATATACGTTTACATAAATTGCGCCAGTCATTCGCCAAATTAAAACCCCATTCAAACGAAAATGAAATAACGCCCAATTAGGTTACATTCAGTGCACGGGTACAGACGCCGCCATTTCACTACTCGACGCTCGGCAAACGACGACGACAATACACAGTAACTGTACCCGACGCATACGGCACGTTTCAATCCGAAACTGAAATACAACATACACAAACATATCCGAACATTCATAAACAATTTTAAATCCTGTACCCACCTGTAAAACAGGTTAAAGTTGTGAACAATGCAAGACCACGGCGCTGCTGTCTTTCGCCAGTTCTCATCGGCTCTGAGAAGATGGCCGCGCGCATGCGCCCCATACAACAGTGTCAGGCACGCAACTGACCCGTGGTCTTACACTGCCACCTATTGACCAAGATAGGTCATGTCTGTTCTTCACATTAAATTGAAGGACACAAATGCACATTACAAAGGAAATTCAGATACTAAAAAGTTTGGAAAAATAAACATTGTGATCACACTCCGTGGGCATCACACTCTCCCTGACAAATAAAATGGCTCCTGGCATTTCAAAGATAAAACATTTTTAAAACACTTAAGTAACTTTACTACACTTTTCTCTCAAATCTCTTAACAAGCATGTATTGTGGGTGGTATTTGTGATGTGGGTGTTTGATATGTATGTTGGATGTATGGTGTGTGGGTGTAGAAGACTGGATGCGAGTACGGTATTTGAAAAGGTGGAAAATACTGTACTGGTATGTGTGGTGTGTGTGTTGGTACAGTATGAGGAAATGCATGCACTGTAGGTGAATATTGTACTGTGCAATCTTGCACTGAGTTAACAGTTGTATGTCCCTGTAATGACGGATCGCCTAAGGTGTGATAGGTGAGAACCTTTCTGGGTTTTCTTTCACGGGTTGACCTTCTGACCTCTGACTGAAACTGTACCTGCTCGACGGGGGATGCTGAGGATTTAGTTCGAGGGCTGTGCTGGGCTATTGGAGATTGGGCTTCTTCCTCATCTGACCTAGCAGCCACGACAGGTAAGTCTCCATCTGCCACTTGTCCCTCCTCTTCTGCACTTCCCCCCTGCAACAGGACAGGATTTGGTAAGTATTCCGGTACAGTGTGACTCTCTTGCCTGACAGGTTTTGGAAAGACTGTCTCTTTTGGTTCTCCCATGGGATCACTTCCGGCAGGTATCCTCAGCCAGTATCCACAGCTTCCATCATCCTCCGAATCACTGTCAGTGCTGTCTTCCATGTCTGCCTGTTTTGGTGTGTCTGGCACTTTTCCATGGTTTTGTCTGCTCTTTGTTTTCTTCTTATGCCCAGTTTTAGTTTGAGGTGGAATAATTTCCACAGGTAAGTCATTCACCAGCAACAGGAGATTGCGATGCAGTGTTCTGGTCTTTTGCCGGTCTCCATGCTCAAGACAAACAACGTAAACTGGGCTCTCAGCAACCTGACTCTTGACTACATAGACAGTCTCCTCCCAGTAAGATCTTAACTTGCCAGGTCCTCCACGTTGACTGAGGTTTCTCACCAGAACTCTGTCTCCTGGCTGTAACACAACTCCTCTTGCTTTTCTGTCATAGGTCACTTTTCCCTTTGCACTGGATTTCTTACTGTTTTCACTGGCAATGCGATAGGCTTCTGACATTTTCTCAGCCCATTTCTCTGCATATCCTCTAGGTGAGTAGTGTTCCTTTTCTTCAGTTAACCCAAACAGCAAGTCAACTGGGAGATGGGGATGACGGCCATAGAGGAGAAAAAAGGGTGAGTATCCTGTAGATTCGTGTTTGGTGCAGTTGTAAGCGTGAATTACATGAGGAAGATGATCTTTCCACTGCAATTTCTCTCTTTCAGTCAATGTCCTCAACATCTGAAGTATCGTCCTGTTGAGACGCTCAACCGGGTTGCTCTGTGGATGGTAGGGTGATGTTCTAGAGTGGCCGACTCCAGACAGTTGCTGCAATGTTTGAAACAATTTATTTTCAAATTCACGCCCCTGATCATGATGTAATTTAGATGGGTAGCCAAATTTTGGTATGAAGTCGTTGAAAATCCGTTCAGCTGCTGTTTTTCCACTCTTGTTCTTTGTTGGGTATGCCTGAGCAAATCGGGTGAAATGGTCGATTACCACTAGAATGTATTCGTACCCTCCACAACTAGTCTCCAGATGTAGATAATCGATGCATACGAGCTCTAGGGGAAAGTTGGAGGTGATGCTGCCCATCGGAGCTCGAACATGTGTGACAGGTTTCTTGGACTTTATGCATGGACATTTCCGGGTAACATATTCCTCAATTTCCTTAGACATAAATGGCCAATAGAACCTCTCCCTTGCCAGGTGGAGCACTCTTTCTGTTCCAACATGTCCCATCCCATTATGTAGATGTTTCAGAGCAAGAGTTCTATACTTCACCGGGAGAACTAACTGCCTGCGTTGACTTGTCTTTCGGTAAAGGAGGTCATCTTCAATGAATAGTCTACTCCACTCATGAAGTAGCCTTCGAGCCGCTCCACTTACAGTTTTGCATGCTTCGTCTGTCAACTTGGTGTTTGACTCTTTCAACTCCATAATTTTACTTATGGTTGGATCTTCTCTCTGAGCTTTTACTAACTCATCATGATTGACTGTTTGCATGTGTTGGTAAGACTGCTGGTTAGAGTCAAGGGAAATGATGTTTAACGCTGCAACCCATGCCACATCATCCTTTTTGGCTGCTTGACTTCCATCCCATGTCGCACGGACTGTTTCACTGGAGAACTCTTCTGTACAGGTTTTTCCATATTTTTCCATGTCCAACGGAAGTCGAGATAAAGTGTCTGCGTCTATGTTTGATTTTCCAGGCCTGTACTTGACATCAAATCTAAAATCGGCGAGTTCCCCAACCCATCGATGACCGACAGCATTGAGCTTTGCTGTACTCATTACATATGTCAACGGGTTGTTGTCGGTGTAAATAGTGAAGTGGGGCGCATAGTACAGATAGTCACGGAATTTTTCACATACGGCCCATTTCAATGCGAGGAACTCCAGTTTCCCACTATGCAGATGGTAATTGCGTTCGGCTGGTGTCAAAGTTCTGGATCCGTACCCGATGACCCTCAGTTTCCCATTTTGGCGCTGATATAGAACAGCTCCTAGGCCCTGGTCTGAAGCATCAGTATGCAAAGTAAAAGGCTGGTTGAAATCAGGGTATGCCAAGACAGGAGGATTTGTGAGGAGTTTAACCAGCTGTTCAAGGGCTTTCTGGTGCTCAGTGGTCCATACTATGGGCTCTCTGGAGGGCAACTGTGGACGTTTGAGATTTTTACCACGTGACGGAATTAGAGTCTGCTCTGGTTTGGTTTGGAGCAACTCGTAGATTGGTCTGGCAATCCGGGAAAAATCCTGAATGTATGATCGAAAATAGCCCAAGAATCCTGTTAATTTCCTCACCTCACCGACTGTCTTGGGTGTCTTATTTGCCAAGGTTTTCACAGCTTCAATGTCTCGTGGGTCTACTCTGATTCCTTCTGCTGATACAAGACGACCCACATACCTGACTTCTTGTTTGAAGAGTTCGCACTTCTCAGGTCTCAACTTCACTCCGTGGCGTTGGAGGGCCTGAAGGACTTTGCGGAGGGTCTCAACGTGCTCTTCAAATGTTCTTGCATAACAGAGGATATCATCAAGATATGGAATACAGCAATCATCCCTGAGGGGTCCTAGCATCTCCTCCATACTCCGTTGGAATGCTGCAGGGGCATTCGAGAGTCCAAATGGGATTCGTACCCACTCATACAGTCCCCATGGAGTAATGAAGGCAGTCAAGGGGCGCGAATCTTCAGCGATGAAGCCCTGGTGGTAGGCTTTCCCTTGGTCCAAAATGCTGAACCAGTTATAGCCTCCGAGAGTGTCTGTCAAGTCTTGTATTCTGGGCAACGGGTGACGATCTGGGATAGTCTTCTTATTGAGGAGGCGATAGTCAATGCACAAACGCAGGCTGCCGTCCTTCTTTCTGACGCAGACAACTGGGGCAGCATATGGGGACTTGGACTTGACTATCCAACCTTTCATCAACAATTCCTGTATGTACTCCTTCACTTCTTTAAACAGTGGCTTTGGGACTGATGAGTACGACTTCTGGACAGGGACTGTGTCTTGGAGGGTGATCGTCATCTGTAGGCCCGGAACACATCCAATGTCATTACTGTCTTGTGCAAAAGCCCCAGACTCCTCACACAACATCTTGTTTACAATTTCTTTCTGTTGATCTGCAAGGTGACTCAGGTCAACAGGAGGTTGAAATGGAAGTGAACTGGTGACAGTTGGTGTTACTACAGCACTGCTGATGGTCACTGGGGGATGAGAGTTTTCAGTTGAGTCTGTTGTGATTATCTTTTCCACACTTTGGACACTTCCAAGCGCTGTTTTTCTTGGGATGGTGACTGTATGTTTCGTGTTGTTCCCTACAGGCACTGTCACATAAGGTTTTCTAGAATTCTCGACCCGCAGCAGACCATCTCCAATATCCAGTTCTGCAAGTGCTATCGTGTTGTTGTCAGGTTCAAACAGGCATACTCGATCGGACAATTCCATGTGGTGTGGCACTTGGCATTTGACCCAGGCAACCTGACCTGCTGGAATGACAACATCATGTGTACCTGTTCGTAGGCGGCCATATTGCACCGGGGGGTTGTCAGTCTGGATGAAGTTGACAAGCAGCTCCGCCTTTTCTGCTGGGATTCCCATGGCGCTACAAAGTAGACCGATGAGGGTTGGGATGAGTCTTTCAGGTTGCTCCTTTACCATCACCTCCAGCACATTGAACCCCAGGAGCGGTCTCTCCAGGACAAGGCTGCTCACAAGGAAAGGTACAGTGACTGACAAGTCAGGATTTTCATTCCCCTTCAAATTCACTGCAAGCGGAACCCAGCCATCGAAGGGAAGCGCTTCACCATTCACTGCGTAGACCTTCAGCTCTTCTTCATCATCAATGATCTCACTAAGAGGCCTAACAATGTCATCAGGTAAGAATTTGTCTTTCCAATTTCTGTCAATCAGACTTACTTGGGCCCCTGTGTCAAGTAAAGCAGTAACTGCTAAACCATTCAGGTAACATTGGGTAAGAGCCCTTCTTCCCACCAGCTTGGCAAGGCACTCACTTTTGCTGTAAGGTAAGTCAGGAGTTCTGTCTAGTTGCTTCTGTAGCTGATTTACTACTTTATCTTTTATTTCAGGAGTAGACTTTTCCTCTTTGAATCTTCCCTTGTCATACTCATCAGGGTAGCAGGTTTCAGTTTGGGACAGCAATTGCGAACCGGTCACTGTTTGTCCCCCTGCAGGGACCGGCACCAGTTTTCCTGCTGTGGCGGTCTCTTCAGGCAGCCCACCGCTCTATGTCCTTCCTCCCCACAATGGAAACAATGTGGACACTTGGGGAGATTCTTTTCAACACAGTTAGCACAGCCAAAGGGTCGCTCTCTTCTCCTGTCTGTCCTATCTGCTCTAACCCGAGTATGTCGTTCTGACTTGTGGCAATCGATTGACTGCTGCATGACCTCAACAAGACTGGTAAGCTTCTCGACCTTCTCTGTCAACTGCTGGATTATATCTTCTTTCTTTGTGGTGTTCTCTTGTTTGATGCTAGGTGGGCACTGAAATGTGTTAACCTCACCCTCTGCACTGTGTACAAATGTGTGTTTCAGGCGGGTGGCTGACCCTAACCTTCGCTGCCTCTCACTCTCATCACTCATTACTTTCTTCATCTGCTTGAGAATGACCTCATCAGGAACATTGTGGTCTAGAAGTAATGGTTTGAGCTCTCTGCGAATGTCTTCATGCTTGTGCCCTAGACCTTGATATACAGTGTGGAGAAAAACATCCTGAACTGTACTAGCATTGTGTTTAACATCACTATCAGCATGTTTTGAAGCTAGCAAGATCTTTTGTTTGAGTCCTATAACCCTGTATAGAAACTGCTGTGGTGTTTCACTATCTTTTTGCTTGGTGCACATCAGTTCTTGAAACAGCTCTGTGTTGCTCTGCTCACCCAAGTGAGAGTGGAGAAAACCCTTCAACTCCTCAACAGTTAGATCTTCCTTAATCATCAACATGTCCTTAAAATCTCCAGGTTTGATAATTCTCAAGACTGCTCGAACAATCTCTCCCTCACTGAACTTTTCCTTTATCCCTTCCTCAATCTGTCTACAAACACTGTTGTAAGTGATGTCTGATCCCTGATCGCCAATCTGACCTCCCTGAATCTTAAATTCCCTGCGATTGAGGTATGAAAGTTCTCGTAGAGAGACAAGCTTATCTGACGTCACAGGTGTGTGTTGGAAACTTGCGCTTTTGGTGTCAGGTGTATTGCTATTCAATGGCATGGATTGAAATTTCAACTGTGGCTGTGGAACTCTTTGTGAAGTGTGTGTGTTCATGTACTGCATTATTTGTTTACTCAATTCCTCATAACTAGTAAGCATCTTCTGCAGTGTTTCATCAGGAGTAGTCACATTTTCAAAAGCTCCACTAACATCATTAGCGTGA